>NC_089206.1:8442304-9642304 GCF_963930695.1 Labrus bergylta | reverse complement strand
ATGTTATCACGTTTGTTTGCTTGTCAACAAAAAGGAGGAAACAAAATCGATTGAATCTTTTCAAAAATATTTTGTAAAGTACAGATCACCAAAGCCTTACAAAAGGTATGAATTACCAATTTTGAGCATTTTTCTTTATATTCAACAAAGATATTTTACAAAGAAATCATTTTTAAAAGGTCAACCCATATATGTGTGTTGACTTCATTCATGTAAAACCCTTCAGGGAAATGAACAGACTTGGTTTTTAAAGACCAAATTACCTCCGCAACATGTGTGATGAGCTACACCAAAATTGTCACAGTTGTAGTAACATTGTGGATCACTGGGGTCGGGGACATGCCCTGGCCCTGAACACACTACAGAGCCTGATGCTGTGGTTGTTGTTGGGGCAGCTGTGGTTGTTGTAGGAAGAGCTGTGGTTGTTGTTGGGGCAGCTGTGGTTGTTGTTGGGGCAGCTGTGGTTGTAGTAGGGGCAGCTGTGGTTGTTGTTGGGGCAGCTGTGGTTGTTGTTGGGGCAGCTGTGGTTGTAGTAGGGGCAGCTGTGGTTGTTGTAGGGGCAGCTGTGGTTGTAGTAGGGGCAGCTGTGGTTGTTGTAGGGGCAGCTGTGGTTGTTGTAGGGGCAGCTGTGGTTGTAGAAGGGGCAGCTGTGGTTGTTGTAGGGGCAGCTGTGGTTGTAGTCGGGGCAGCTGTGGTTGTAGTAGGGGCAGCTGTGGTTGTTGTAGGGGCAGCTGTGGTTGTAGTAGGGGCAGCTGTGGTTGTAGTTGGGGGAGCTGTGGTTGTTGTTGGGGCAGCTGTGGTTGTAGTAGGGGCAGCTGTGGTTGTTGTAGGGGCAGCTGTGGTTGTTGTTGGGGCAGCTGTGGTTGTTGTTGGGGCAGCTGTGGTTGTAGTAGGGGCAGCTGTGGTTGTAGTAGGGGCAGCTGTGGTTGTTGTTGGGGCAGCTGTGGTTGTAGTAGGGGCAGCTGTGGTTGTAGTCGGGGCAGCTGTGGTTGTTGTTGGGGCAGCTGTGGTTGTTGTTGGGGCAGCTGTGGTTGTTGTTGGGGCAGCTGTGGTTGTAGTAGGGGCAGCTGTGGTTGTAGTAGGGGCAGCTGTGGTTGTTGTTGGGGCAGCTGTGGTTGTAGTAGGGGCAGCTGTGGTTGTAGTCGGGGCAGCTGTGGTTGTTGTTGGGGCAGCTGTGGTTGTTGTTGGGGCAGCTGTGGTTGTAGTAGGGGCAGCTGTGGTTGTTGTTGGGGCAGCTGTGGTTGTAGTAGGGGCAGCTGTGGTTGTAGTAGGGGCAGCTGTGGTTGTTGTTGGGGGAGCTGTGGTTGTTGTTGGGGCAGCTGTGGTTGTAGTAGGGGCAGCTGTGGTTGTTGTAGGGGCAGCTGTGGTTGTTGTTGGGGCAGCTGTGGTTGTTGTAGGGGCAGCTGTGGTTGTAGTAGGGGCAGCTGTGGTTGTAGTAGGGGCAGCTGTGGTTGTTGTTGGGGGAGCTGTGGTTGTAGTAGGGGCAGCTGTGGTTGTAGTAGGGGCAGCTGTGGTTGTTGTTGGGGCAGCTGTGGTTGTTGTTGGGGCAGCTGTGGTTGTTGTTGGGGCAGCTGTGGTTGTAGTAGGGGCAGCTGTGGTTGTAGTAGGGGCAGCTGTGGTTGTTGTTGGGGCAGCTGTGGTTGTAGTAGGGGCAGCTGTGGTTGTTGTTGGGGCAGCTGTGGTTGTAGTAGGGGCAGCTGTGGTTGTAGTAGGGGCAGCTGTGGTTGTTGTTGGGGCAGCTGTGGTTGTAGTAGGGGCAGCTGTGGTTGTTGTTGGGGGAGCTGTGGTTGTAGTAGGGGCAGCTGTGGTTGTAGTAGGGGCAGCTGTGGTTGTTGTTGGGGCAGCTGTGGTTGTTGTTGGGGCAGCTGTGGTTGTAGTAGGGGCAGCTGTGGTTGTAGTAGGGGCAGCTGTGGTTGTTGTTGGGGCAGCTGTGGTTGTAGTAGGGGCAGCTGTGGTTGTTGTTGGGGCAGCTGTGGTTGTAGTAGGGGCAGCTGTGGTTGTTGTAGGGGCAGCTGTGGTTGTAGTCGGGGCAGCTGTGGTTGTTGTTGGGGCAGCTGTGGTTGTTGTTGGGGCAGCTGTGGTTGTAGTAGGGGCAGCTGTGGTTGTAGTAGGGGCAGCTGTGGTTGTTGTTGGGGCAGCTGTGGTTGTAGTAGGGGCAGCTGTGGTTGTTGTTGGGGGAGCTGTGGTTGTAGTAGGGGCAGCTGTGGTTGTAGTAGGGGCAGCTGTGGTTGTTGTTGGGGCAGCTGTGGTTGTTGTTGGGGCAGTTGTGGTTGTAGTAGGGGCAGCTGTGGTTGTTGTTGGGGCAGCTGTGGTTGTAGTAGGGGCAGCTGTGGTTGTTGTAGGGGCAGCTGTGGTTGTAGTCGGGGCAGCTGTGGTTGTTGTTGGGGCAGCTGTGGTTGTAGTAGGGGCAGCTGTGGTTGTTGTAGGGGCAGCTGTGGTTGTTGTTGGGGCAGCTGTGGTTGTTGTTGGGGCAGCTGTGGTTGTAGTAGGGGCAGCTGTGGTTGTAGTAGGGGCAGCTGTGGTTGTTGTTGGGGGAGCTGTGGTTGTAGTAGGGGCAGCTGTGGTTGTAGTAGGGGCAGCTGTGGTTGTTGTTGGGGCAGCTGTGGTTGTTGTTGGGGCAGCTGTGGTTGTAGTAGGGGCAGCTGTGGTTGTTGTTGGGGCAGCTGTGGTTGTAGTAGGGGCAGCTGTGGTTGTTGTTGGGGCAGCTGTGGTTGTAGTAGGGGCAGCTGTGGTTGTTGTAGGGACAGCTGTGGTTGTAGTCGGGGCAGCTGTGGTTGTTGTTGGGGCAGCTGTGGTTGTAGTAGGGGCAGCTGTGGTTGTAGTCAGGGCAGCTGTGGTTGTTGTTGGGGCAGCTGTGGTTGTAGTAGGGGCAGCTGTGGTTGTAGTAGGGGCAGCTGTGGTTGTCGTTGGGGCAGCTGTGGTTGTAGTAGGGGCAGCTGTGGTTGTAGTAGGGGCAGCTGTGGTTGTTGTTGGGGGAGCTGTGGTTGTAGTAGGGGCAGCTGTGGTTGGTGTTGGGGCAGCTGTGGTTGTTGTAGGGGCAGCTGTGGTTGTAGTAGGGGCAGCTGTGGTTGTTGTTGGGGCAGCTGTGGTTGTAGTAGGGGCAGCTGTGGTTGTAGTAGGGGCAGCTGTGGTTGTTGTTGGGGCAGCTGTGGTTGTTGTTGGGGCAGCTGTGGTTGTAGTAGGGGCAGCTGTGGTTGTAGTCGGGGCAGCTGTGGTTGTAGTAGGGGCAGCTGTGGTTGTTGTTGGGGCAGCTGTGGTTGTAGTAGGGGCAGCTGTGGTTGTTGTAGGGGCAGCTGTGGTTGTAGTCGGGGCAGCTGTGGTTGTTGTTGGGGCAGCTGTGGTTGTAGTAGGGGCAGCTGTGGTTGTTGTAGGGGCAGCTGTGGTTGTAGTCGGGGCAGCTGTGGTTGTTGTTGGGGCAGCTGTGGTTGTTGTTGGGGCAGCTGTGGTTGTAGTAGGGGCAGCTGTGGTTGTTGTTGGGGCAGCTGTGGTTGTAGTAGGGGCAGCTATGGTTGTAGTAGGGGCAGCTGTGGTTGTTGTTGGGGGAGCTGTGGTTGTTGTTGGGGCAGCTGTGGTTGTTGTTGGGGCAGCTGTGGTTGTAGTAGGGGCAGCTGTGGTTGTTGTAGGGGCAGCTGTGGTTGTAGTCGGGGCAGCTGTGGTTGTTGTTGGGGCAGCTGTGGTTGTAGTAGGGGCAGCTGTGGTTGTTGTTGGGGCAGCTGTGGTTGTAGTAGGGGCAGCTGTGGTTGTTGTTGGGGCAGCTGTGGTTGTAGTAGGGGCAGCTGTGGTTGTTGTTGGGGCAGCTGTGGTTGTAGTAGGGGCAGCTGTGGTTGTAGTAGGGGCAGCTGTGGTTGTTGTTGGGGCAGCTGTGATTGCAGTAGGGGCAGCTGTGGTTGTTGTTGGGGCAGCTGTGGTTGTTGTTGGGGCAGCTGTGGTTGTTGTTGGGGCAGCTGTGGTTGTAGTAGGGGCAGCTGTGGTTGTAGTAGGGGCAGCTGTGGTTGTTGTTGGGGCAGCTGTGGTTGTAGTAGGGGCAGCTGTGGTTGTTGTTGGGGGAGCTGTGGTTGTAGTAGGGGCAGCTGTGGTTGTAGTAGGGGCAGCTGTGGTTGTTGTTGGGGCAGCTGTGGTTGTAGTAGGGGCAGCTGTGGTTGTTGTTGGGGGAGCTGTGGTTGTAGTAGGGGCAGCTGTGGTTGTAGTAGGGGCAGCTGTGGTTGTTGTTGGGGCAGCTGTGGTTGTTGTTGGGGCAGCTGTGGTTGTTGTTGGGGCAGCTGTGGTTGTAGTAGGGGCAGCTGTGGTTGTAGTAGGGGCAGCTGTGGTTGTTGTTGGGGCAGCTGTGGTTGTAGTAGGGGCAGCTGTGGTTGTTGTTGGGGCAGCTGTGGTTGTAGTAGGGGCAGCTGTGGTTGTTGTAGGGGCAGCTGTGGTTGTTGTTGGGGCAGCTGTGGTTGTAGTAGGGGCAGCTGTGGTTGTTGTTGGGGGAGCTGTGGTTGTAGTAGGGGCAGCTGTGGTTGTAGTAGGGGCAGCTGTGGTTGTTGTTGGGGCAGCTGTGGTTGTTGTTGGGGCAGCTGTGGTTGTTGTTGGGGCAGCTGTGGTTGTAGTAGGGGCAGCTGTGGTTGTTGTTGGGGCAGCTGTGGTTGTAGTAGGGGCAGCTGTGGTTGGGGCAGCTGTGGTTGTAGTAGGGGCAGCTGTGGTTGTAGTAGGGGCAGCTGTGGTTGTTGTTGGGGGAGCTGTGGTTGTAGTAGGGGCAGCTGTGGTTGTTGTAGGGGCAGCTGTGGTTGTTGTTGGGGCAGCTGTGGTTGTAGTAGAGGCAGCTGTGGTTGTTGTTGGGGCAGCTGTGGTTGTAGTAGGGGCAGCTGTGGTTGTAGTCGGGGCAGCTGTGGTTGTTGTTGGGGCAGCTGTGGTTGTTGTTGCGGCAGCTGTGGTTGTTGTTGGGGCAGCTGTGGTTGTTGTTGCGGCAGCTGTGGTTGTTGTTGGGGCAGCTGTGGTTGTTGTTGGGGCAGCTGTGGTTGTAGTAGGGGCAGCTGTGGTTGTAGTCGGGGCAGCTGTGGTTGTTGTTGGGGCAGCTGTGGTTGTAGTTGGGGCAGCCATGGTTGTAGTAGGGGCAGCCGTGGTTGTTGTTGGGGCAGCTGTGGTTGTAGTAGGGGCAGCTGTGGTTGTAGTAGGGGCAGCTGTGGTTGTTGTTGGGGCAGCTGTGGTTGTAGTAGGGGCAGCCGTGGTTGTAGTAGGGGCAGCCGTGGTTGTTGTTGGGGCAGCTGTGGTTGTAGTAGGGGCAGCTGTGGTTGTAGTTGGGGCAGCTGTGGTTGTTGTTGGGGCAGCTGTGGTTGTAGTCGGGGCAGCCGTGGTTGTTGTAGGGGCCGCCGTGGTTGTAGTTGGGGCAGCCGTGGTTGTTGTAGGGGCAGCTGTGGTTGTAGTTGGGGCAGCTGTGGTTGCAGTAGGTGCAGCTGTGATTGCAGTAGGGGCAGCTGTGGTTGCAGTAGGGGCAGCTGTGGTTGTAGTCGGGGCAGCTGTGATTGCAGTAGGGGCAGCTGTGGTTGCAGTAGGTGCAGCTGTGATTGCAGTAGGGGCAGCTGTGATTGCAGTAGGGGCAGCTGCGATTGCAGTAGGGGCAGCTGTGGTTGCAGTAGGTGCAGCTGTGATTGCAGTAGGGGCAGCTGTGATTGCAGTAGGGGCAGCTGCGATTGCAGTAGGGGCAGCTGTGATTGCAGTAGGGGCAGCTGTGGTTTCAGCAGGGGCAGCTGTGGTTGTTGTAGGGGGAGATGTGGTAGGTGATTCAGGGAAACCTGAAAGAAAGACAGTCAAATATTGTGTTAATTGATCTTAACCCTGGCTTGATCATCATATTGTGATGTGACAGAGCATGACTTTTGAGATTCCTTCAATCTGAATTAGATATGTTCTAAATATTAAAGTTATAGAAGTATAAAACAGTGGCTTTTAGAATTTTGCATTGCTAATGGCATTTAATTAAATAAATGGTGAACATAAAAAAAAGAACATATTTTGATTATTGATTTACCTGGTACAAGCAGATTATGCAGTTGGGTAACAAATGGGCACTTGCCCCGGTTACAGAACTCTCCTCTGAAGTCATCCAGGTCCAGAGACCAGACAAAGGCCCCTCCAAAGTTATTTGCTTTGAGGTAATTGATCTGAGAGGATGAGAAAGACAACATTTCAACAGTCTGTATAAAAAATCAATTTAACAGAATTTTGTACATCAATCACATCAGTCATTTGCAGCCACTAAAAAGTAATACTGTGTTAAAGACAGATGCTTACCTTGGTATTTATACTGGTTGTGTCGTCAAATCCAACCCACTGATTTTCTGTTGTGGCATATGGAACTTTCTGATCAGAAATAAAATGGTTTTGTACCCCATCTAGATAAAGGCAAGTCTGAAAAGAAGGGTCAGATTTGGTATTTAGATCTAATAAAAGTAATTATAATTACAAGGATATATATCTGTCAGACAAAATACAGCCAAAACTGTTGGCTAATAATAAAGCCATCAATATAAATGGGTAATATTGAAACCGTGCAGTAATACCTCATAAGAGGCCCAGAATCCTTCTTCACCGGTGTAGCAGCCTTCCTCACCAGGACCACTGGCTGGTGCACCGACAGCGCTTGAATTAGAGGACAGGGAAAAAGCTCGTCCAAAAGCTCCAAGCCCCATGTTCAGTTTTTCTTCAGGTGCTCCCTGGTCCCGCCAGTACTCTAAGGCAGAGGCCTAAGAAGGGAAGACCAATGATCAAAACAAATGGGATACAGGTACATGTTTGAATATAAAGCTGTTTGAAAAAATAAACCCTTGCTTACAGTGTTAGAGTAGATCGCATCTCCAGTGTCTTGGGATCCCTGGAATAAGGGGCTGTGATGTGCTGTGACACTTTCCCAGGGGCCGTGGAAGTCAAATGTCAACACGTTGATGAAATCCAGGTGCCTGATAAATTAAGAGGAAATCACCTTTACTAAAACAGAACAGAAGCTTTTTATTGTTATTATGGCAGAGATTTCTTAAAAATTATTTTACATGGCAATTTCTTCCACTTCATAGCCAGCATCGATGGTTGACCTCTCAGCAGAGACAGATGCTGCAAGGATTAATCTTTCCTGGTTACTTGAAGTTCCTTCATCGACAAAGGCTGTTTCCAGCTCCTATACAACACAGAAGCATGGTTCTCAGTCTCAGTTAAATGACTTATAATTTCATGCATGGCATTTGCAGTATGGCTTTTTTCTGAAAATGCCGGTTCCAGAGGAGATATTAAGGATCTGACCTTGCAAAGCTCTGTGAATCTCTGCTTGTCCTCTTCAGCTGGGTACCTCCAGTCTACGTCTAGCCCATCAAAATTGAATGCTCTGAGTAGTCTGATTACAGACTGGATGAACACTTCTCTGTTCTTTTGTGATCCCGCCATTGTCCTGAATCTGGTAAGTATACAAAAATAAAAATATAAACACAACTTGGTCTTTAGACTCACGCTCCAGCTATTCAATGAAGGTCTCTGCTCAAACAGAACAAGGCAATCAAAACATGAGATAAGGTGTAAACCAATATTTAGTGTGGATCCAATGTATTATCAACCATGCTTTCCATAGCCTATATATAATAAATGCTGCCAAAAAAAGTGGCAAAATAATCCCCATAATTATAATGTGCAGTCACTGACCTGAGTGTCTGAAATACATATTGCACAAGATTCAGTGAATTACAAACTTCGTTTTTTCATTATTTGGCTGTAGGGGTCAGCTGGGTTGCATTCAATTTTAATGAATTTAAAGCAAAAAACAAGAGTTCCCAACTCTTAAAAACGAATTTGAATTTGCTTGTTTTTGCACAAAGTGCTGAAACTACAACAAAAGGCAAGGCCAATTTGGACGTCAGAGGATTACAACAGTTTGTTAGTAATATGTGTCCTTCCAAACAAGCCTTAATGTCCTTGAAGGTAACTTACTTTTCTGTCCCAAACTTCTCTCCACCAACAGCCAACAGGGTTTTCAGAAGTGGATTTCTACAGGAGCATAACATTTAAATGATGATTTTTTTTTGCATTTTTCATAATTCATTCTTGTATTACAATATAATCTCCACAGTATTTATAGATTTAAGGACTGACCTTTGTTTGAGTGCATTAAACCCAAAGTACTGCTGAACATCATTTACAGTTGTGGGAACCAGCTCATTTTCAATTATGTCAGAAAAGCCAAAAATCAGATGGGTGCACTTGTCTGGATCAATATCTGAAACTCTGAACTTCCCCATAGCTGGTCTGTCTGCTGCTTTGCTGTTATAGTAACACATCAGCCTGGAGGTAGAAGCTATAGACATGAAAGAAAAATCATGATTATTTTAATTATTTATTGTATAGATCAAATGTTTCAATATCCTTATTAACATTAACATACCTTAACATCTGTTTACTTAAAGATATTATATTTCTTCTACAAAAGAAACATACATATTTCGTCCTATGCAGCTATAAAGGTGATGATTGTGATCAATTTGTGTGATGAACTTACCCAAGCTGGCAAGGATCAAACAGAGACCTTCAAAAGGACACATGTGTTCGTATACAGTTTAATAAAATAAAAAAACAACCAATACAAACAGGCTTCCTGACATAATAATTCATGCATTACAGGTAAAAGTTCTAGTTTACTGTTTCAAGTTAATTAATTCAAGCTTTCTGACATTTCTGATGTTTGTCAGTACATTGGAGGTAAAATGAATACAAATTCCTCTCAGTGAAAATAACTTGGGGTTACCTAACAGAAACTACCTGCATGAGACAATACACATGTCCATTTAACACTTTTGGAGATGTAGTTTAATCAAACATTCAAAGACACTTATTCTTGACCAGGATGTCTTACCTGCAGATAGAGTTAGCTTCCACATTTTGTTGCTATGTGAATAAATTGAAATAGAAAAAAAGAATGAATATGCAGTTCAAAAAATATATTCATTTAAATAAATGTAGAATTTATAATTAGAGATGAATGTGTGTTTCCACAAAATAAATGTGGTCTAAATAACCTCAAGCATGAAAATAAAAACACAACAAATAAAAGGCAATCTTACTAGTGCAGATCATTTTACAGGTAGGTTAAACTTTTACTTAGTCGCAACATTTGGTGACAAAAGCCAGTAGAATAATCAAAACTAAGCACCTGTTCAATGGAAACATTTAGGGAGTGGAAAGGGAATGATGCCCAGTAGCCACCCAAGGTATTGTTCCAACACCTGATACGTAAATACAGGTTTGAGCTGGAAGACACAGAAGACAAACTTGTTTGGCAAGCATTTTCAGCCAACTTCTTCTCTTATCTTTTAATTAACTTCATTGCTAGTTACATATCTGTGTTGCTAGTGAAGCATTTGCTTTGATATAAGCTTACTTTTATGTTTTTTTATCCCATTGAAAATCAGGTCAGGTCTGATTTGACTTAAATGGTACAAAGTTGGCACATGAATTGCCTTTGCCTGACTTAAAACACAACTTTAATGCTTCAAATCCTAATAATATTTAATCAAATATTTATATTAGCTAAATCCAAATTAGAAGAGAAAACCAGTTAAATGCCGCCTTTTTGTACTCTGTCTGGCTAAAATGTGTCCAGTTAAGCTTGTGAGCTAGTTGGCGAGACAAAGCAGTTGTTGAAATTTATCTTTAACTAACTTTTTAAAACAGAATATTTAGTTTTATAAATGCAAAGTTAAAGGAATACTCACAGAAATAATGTTGAAAGAAGCATGTACTGTTCTTCAACTGTGACTGACGGATGACTGATGGCTGTGGAGTTTTAATACAGGTAGGCAGCTCACAAGGTGTGGAAAAACAGAGGGGGTGGGGATAAATAATGCAATATTGCATTATCTAAAGTGTTCTTGTCTAATTGTTGAGCAACATGGAAGCCGGGTGAAATCACCTGAGATTCCAAGCCCTTTCAATTTTCAAGTATCACTTTTTAAGGAGCTTTTGTCTTCTAGGGGAGAAAAAGAACCCTTCAGTCATCAGTATTAATATCCAATAGAAAACCAACCAGATCACTCAAACTGTGTGATTAGCTTTTTTTTTATCAATGAAACCTTATCAGATCGTGAGCTACAAGTTTATTCTTTGATATCTGCTAAGAATGACCAAGAAGGTTAAACCAGTCGCTGAAGATGATACAATAGTGTTGCAATCATTCTGTGGTCCTTTTCCTCTAACAAAGGCCTGTGTCTGGTCTCATTCTTGTAATATTGTGATTAAATGGTCAGTATCTGCAAATCCTAGACCACCCGGACATCCCCCCCCTCTGTATTCTGAGACTGTGCTTCGTTTTTGTAATGGACTGTAAAACATTGAATGTTTTTATTTTTCAGTCCAGTTATTATGTTTCTCATAGTAGCAAATCATTTAGAAAACCCCTTTCATTGTAACTGTCCAGTACAACACCATCCCAAACAGCAGTCTGTAACCTCATAAGTATTTTATTACAAGCCCTTTAAGTTGTTGTTATACCTCATAATTTCATAAAATGGATATATGAACATTACAAATATGTAATGTAAATATGTTAAACTATAGTTTAATTTAACTATGTAAGGGGAACCCCAAAACACCACCTGTCTCTGTGTAGAAGCAAACTTTTGCCCAGTTAATCCCTTAGCTTTTGTGAGGAATAAGCTGCTTTCCTGCAATAACAAAAAGAGGGAATTGAATTTAGAAAATGAACATTCACTTTTTAAAAGCCTCACAGCTCAGTCCATGAACTCTAAAGAATGGGACTGAAGGGGATAAAAATAAAATAACAGAAAAGAGAATAAAGTTGAAAGTAAGTTAATGTTAATAAGCGCAACGAGTAACGAGACCAGTTAGCTAAAAAACTATGCAAGTTTAACAAGGACAGGGCCCGTATCCTCTTAACAGTAAGTCATGTGTAAATTAGACACTGAAGTGAAAGTTGGCTTTAAGAAGTAGTCAAATTGAGTAACAAAAACAAAAAAACAAAGGGGATCCCTGGCCAGGGAAATTGGAATTAAACGTATAATGTAGGAAATACAGAGAGGAAATAAAGATGACAAATAAAGAAGAGAAGTAAAAGATGAAAAATGAAGATGAAAAAATAGAGATGAAATAAAAATGGAATAAAGTTTTGAGAAAAGAGGAAAAATTAAAGCGCTGAATAAAGGAAAAAATGTGTGCATTGAAGCATGCAGTGTGAAGTAATTGGTTAAAGACAATTTGTTAAAATTTTGGCCAAAGTAAGAAAGTTAGAAGGATTATTAGAAGAATTATAAATGAGTCAACTTTAAGATTTAAGGTGAATCGCAGTTGAAGCTTGTGTGTATGTGTGTCGCTGTACAGCTTGTCTGTGTGTGCGAGGCTGAGGAATTTTTGAAGCCTTGGAGCAGGCTATGTGTGTGCGTTCTTGGAATGTGTGTGTTGCAAGACAGCTTGTGTCTTGTGGGTCTTGTGGATGTTTTTGAGAGATCTGTGAAGCTATGTGTGTAAGTGATCCGGAAATGTTCTTGTATGTGTGGAATTGATAAATAGAATAGATGTATTATTAAATAGGCATATATAGCAGGAGATTGGATAAAGACGATTTTAGTAACTCATAAGAGGGGAAATTTTTGCTTCATCAGTGTTAAAAAAAAACCCATGAGCCTTTGTTTCAGGGGACGTTTATATATTCGTTTTGATAAAAATATGAGCCCTTCAGAGGATGTTTGTTTAATCTGATAAATACATATGAGCCTAATAAAGGACGTTTATACATAAGTATATATAGTATCTGTTTTTTTAACAGAAGTGGACCAGCAAGGACAGTCTGTACACATTCAGGTCGCAAGATTAGAGAAAAGAACAGAAAAATTCCTGATAAAGTTCAAACTGCCGGCTGATTGGAGTGTGAATTTTCTTCTTCTCTTTCTGTCTGTTTGTGTGTGACCACATTATGCTGCGAATTTTGTCTGTTCAAAAGAACGTATAGTCTTGTTTAAAATAGGTGGAGAAGTTTTTACTATCATAGGATACTTTTTGTATTTGGCTGTTGATTGGGAAAATACTGTGGTGATTTTTGTGTGTCTGTAGACTCTCGGCATTAACTGCATTGGGTTTGGAGACGATGTTAACTCTTTGACAGCCAGGTTAGGCTGGAAGCCCTTGAGAAATTTAGGAGGCGGTCCAAGGGGCATTGCCTCAAATAGAGAGCCAATTAGATTACTCCTCTTGATGAGGAGTGGGGAGAGAAAGCGAGCCCCTCCTCCTCCCGGAAAACACACCCCCGGCAGGGAGACAGCTTTTGCCACAGATAGAAGAAAAAAACAAAAAAACAGATAATGTGTTCATATTTCACTGAATTGTTATTGCATTGTGTATACGAATTCAGAGTGACTCTAAGACACTAAACTTTTGTTTTGTTTCCCTTTTGTCTTCTCTGTTTTTACTATGTTGTGCGAGAACTGGAGGAGATGGAATGTGTCTGAACTGGATCAGTCCAAAGGGCAGATGAGGAGATACCTGGCATTACTTCACAAACATTGGGAGCTTGCAGATAACGGCGCGTAGGGATCCTGAATCCAGCTTGATCAAGGCCAGTGTGGTTTTATCCACAAACTCTTTCAACAAACACCTGCATTTCTCTATATGTGAATACATTTATTTATAGTCAACATTTTTGATATATGTTTAGTTTGTTTTCACATATAGGCTTACAGTATTTCTTCGTATATATCACATTGCAATTATTTAGGAGGAAATCTTGGCAACAGACTGACTAATTGAAGCATTTGGTTAATTAATGGAGTATTGTTGAGTTGATTGATCATTTGTGGAGAAGTTCACTAGACTTTTAATTCTGCACTTTTTGTACATTTTGTGTTTTTATATACTCTAGTATATATTTGTAATTACTCCTTTTTTGTGTTATTTAAGTTCTTGCTATTTTTGCTTTATTTCCTTTGTTAACTGTTTTTGCACAAAAATACAGAGAAAAATTCTTTGTATGTGTAAATGTACTTGGCAATAAAAAAACGATTCTAAGAACATCAGTTCCAACTTTACAATAACCATCCAGATAATGATTGTAGATGGTTTACAAACCAACTATAAACCATTGATGAAGTATTAATTATCTGTCTAATACAAGTTTGTAGATGCTTTACAAAGTATTAATAAGGTGTTATTATAATCTTGAGTTCCAACTTTATAATAGCCATCCAAATAATGTTAAAAGACGGTTTACAAATCCTTGGGTAATTATTAACAAACACTTTATAAAGTGTATAAATTGTGGTAATGTGTGAAACAATAAACTGTTAACATAATATAAATTATAGCATTACAAATACATTTTTTTTAAGTAAGGTTATTGTAAAGTGTTACCTGAGTGTCTTATTTAAGTATATGACTGAAGTGTTAAAATGTTCCAACAACCTACAATTACAAGTCAAGCATCTATCTTAAATCACTGCGAGAAGAGGCTTAAATCAGATTGGTACACAGTTTTAGATCATTATCTGAAGCAGGATCTTCTCTCCCTATTCTCCTTATTTCAACCATCAAGGACAGGAAAACCCTTCTTGTTTGACACATTTAATACTTTTGGACGTAATGCAGAAGCTTTCAAGAATTGTCAGACAAAACATTTTAAATTAACATGTGGCCAAACATTATACAGTAACACAAGTGCTTTGGAGTTAAAGGTACTCTCTGTCTCTTTCTGCTGTGTTTGATTATTAATTGGCCTTAAAGTAAAAGCTTTGAAGTGTGGGTAGCTTTAGAGACAGAGACAAAGCTTACAGTAGACCAATTATTGACCAGAAACTAGTGAAACTTGTTTTTCTTTTTGTTTGAAATATAGAAACTTTACTTTGTATTATTATTATAGACTTTTTTAGTGTAAAATGTTTGAAGAAACTTGGCTTGTATTATTGATATTCAGTATTTAAGATATAATCCTCATAGGTCTTGTTTTCACACCTAGGTTTTAAAATAATGTTTTAAACATTTCTCTTCCAACTAACCTTATTTTATGTGCTTACACCCCTAAACTTTAGCGTTGCGTGTTCAGTAGTTTAGTGAGAGCCTTGAAGGAACTGACCACAAAGGTTTGACAAAGAGATACATAATGCAAAGTATTTAACTTTGTTCAGCACGTTTGCTGTAATACAACAGCAGATGGCGTAGTTTGTAGGAGAGAGAAACCTCCTTCCCCATGCATGTCACAGTGACTCCACTACATTTTTTTATGCAGTCTATGATCCATTCTGTTTGTAGACATGGGTCACACCCTGTGTCCTTTACACATCAATTAAAATATTCCTGTTCATTGTTATTCTGAGAACATCTGACAAACAACAAAACATTAACATTCAAATATCTTTTTTATTTGAATACGAAGAGGATGATTGATGATTTAATTTCATTATCAAATCAAAAAATTGGCCCAGCCCAAAACAAACTACAGACTACTGACCAAAAGGTGACACTTAATAGTTATAACGAAACAAACCATCCTGACATTTCTTCCAGGCTTCAGAGACAATCGTGGCCAGCTCATGAACATGAAATTAAATAACATCTCCACCCTGTTATCATCAGAACTCCAAAACATTGAAGGATTTTGAGCTTACATTTCATTAATCAAAGGACATAAAAAAGACATTACAAAAGAAAACAAGATTCCTTCTCAACTTCTTCTAATCACATAGTTCACACAGTCTGTGTTCCTTTGGGATGTTTTTGAATCTGCCGACTTCAAGAGCGAGAGAAAGGATTCCTGTTCTCCGCTTAGCAACCAAAGATCTCTGACTTCTTGATAAGTTTGCTTTAACATGGGATTCAGGAACATAATTGTGCTTAATTTGAACAAATGTCTTAAATGTTGCTTTTAACGAGATATCATTTAACCATTTCTCTTAATATCCAGCAAGTCATTTATTTCTAATTGTGTTCACTCTACATGGTAAATTATATCTATAGATTTATTGTAATTCAGCATCTTCAAAGACAGGGTGAAGATCTGTCGCCCAGGGAAAATTTGACAGTTTACTCCAAAGAAAAAACATCTTATTGGTCCTGTTATCTGACATATTAGTGAAACAATTCCACAGTATCTGTCAAGCATAATACAGTAGGCTGGTGTAGGCAATGCATTTCAAAATAGATGGTAATTTAAATGGTAACGGTAATTTCATGATTTGGTCTTTTCTCAATTGACATTTCCACTGCACTAATTAACAATCATTATCCTGAGAATACCATATGCCTTTGGAGTCATAGCACTCCATAATTATGAGGAACTAATAGTCATAGGATTTTTCCTTGCTATGGATACTGTGGGTATTAAACTAACATTTCCATTTTGTATTCTTATTCTTTACAGAAAGTTAATCCAGCCAACAAATTACAACCCTTTAGTACATTTTTCTGTATGAGCTGCCGTTTCTGTAACTATTTTACCTATAACAATAGTTTTAACAGAGATATTCCACATCCAACTATCTCATGAAGTAGGAACATAGGACTTCAAAATGTCACATTGCAAAGAAGAAAATCCTGCACACTACTATTGCTTAGCATCACCAATTTGATAGAAAAATGTTTTGGTCACTCTGAAGGGTGAATGGGATTTCTTTATTTTCAATCTGACCTATAAGAATCATGCATGGAAAAGGAAAACAGCCCAAATGTTTCAATCAGGGTCCAATGTGAGATGAAAATTTCTAGATATGGCCACATGTCTGTGCTGGAACAATTTAACATCTATATCAAACAGCTAAGCCTTTCTTTAAAACTCGTACTTAATCATGCATAATTCACGGTGCCCGCTGTGTTCGAATTATAATACTATGTGGAAACACAGGCTGTTTTATATTATAATATTCTAAGAACTGGTTTCATTAGTATTTGTTTC
Source organism: Labrus bergylta (assembly GCF_963930695.1). Classification (NCBI taxonomy): domain Eukaryota; kingdom Metazoa; phylum Chordata; class Actinopteri; order Labriformes; family Labridae; genus Labrus; species Labrus bergylta. The sequence continues at coordinate 9,626,403 of NC_089206.1, read as the reverse complement.
TCTTACTAATCCCTGCCTTAATTTCCTGTGCCTTTCTGGTAGTCATGAATAATTGACAGACTCTACTGTGTTGAAAAATCTTTTGCTGTAGTTTTGGACTGCAGTTCAAGAATAGTTAGGGCCATACTGGCAATTAATACCATCAAATATGATGTGTCGCATTGAGTGATGTAAGGGAAAAAGTCTAGTTGACCTTTTACAAATGTCCTATAACTTGTTGCTATTTGTACACGACCTAAAAGTGGGAATCTGTGTACTGTACATTTTGCTTATTGATTTTGATGTTGATTCTTTTTTCTGTATTTAAAACGACACAGAATTTTTTTCAACAATTTGTTTGTTTTTTTATAGACGTCATTCATCAAAATTTAGTAGCGTGTATTTTGATGTAGATGTACACCATATAAATATGCAATATAAAACTTCTGTGTTGCATATTGGCAAATGCAAACAATTACTGACTGCATATAAATTCAAAAAAAGAATACACCCATTAACTAGAGCAGGGATGTCAGAGTTCTATTGGGTCGGGGGCCGGATTTGTTCAAATGAGCCCTCAAGTGGGCCGGACTAATTTTGCCAACATCACTATAACTCAACACATGGATATATAGGCAAATGTATGCTTGTGTAGAAAACTTTAACATTAACATTAATCAGAGGGGTTAACTGTCATTGCAAACTGGATGTTGGCACATGGAAATATTTAAACGTATCACATTACAGAAGAAAATATAAATAATTATGTTTTGTTTGAGATTATTATATTATATTTAAATATTGCTGTTTAAAGGTTATAGAAACTTTGACTCAGGTTATTCTACCTGCCCTGGGATCAGTGCATTAGAGAGAGAGAGAGAGAGAGAGAGAGAGAAAGAGAGACTTTAGATGTGTGTGTGTCAGGCCACAGCACAGTTTGCACTCGTTAAGGTTCATTACAGATAAAACCTGCTCACATGAACAAGTTGTCACAAACACACAGAGTATTTGATGCAAAGACCGAAGTCATCTTCAGGTATTTTATTATTAGGCATTATAAAATGATAACATGTTTCCAAACCAAAAGACTTGAATTGATCCTTAAGCGTTACGCACTGCAGTCTGATCAGCTCCGTGTGGAGTGCACGTTCATCAACTAACTCAGTTAAACGACATTTCATATGAGTCTGGCAGCCCGTTATTCTACGTGTCCGTAATGTCGTGATTTAACTCTGTCACTGACTTTTTTGCGTCTTGAATCTGTGCCATCTCCGTGCGCAATTCGAGACAGCATTTTAGCGCTGCTCCGCGGTTAAACCAGCGGACCTCTGTATAATTGGACAGCCTGTGCGTGATATCGTGAATAGTTTTATTTTTACGGTCTGATGAAAGCTGGTGATAACAACAGGCTACTGCATTTAGAAGTGATGTTGCGCTGAAACTTTTAGGTGATCAACACAACACGTTCACCTTTGGGTGACCTAAAAATGAACCATCTGTAATTAAAAATCAGTTAATATTCATTTTAACTTACTGTTTTTACATTTACCAGAGGTAAAACTAGTCGGGAGATGCATCAGGCTCAAAGTGAGGAGACGTCTGGGCCGTTACGCATGACGGAGATGGTTGTTTTTTATTTGCACGAGCTGCTCTTTGTGGCTCACTCCATAGGAAGCTTTGTTATTATCAGCTAAAACTTTTGTTTTACATCAGTCAAGACAGGAGAAACTGGTAAGAAGTGTGGACAGAACCGAAGACCGCCATGATGCGCGCGCAGTGCAGCGGTGTGCCTGTGGTTAAGTCCCGTAAGCTTTGATGAAATTCTGGCAACTTGTGACCAAATAAAACTAAAGAAATATCGCTCCTTCGATCTCTCTTGAAAACCTGCATTCTGTGTCACCTCTCTCAAGTGTTATCTGATGTGATGTATTACCAGCATAATGCAGGAGCAGCTCGTGCGCTCGGCCACTCGTCTTTTGTATGATTACTCCCTGCTGGGAAGATAATTCAAAGTGCCCCGTTTAATTCATATTCGTATCATGATATCGACCTTTACGTTGCTCATTTTACATAGCTTTTAATACAATTCGGGGAAAATACGTATTACAAATATTTAATTTATAAAAAATCTCAAAATATTTTTCAATACATTTCCTCCTTCTTCCCAAAACGGCTCGCGGGCCGTATGAAACCTGCTGTCGGGCCAGATACGGGGGGCCGTATGTCTGACATCCCTGAACTACAGTATGAAACAACAATGGAGAACTGATGCAACAGACATATTATTATTATTATAATTTATTGTCAAAATAAATAATTGCGGTGAAAAGAGAGAATATACACACCTAACTGGTTAAGATACACACACTTAGTCATGTGTTTCTGAATAAAGTAATATAAATATTATGCTATGTATTGAGAGACATGAATGGAAGAGTGGGACCACTCTTCAAGTGAACACATGGTGCTAAAAATGTTATACATGTTATCACGTTTGTTTGCTTGTCAACAAAAAGGAGGAAACAAAATCGATTGAATCTTTTCAAAATATTTTGTAAAGTACAGATCACCAAAGCCTTACAAAAGGTATGAATTACCAATTTTGAGCATTTTTCTTTATATTCAACAAAGATATTTTACAAAGAAATCGTTTTTAAAAGGTCAACCCATATATGTGTGTTGACTTCATTCATGTAAAACCCTTCAGGGAAATGAACAGACTTGGTTTTTAAAGACCAAATTACCTCCGCAACATGTGTGATGAGCTACACCAAAATTGTCACAGTTGTAGTAACATTGTGGATCACTGGGGTCGGGGACATGCCCTGGCCCTGAACACACTACAGAGCCTGATGCTGTGGTTGTTGTTGGGGCAGCTGTGGTTGTTGTAGGAAGAGCTGTGGTTGTTGTTGGGGCAGCTGTGGTTGTTGTAGGGGCAGCTGTGGTTGTTGTTGGGGCAGCTGTGGTTGTTGTTGGGGCAGCTGTGGTTGTAGTAGGGGCAGCTGTGGTTGTTGTAGGGGCAGCTGTGGTTGTTGTAGGGGCAGCTGTGGTTGTAGTAGGGGCAGCTGTGGTTGTTGTTGGGGCAGCTGTGGTTGTTGTTGGGGCAGCTGTGGTTGTTGTAGGGGCAGCTGTGGTTGTAGTAGGGGCAGCTGTGGTTGTTGTAGGGGCAGCTGTGGTTGTTGTAGGGGCAGCTGTGGTTGTTGTAGGGGCAGCTGTGGTTGTTGTAGGGGCAGCTGTGGTTGTTGTAGGGGCAGCTGTGGTTGTAGTCGGGGCAGCTGTGGTTGTTGTAGGGGCAGCTGTGGTTGTAGTCGGGGCAGCTGTGGTTGTAGTAGGGGCAGCTGTGGTTGTTGTTGGGGCAGCTGTGGTTGTAGTAGGGGCAGCTGTGGTTGTAGTAGGGGCAGCTGTGGTTGTTGTTGGGGGAGCTGTGGTTGTTGTTGGGGCAGCTGTGGTTGTAGTAGGGGCAGCTGTGGTTGTTGTAGGGGCAGCTGTGGTTGTTGTTGGGGCAGCTGTGGTTGTTGTTGGGGCAGCTGTGGTTGTAGTAGGGGCAGCTGTGGTTGTAGTAGGGGCAGCTGTGGTTGTTGTTGGGGCAGCTGTGGTTGTAGTAGGGGCAGCTGTGGTTGTAGTCGGGGCAGCTGTGGTTGTTGTTGGGGCAGCTGTGGTTGTTGTTGGGGCAGCTGTGGTTGTAGTAGGGGCAGCTGTGGTTGTTGTTGGGGCAGCTGTGGTTGTAGTAGGGGCAGCTGTGGTTGTAGTAGGGGCAGCTGTGGTTGTTGTTGGGGCAACTGTGGTTGTTGTTGGGGGAGCTGTGGTTGTAGTAGGGGCAGCTGTGGTTGTAGTGGGGGCAGCTGTGGTTGTTGTTGGGGCAGCTGTGGTTGTTGTTGGGGCAGCTGTGGTTGTAGTAGGGGCAGCTGTGGTTGTTGTTGGGGCAGCTGTGGTTGTAGTAGGGGCAGCTGTGGTTGTTGTTGGGGCAGCTGTGGTTGTAGTAGGGGCAGCTGTGGTTGTTGTAGGGACAGCTGTGGTTGTAGTCGGGGCAGCTGTGGTTGTTGTTGGGGCAGCTGTGGTTGTAGTAGGGGCAGCTGTGGTTGTAGTCAGGGCAGCTGTGGTTGTTGTTGGGGCAGCTGTGGTTGTAGTAGGGGCAGCTGTGGTTGTAGTAGGGGCAGCTGTGGTTGTCGTTGGGGCATCTGTGGTTGTAGTAGGGGCAGCTGTGGTTGTAGTAGGGGCAGCTGTGGTTGTTGTTGGGGGAGCTGTGGTTGTAGTAGGGGCAGCTGTGGTTGGTGTTGGGGCAGCTGTGGTTGTAGTAGGGGCAGCTGTGGTTGTTGTTGGGGCAGCTGTGGTTGTAGTAGGGGCAGCTGTGGTTGTTGTAGGGGCAGCTGTGGTTGTAGTAGAGGCAGCTGTGGTTGTTGTTGGGGCAGCTGTGGTTGTAGTAGGGGCAGCTGTGGTTGTAGTAGGGGCAGCTGTGGTTGTTGTTGGGGCAGCTGTGGTTGTTGTTGGGGCAGCTGTGGTTGTAGTAGGGGCAGCTGTGGTTGTTGTTGGGGCAGCTGTGGTTGTAGTAGGGGCAGCTGTGGTTGTTGTTGGGGCAGCTGTGGTTGTAGTAGGGGCAGCTGTGGTTGTTGTAGGGGCAGCTGTGGTTGTAGTCGGGGCAGCTGTGGTTGTTGTTGGGGCAGCTGTGGTTGTAGTAGGGGCAGCTGTGGTTGTTGTAGGGGCAGCTGTGGTTGTAGTCGGGGCAGCTGTGGTTGTTGTTGGGGCAGCTGTGGTTGTTGTTGGGGCAGCTGTGGTTGTAGTAGGGGCAGCTGTGGTTGTTGTTGGGGCAGCTGTGGTTGTAGTAGGGGCAGCTATGGTTGTAGTAGGGGCAGCTGTGGTTGTTGTTGGGGGAGCTGTGGTTGTTGTTGGGGCAGCTGTGGTTGTTGTTGGGGCAGCTGTGGTTGTAGTAGGGGCAGCTGTGGTTGTTGTAGGGGCAGCTGTGGTTGTAATCGGGGCAGCTGTGGTTGTTGTTGGGGCAGCTGTGGTTGTAGTAGGGGCAGCTGTGGTTGTAGTCGGGGCAGCTGTGGTTGTTGTTGGGGCAGCTGTGGTTGTAGTAGGGGCAGCTGTGGTTGTAGTAGGGGCAGCTGTGGTTGTTGTTGGGGCAGCTGTGGTTGTAGTAGGGGCAGCTGTGGTTGTTGTTGGGGCAGCTGTGGTTGTAGTAGGGGCAGCTGTGGTTGTAGTAGGGGCAGCTGTGGTTGTTGTTGGGGCAGCTGTGGTTGTTGTAGGGGCAGCTGTGGTTGTAGTAGGGGCAGCTGTGGTTGTTGTTGGGGCAGCTGTGGTTGTTGTAGGGGCAGCTGTGGTTGTAGTCGGGGCAGCTGTGGTTGTTGTTGGGGCAGCTGTGGTTGTAGTAGGGGCAGCTGTGGTTGTAGTCGGGGCAGCTGTGGTTGTAGTAGGGGCAGCTGTGGTTGTAGTCGGGACAGCTGTGGTTGTTGTTGGGGCAGCTGTGGTTGTTGTTGCGGCAGCTGTGGTTGTTGTTGGGGCAGCTGTGGTTGTTGTTGCGGCAGCTGTGGTTGTTGTTGGGGCAGCTGTGGTTGTTGTTGGGGCAGCTGTGGTTGTAGTAGGGGCAGCTGTGGTTGTAGTCGGGGCAGTTGTGGTTGTAGTCGGGGCAGCTGTGGTTGTTGTTGGGGCAGCTGTGGTTGTAGTTGGGGCAGCCATGGTTGTAGTAGGGGCAGCCGTGGTTGTTGTTGGGGCAGCTGTGGTTGTAGTAGGGGCAGCTGTGGTTGTAGTAGGGGCAGCTTTGGTTGTAGTAGGGGCAGCCGTGGTTGTAGTAGGGGCAGCCGTGGTTGTTGTTGGGGCAGCCGTGGTTGTAGTAGGGGCAGCTGTGGTTGTAGTTGGGGCAGCTGTGGTTGTGGTTGGGGCAGCTGTGGTTGTAGTCGGGGCAGCCGTGGTTTTTGTAGGGGCAGCCGTGGTTGTAGTTGGGGCAGCCGTGGTTGTTGTAGGGGCAGCTGTGGTTGTAGTTGGGGCAGCTGTGGTTGTTGTAGGGGCAGCTGTGGTTGTTGTAGGGGCAGCTGTGGTTGTAGTAGGGGCAGCCGTGGTTGTTGTTGGGGCAGCCGTGGTTGTAGTCGGGGCAGCTGTGGTTGTAGTCGGGGCAGCTGTGGTTGTTGTCGGGGCAGCTGTGGTTGCAGCAGCGGCAGCTGTGGTTGTAGTAGGGGCAGCTGTGGTTGTAGTCGGGGCAGCTGTGGTTGTTGTAGGGGCAGCTGTGATTGCAGTAGGGGCAGCTGTGGTTGCAGTAGGGGCAGCTGTGATTGCAGTAGGGGCAGCTGTGGTTGCAGTAGGGGCAGCTGTGGTTGCAGTAGGGGCAGCTGTGGTTGCAGTAGGGGCAGCTGTGGTTGTTGTAGGGGGAGATGTGGTAGGTGATTCAGGGAAACCTGAAAGAAAGACAGTCAGATATTGTTTTTATTGATCTTAACCCTTGCTTGATCATCATATTGTGATATGACAGAGCATGACTTTTGAGATTCCTTGAATCTGAACTAGATGTGTTCTAGATATTAAAGTTATAGAAGTATAAAACAGTGGTATATAGAATTTTTCATTGCTAATGGTATTTAATTAAATAAATTGTGAAACCTTTACCTCATAAAAAAGCACATATTTTGATGATTGATTTACCTGGTACAAGCAGATTATGCAGTTGGGTAACGAATGGGCACTTTCCCTGGTTACAGAACTCTCCTCTGAAGTCATCCAGGTCCAGAGACCAGACAAAGGCCCCTCCGAATTTGTTTGCTTTGAGGTAATTGATCTGAGAGGATGAGAAAGACAACATTTCAACAGTCTGTATAAAAAATCAATTTAACAGAATTTTGTACATCAATCACATCAGTCATTTGCAGCCACTAAAAAGTAATACTGTGTTAAAGACAGATGATTACCTTGGTATTTATACTGGTTGTGTCGTCAAATCCAACCCACTGATTTTCTGTTGTGGCATATGGAACTTTCTGATCAGAAATAAAATGGTTTTGTACCCCATCTAGATAAAGGCAAGTCTGAAAAGAAGGGTCAGATTTGGTATTTAGATCTAATAAAAGTAATTATAATTACAAGGATATATATCTGTCAGACAAAATACAGCCAAAACTGTTGGCTAATAATAAAGCCATCAATATAAATGGGTAATATTGAAACCGTGCAGTAATACCTCATAAGAGGCCCAGAATCCTTCTTCACCGGTGTAGCAGCCTTCCTCACCAGGACCACTGGCTGGTGCACCGACAGCGCTTGAATTAGAGGACAGGGAAAAAGCTCGTCCAAAAGCTCCAAGCCCCATGTTCAGTTTTTCTTCAGGTGCTCCCTGGTCCCGCCAGTACTCTAAGGCAGAGGCCTAAGAAGGGAAGACCAATGATCAAAACAAATGGGATACAGGTACATGTTTGAATATAAAGCTGTTTGAAAAAATAAGCCCTTGCTTACAGTGTTAGAGTAGATCGCATCTCCAGTGTCTTGGGATCCCTGGAATAAGGGGCTGTGATGTGCTGTGACACTTTCCCAGGGGCCGTGGAAGTCAAACGTCAACACGTTGATGAAATCCAGGTGCCTGATAAATTAAGAGGAAATCACCTTTACTAAAACAGAACAGAAGCTTTTTATTGTTATTATGGCAGAGATTTCTTAAAAATTATTTTACATGGCAATTTCTTCCACTTCATAGCCAGCATCGATGGTTGACCTCTCAGCAGAGACAGATGCTGCAAGGATTAATCTTTCCTGGTTACTTGAAGTTCCTTCATCGACAAAGGCTGTTTCCAGCTCCTATACAACACAGAAGCATGGTTCTCAGTCTCAGTTAAATGACTTATAATTTCATGCATGGCATTTGCAGTATGGCTTTTTTCTGAAAATGCCGGTTCCAGAGGAGATATTAAGGATCTGACCTTGCAAAGCTCTGTGAATCTCTGCTTGTCCTCTTCAGCTGGGTACCTCCAGTCTACGTCTAGCCCATCAAAATTGAATGCTCTGAGTAGTCTGATTACAGACTGGATGAACACTTCTCTGTTCTTTTGTGATCCCGCCATTGTCCTGAATCTGGTAAGTATACAAAAATAAAAATATAAACACAACTTGGTCTTTAGACTCACGCTCCAGCTATTCAATGAAGGTCTCTGCTCAAACAGAACAAGGCAATCAAAACATGAGATAAGGTGTAAACCAATATTTAGTGTGGATCCAATGTATTATCAACCATGCTTTCCATAGCCTATATATAATAAATGCTGCCAAAAAAAGTGGCAAAATAATCCCCATAATTATAATGTGCAGTCACTGACCTGAGTGTCTGAAATACATATTGCACAAGATTCAGTGAATTACAAACTTCGTTTTTTCATTATTTGGCTGTAGGGGTCAGCTGGGTTGCATTCAATTTTAATGAATTTAAAGCAAAAAACAAGAGTTCCCAACTCTTAAAAACGAATTTGAATTTGCTTGTTTTTGCACAAAGTGCTGAAACTACAACAAAAGGCAAGGCCAATTTGGACGTCAGAGGATTACAACAGTTTGTTAGTAATATGTGTCCTTCCAAACAAGCCTTAATGTCCTTGAAGGTAACTTACTTTTCTGTCCCAAACTTCTCTCCACCAACAGCCAACAGGGTTTTCAGAAGTGGATTTCTACAGGAGCATAACATTTAAATGATGATTTTTTTTTGCATTTTTCATAATTCATTCTTGTATTACAATATAATCTCCACAGTATTTATAGATTTAAGGACTGACCTTTGTTTGAGTGCATTAAACCCAAAGTACTGCTGAACATCATTTACAGTTGTGGGAACCAGCTCATTTTCAATTATGTCAGAAAAGCCAAAAATCAGATGGGTGCACTTGTCTGGATCAATATCTGAAACTCTGAACTTCCCCATAGCTGGTCTGTCTGCTGCTTTGCTGTTATAGTAACACATCAGCCTGGAGGTAGAAGCTATAGACATGAAAGAAAAATCATGATTATTTTAATTATTTATTGTATAGATCAAATATTTCAATGTCCTTACTTACATACATCTGTTTACTTAAGGATATTATATTTCTTCTACAAAAATCGTCCTATGCAGCTATAAAGGTGATGATTGTGATCAATTTGTGTGATGAACTTACCCAAGCTGGCAAGGATCAAACAGAGACCTTCAAAAGAACACATGTGTTCGTATACAGTTTAATAAAATAAAAAAACAACCAATACAAACAGGCTTTCTGACATAATAATTCATGCATTACAGGTAAAAGTTCTAGTTTACTGTTTCAAGTTAATTAATTCAAGTTTTCTGACATTTCTGATATTTCTAAGTACATTGGAGGTAAAATGAATACAAATTCCTCTCAGTGAAAATAACTTGGGGTTACCTAACAGAAACTACCTGCATGAGACAATACACGTGTACACTTAACACTTTTGGAGATGTAGTTTAATCAAACATTCAAAGACACTTATACTTGACCAGGATGTCTTACCTGCAGATAGAGTTAGCTTCCACATTTTGTTGCTATTTGAATAAATTGAAATAGAAAAAAAGAATGAATATGCAGTTCAAAAAATATATTCATTTAAATAAATGTAGAATTTATAATTAGAGATGAATGTGTGTTTCCACAAAATAAATGTGGTCTAAATAACCTCAAGCATGAAAATAAAAACACAACAAATAAAAGGCAATCTTACTAGTGCAGATCATTTTACAGGTAGGTTAAACTTTTACTTAGTCGCAACATTTTGTGACAAAAGACAGTAGAATAATCAAAACTAAGCACCTGTTCAATGGAAACATTTAGGGAGTGGAAAGGGAATGATGCCCAGTAGCCACCCAAGGTATTGTTCCAACACCTGATCCGTAAATACAGGTTTGAGCTGGAAGACACAGAAGACAAACTTGTTAGGCAAGAATTTTCAGCCAACTTCTTCTCTTATCTTTTAATTAACTTTATTGCTAGTTACATATCTGTGTTGCTAGTGAAGCATTTGCTTTGATATAAGCTTACTTTTATGTTTTTTTATCCCATTGAAAATCAGGTCAGGTCTGATTTGACTTAAATGGTACAAAGTTGGCACATGAATTGCCTTTGCCTGACTTAAAACACAACTTTAATGCTTCAAATCCTAACAATATTTAATCAAATATTAATATTAGCTAAATCCAAATTAGAAGAGAAAGCCAGTTAAATGCCGCCTTTTTGTACTCTCTCTGGCTAAAATGTGTCCAGTCAAGCTTGTGAGCTAGTTGGCGAGACGAAGCAGTTGTTGAAATTTATCTTTAACTAACTTTTTAAAACAGAATATTTAGTTTTATAAATGCAAAGTTAAAGGAATACTCACAGAAATAATGTTGAAAGAAGCATGTACTGTTCTTCAACTGTGACTGACGGATGACTGATGGCTGTGGAGTTTTAATACAGGTAGGCAGCTCACAAGGTGTGGAAAAACAGAGGGGGTGGGGATAAATAATGCAATATTGCATTATCTAAAGTGTTCTTGTCTAATTGTTAAGCAACATGGAAGCCGGGTGAAATCACCTGAGATTCCAAGCCCTTTCAATTTTCAAGTATCACTTTTTAAGGAGCTTTCGTCTTCTAGGGGAGAAAAAGAACCCTTCAGTCATCAGTATTAATATCCAATAGAAAACCAACCAGATCACTCAAACTGTGTGATTAGCTTTTTTTTTATCAATGAAACCTTATCAGATCGTGAGCTACAAGTTTATTCTTTGATATCTGCTAAGAATGACCAAGAAGGTTAAACCACTCGCTGAAGATGATACAATAGTGTTGCAATCATTCTGTGGTCCTTTTCCTCTAACAAAGGTCTGTGTCTGGTCTCATTCTTGTAATATTGTGATTAAATGGTCAGTATCTGCAAATCCTAGACCACCCGGACATCCCCCCCCCTCTGTATTCTGAGACTGTGCTTCGTTTTTGTAATGGACTGTAAAACATTGAATGTTTTTATTTTTCAGTCCAGTTATTATGTTTCTCATAGTAGCAAATCATTTAGAAAACCCCTTTCATTGTAACTGTCCAGTACAACACCATCCCAAACAGCAGTCTGTAACCTCATAAGTATTTTATTTTAAGCCCTTTAAGTTGTTGTTATACCTCATAATTTCATAAAATGGATATATGAACATTACAAATATGTAATGTAAATATGTTAAACTATAGTTTAATTTAACTATGTAAGGGGAACCCCAAAACACCACCTGTCTCTGTATAGAAGCAACCTTTTGCCCAGTTAATCCCTTAGCTTTTGTGAGGAATAAGCCGCGCTTTCCTGCAATAACAAAAAGAGGGAATTGAATTTAGAAAATGAACATTCACTTTTTAAAAGACCTTAAAAGATCTTTTTCATAAATTCCATGGCATCAATGAAATAATTTCCAAAAAGAACTACGAAGAGCTTGTCGTATTTCAATTCAATCTTATTGAAAACTGTGACATTCAAAAGCTCCCTGAGCCTCACAGCTCAGTCCATGAACTCTAAAGAATGGGACTGAAGGGGATAAAAATAAAATAACAGAAAAGAGAATAAAGTTGAAAGTAAGTTAATGTTAATAAGCGCAACGAGTAACGAGACCAGTTAGCTAAAAAACTATGCAAGTTTAACAAGGACAGGGCCCGTATCCTCTTAACAGTAAGTCATGTGTAAATTAGACACTGAAGTGAAAGTTGGCTTTAAGAAGTAGTCAAATTGAGTAAAAAAAACAAAAAAACAAAGGGGATCCCTGGCCAGGGAAATTGGAATTAAACGTATAATGTAGGAAATACAGAGAGGAAATAAAGATGACAAATAAAGAAGAGAAGTAAAAGATGAAAAATGAAGATGAAAAAATAGAGATGAAATAAAAATGGAATAAAGTTTTGAGAAAAGAGGAAAAATTAAAGTGCTGAATAAAGGAAAAAATGTGTGCATTGAAGCATGCAGTGTGAAGTAATTGGTTAAAGACAATTTGTTAAAATTTTGGCCAAAGTAAGAAAGTTAGAAGGATTATTAGAAGAATTATAAATGAGTCAACTTTAAGATTTAAGGTGAATCGCAGTTGAAGCTTGTGTGTATGTGTGTCGCTGTACAGCTTGTCTGTGTGTGCGAGGCTGAGGAATTTTTGAAGCCTTGGAGCAGGCTATGTGTGTGAGTTCTTGGAATGTGTGTGTTGCAAGACAGCTTGTGTCTTGTGGGTCTTGTGGATGTTTTTGAGAGATCTGTGAAGCTATGTGTGTAAGTGATCCGGAAATGTTCTTGTATGTGTGGAATTGATAAATAGAATAGATGTATTATTAAATAGGCATATATAGCAGGAGATTGGATAAAGACGATTTTAGTAACTCATAAGAGGGGAAATTTTTGCTTCATCAGTGTTAAAAAAAAACCCATGAGCCTTTGTTTCAGGGGACGTTTATATATTCGTTTTGATAAAAATATGAGCCCTTCAGAGGATGTTTGTTTAATCTGATAAATACATATGAGCCTAATAAAGGACGTTTATACATAAGTATATATAGTATCTGTTTTTTTAACAGAAGTGGACCAGCAAGGACAGTCTGTACACATTCAGGTCGCAAGATTAGAGAAAAGAACAGAAAAATTCCTGATAAAGTTCAAACTGCCGGCTGATTGGAGTGTGAATTTTCTTCTTCTCTTTCTGTCTGTTTGTGTGTTACCACATTATGCTGCGAATTTTGTCTGTTCAAAAGAACGTATAGTCTTGTTTAAAATAGGTGGAGAAGTTTTTACTATCATAGGATACTTTTTGTATTTGGCTGTTGATTGGGAAAATACTGTGGTGATTTTTGTGTGTCTGTAGACTCTCGGCATTAACTGCACTGGGTTTGGAGACGATGTTAACTCTTTGACAGCCAGGTTAGGCTGGAAGCCCTTGAGAAATTTAGGAGGCGGTCCAAGGGGCATTGCCTCAAATAGAGAGCCAATTAGATTACTCCTCTTGATGAGGAGTGGGGAGAGAAAGCGAGCCCCTCCTCCTCCCGGAAAACACACCCCCGGCAGGGAGACAGCTTTTACCACAGATAGAAGAAAAAACCAAAAAAACAGATAATGTGTTCATATTTCACTGAATTGTTATTGCATTGTGTATACGAATTCAGAGTGACTCTAAGACACTAAACTTTTGTTTTGTTTCCCTTTTGTCTTCTCTGTTTTTACTATGTTGTGCGAGAACTGGAGGAGATGGAATGTGTCTGAACTGGATCAGTCCAAAGGGCAGATGAGGAGATACCTGGCATTACTTCACAAACATTGGGAGCTTGCAGATAACAGTGCGTAGGGATCCTGAATCCAGCTTGATCAAGGCCAGTGTGGTTTTATCCACAAACACCAACTTTCAACAAACACCTGCATTTCTCTATATGTGAATACATTTATTTATAGTCAACATTTTTGATATATGTTTAGTTTGTTTTCACATATAGGCTTACAGTATTTCTTCGTATATATCACATTGCAATTATTTAGGAGGAAATCTTGGCAACAGACTGACTAATTGAAGCATTTGGTTAATTAATGGAGTATTGTTGAGTTGATTGATCATTTGTGGAGAAGTTCACTAGACTTTTAATTCTGCACTTTTTGTACATTTTGTGTTTTTATATACTCTAGTATAGATTTGTAATTACTCCTTTTTTGTGTTATTTAAGTTCTTGCTATTTTTGCTTTATTTCCTTTGTTAACTGTTTTTGCACAAAAATACAGAGAAAAATTCCTTGTATGTGTAAATGTACTTGGCAATAAAAAAAACGATTCTAAGAACATCAGTTCCAACTTTACAATAACCATCCAGATAATGATTGTAGATGGTTTACAAACCAACTATAAACCATTGATGAAGTATTAATTATCTGTCTAATACAGGTTTGTAGATGCTTTACAAAGTATTAATAAGGTGTTATTATGATCTTGAGTTCCAACTTTATAATAGCCATCCAAATAATGTTAAAAGACGGTTTACAAATCCTTGGGTAACTATTAACAAACACTTTATAAAGTGTATAAATTGTGGTAATGTTTGAAACAATAAACTGTTAACATAATATAAATTATAGCATTACAAATATATATTTTTAAGTAAGGTTATTGTAAAGTGTTACCTGAGTGTCTTATTTAAGTATATGACTGAAGTGTTCAAATGTTCCAACAGCCTATAATTACAAGTCAAGCATCTATCTTAGATCACTGCGAGAAGAGGCTTAAATCAGATTGGTACACAGTTTTAGATCATTATCTGAAGCAGGATCTTCTCTCCCTATTCTCGTTATTTCAACCATCAAGGACAGGTAAACCCTTCTTGTTTGACACATTTAATACTTTTGGACGTAATGCAGAAGCTTTCAAGAATTGTCAGACAAAACATTTTAAATTAACATGTGGCCAAACGTTAAACAATAACACAAGTGCTTTGGAGATGAAGGTACTCTCTGTGTCTTTCTGCTTTATTTGATTATTAATTGGCCTTAAAGTAAAAGCTTTAAAGTGTGGGTAGCTTTAGAGACAGGGACAAAGCTTACAGTAGACCAATTATTGACCAGAAACTAGTGAAACTTGTTTTTCTTTTTGTTTGAAATATAGAAACTTTACTTTGTATTATTATTATAGACTTTTTCAGTGTACATTTTTTGAAGAAACTTGGCTTGTATTATTGATATTCAGTATATAAGATATAAACCTCATAGGTCTTGTTTTCACACCTAGGTTTTAAAATAATGTTTTAAACATCTCTCTTCCAACTAACCTTATTTTATGTGCTTACACCCCTAAACTTTAGCATTGTGTGTTCAATAGTTTAGTGAGAGCCTTGATGGAACTGACCACAAAAGTTTGACAAAGAGATACATAATGCGAAGTATTTAACTTTGTTCAGCACGTTTGCAGTAATACAACAGCAGATGGCGTAGTTTGTAAGAGAGAGAAACCTCCTTCTCCATGCATGTCACAGTGACGCCGCTACATTTTTTTATGCAGTCTATGATCCATTCTGTTTGTAGACATAGGTCACACCCTGTGTCCTTTTCACATCAATTAAAATGTTCCTGTTCATAGTTATTCTGAGTACATCTTACAAACAACAAAACATTAACAATAAAATATCTGTTTTATTTGAAGACGAAGAGGATGATTGATGATTTTATTTCATTATTGTATGAAAAAATTGCCCCAAAAAAAGCCCAAAACAAACTACAGACTACTGACCAAAAGGTGACACTTAACAGTTATAACGAAACAAACCATCCTGACATTTCTTCCAGGCTTCAGAGACAATCGTGGCCAGCTCATGAACATGAAATGAAATAACATCTCCACCCTGTTATCATCAGAGCTCCAAAACATTGAAGGATTTTGAGCTTACATTTCATTAATCAAAGGACATAAAAAAGACATTACAAAAGAAAACAAGATTCCTTCTCAACTTCTTCGAATCACATAGTTCACACAGTCTGTGTTCCTTTGGGATGTTTTTGAATCTGCCGACTTCAAGAGCGAGAGAAAGGATTCCTGTTCTCCGCTTATCAACCAAAGATCTCTGACTTCTTGATAAGTTTGCTTTAACATGGGATTCAGTAACATAATTGTGCTTAATTTGAACAAATGTCTTAAATGTTGCTTTTAACGAGATATCATTTAACCTTTTCTCTTAATATCCAGCAAGTCATTTATTTCTAATTGTGTTCACTCTACATGGTAAATTATATCTATAGATGTATTGTAATTCAGCATCTTCAAAGACAGGGTGAAGATCTGTCGCCCAGGGAAAACTTGACAGTTTACTCCAAAGAAAAAACATCTTATTGGTCCTGTTATCTGACATATTAGTGAAACGATTCCACAGTATCTGTCAAGCATAATACAGTTCAAAACTGGTGTAGGCAATGCATTTCAAAATAGATGGTAATTTAAATGGTAACGGTAATTTAATGATTTGGTCTTTTCTCAATTGACATTTCCACTGCACTAATTAACAATCATTATCCTGAGAATACCATATGCCTTTGGAGTCATAGCACTCCATAATTATGAGGAACTAATAGTCATAGGATTTTTCCTTGCTATGGATACTGTGGGTATTAAACTAACATTCCATTTTGTATTCTTATTCTTTACAGAAAGTTAATCCAGCCAACAAATTACAACCCTTCAGTACATTTTTCTGTATGAGCTGCCGTTTCTGTAACTATTTTACCTATAACAATAGTTTTAACAGAGATGTTCCACATCCAACTATCTCATGAAGTAGGAACAGAGGACTTCAAAATGTCACATTGCAAAGAAGAAAATCCTGCACATTACTATTGCTTAGCATCACCAATTTGATAGAAAAATGTTTTGGTCACTCTGAAGGTTGAATGGGATTTCTTTATTTTCAATCTGACCTATAAGAATCATGCATGGAAAAGGAAAACAGCCCAAATGTTTCAATCAGGGTCCAATGTGAGATGACAATTTCTAGATATGGCCACATGTCTGTGCTGGAACAATTTAACATCTATATCAAACAGCTAAGCCTTTCTTTAAAACTCGTACTTAATCATGCATAATTAATTGTGCCTACTGTGTTCGAATTATAATACTGTGTGTGGAAACACAGGCTGTTTCATATTATAATATCCTAAGAACTGGTTTCATTAGTATTTGTTTCTCTTACTAATCCCTGCCTTTGTTTCCTGTGCCTTTCCGGTAGTCATGAATAATTGACTGACTCTACTGTGTTGAAAAATCTTTTGCTGTAGTTTTGGACTGCAGTTCAAGAATAGTTAGGGCCATACTGGCAATTAATACCATCAAATATGATGTGTCACATTGAGTGATGTAAAGGAAAAAGTCTAGTTGACCTTTTACAAATGTCCTATACCTTGTTGCTATTTGTACACGACCTACAAGTGGGAATATGTGTACCGTACATTTTGCTTATTGATTTTGATGTTGATTCTTTTTTCTGTATTTAAAATGTCACGACACAGAATTTTTTTAAACAATTTTTTTTTTTCATAGACGTCATTCATCAAAATTTAGTAGCATGTATTTTGATGTAGATGTACACCATATAAATATGCAATATAAAACTTCTGTGTTGCATATTGGCAAATGCAAACAATTACTGACTGCATATAAATACAAAAAAGAACACACCCATTAACTAGAGTATGAAACAACAATGGAGAACTGATGCAACAGACATATTATTATTATTATAATTTATTGTCAAAATAAATAATTGCAGTGAAAAGAGAGAATATACACACCTAGCTGGTTGAGATACACACATATAGTCATGTGTTTCTGATTAAAGTAATATAAATATTATGATATGTATTGAGAGACATGAATGGAAGTGAACACATGGTGCTAAAAATGTTTTACATGTTATCACGTTTGTTTGCTTGTCAACAAAAAGGAGGAAACAAAATCGATTGAATCTTTTCAAAATATTTTGTAAAGTACAGATCACCAAAGCCTTACAAAAGGCATGAATTACCAATTTTGAGCATTTTTCTTTATATTCAACAAAGATATTTTACAAAGAAATCATTTTTAAAAGGTCAACCCATATATGTGTGTTGACTTCATTCATGTAAAACCCTTCAGGGAAAATCACAGCACTTACAGGAGTCTTTATAGACCAAAGTAGCTCCGCAACATGTGGGATTATTGTTCCCAAAAGCATCACAGTTGAAGTAACAATTTGGGTTAGTGGGGTCGGGGACAAGCCCTGGCCCTGAACACACTCCAGAGCCTGATGCTGTGGTTGTTGTAGGGAGAGCTGTGGTTGTAGTAGGGGCAGCTGTGGTTGTTGTAGGGAGAGCTGTGGTTGTTGTAGGGAGAGCTGTGGTTGTTGTAGGAGGAGCTGTGGTTGTTGTAGGAGGAGCTGTAGTTGTAGTCGGGGCAGCTGTGGTTGTTGTCGGGGCAGCTGTGGTTGTAGTCGGGGCAGCTGTGGTTGTTGTCGGGGCAGCTGTGGTTGTTGTTGGGGCAGCTGTGGTTGTTGTTGGGGCAGCTGTGGTTGTAGTAGGGGCAGCTGTGGTTGTTGTAGGGGCAGCTGTGGTTGTAGTCGGGGCAGCTGTGGTTGTTGTAGGGGCAGCTGTGGTTGTTGTTGGGGCAGCTGTGGTTGTAGTAGGGGCAGCTGTGGTTGTTGTAGGGGCAGCTGTGGTTGTTGTTGGGGCAGCTGTGGTTGTAGTAGGGACAGCTGTGGTTGTTGTTGGGGCAGCTGTGGTTGTTGTTGGGGCAGCTGTGGTTGTTGTAGGGGCAGCTGTGGTTGTTGTTGGGGCAGCTGTGGTTGTAGTAGGGGCAGCTGTGGTTGTTGTAGGGGCAGCTGTGGTTGTAGTCGGGGCAGCTGTGGTTGTTGTAGGGGCAGCTGTGGTTGTAGTTGGGGCAGCTGTGGTTGTAGTTGGGGCAGCTGTGGTTGTTGTAGGGGCAGCTGTGGTTGTAGTTGGGGCAGCTGTGGTTGTAGTTGGGGCAGCTGTGATTGTAGTAGGGAGAGCTGTGGTTGTAGTTGGGGCAGCTGTGGTTGTTGTAGGGGCAGCTGTGGTTGTAGTCGGGGCAGCAGTGGTTGTAGTAGGGAGAGCTGTGGTTGTAGTTGGGGCAGCTGTGGTTGTTGTAGGGGCAGCTGTGGTTGTAGTCGGGGCAGCAGTGGTTGTAGTTGGGGCAGCTGTGGTTGTAGTAGGGAGAGCTGTGGTTGTAGTTGGGGCAGCTGTGGTTGTTGTAGGGGCAGCTGTGGTTGTAGTCGGGGCAGCTGTGGTTGTAGTTGGGGCAGCTGTGGTTGTAGTTGGGGCAGCTGTGGTTGTTGTAGGGGCAGCTGTGGTTGTAGTTGGGGCAGCTGTGGTTGTAGTTGGGGCAGCTGTGGTTGTAGTAGGGAGAGCTGTGGTTGTAGTTGGGGCAGCTGTGGTTGTTGTAGGGGCAGCTGTGGTTGTAGTCGGGGCAGCTGTGGTTGTAGTTGGGGCAGCTGTGGTTGTTGTAGGGGCAGCTGTGGTTGTTGTAGGGGCAGCTGTGGTTGTAGTCGGGGCAGCTGTGGTTGTAGTCGGGGCAGCAGTGGTTGTTGTAGGGGCAGCTGTGGTTGTTGTTGGGGCAGCTGTGGTTGTAGTAGGGGCAGCTGTGGTTGTAGTAGGGGCAGCTGTGGTTGTTGTTGGGGCAGCTGTGGTTGTAGTAGGGGCAGCTGTGGTTGTTGTTGGGGCAGCTGTGGTTGTTGTTGGGGCAGCTGTGGTTGTTGTAGGGGCAGCTGTGGTTGTTGTTGGGGCAGCTGTGGTTGTAGTAGGGGCAGCTGTGGTTGTTGTTGGGGCAGCTGTGGTTGTTGTAGGGGCAGCTGTGGTTGTTGTTGGGGCAGCTGTGGTTGTAGTAGGGGCAGCTGTGGTTGTTGTTGGGGCAGCTGTGGTTGTAGTAGGGGCAGCTGTGGTTGTTGTTGGGGCAGCTGTGGTTGTTGTTGGGGCAGCTGTGGTTGTTGTTGGGGCAGCTGTGGTTGTTGTTGGGGCAGCTGTGGTTGTTGTTGGGGCAGCTGTGGTTGTTGTAGGGGCAGCTGTGGTTGTTGTTGGGGCAGCTGTGGTTGTTGTAGGGGCAGCTGTGGTTGTTGTTGGGGCAGCTGTGGTTGTTGTTGGGGCAGCTGTGGTTGTTGTCGGGGCAGCTGTGGTTGTTGTTGGGGCAGCTGTGGTTGTAGTAGGGGCAGCTGTGGTTGTAGTAGGGGCAGCTGTGGTTGTTGTTGGGGCAGCTGTGGTTGTTGTTGGGGCAGCTGTGGTTGTAGTAGGGGCAGCTGTGGTTGTTGTTGGGGCAGCTGTGGTTGTAGTCGGGGCAGCTGTGGTTGTTGTTGGGGCAGCTGTGGTTGTTGTTGCGGCAGCTGTGGTTGTAGTAGGGGCAGCTGTGGTTGTTGTTGGGGCAGCTGTGGTTGTTGTTTGGGCAGCTGTGGTTGTAGTAGGGGCAGCTGTGGTTGTAGTCGGGGCAGCTGTGGTTGTTGTTGGGGCAGCTGTGGTTGTAGTAGGGGCAGCTGTGGTTGTAGTAGGGGCAGCCGTGGTTGTAGTCGGGGCAGCTGTGGTTGTAGTTGGGGCAGCTGTGGTTGCAGTAGGGGCAGCTGTGGTTGCAGTAGGGGCAGCTGTGGTTGTTGTAGGGGCATCTGTGGTTGCTGTAGGGGCAGCTGTGGTTGTAGTCGGGGCAGCTGTGGTTGCAGTAGGTGCAGCTGTGGTTGCAGTAGGGGCAGCTGTGGTTGTAGTCGGGGCAGCTGTGATTGCAGTAGGGGCAGCTGTGGTTGCAGTAGGTGCAGCTGTGATTGCAGTAGGGGCAGCTGCGATTGCAGTAGGGGCAGCTGTGGTTGCAGTAGGGGCAGCTGTGATTGCAGTAGGGGCAGCTGTGGTTGCAGTAGGGGCAGCTGTGATTGCAGTAGGGGCAGCTGTGGTTGCAGTAGGGGCAGCTCTGGTTGTTGTAGAGGGAGATGTGGTAGGTGATTCAGGGAAACCTGAAAGAAAGACAGTCAGATATTGTTTTTGTTGATCTTAACCCTTGCTTGATCATCATATTGTGATATGACAGAGCATCAATTTTGAGATTCCTTGAATCTGAACTAGATGTGTTCTAGATTTTCATTGCTAATGGTATTTAATTAAATAAATTGTGAAACCTTTACCTCATAAAAAAGCACATATTTTGGTGATTGATTTACCTGGTACAAGCAGATTATGTAGTTGGCTAACAAATGGGCACTTGCCCTGGTTACAGAACTCTCCTCTGAAGTCATCCAGGTCCAGAGACCAGACAAAGGCCCCTCCGAATTTGTTTGCTTTGAGGTAATTGATCTGAGAGGATGAGAAAGACAACATTTCAACAGTCTGTTTAAAAAAATCAATGTAACAGAATTTTGTACATCAATCACATCAGTCATTTGCAGCCACTAAAAAGTAATACTGTGTTAAAGACAGATGATTACCTTGGTACTTATACTGGTGGTGTCGTCAAATCCAACCCACTGATTTTCTGTTGTGGCATATGGAACTTGCTGATCAGAAATAAAATGGTTTTGTACCCCATCTAGATAAAGGCAAGTCTGAAAAGAAGGGTCAGATTTGGTATTTAGATCTAATAAAAGTAATTATAATTACAAGGATATATATCTGGCAGACAAAATACAGCCAAAACTGTTAGCTAATAATAAAGCCATCAATATAAATGGGTAATATTGAAACCGTGCAGTAATACCTCATAAGAGGCCCAGAATCCGTCTTCACCGGTGTAGCAGCCTTCCTCACCAGGACCACTGGCTGGTGCACCGACAGCGCTTGAATTAGAGGACAGGGAAAAAGCTCGTCCAAAAGCTCCAAGCCCCATGTTCAGTTTTTCTTCAGGTGCTCCCTGGTCCCGCCAGTACTCTAAGGCAGAGGCCTAAGAAGGGAAGACCAATGATCAAAACAAATAGGATACAGGTACATGTTTGGAAACAAAGCTGTATGAAATATGAAATAAACCCTTGCTTACAGTGTTAGAGTAGATCGCATCTCCAGTGTCTTGGGATCCCTGGAATAAGGGGCTGTGATGTGCCGTCACATTTTCCCAGGGGCCGTGGAAGTCAAACGTCAACACGTTGATGAAATCCAGGTGCCTGAAAAATTAAGAGGAAATCACCTTTACTAAAACAGAACAGCAGCTTTTTATTGTTATTATGGCAGAGATTTCTTAAATATTATTTTACATGGCAATTTCTTCCACTTCATAGCTAGCATCGATGGTTGACTTCTCAGCAGAGACAGATGCTGCAAGGATTAATCTTTCCTGGTTACTTGAAGTTCCTTCATCCACAAAGGCTGTTTCCAGCTCCTATACAACACAGAAGCATGGTTCTCAGTCTCAGTTAAATAACTTTTCATGTCATGCATGGCATTTGCAGTATGGCTTTTTTCTGAAAATGCAGGTTCCAAAGGAGATATTAAGGATCTGACCTTGCAAAGCTCTGTGAATCTCTGCTTGTCCTCTTCAGCTGGATACCTCCAGTCTACGTCTAGCCCATCAAAATTGAATGCTCTGAGTAGTTTGATTACAGACTGGATGAACAATTGTCTGTTCTCTTGTGATCCCGCCATTGTCTTGAATCTGGTAAGTAAAATATAAACACAACTTGGTCTTTAGACTCACACTCCAGCTATTCAATAAAGGTCTCTGCGCAAACAGAACAAGGCAATCAAAACATGAGATAAGGTGTAAACCAATATTTAGTGTGGATGCAATGTGTTATCAACCATGCTTTTTCCATAGCCTGTATATAATAAATGATGCCAAAAAAGGGGCAAAATAATCCCCATAATTATAATGTGCAGTCACTGACCTGAGTGTCTAAAATACATATTGCACAAGATTCAGTGAATTACAAACTTCGTTTTTTCATTATTTGGCTGTAGGAGTCAGCTGGGTTGCATTCAATTTTAATGAATTTAGAGCAAAAAACAAGAGTTCCCAACTCTTAACAATGAATGTAAATTTGCTTGTTTGCAAGGCCAATTTGGACGTCAGAGGATTACAACAGTTTGTTAGTAATATGTGTCCTTCCAAACAAGCCTTAATGTCCTTGAAGGTAACTTACTTTTCTGTCCCAAACTTCTCTCCACCAACAGCCAACAGGGTTTTCAGAAGTGGATTTCTACAGGAGCATAACATTTAAATGATGATTTTCTTGTATTACAATGTAATCTCCACAGTATTTATAGACTTAAAGACTGACCTTTGTTTGAGTGCGTTAAACTTGAAGTACTGCTGAACATCGTTTACAGTTGTGGGAACCAGCTGATTTTCAATTATGTCAGAAAAGGCAAAAATCAGATGGGTGCACTTGTCCGGATCAATATCTGAAACACTGAACTTCCCGACATTTGGTCTGTTTTGTGCCTTGCTGTTATAGTAGCACATCAGCCTGGAGGTAGAAGCTATAGACATGAAAGAAAAATCATGATTATTTTAATTATTTATTGTATAGATCAAATGTTTCAATATCCTTATTAACATTAACATACATTAACATCTGTTTACTTAAAGATATTATATTTCTTCTACAAAAATCGTCCTATGCAGCTATAAAGGTGATGATTGTGATCAATTTGTGTGATGAACTTACCCAAGCTGGCAAGGATCAAACAGAGACCTTCAAAAGGACACATGTGTTAGTATACAGGTTAATAAAATAAAAAAAACAACCAATACAAACAGGCTTTCTGACATAATAATTCATGCTTTACAGGTAAAAGTTCTAGTTTACTGTTTCAAGTTAATTAATTCAAGCTTTCTGACATTTCTGATATTTCTAAGTACATTGGAGGTAAAATGAATACAAATTCCTCTCAGTGAAAATAACTTGGGGTTACCTAACAGAAACTACCTGCATGAGACAATACACATGTACACTTAACACTTTTGGAGATGTAGTTGAATCAAACATTCAAAGACACTTATACTTGCGCAGCATTTCTTACCTGCAGATAGAGTTAGCTTCCACATTTTGTTGCTATTTGAATAAATTGAAATAGAAAAAAAGAATGAATATGCAGTTCAAAAAATATATTCATTTAAATAAATGTAGAATTTATAATTAGAGATGAATGTGTGTTTCCACAAAATAAATGTGGTCTAAATAACCTCAAGCATGAAAATAAAAACACAACAAATAAAAGGCAATCTTACTAGTGCAGATCATTTTACAGGTAGGTTAAACTTTTACTTAGTCGCAACATTTGGTGACAAAAGCCAGTAGAATAATCAAAACTAAGCACCTGTTCAATGGAAACATTTAGGGAGTGGAAAGGGAATGATGCCCAGTAGCCACCCAAGGTATTGTTCCAACACCTGATCCGTAAATACAGGTTTGAGCTGGAAGACACAGAAGACAAACTTGTTTGGCAAGCATTTTCAGCCAACTTCTTCTCTTAACTTTTAATTAACTTTATTGCTAGTTACATATCTGTGTTGCTAGTGAAGCATTTGCTTTGATATAAGCTTACTTTTTTTAAAGTTTTTTTATCCCATTGAAAATCAGGTCAGGTCTGATTTGACTTAAATGGTACAAAGTTGGCACATGAATTGCCTTTGTCTGACTTAAAACACAACTTTAATGCTTCAAAACCTAACAATATTTAAACAAATGTTTATATCAGCTGAATCCAAATTAGAAGAGAAACAGCCAGTGAAATGCCACCTTGTCGTACTCTCTCTGGCTAAAATTTGTCCAGCTTGTGAGCTAGTTGAAGAGACAAAGCAGTTGTCGCATTTAATCTTGAAACAACTTTAAAAAACAGAATATTTAGTTTCAGAAATTCAAAGGTAAAGGAATACTCACAGAAATAATGTCGAAAGAAGCATGTACTGTTCTTCTACTGTGACTGACTGATGACTGATGGCTGTGGAGTTTTAATACAGGTAGGCAGCTCACAAGGTGTGACAACAACAAAGGGGGTGGGGATAATTAATGCAATTAATGCCAAAGAACTATTGTTTAATTGTTGGGTGAAGCTGGGTGAAGTCACCTGAGATGCCAAGCTCGTTTAATTTTCAAGTATCACTTTTTTAAAAGTTAGGTAGGGGCTTTCGTCTTCTAGGGGAGAATAAGAACCCTTCAGTCATCAGTATTAATATCCAATAGAAAACCAACCAGATCACTCAAACTGTATGATTCACTTTTTTTCTTAATGAAACCTTTTCAGATTGAATGCTACAAGTTCATTCTTTGATATCTGCTAAGAATGACCAAGAAGGTTAAACCACTCGCTGAAGATGATACAATAGTGTTGCAATCATTCTGTGGTCCTTTTCCTCTAACAAAGGTCTGTGTCTGGTCTCATTCTTGTAATATTGTGATTAAATGGTCAGTATCTGCAAATCCTAGACCACCCGGACATCCCCCCCATTTTGTAATGGACTGTAAAACTGTGAATGTTTTCACTCCAGTTATTATGTTTCTCATAGTAGCAAATAAATTAGAAAACCCCATTACAATATAACTGTCCAGTACAACACCATCCCAAACAGCAGTCTGTAACCTCATAAGTATTTTATTACTAGACGTTTAAGTTGTACTTGTATCACAATTTCATAAAATGGAGATATGAACATAACAAATATGTGTAAGTGGAACTCCAAAACACCACATATCATACTAATAAAACATTAGTTATCTCTCCTGTTTATTAAGCCAGAAGGCCTTTTTTATCTGTTGGTCTTTGTCAGTTTTGTAAGACAATACCAAAGAGCAAAAAGTATGTACGAAAGAAAACAACGTCATGATGTAAGGTATGTCAAATTACACGCGACGCAAAAGACAACTAAACAAAAAGCACACCTCACATGGCTATAATTAGAAGGGCAGAGCAAAACAGCATCATCATGTTCAGGACATTTAATAAACTATAATTAAGAACTAACCTTAGTTAGTTGACTTCGATGACAAAGAAAAATATTTATGGGTTGCTCGTATAACACCTCACCCAGTCAAAGGCTCACTGGCTGAGGTCATCAGAGAGCAAAGGGCAGGGCTTCGGGCAGCAAAGAGCAAATGGCTTAAATGTGACACACAGAAATGTGTGGTCACAATATGTGATTTTGTTTTTGAGTATTGTGTGTATTTTGATATGGAAATTGTAAATGGGAGCATTATTTCTGTACTTTTAGAGTGTGGTTCTAATTTGTGCCACAAAGAGGCGTAACCTCCAGGTGTGACGGTTACGTGAGCTCGGTAGCCCTCATCTTCAGACTGGTAAAAGCGAGGAAAGGGAACACATACCTGTTGCTTGTCTTATTATTTCCCTGTTATTCACAGGTGAGTAAATTTCACAAATCACATAGATGTGCTCTATATATTCTTCTATAACATGTAGAAGCTTACGCCATCCTTAAAGGGATGCTTCACCCGTTGAAACATGAATCTGTCTTGACATTGGTCATATATGTAGTAGAAATGTTGAAATAAAGTTGGTGCCTTCTTGACCAAGAAAAGTCAGAAAGTGTCTTTTTGCCTTGTGAATGAAAGACACCAACTCCCATAATGCACAGCACCGCAGGCCACTCCCACTAGAGCTAGGGTCATCTATTAAGAGACATTTACTACAACACATACGGCCGTTTCTTCAACTGATTCCAAGACTTCTTCCAGAAGGAATTGGCATCTTGGAAATTCCTGGCAGAAAACGGACTTTATGTCTGTGTCCATAGGCAAACAGTGAGAGCACCGACACCAGCAGTCCGCCCCAGCACGAGCCGTCGCCAACAGGTGGGTCTTCATCCTCGGCTGCAGAAATGTTTATTTTGTAGTTTTAGGAACTTTTGTATGTAATATGTCAAGTGTGACATGAATGAAATTTTTTTATATCGCACACGTGCTTTCAGTAAGTCGCACGCACACTTTTATAAGTCGCACGCGCAAGTTATAACTTCCACACGCGCCCCTTTGAGACCAACTTCCCCTGTCAGTACCAGAAATACACGCAATTTCAAAATTAAGTCGGGTTCCACTTCCGGTTTGACGGTTCATTCATTTATAAACGATTATACGGGAATGCAATCAATATAAAATAAAGAAGTAATTTCGTTTTAAACGCTTAAGTAATTTTTTATTTGAATTTAAATACATAACAGATTACTCAACATCCTATCTTATTTACATCACTATTGATGTATTCAGTAAAGACGAGGGATGAACAGGAGAGTGAACTAAATGCAGAGAAAAATAATGCTAATTTAGTCTGTAGTACAGGCTATCTTCTTATATTATATTATATTATATTATTATATATATTCTTATAGAAAATAGAGCCTTTTACACTAAATTCCATATTTTACCCACTGTATCAAATTTGATGCAAACATTTTCTGTACGTTTTTACTATAAACTAAAATGTAAAAAATGAAGTAATTATAAGTTGCTTCAACAGAGTAAGTGCTCATTTTAAGATATTCGTAAATATTTCTATAAAAATCTCACCATAAAGTCTTCAAAAAAGCAATATGCTTCTCCTTGGCACAACCAGCTGGGGGCTAATGAGATTCAGCCATTTTGGATTGTACCATGTGATATGTCAGAATTATTGTAGTGCAAAAGATAGGGGGCAGAATACAAGTAGCAGATTGTATACAACAGGGTTTTGAGCAAAGTTTTTACCATTTGGGGATACAATAGGTCTCAGAAATATTTGTATTGAATATGATACCCACAGCATTATAGGGTTAAATCCTAAAGGACTATTATATCTCAAAGAATAGCTGTCTTAACATTAACCGCACATTAAGGGTTATCATGGAAATAATGTGCTCCCCTAACTTTAATTAACTACATTAGGTTAAAGGGATACTTCACCCAATGAAACATGAATCTGTATTGACATTGGGTCATATATGTTGTAGAAATGTGAAATAATACAATATAGCCATATAAATATAATAATAAAAACATTTACAGACACATAAGGCCATTTCCTCAACTGATTCCGAGATTTCTTCCAGAATTGATCTTGGAAATTCCTGGCAGAAAACAGACTCTATGTCTGTGTCCATATGCAAACAGTGAGAGCACCGACACTACCAGTCCGCCCCAGCTCGAGCCGGCCTGGGCTCCTCCTCCTCACCGCTGCCGACAGGCAGGCCTTATGTCTCGGCTGCTGAGCTGGCAGCGGCGGCCAGCAATATAGCAATATAGCCATGAGATGGTTGCTGCCAACTGGCTAGTCTTGTGCTGCGGCAGCCCCGGCGGCCAGCAACCGCAGCAGCCAAAACACAAGACCAGCCTGTTATATTTATATTTTTTCGCCATTATCAGATTTCTCCATAGAGCCTGTTAGCTTCCAAGCAATATGGCGGACATTAAGTTTCGATTCTGGGAGTGAGTTCCCACCCACTGATCTGTGATAGGTCTGTAGCTTCAGTGGTCGAAAATATGAGGAACTAGCGTTGAAGTTTCACCCTGCTAACCGCAACAGCTTCCAGCGACGCAAAAATCTTAATTTTTCATCACTGGAAGCTCCTTTTTAGACTTATAAATACAAAGATTTCCCATCTTAGAGGAAAATGAGGGCAGGATGCACGACCATTCAAAAATACGACCAGGTTTCTAATGATACAAAGCTTTATGCAAATGAGTGAAGTATCCCTTTAATTTAAAGACCCAATCATACAATAGGAGTGAGACTGATCTGCGTGTTTCTTTTTGAGTTACCTGTTTGTTTGATTTACTTAGTTACTAGTTTTCAAAGCACTTTGAAAACTTGCTTTTTTAAATGTGCTTTATAAGTATGATTATTATTGGCATATAGGTAAACAAATCAAGCAAAAAAATGGCAGTGACTATCAATTAATAATACACACACAAATATATTGTATGTAGGCACACACCAATATACTTACCTTTAAATAGAAAGGTATTTTGGCTGTGGACTTCCAGGTGAATCTGCATCTTCAATAACTGTGTGGGTTTATTTAGGTCACAGGGGTCAGTGATACAGACTGCAACATGTTGTGCAGGCTTTCAGCCACATAGAATGATGGAATGATGCATCTACGAAAAACAGAAAAACTGTTACAAGTCATTTCCACTTGGTAGACGATGTTCAGATTAAACAAGATTCAATCATGTAGCGCAATGCTGTTCAATCTGCGCAATCTGAATATTTTCCCCGAACGACTTGAACGATGTTAGAACTTTACCCCTGTAGGGTATTACAAACTTTGAACCTTTTTTAAACCACAAATAGCCTACCTAACCTCATGTAACTCTGCTGGTAAAAATGGGTTAAAAATAGTTATTAAACAAGTCATAAACAAAATAATTATTGGCTTAGTTCTATCAGTTAATATTTTATTTATTGTATGTAATGCACTCAAGTTGTGATTACTGAGTCAATTATTTTATTTTTGCAGTTTTGTAGGACTTAAATCAACAGTAGTTTTACAGTGCAGATTTATGTGCAGGAAACTATTTACAGTCTATGGCAGGAAAGCAAAAGTAAATGAAGCCAATGTGAGCAAGAGATCGTCTGCACGCTGTCACCACGTTAAGTCTAGAAGTTGATAAGTATCTGAATTAAGCTATAAAGATTTAAAAAACGATAATTCATCAGTTAGGAGTGACAAGAGTTCCTGCAGAGAGCCATGAAACTGCGTGAAGTGTGTGTGTCATCAGCTGCACTTCACATGTCTCGGTAAGCTACCTTTTCAGTTCATTTAGCTGCTAGTTTGTGTGTGTGTGTTAGCAGAAAAGTTATTGCTCTGCAAAGTCATTCAAACA
The DNA here is from genome assembly GCF_963930695.1 of Labrus bergylta. NCBI lineage: Eukaryota > Metazoa > Chordata > Actinopteri > Labriformes > Labridae > Labrus > Labrus bergylta. Next base: position 9,597,200 of record NC_089206.1, on the reverse strand, counting down.
ATGTTGTGATTATCTAATTCATAAAGGTGAACATAATTCATGTTCATGATATAATTTTGTGTTAAAAATCAGTACTAGTATAGTAGTCTAGTGTGGAGTTTTAAAGCCTTTACTCCTCATGTTACTAGACAAGTTTTTGAATTGCTGAAAAATAATTCTGATAAGAATTAATAAATTAAGGAATTCGGTGTATTATTACTGTTAGAGACATTTTCCAACATAATTGTTTACTTAACCAGTAAACAGATATTGTGTGTCTACAGAAAAATCCATTTAAATGCCTTCAGCAATGGGAAGTAAATGTTTTATGTTTAATGTGTGAGGTTTGTGTTTATTGTCATATGAATACTGGTTAAACTTAAACAGTTTAATATTCAATTCATTTGTGATATTTGCACAATGAAAATATTGTTAAACTATCGATTAGAACAAAACAGTTCTGATGTTAAAATATTTGATTTTGAACAAGAGAGTAACTCACTTTAATGTTATGATCTGGTATATTGTTGAACAACATATGAGATAAGCTACAGATAAACCTGATTTAATATTGACATGATCAGAATAAAGGACCATAAGCATATCTGTAAATGCAGGTCAGGTCTTTTTGACGAATGAGAAGATCCAGTTGAGAAGATTCAACGATCTATGTGATGGCGACCCAGATAGCAAACAATCATTGAAACAATGTTGATTTTCCGTCTGAATCATCATTATGGTTGACATTGAAATCTCAACGCAAAATAAACATTAAATCAATATTAAAATATCGATGATAACCGATTTTAACGTGGTGTTGATGACAATGTTAAAACAACATTGATCTATAGTTGTCATGACTATGTTGATTAAGCATCGCGACATCGGGCAGCAAAGAGCAAATGTTGAAAAGACGTTGATTTGTAGTTAAGCGGGAGATGAAGACGTGATTGATGAATCATCAGTTTATAGTTGAGCAGGAGACCATCCTGTTGCACTCCACATTTCATCATATCAGGTAAGCGTACATTTATATCTAATAGTTAAATAATACAAAAATATTGATGCTTATGATCGTTTTAGTTTATTCACACTGTCTAACATTACACACAGTCATATATATACGTTCATATTGTCAAAGTGGTCGTTATTATTGGTCATTTAGACACCTCTGTTGTTTAACTGTTAGGCTAGCATCTTTTAATTTGTCTTTGTGAAATCTTTACTATTCTGTGAAAGTGTCAATTTAAATACAACTTGAAGCTTAAACTTAAGTTAAAATAAAAATATAAAAAGAGTAGATATAAGTGGACAGTGATAGGACTGACAGATGTAAACAGAAATTTGTGCAGTAGTGACCAGATGTAAACAGAACTATGTGCAGTAAATGAGAAATAAATAAATATATATATATATATATATATCTATACACACACACAGAGCTATGTGCAAGTAGGCCAATACTAAATGATAAGTTATAAGGTGCATTGAACAACAGAACTAATACAATATGACTTTAAAAGGTAAGTACTGAAATGAATAAAGTGACCGTAGTGCAATGATGGATAAGAAACAACAGGAATAAAGTAACCAGAACTGTATGAATACTGATATAAAATGGATAGAATAAAGTGATGTAGTGCATGAGACCAGATAAAATGTTTCTAACGTAGCTGCGTTAGATGATGGTGAGATAAGAATGATAAGGTAACGTTAGCTGTCAGTTAAAAAAGGAAAATGGGATTCATGTCACTAAAACTTTATTCTTTGCATCTCTGCTTTATGTTTAGATGATCAGACACAACAAACGATGACAGCTTGGGCAGTGTCTGAAGTTGCCTTATGCTCCAAACAATCCTGAGTGTGTGAGAATGGACACAAGACAGCACAGGAATACGTTTGTAGAGATAAGAGAGATTGAAATGATCTCAATAAACATGTTTTTTAAATCTTATATTCCGTTGTATGATGTCATTTCTTTAATAGATGAAGCCTGATTATTAATATAGGGCTATTGTTATATTTCATAAAGTTTATCCTGGCTGTAGATAAAGCAGGATATATTATAATTATTAAGGTAAGAGTCGTTTTTCTGTGGTTGAAAAATTGTTGTGTTTTAGTTATGATTTCAACATTGTTTAAATACGTGTTAACACGTCGATAATATATTTATAAATTCAATAACACAAGAACTATAAAGATGTGTGCAGCAGCATTTTTCTGTCTCTTTTCTGAGTACATCACAGCAGATTGCACAGACCACAACCTCCAGTATCCCAACGAGTGTGCCAAGGTTTCATGATGACATTGGGTGGCAGACAGACTCCCTACAAGTCTCAGAGGCCACACAGACATACCTACCTCCAAAGGGGTCATCTGTCCACACACAGTTGGCCTGGGGTACACTAAGGGCCTGATTTACTAAGATCCCAATTAAAGAGTACTAAATTGCGTGTTTGTTTCAACAAATTGCACATTTGGTTGGTGGCCGTTTAGCGGGTAATCTACTCAGTAAATTTGCGTGAATGACACCAGGTGCAAACCTTGTGGAGGCAGTACTATTTAAATTAGGTTGGTTGCGTGTTCTACTGGTTTAAGTCATGGAGAGTTTGGATGGAAAGCAGGATGACTGCAAGCACAAAATAGGTATCAGTGGAAGAGCCATTAAACGTACAGTATTTTCGAGTTATAGCAGATAAAACTGAATATTACAAAAAGAAAATTTAGCTTATAAAAAAACCTCGGCATTAAACAGGGCCTCTCTTTTCTTCCCTCCATCTTTTGAAGATGAGTTGTCACACATCTAGAATGTTTTGTTGGCTAAAAATAGGCAACAATATAGTTTAATCATGGTGTTTCCTGCTGTCATTCCAAACATATTAACGTGTGGGGAATAACACCAGTGTTTCCCATTAATGAACTAGACTGTGGGGGCCCACCACAGTCTAATCTGTCGCGCCATAGTCTAATATGCCATGCTAGCGTCAGGGAATTATTATCAACTATAAGAACTTTGTTTGTTTTTTTTAAGTACGTTTAAAGTACAGTTTACCCCGTTAAATGTGATGTGTGGCTGCAGTAGCCTACACCGGAATGTGTGATTGTTTTTATGTCCGTTCCCTAAAACGGTCCGTACCTTGTTTCCCTTCTGCAGATTGTTACAACTCACAGCCGTTCGGAGCTTTCCAATCACTGCGCAGGTTTCGGAGTTTTTAAACACAATGAAAGACGTTTTGATCTAGCTGAATATTCTTTTTGAACTTGCAAAACAACTTATGAAAGAGCGGAACAAATCAATTTCGCCTAAAGACGCCGCTCAGCTCCAGAGCTCCGCTGCTCACCTGTTGTCTTGAAAAACTGCACTTAAAGTTTACTTATAATTCTAAACATTAGATCAGACCTTTTTTCAAGAGGTTCTCTTCCTTGTGCAAAACTTGCATTTAAAGATAAAGGTGGGTCCGCGGACCACACTTGAGTGGGAGAGAGAGAGAGAGCTATACGGGCGAGCGAGAGTCTAGAACGTACCATTGCATGTAAGTGGACGGACAAGAAACAAAAAGTTAAATTGATCATCTGCTCTACAGTTTACATGTTTACCAGTCAAGTATGTGAACTACGTTGCAGATAGCAGTCTCTGTAAACAGACTGATGGCGTCAAAACTGCTCAATGTGTGCTGAGTGGTATCTGTGCGTCTGCATGTCACCCTCCGTGCTTATTAAAAACTATAAAAACTGGTCATAAACCACGTCTGATTGTTTTGATTTTGAAATGTTCCTAAATCGTCTGAGCTGCTGTTAATACTCTAAATATTTATAATACTGAACATTACAATTAATTTATAAAATATGCTTTTGCGCTGCAAATTGTATGACGTCATAAAATAGAAGCATGTTGTAAAGATGTGATCCAAATTTGGAAAAGAGGCTGGAAAGGAGCGATAATCTTCACTGAAAGAGGAGTAGGAACAGTATGCCTGCTTGAGGGTCTCTATGGGCCAAGCCTAAAGCCATTTAACTTCCATGGGCATTGGATTTTATGTTTTGACAATTTGTGCACTAAAAGAGCACAAAATTGTTAGATGAGAACAAAGTTTTTGATACATTTAACCTCTTAATTTTGCACTAAATTGATGCATCTAACTTTAAAATGTACACATTTTTTCTCCCGGGGGTGCATGCCCCCGGAACCCCCTAGAGGGTTCGGTGTCCCCCCCACCATAGTCTCTTGAAATCCTGTGGGAAACACTGAACGCGATCTCCTGTTGTTTTGCTCATATGAAAGACGCAATCCTCACTGCGCGCTGTTAGTAGATCAGATAGCACATTTTTTGCTGGTGGTATCAAGTTTGCACACGTTTTAAGACACGCAAACCTTTAGTAAATCATGCCCTAAGGGACAAGCAAGCAAAGGTAGGCACACACACCTAAAAAATTGTCCAACTGCTGAAATCTGACCAAGAATATCAGAAAACGTATTTAATTACATAATTGCTGATATTAGCTTTTTATATTATAGCTTGTTGCTGTCTGTGATGCATTACAACGAACATGCTGAATGCAATGAAGCAACAACCTCTACAGGACAGCTGGTCTATAAGGTGGCATTCCACAAATCTAAAAAAAAAACATACAGTAAGTTATAAATCAATTTTATTTTTTAAACCCAAAAGCACAATACATTTTTAAATACCTTTTATAAATACCTATTTAAATATACCTTTGTAAGTCTTTGTAAACGTTTCCAAAAAACAGATGATTGTGAAAAATGAGCAATAACCAAACGTTATGAAATAGATTTTTGTTCTTGAATTACTACAGGATTGTTGTTTAAAGGCTTTATATGTGATTTTTTTGATCCAGCAGATGTCGCCCTTGAGCACCAGCATGAAACCAAAACAACTCGCGGTGCATTGTTGTGTTAGCATGCTAATGCGATCTTTATTATGCTCGTATCCTCACACTGCATGTAAATTTACCCGAAATGAGCGTGATCTAGAAACGCAGTTAAGCAGTGAGTACAGTATGATATTCTTCTTTACTCTAGTCCCTCAATTAAACAACTTTTATTCGCGAGGGGAGGAGTCAGCAAACTGACAATATGACTCGGAAAACTCAGAAAACATCACAGACAGTGGGACTCGGGTGTTACACCCATTGTAGACAGTCATTACTCACAGAGTTTTTTTCAGAGGATATACTTGATTTCTATTATATTTAAGTGTGAAAAAAGCTTTTAAAAGGTGTAATCCGGATAAGTGTGATCCGGATCTGATAATTCATTTTTTTCTTCTAAGTGTCATGTAATCAAACTCTCTTTCATCCCGGGTTGTTAAAAGATAACTGGATGGGATCACCCTGATCCAGGTTTTAAATTTTAAGGATGACCAAATCTTGGATTACCCATGCTTTAAATGGAAAGTGGGGGGCACCAATATCAACACAACATGACAGATCCTCATAGGCCTTTTTAATTGATCATGTTATGTTTAATATTTGGTGGAATATTTAATTGGCAAAGAAAGCCTTAAGTTTTTATTTAAAACCATGTCTGTCCTAATAGGGATGCAATAATTCAGGTTGAAAATATTTCAACATATTTCAAATATAGGGAGAACAAATCACATTAAGTGTTACTATTTTAAAAGTAGAAAACAAACAAACAAAAAACAATTAATCAAATATGAGGAGTCACATCGAGTGATGTAATGGAAAAAGTGTAGTTGAACTTTTGCAAATGTCCTATACCTTGTTGCTACTTGCGGACATTTAAATACTAGACACGTTGTACACGACCTACGGGTGGGAATCCGTGAACTGGCGATTTTGCTTATTGATTTTGATGTTGATTCTTTTTCAGTATTTAAGAAGTTCCTTGTCTAGAGCTGCTCTGTTACAAACTGGAGAAAACTATAACAAACAACCAACCAAAACAGATCAAATAAAAAAATGCATCAATCTTGTGGTTATTATATTAATTTGTTTTTTATTATTGATGTGATTCATCAAATTGTTTTAGCGTGTATGTGATTAAGATGTACACCATATAAATATGCAATTTACAATATATATGTGTTGCATATTGGCAAATGCAACCAATCATTGGCTGTATATAAACCAAAAAGAACATACCCATTATGAAACAACAATGGAGAACTGATGCGACAAACATATAATTACTCAAAGTATTATCCTATCCTATAAAGTAATATCCTAATTAGGGAGGCTTGTCAAAATAATTGAAGTGAAAAGAGAGAAAATATACACACCCAACTGGTTGAGATACAAACATTGTATACCTGAATAAAGTAAGATTAATAAAATGGTATATAATGAGAGACATGAATGGAATTGATGCCATAATATATGTAAGTTAGTGCTGAAAAATTAAATGTCGTTACAACATTTGTTTGCTTATTAAAAAAAGGAGGAAACAAAACATATGTTTGACAAAGTACAGTTCATCAAAGAATGGATTACCGATGTGTAGATATCTTTTAAATATACAACAAAGTAAATGTACATTGAAAGCTTTTTTTTAAATTTGAACCCATCTGTTTATGTTGTTAACTCTTACCCCAAATGTGTGTTGAATTCATTTATGTAAAACCCTTCAGGGAAAATCACAGCACTTACAGGAGTCTTTATAGACCAAAGTAGCTCCGCAACATGTGGGATTACTGTTCCCATAAGCATCACAGTTGAAGTAACAATTTGGGTTAGTGGGGTCGGGGACAAGCCCTGGCCCTGAACACACTCCAGAGCCTGATGCTGTGGTTGTTGTAGGAGGAGCTGTGGTTGTAGTAGGGGCAGCTGTGGTTGTTGTAGGAGGAGCTGTGGTTGTTGTAGGGGGAGCTGTGGTTGTTGTAGGGAGAGCTGTGGTTGTTGTAGGAGGAGCTGTGGTTGTTGTAGGAGGAGCTGTGGTTGTTGTAGGAGGAGCTGTGGTTGTTGTAGGAGGAGCTGTGGTTGTTGTAGGGGGAGCTGTGGTTGTTGTAGGGAGAGCTGTGGTTGTTGTAGGAGGAGCTGTGGTTGTTGTAGGAGGAGCTGTGGTTGTTGTAGGGGCAGCTGTGGTTGTTTTAGGGTGACATTCTTTGGTTGTTGAAAAATCACAGCACTTACAGGAGTCTCTAAAGACCAAAGAAGGTGGGCAAACTTGGTGATGAGCTACACCAAAATCGTCACAGTTGTAGTAAGAGTGTGGGTCACTGGGGTTGGGGTAAAGCCCAGGCCCTTCTGAACACACGCCTCCAGAGCCTGATGCTGTTGTTGTGGTTGTTTTAGGGTGAGATGTTTTGGTTGTTGAAAAATCACAGCACTTACAGGAGTCTCTAAAGACCAAAGACGGTGGGCAAACTTGGTGATGAGCTACACCAAAATCGTCACAGTTGTAGTAAGAGTGTGGGTCACTGGGGTTGGGGTAAAGCCCAGGCCCTTCTGAACACACGCCTCCAGAGCCTGATGCTGTTGTTGTGTCTGTTGTGGGAGAAACAGTCAGATATTGTGTTAAATGATCTTAACCCTTGCTTGATCATCATATTATGATATGACAGAGCATGAATTCTGAGATTCCTTGATTTCAAGAAGCTGAACTAGATATGCACTCTGCATAAAACGTTATAGAAGTATAAAACAGTGAGTTTTAGAATTTTGCTTCGCTAATGGATTTTTTTTATTTTTTAAGTATGGACAATTTTTTATTAATTGTTTACCTGGTACTAGCAGATTATGCAGTTGGCTAACAAATGGGCACTTGCCCTGGTTACAGAACTGTCCAGTGAAATCATCCAGGTCCAGAGACCAGACAAAGGCTCCTCCAAAGTTGTTTGCTTTGAGGTAATTGATCTGAGAGGATGAGAAAGACATTTCAACAGTCTGTATAAAAAATCAATGTAACGGAATTTTGTACATCAATCACATCAGTCATTTGCAGTCACTAAAAAGTAATACTGTGTTAAAGACAGATGCTTACCTTGGTACTTATACTGGTGGTGTCGTCAAATCCAACCCACTGACTGTATGTTGTGGCATATGGAACTTTCTGATCACAAATAAGATGGGTTTGGACCCCACCTAGATAATGGCAAGTCTGAAAAGAAGGGTCAGATTTGGTATTTAGATCTAAATAAAGTAATTATAATTTTAAAGATATATCTGGCAGACAAAATACAGCCAAAACTGTTAGCTAATAATAAAGCTATCAATATAAATGGGTAATATTGAAACCGTGCAAGAATACCTCATAATAGGCCCAGAATCCTTCTTCACCGGTGAAACAGCCGTCGTCACCAGGACCACTGGCTGGTGCACCGACAGCGCTAGAACTAGAGGACAGGTAAAAAGCTCGTCCAAAAGCTCCAAACCCCATGTTCAGTTTTTCTTCAGGTGCTCCCTTGTCCCGCCAGTACTCTAAGGCAAAGGCCTAAGAAGGGAAGACCAATGATCAAAACAAATGGGATACAGGTACATGTTTGAATATAAAGCTGTTTGAAACAATAAACCCTTGCTTACAGTGTTAGAGTAGATCGCATCTCCAGTGTCTTGGGATCCCTGGAATAAGGGGCTGTGATGTGCTGTGACACTTTCCCAGGGGCCGTGGAAGTCAAATGTCAACACATTGATGAAATCCAGGTGCCTGATAAATTAAGAGGAAATCACCTTTACTAAAACAGAACAGCAGCTTTTTATTGTTATTATGGCAGAGATTTATTAAAAATGATTTTACATGGCAATATGTTTCACGTCATAGCTAGCATCGATGGTTGACTTCTCAGCAGAGACAGATGCTGTGAGTATTAATCTTTCCTGGTTATTTGAAGTTCCTTCATCCACAAAGGCTGTTTCCAGCTCCTATACAACACAGAAGCATGGTTCTCAGTCTCAGTTAAATAACTTTTAATGTCATGCATGGCATTTGCAGTATGGCTTTTTTCTGAAAATGCCGGTTCCAGAGGAGATATTAAGGATCTGACCTTGCAAAGCTCTGTGAATCTCTGCTTGTCCTCTTCAGCTGGGTACCTCCAGTCAAGGTTTAGCCCATCAAAATTGAATGCTCTGAGTAGTTTGATGACTGACTTGATGAACACTTCTCTGTTCTCTTGTGATCCCGCCATTGTCCTGAATCTGGTAACCATAAAAATAATTAAAAAGATAAACACAAAGGGGTATTTACACTCACACTCCTGCTATTCAATGAAGGCCTCCATTCAAGCAGAACAAGGCAATCAAAACATGAGATAATCATTTTTCTTCTTTTTGGACAAAGTGCTGAAACAGTACAACAAAAGGCAAGGCCAATTTGGACGTCAGAGGATTACAACAGTTTGTTAGTAATATGTGTCCTTCCAAACAAGCCTTAATGTCCTTGAAGGTAACTTACTTTTCTGTCCCAAACTTCTCTCCACCAACAGCCAACAGGGTTTTCAGAAGTGGATTTCTATAGGAGCATAAAAATAAAATGATGGTTTTTTTTGCAAAACAAATACCTTGTATTACAATGTAATCTCCACAGTATTTATAGATTTAAGGACTGACCTTTGTTTGAGTGCGTTAAATTCGATGTACTGCTGAACATCATTTACAGCTGTGGGAACCAGCTCATTTTTACGTATGTCAGAAAAGGCAAAAATCAGATGGGTGCACTTGTCTGGATCAATATCTGAAACTCTGAACTTCCCCACAGCTGGTCTGTCTGCTGCCTTGCTGTTATAGTAACACATCAGCCTGGAGGTAGAAGCTATAGACATGAAAGAAAAATCATGATTATTTTAATTATTTATTTTATAGATCAAACGTTTCAATGTCCTTATTAACATTAACATACATTAACATCTGTTTACTCGGGGATATTATATTTCTTCTAGACAGACAGTCCTATGTAGACATTGCAGCTATAAAGGTGATGATTGTGATCAATTTGTGTGATGAACTTACCCAAGCTTGCAAAGATCAAACAGAGACCTTCAAAAGGACACATGTGTTAGTATACAGATTAATAAAATTAAAAAAAACAACCAACACAAACAGGCTTTCTGACATAATAATTCATGCATTACAGGTAAAAGTTCTAGTTTACTGTTTCAAGTTAATTAATTCAAGCTTTCTGACATTTCTGATATTTGTCAGTACATTGGAGGTAAAATGAATACAAATTCCTCTCAGTGAAAATAACTTGGGGTTACCTCACAAAAACTACCTGCATGAGACAATACACATGTCCACTCAACACTTTTGGAGATTTAGTTGAATCAAACATTCAAAGACACTTATACTTGACCAGGATGTCTTACCTGCAGATAGAGTTAGCTTCCACATTTTGTTGCTACGTGAATAAATAGAAATAGAAAAAGAGAATGAATATGCGGTTTAAAAAAGACGAATTCCAATTGTTTCCAAAAAATAAATCTGTTCCTAATACTTTTTAACTCCAAACATGTTCCAGGGACTCATCGTCTTCTTTGAGTAAAGATTGTGTATTTACTTAAAATATAAAATATAGCATAGAATTGTTTCACTTCTCCAAGTTTCAAATTTCACTACCAACTCTACATGTGCACCTTTAAAAAAAAACCGAAATTCTCCTATTACTGGACTCACAGTCGTTTTACCTACCTATACCAGGGTTGGGTTATGTTTCAATTAGAGAACAAAGAGCATCTGGAATCAATGGTAAAGATAATGTTTGTTTTATTACCCCCCAAAAAACATGCAAATATTTAAAAACGTGAAAAAAAAAAAAAAAACAATAGAGCTGCTAAATGGAAAGGTGCAGGAAGTGGAAATGATGATGCTCATTAGCCACCAAAGCATTTCAACCATTGATCCAGCTCTGTGTTGCTAGTGAAGCATTTGCTTTGATAGAAGCTGACTCATTATTCTTTATGTCTTATTTTATTCCATTGACAGCAGCTCAGGTCTGATTTGACTTAAATGGTACGAATTTGGATAAATGAATTGCTTTTGTCTTACAACACAAGTTTAATGCTTAACATCCTAACAATATTTAAACAAATCTTTACAGTTAAATCCAAATTAGAAGAGAAACAGACAGGGAAATGCCGCCCTGTTGTACTATGTCTGGCTAAAATGTGTCCAGTTAAGCTTGTGAGCTAGTTGGCGAGATGAAGCAGTTGTTGCAATTTATCTTTAATTAACTTTTTAAAACAGAATATTTAGTTTTATGAATTCAAAGTTAAAAGAATACTCACAGAAATAATGTTGAAAGAAGCATGAACTGTTCTTCTACCGTGACTGACTGATGACTGATGGCTGTGGAGTTTTAATACAGGTAGGTAGCTCACAAGGCGTGGCAACAACGAGAAGGACAGGGATAATTAATTCAATTTTGCACTGTCCAAAGTACTATTGTCTAAGCATGATGGAAGCTGGGCGACGTCACCTGAGATGCCAAGCCCTTTCAACTTTCAAGTATCACTTATTTTTTTTAAAGTTAGCTAGGAGCTTTCGTCTCCTAGGGGAGAATGAGAACACTAAACTCATCAGTGTTAATATTAAATAGAAAAACCAACCAGATCACTCAAACTGTGTGATTCACTTTTTGTTTCTTAATGAAACCTTTTGAATTTGATTGAATGCTACAAGTTCATTCTTTGATATCTGCTAAGAATGACCAATAAGGTTAAACCACTCACTGAAGAGAATACAAAAGTGCTGCCTTCATTCTGTGGTCCTTTTCCTCTAACAAAGGTCTGTGTCTGGTCTCATTCTTGTAATGTTGTGATTAAATGGTCAGTATCTGCAAATCCTAGACCACCCCCCCTCTGTATGCTGAGCCTGTGCTTTGATGTTTTTGTAATGGGCTGTAAAACAATGAATGTTTCTAATTTTCTGTCCAGTTATGTTTCTCATATTCAGGTCATATACAATATAAAACTGTCCGGTACAACGCCATCCCAAACAGCAGTCTGTAACCTCGTAAGTATTTTATTATAAGACCTTTAGGTTGCACTTGTATTAAAGTGGAGTAAAATGGAGATATTATAATATATTTACAATCTCAATCACTTATTACTCACACTCATTTTGAAATGATATAATAAACATAAAAAATATGCCTGTATAAATGAAATGCTACTACAGGAAACCAAAAACACCACTTGTCATACTACTAAAAATAACAGTAGTTTCTCCTGTGTAATAAGCCAAAAGACTTGCTTAATTGTTTGGCCTTTGCCAGTTTTTAAAATAATTCACAAAAACAACATTATGATTTTATGTAAGGTATGTCAAAGCGAGACAAAGACAACTAAACAGTGGGCACACATCACAAGGCTATAAAAAGGAGGGCAGAGCAAAACAGCATCATCATTTAATGATGCTGTAATGATGACATTTAATTACATTATTATTAAGAACAAACCAATGAGAACAGATTGCCATTAATAGTTTGCTTCAACAACAAAGAAAGAACATTTTGATGGGTCGATAATAACCAGCAGTATCATTAAAAAGGGCATGTCCAAAAACATTGTTATAAACATCCTAACTCGAAAACACACACACACACACACACACACACACACACACACACACACACACACACACACACACACACACACACACCCAATTTGGCGAGAAACACTTACCACTTACCTCACTTAAGGAATGACAGGTGGAGTCAGGTTGTTTTAGAGATTCAGCTCATTAAGTCTAGCTGCTTATATCATTCAGAGAAAGTGGTCTCTCAGGGGGATATGTCACACTCAGTCATGAGAAGGGCTGCATGATTAATCCTCAAAAAACAAACAATGTGGATGTTTCATGCATACATGTGTTCACTTTCTAAATGATGGAGATTTACTTGTTTGTATTTAGTTATGCATTTAGAACAATTCACTTAGTCCTTATTTTCTTTGCAACTATTCCAGTTGCTATATCAGTCGCACTCACACAGCATAAGGTAAAAAAATATGCATTTAATTCATGAATCAGGCCTAAACTCTGTGGAGATGAATTAAATAAACTGCTGATTTATTTAATGCATCCAACTTGTAAACAGTCAATGCTCGGATCAAGTGATCAAGTTATCCCTCTGCTGCTTTCTTTTTTCTGTGTTGGTGTGTAATGATTTCATCAGCATATTATCTAACGCCCTGAGAATCTCCTATCTCTTTTATTGAAAAGGACCAAATGCACTTGATGTGAATTCCCTCCATGGAGGTCTCAATGGTGACCTCTGGTGGACAGAGATGTCATAACCACTCAATGTCCTGCTGGATTGATCATTGCAGTCAGGTGTGCCTGCAGCCACTATTTAAAGCCCCCACACAAACCTGTAGCTCTCCATCCACTACTTCTGCCATGTGGCCCTGAACATGCAAGACTCATTGTTTGTGTTTATTTGTCTGCTGTGTAAGACTTACATCTGTTTGAGTTAACTGTTAAATCAATAATGATCGTAATTGTTTGTTGGTTAGATTATATTACTTATTTGAAATATGTTTGTTGATACACAGAAAGTATGGCTTTGGACGGAAAATAAATCCTTCAAACTGCAATCTGTCCTCTTTCATTTGGGATTCTTAGGCTGTCAGCCCATTTTTAGAAACCTGAAAGGTTTAAATAGCGCATATACAACTTAAAACATGAGTGAATGGAGGCCCAGGGTAGCTGGAGTTTTGCACCCAGAATAGCTGAAACACGTCACCAATCACAAATAACTTTAGACGTGGAAAGGTATAAATCTACTTTTGTATCGCAGATAATACATTTTACTCAATAACTACATAATATTTACTTCACCCTCTTAAAATTCTACTTGTAGTTATAGCCTTTGTTGAAAACTAATTATTATAATCATTTTATGCAGTGAAGGTCTGTCATTCTTTATGTGGGGAGTGGGGCAGCGCACTATCGCTGTTTAATGACCCAAAATATTTTATGAAGGAAGAAATTGCTACAACTTATTTTGAACCAAGGATGAACTCGCCTAACAGCCTTTAGATTTTTAGTCACGCTAGTGGTGTGGCTTAAAAGAGGGCAGCTTTGTCTTCTGCAAGTTTACCCAACAACCTTGATTCTGGCTCTCACCAAGTTTTGCATATTGGGAGCTCACGCATACCACATTCAAATGACTAATTACCTGAGAAGCAATTGAAAGTCCTCTCTTCCTGTGCCTTAATGATAAATACTATTATTCAGCATAGATGTCACTTTAAATAGTAATGTGGTGAACATGTAAAACATTTCAGCAGTATCTACTTGAGGTTATGATGTTGTTCTAAATATCCCCACTGTTTTGATTTAGTCCTAGGCCCAAGGCCTCAGGCATAATAAATAGTACAAAATCACAGCCTTGATGGTGATATTGCTTTTATAGAAAAGTTACACAAGCCGCATAAAATGGTAAACATTTATGATCTGTTACAAATTATATATTGTTCTCCATCAACTCAGCTGAAACTGGGTCATTGCCAAGCAACCACAGTATTTTCCTGCTCTTTCGCCATTATGTTTGTGTCCATGTTATTGACTATATACTGTTAAACTATGAACTATGCATGTCCACCTCTTTGCATTACAAAAGCAGTAAAGTTTAATGACAACTGAGTGCTCATAAAGTTTTCTCCATTCCTCATCTACGTCGCTAATCTGATGGGCCCAGTTGTTCAAAAGTCATCCAACAGGATTAATCCTATCTGATAGGATCAAATCTTGAAATTTGGTTGTTCACATTGAAAACAGGATCACATAATTAGATAAAATCAGGTGATCTAATCCTGGTTGTTATCCAAATCAAACCTCTGGTTTGTGTTGGTCAAAATTTCTGAGTAGGATCAGGATTACTTTGATCCAAACAAAAATCAGGATAATCCGGATCATAGCAGAGGGCTGGAATCAGACTTGATTTTTATACATTTTTTATTTAACCGTTATTTAAACAGTCAGGTCATTATGAAGATATTCATATTTACAATGATGGTCCTTGAAGAAATGTAACAAAAATGAACCAAGTGGTCAAACAAGACAACTAAAACTGATAAACATAGTCGGTCCGTCGGTCGGTCTGTCTGTCTGTGGGGATCGTCCAAGTTTATTGGATTTTGTTTTCCATTTACAGTAGCACTGGTTGATCAGATTTGGTAATCCTTCAAAGTCTGAGTGATCCTATCTAGGGTTTATTTGAACAGCAGGGATGAAAGTGAGCTGAATTACGTGATCCTGAGGAAAAAAAGAAACAAATTACCAAATCCGGATCGTTTTTATTTGGATTACACCTTTTGAACAACCGGGCTGTGGTGTTGTACCCCTCTAATATAGCACCAAATAGCCAATTAAAACTAAACTCTTCAGAAATAGGGAACACTCAGGCATACATCAGCATGATACAAACTAACTTCAGTATAAGGAGAGAAAATGTATTTGTTTTTTATTTATAGTTTGACTCATGTCCCATGCTTTAACATTGAGGATGCTTCAATGTAATGACTTATGCCAGTCAGTAGAGGCAAGCACTTATGCAAGTGTAGCATGAAGTTTGTTTGCACACATGAATTAAATTCATCCTTGGTACAACATATCTCCAATAATCATATCTACTTAAAATTCCTGCATTAAAGTAAAAGATGTTAGGCCAACCAATCCCATTCCTTGCCACCCATGCCATGGTCGTGTAATTGGTCAAGACTTTACACAATGTTATTCTAGGTCTTAGCTGTAATCAGATATCAGATATTAATGAATACATCTATAAGTAAATAGCCAGGATATCCCAGGATCTGCCCTCTTCTGGTTTGCGTCCTTCCTCCCAGGGAGATCTTTTAGAGTTTTTTTGGAAGGAGGAAGTGTCCAATATTGCACAATCTATCCGCGGGGTACCTCAAGGGGTCAGTGCTTTGTTGCCTTCTCTTCGCCATATACACCTCCTACCTTGGTGCAATCACCTTCTCTAATTGCTTCTCATACCACTGCTATGATGACGATACCCAGCTCTTCCTATCATGCCCGCTAGACAGATTAAGTTACAGATTAAGAAATAATTTTGTCATGCCTTGCTGATATGTAGGCGTGAACACATCACCCCTGTCCTGCAAGATCTCCACTGGCTCCCTGTCCCGTACCGTATCGAAATCAAAATCCTTCTCCTCACACATAAAGCCCTTAACCACCAGCCCCCCTCCTACTGTACCTGATGGTTCTCCTTCACCCTCACACTCCTGCACATAGCCTCCGTTCTTCAAAAGCCAACCTCTTATCTCCCCCACTTTGAACCAAGCACCGAACCTGGGGGGACAGAGCCTTGCATGCAGTAACTGGGAGCCAGTGGAGGGACATGAAGCAGCAGACTGCTTTATGAACATCTACGCACTTAATGATATTGAAAATGATATTGAAAATGATATTGATGATGATTTTGATAATGACATGAATGATTTCTAGGTTGGTTTTGATGCTGATTAGAATACTCAAAAACAGCAGTTGATGTAATTGTTGATGTATAATTAACAAAGTGGCAAGATGGCGGAAAGTGTGTGCTCAGGCTCGGCTCCACTCAGCCGGCCACGTTTAAAACCAGTGATTTACGAGACTGCTGATGGAAAAACCATTGTTGTTGAAGACTTGCTGCAAAATTGTGAAATCTTGTGTCTACAAGAAACGTTTCTATCCAAACAGGATTTGGGGAAACTAAACTCTTTTAATGACAATTTCCATGGGGCTGGTGAATCCACTACAGATCTTACTTTGGGAATAGTGAGAGGAAGGGTAGCAGGTGGTGTGGCAATCCTATGGCATAAAAAGCTGGACCCTGTAATAAATGTAATACGGTCTGGAGTTGACTGGTGTATTGCTGTGCAGTTGAAGATTGATAACAAAGTGTTCACTATTTTGAATGTATACACACCTTATGAGTGTCAGGCAAATGAGGATGTATACTTGAACAGTCTTGCATTTATTAACTCATTTATTCATGACAATCAGTCTAGTAGTGTTTTTGTGGTTGGTGATATGAATGCTGATATTTCAGATAGAAGGTCAATATTTGCTAAACATATGTCACAGTTTTGTGATTATAACAGACTTTTATTATCCAGCCAAATGCTTTTACCGGCAGACAGTTACTCTTACATAAGTGAGGCCTGGCACACAACATCATGGCTTGATCATTGTATTAGCACTGCTGATGCCCATGAGATTCTGCATTACATGGAAATCTTATATGAGAAATCAATGTCTGATCATATACCATTTATAATGTCTCTTGATGTTGAAAATCTACCTGAGATGCTTAATGAGGTCAGTAATACTACAAACACTAAAGCTAAACTGGATTGGGCTAAACTCACCAATGAAGACATCTTATCATACTATGGGAAAACTGATATCCTTCTTAGTGGTGTATATTTACCGAGAGGTGCAATTATGTGTTCTAATGCAAAATTCCTCTGTTTTAATTGGCGTTATTGATGCCTCTAAGGCATTTGATCGAGTCAATCACCAGAAGCTATTCAAAAAATTAAATCAAAAGGGTGTACCTGCTAGCATTATAAGAATACTTGCATACTGGTATGCTAACCAGAGTATGCAAGTCAGATGGGGCAGTAGTGTCTCTGGTCCCTTCAGTGTTGGTAATGGAGTTCGACAAGGGGGGCTACTGTCACCAGCCCTCTTCAACCTGTATATGAACGATTTATCTGAACAACTGAATGGCTGTAGAACGGGCTGTATGATTGGCAACACTGTGATAAACCATCTAATGTATGCGGATGATTTGGCCATTTTCTCTCCCAGTAGTGCTGGGTTTCAACAGTTGTTAAATGTGTGTACAGAATATGGTGCCAAACAGGATGTGCAATATAACTCAAATAAGATCAGTGTGATGATATGTAGGGCAAAAGGAGATAAGGACCTCCACTTTCCTCAAGTTTATCTTTCTGGGGAAGAACTTTGTGTTTGTTATGAAGCCAAATACCTTGGACACTTTATAACAGATCAAATGTCTGACGATGACGACATTTTTAGACAGTGTCGTACATTATATGCCCAGGCCAATATGTTGGCAAGAAAATGTCATGTGTTCTGAACACGTAAAGATATGTCCCTTTAGAGCATATTGCACTCCCCTGTATACTGCCCCCTTATGGGGTAAGTTCAAAAAATCAAGTATGCACAGACTTCAGGTTGCTTACAATGATTGTTTTAGGATCTTACTAAAAAAACCAAGGTGGAGTAGTGCAAGTGAGCTATTTGTGTATGCAGGAGTTAACACCTTACAAGCTTTATTGAGGAACCTGATGTACAGATTTATCGGTCGCTTGAATGATTGAAGAATGTAATTATAATGCTGCTGTCAAACCCAAGTTATAGTGCAGTACGCTACCAGTCATACCTTTGGAGACATTGGAATAAGTGCCTTTTATAAGAGGTGGGAATGTTTTTATTGTATATGTGTGTTGTCTATTTTTTACTATTTTTTTACTTATTTTTTGTATTGTATGTTTTTTAAAATGGACCTTGAGTCTAATAATAAAAGTTGATGACGATGATGATGATGAACCTACATTATAACAACAACAACAAGAAAGTGCTTTGCCTCTGAGCACTGCCTGTCAGCCTCTGTGTTTAATTGGACTTCAAGTTGTTCATTTGCACATACTGACGTTGTTTCCTCCTCTCATGATCCTTGCTTGTGTTTTATTTATTCTCTGATGTTCGTTACTCTGAATAAAAGAGTCTGCAAAATGAATTGTAGAGTTGATAAAAATGAACAGTATCATTAATAATCTTGAATGGTTGATATTAACTAAAAGCATCTTTAAACAGGGCATATCCAAAAACATTGTCATAAACATCTAAAACGGAAAGCACTCACACATTTTGCTAGAAACACCTACACACCAAGTTGTTGTTATTACTCACAAATGAAAAACATTTTCTATATTTCATTTTCTATACATATTTCTTTCAGGAGTGCATATTGACAGACATGGGCTAGAATTAATTGCACTTGCTGCTTTTCCAAATGAAGCCTTGCAATATTTCTGTAGTGCTCTAACGTAATAGATTATCCGGGCCTGGTTGTTTAAAAGGTGTAATCCAGATAAGTATGATCCGGATCCGACTAATACTTTTTTTCTTCTAAACATCATGTAGTCAAACTCTCTTTCATCCCGGGTTGTTAAAGGATAACTGGATAGGATCACCCTGATCCAGGTTTAACATTTTAAGGATAACCAAATCTGGATTACCCATGCTTTAAATTGAAAGTGGGGGGCACCAATATCAACACAACATGACAGATCCTCATAGGCCTTTTTAATTGATCATGTTATGTTTAATATTAATATTATTATTTAATTGGCAATGAAAGCCTTAAGTTTGTATTCAAAACCATGTCTGCCTCACCTACTATGTCATAATAGGGATGCAATAATTCAGGTTGAAAATATTTTTATATTTCAAATATAGGGGGAACAAATCACAAAAGTGAAAAACAAATAAACACAAAACAATCAATTAAATATGATGTGTCACATTGAGTGATGTAATGGAAAAGTGTAGCTGAAATTTTGCAAATGTCCTATACCTTGTTGCTATTTGCGGACATTTAAATACTAGACACGTTGTACACGACCTACGGGTGGGAATCCGTGAACTGGCGATTTTGCTGATTGATTTTGATGTTGATTCTTTTTCAGTATTTAAGAAGTTCCTTGTCTAGAGCTGCTCTGTTACAAACTGGAGAAAACTATAACAAAAAACCAACCAAAACAGATCAAATAAAAAAATGCATCAATCTTGTATCTTATATTATTATATTAATTTGTTTTTTTATTATTGATGTGATTCATCAAACATTTTTTAGCATGAATGTGATTAAGATGTACACCATATTAATATGCAATTTACAATATATATGTGTTGCATATTGGAAAATGCAACCAATCATTGGCTGTATATAAACCAAAAAGAACATACCCATTATGAAACAACAATGGAGTACTGATCACCAAAGAATGAATTACCAATGTTAAGCAATTTTTAAATATACAACAAAGTTATTTTTTACACTGAAAGCTTTTTTAAAATTTGAATCCATCTGTTTATGTTGTTAACTCTTACCCCAAAAGTGTGTTGACTTCATTCATGTAAAACCCTTCAGGGAAAATCACAGCACTTACAGGAGTCTTTATAGACCAAAGTAGCTCCGCAACATGTGGGATTACTGTTCCCAAAAGCATCACAGTTGAAGTAACAATTTGGGTTAGTGGGGTCGGGGACAAGCCCTGGCCCTGAACACACTCCTGATGCTGTGGTTGTTGTAGGAGGAGCTGTGGTTGTTGTTGGGGCAGCTGTGGTTGTTGTTGGGGCAGCTGTGGTTGTTGTAGGGAGAGCTGTGGTTGTTGTAGGGGCAGCTGTGGTTGTTGTAGGGGCAGCTGTGGTTGTAGTAGGGGCAGCTGTGGTTGTTGTAGGGGCAGCTGTGGTTGTAGTAGGGGCAGCTGTGGTTGTTGTTGGGGCAGCTGTGGTTGTTGTAGGGGCAGCTGTGGTTGTTGTTGGGGCAGCTGTGGTTGTTGTTGGGGCAGCTGTGGTTGTTGTAGGGAGAGCTGTGGTTGTTGTAGGGGCAGCTGTGGTTGTTGTAGGGGCAGCTGTGGTTGTTGTAGGGGCAGCTGTGGTTGTAGTAGGGGCAGCTGTGGTTGTTGTTGGGGCAGCTGTGGTTGTAGTAGGGGCAGCTGTGGTTGTAGTAGGGGCAGCTGTGGTTGTTGTTGGGGCAGCTGTGGTTGTTGTAGGGGCAGCTGTGGTTGTAGTTGGGGCAGCTGTGGTTGTTGTAGGGGGAGATGTTGTAGTTGTTTTAGGGTGAGTTGTTTTGGTTATTGGAAAATCACAGCACTTACAGGAGTCTTTAAAGACCAGAGTAGCTCCGCAACATCTGTGAAAAGCTACACCAAAATTGTCACAGTGGTAGTAACAGTTTGGGTTCCTGGGGTCGGGGACAAGCCCTGGCCCTGAACACATGTTTCCTAATGTTGTGGTTGTTGTAGGGGGAGCTGTTGTAGTTGATTCAGGGAAACCTAAAAGAAAGACAGTCAGATATTGTGTTAATTGATCTCAATCCGTGCTTAATCATCATATTGTGATGTGATAGAGCATGACTTCTGAGATTCATTGATTTCAAGTTATAGAAGTATAAAACAATGGCTTATAGAATTTTACATTGCTAATGGACTTTGAACAAATGGTGAAACCTCTACCCCTTTAAAAGTACATATTTTGATGATTTATTTACCTGGTACAAGCTCATTATGCAGTTGACTAACAAATGGGCACTTGCCCTGGTTACAGAACTGTCCAGTGAAGTCATCCAAGTCCAGAGACCAGACAAAGGCTCCTCCAAATTTGTTTGCTTTGAGGTAATTGATCTGAGAGGATGAGAAAGACAACATTTCAGCAGCCTGTATAAAAAATCAATGTAACGGAATTTTGTACATCAGTCACATCAGTCATTTGCAGTCACTAAAAAGTAATACTGTGTTAACGACAGATGCTTACCTTGGTACTTATACTGGTTGTGTCGTCAAATCCAACCCACTGACTGTATGTTGTGGCATATGGAACTTTCTGATCAGACATAAAATGGGTTTGGACCCCACCTAGATAAAGGCAAGTCTGAAAAGAAGGGTCAGATTTGGTATTTAGATCTAAATAAAGTAATTATAATTTTAAAGATATATCTGGCAGACAAAATACAGCCAAAACTGTTAGCTAATAATAAAGCTATCAATATAAATGGGTAATATTGAAACCGTGCAAGAATACCTCATAATAGGCCCAGAATCCGTCTTCACCGGTGAAACAGCCGTCGTCACCAGGACCACTGGCTGGTGCACCGACAGCGCTAGAACTAGAGGACAGGTAAAAAGCTCGTCCAAAAGCTCCAAACCCCATGTTCAGTTTTTCTTCAGGTGCTCCCTTGTCCCGCCAGTACTCTAAGGCAAAGGCCTAAGAAGGGAAGACCAATGATCAAAACAAATAGGATACAGGTACATGTTTGAATATAAAGCTGTTTGAAACAATAAACCCTTGCTTACAGTGTTAGAGTACATAGCATCTCCAGTGTCTTGGGATCCCTGGAATAAGGGGCTGTGATGTGCTGTGACACTTTCCCAGGGACCGTGGAAGTCAAACGTCAACACATTGATGAAATCCAGGTGCCTGATAAATTAAGAGGAAATCACCTTTACTAAAACAGAACAGCAGCTTTTTATTGTTATTATGGCAGAGATTTATTAAAAATGATTTTACATGGCAATATGTTTCACGTCATAGCTAGCATCGATGGTTGACTTCTCAGCAGAGACAGATGCTGCGAGGATTAATCTTTCCTGGTTACTTGAAGTTCCTTCATCCACAAAGGCTGTTTCCAGCTCCTATACAACACAGAAGCATGGTTCTCAGTCTCAGTTAAATAACTTTTAATGTCATGTATGGCATTTGCAGTATGGCTTTTTTCTGAAAATGCCAGTTCCAGAGGAGATATTAAGGATCTGACCTTGCAAAGCTCTGTGAATCTCTGCTTGTCCTCTTCAGCTGGGTACCTCCAGTCAAGGTTTAGCCCATCAAAATGTATTGCTCTGAGTAGTTTGATGACTGACTTGATGAACACTTCTCTGTTCTCTTGTGATCCCGCCATTGTCCTGAATCTGGTAACCATAAAAATAATTAAAAAGATAAACACAAAGGGGTATTTACACTCACACTCCTGCTATTCAATGAAGGCCTCCATTCAAGCAGAACAAGGCAATCAAAACATGAGATAATCATTTTTCTTCTTTTTGCACAAAGTGCTGAAACTACAACAAAAGGCAAGGCCAATTTGGACGTCAGAGGATTACAACAGGTTGTTAGTAATATGTGTCCTTCCAAACAAGCCTTAATGTCCTTGAAGGTAACTTACTTTTCTGTCCCAAACTTCTCTCCACCAACAGCCAACAGGGTTTTCAGAAGTGGATTTCTACAGGAGCATAAAAATAAAATAATGTTTTTTTTTGCAAAACAAATACCTTGTATTACAATGTAATCTCCACAGTATTTATAGATTTAAGGACTGACCTTTGTTTGAGTGCGTTAAATTCAATGTACTGCTGAACATCATTTACAGCTGTGGGAACCAGCTCATTTTTACGTATGTCAGAAAAGGCAAAAATCAGATGGGTGCACTTGTTTGGATCAATATCTGAAACTCTGAACTTCCCCACAGCTGGTCTGCCTTCAGCCTTGCTGTTATAGTAGCACATCAGCCTGGAGGTAGAAGCTATAGACATGAAAGAAAAATCATGATTATTTTAATTATTTATTTTATAGATCAAACGTTTCAATGTCCTTATTAACATTAACATCTGTTTACTCAAGGATATTATATTTCTTCTAGACAGACAGTCCTATGTAGACATTGCAGCTATAAAGGTGATGATTGTGATCAATTTGTGTGATGAACTTACCCAAGCTGGCAAAGATCAAACAGAGACCTTCAAAAGGACACATGTGTAAGTATACAGTTTAATAAAATAAAAAAAAACAACCAATACAAACAGGCTTTCTGACATAATAATTCATGCATTACAGGTAAAAGTTCTAGTTTACTGTTTCAAGTTAATTAATTCAAGCTTTCTGACATTTCTGATATTTCTCAGTACATTGGAGGTAAAATGAATACAAATTCCTCTCAGTGAAAATAACTTGGGGTTACCTCACAAAAACTACCTGCATGAGACAATACACATGTACACTTAACACTTTTGGAGATTTAGTTGAATCAAACATTCAAAGACACTTATACTTGACCAGGATGTCTTACCTGCAGATAGAGTTAACTTCCACATTTTGTTGCTATGTGAATAAATAGAAATAGAAAAAGAGAATGAATATGCGGTTGAAAAAAGACGAATTCCAATTGTTTCCAAAAAATAAATCTGTTCCAAATACACTTAAAGATAAAAATAAAATATAAGAAATATAAGGCAATCCTATTAGTGTTGGTCCCAACTCAAGGCACACAGATAATTTTACAGGTATGTTAAACTTTTACTTAGTCGCAATATTTGGTGAGAAAAGGCAGTAAAAGGCTAAATAATAAATACAGTCTCCTGGCTCTTTAGGGACAGTAGCGATGTCACATAATGTCAAATTGAGCTCTATACTATGAATCAGGACATAACAGGCTACATTATAGCATTTTGATGGTGGGGTGAAATGGGGGGGGGTTTGGGAAATGGAGGGATGTCTGTTCAAGTCCTGGCTATGGCCAAATTATAGAAGTTGGTCTGGTAGCTACAGAACAACCAAACCTCCAACACCTCAGGCCTCAGCCTTACTCTGACATCTCTCCATTACTGTGTAATTTTGGGATTATGTGTGTGAGAAGCATCTCTCTCAATAACAGAGTGTAACCCTGAATTTTTCTCAGATATTAATCAAGTTTGTAAAATAAAGTATTAGTTTAGAGATTTAAACTGGGTACATCAGAGTTTCATTGTAGAGTAAAAGAATACAGGCCAGAGAAAATGTCCATGCCTTCACATAATCAAAATTTAGCACCTGCGGTGCACTATGGACTTTTGGTGGAGGAAAGCGAAAGTTGGAGAAATTATGGTTATGTGGTATATGTTCATAACTCGATACACAAACTGTCCTCAGAGGAAAATTTGGTCCCTGTAACACTGTTTAAAGATAAAATGCTACTCGAGAAGTTATGGTGGGGGGCCCACAACAGTAAAACTGTAACTATCATGGTGACTTTTTAACTCCAAACATGTTCCAGGGACCCATTGTCTTCTTTGAGTAAAGTTTGTGTATTTACTTAAAATATAAAATATAGCATAGAATTGTTTCACTTCTCCAAGTTTCAAATTTCACTACCAACTCTACATGTGCACCTTTAAAAAAAAAACGAAATTCTCCTATTACTGGACTCACAGTCGTTCTACCTACCTATACCAGGGTTGGGTTATGTTTCAATTAGAGAACAAAGAGCATCTGGAATCAATGGTAAAGATAATGTTTGTTTTATTACCTCCCAAAATAACATGAAAATATTTAAAAATGTGAAAAAAACAAACAATAGAGCTGCTAAATGGAAAGGTGCAGGAAGTGGAAATGATGATGCTCATTAGCCACCAAAGAATTTCAGCCATTGATCCAGCGCTGTGTTGCTAGTGAAGCATTTGCTTTGATAGAAGCTGACTCATTATTCTTTATGTCTTATTTTATTCCATTGACATCAGGTCAGGTCTGATTTGACTTAAATGGTACAAATTTGGATAAATGAATTGCTTTTGTCTTACAGCACAACTTTAATGCTTAACATCCTAACAATATTTAAACAAGTCTTTACAGTTAAATCCAAATTAGAAGAGAAACAGACAGGGAAATGCCACCCTGTTGTACTCTTTCTGGCTAAAATGTGTCCAGTTAAGCTTGTGAGCTAGTTGGCGAGACGAAGCAGTTGTTGCAATTTATCTTTAAATATGTTTTTAAAACAGAATATTTAGTTTTATGAATTCAAAGTTAAAAGAATACTCACAGAAATAATGTTGAAAGAAGCATGAACTGTTCTTCTACCGTGACTGACTGATGACTGATGGCTGTGGAGTTATAATATAGGTATGCAGCTCACAAGGCGTGGCAACAACAAGAAGAACAGGGATAATTAATTCAATTTTGCACTGTCCAAAGTACTATTGTCTAATTGTTAAGCATGATGGAAGCTGGGCGACGTCACCTGAGATGCCAAGCCCTTTCAACTTTCAAGTATCACTTATTTTTTTTAAAGTTAGCTCGGAGCTTTCGTCTCTTAGGGGAGAATGAGAACACTAAAGTCATCAGTGTTAATATTAAATAGAAAACCAACTAGATCACTCAAACTGTGTGATTCACTTTTTTTCTTAATGAAACCTTTTGAATTTGATTGAATGCTACAAGTTCATTCTTTGATATCTGCTAAGAATGACCAATAAGGTTAAACCACTCACTGAAGAGAATACAAAAGTGCTGCCTTCATTCTGTGGCCCTTTTCCTCTAACAAAGGTCTGTGTCTGGTCTCATTCTTGTAATGTTGTGATTAAATGGTCAGTATCTGCAAATCCTAGACCACCCGGACATCCCCCCTCTGTATGCTGAGACTGTGCTTTGATGTTTTTGTAATGGGCTGTAAAACAATGACTGTTTCTAATTTTCTGTCCAGTTATGTTTCTCATATTCAGGTCATATACAATATGAAACTGTCCGGTACAACGCCATCCCAAACAGCAGTCTGTAACCTCGTAAGTATTTTATTATAAGACCTTTAGGTTGCACTTGTATTAAAGTGGCGTAAAATGGAGATATTATAATATATTTACAATCTCAAGCACTCATTACTCACACTCATTTTGAAGCCTTATTCCAATATCAAAGGTAACAGGAAATAATAAACATAAAAAATATGCCTGTATAAATGAAATGCTACTACAGGAAACCAAAAACACCACTTGTCATACTACTAAAAATAACAGTAGTTTCTCCTGTGTAATAAGCCAAAAGACTCGCTTAATTTGTTGGTCTTTGCCAGTTTTTAAAATAATTCACAAAAACAACATTATGATTTTATGTAAGGTATGTCAAAGCGAGACAAAGACAACTAAACAATGGGCACACATCACAAGGCTATAAAAAGGAGGGCAGAGCAAAACAGCATCATCATTTAATAATGCTGTAATGATGACATTTAATTACATTATTATTAAGAACAAACCAATGAGAACAGATTGCCATTAATAGTTAGCTTCAACAACAAAGAAAGAACATTTTGATGAGTCAATAATAACCAGCAGTATCATTAAAAAGGGCATGTCCAAAGACATTGTTATAAACATCCTAACTCGAAAACACACACACACACACACACACACACACACACACACACACACACACACACCCAATTTGGCGAGAAACACTTACCACTTACCTCACTTAAGGAATGACAGGTGGAGTCAGGTTGTTTTAGAGATTCAGCTCGTTAAGTCTAGCTGCTTACATCATTCAGAGAAAGTGGTTTCTCAGGGGGATATGTCACACTCAGTCATGAGAAGGGCTGCATGATTAATCCTCAAAAAACAAACAATGTGGCTGTTTCATGCATACATGTGTTCATTTTCTAAATTATGGAGATTTACTTCTTTGTATTTAGTTATGCATTCAGAGTAATTCACTTAGTCCTTATTTTCTTTGCAACTATTCCAGTTGCTATATCAGTCGCACTCACACAGCATAAGGTAAAAAAATATGCATTTAATTCATGAATAAGGCCTAAACTCTGTGGAGATGAATTAAATAAACTGCTGATTTATTTAATGCATCCAACTTGTAAACAGTCAATGCTCGGATCAAGTGATCAAGTTATCCCTCTGCTGCTTTCTTTTTTCTGTGTTGGTGTGTAATGATTTCATCAGCATATTATCTAACGCCCTGAGAATCTCCTATCTCTTTTATTGAAAAGGACCAAATGCACTTGATGTGAATTCCCTCCATGGAGGTCTCAATGGTGACCTCTGGTGGACAGAGATGTCATAACCACTCAATGTCCTGCTGGATTGATCATTGCAGTCAGGTGTGCCTGCAGCCACTATTTAAAGCCCCCACACAAACCTGTAGATCTCCATCCACTACCTCTGCCATGCGGCCCTGAACATGCAAGACTCGTTGTTTGTGTTTATTTGTCTTCTGTATAATACTTAAATCTGTTTGAGTTAACTGTTAAATCAATAATGATAGTAATTGTTTGCTGGTTAGATTATATTGTTCATTTGAAATATGTTTGTTGATACACAGAAAGTATGGCTTTGGACGGAAAATAAATCCTTCAAACTGCAATCTGTCCTCTTTCATTTGGGATTCTTAGGCTGTCAGCCCATTTTTAGAAACCTGAAAGGTTTAAATAGCGCATATACAACTTAAAACATGAGTGAATGGAGGCCCAGGGTAGCTGGAGTCTCGCACCCAGAATAGCTGAAACACGTCACCAATCACAAATAACTTTAGACGTGGAAAGGTATAAATCTACTTTTGTATCGCAGATAATACATTTTACTCAATAACTACATAATATTTACTTCACCCTCTTAAAATTCTACTTGTAGTTATAGCCTTTGTTGAAAACTAATTATTATAATAATTTTATGCAGTGAAGGTCTGTCATTCTTGATGTGGAGAGTGGGGCAGCGCACTATCGCTGTTTAATGACCCAAAATATTTTATGAAGGAAGAGATTGCTACAACTTATTTTGAACCAAGGATGAACTCGCCTAACAGCCTTTAGATTTTTAGTCGCGCTAGTGGTGTGGCTTAAAAGAGGGCAGCTTTGTCTTCTGCAAGTTTACCCAACAACCTTGATTCTGGCTCTCACCAAGTTTTGCATATTGGGAGCTCACGCATACCACATTCAAATGACTAATTACCTGAGAAGCAATTGAAAGTCCTCTCTTCCTGTGCCATAATGATGAATACTATTGTTCAGCATAGATGTCACTTTAAATAGTAATGTGGTGAACATGTAAAACATTTCAGCAGTATCTACTTAAGGTTATGATGTTGTTCTAAATATCACCACTGTTGTGATTTAGTCCTAGGCCCAAGGCCTCAGGCATAATAAATAGTACAAAATCACAGCCTTGATGGTGATATTGCTTTTATAGAAAAGTTACACAAGCCGCATAAAATGGTAAACATTTATGATCTGTTACAAATTATATATTGTTCTCCATCAACTCAGCTGAAACTGGGTCATTGCCAAGCAACCACAGTATTTTCCTGCTCTTTCGCCATTATGTTTGTGTCCATGTTATTGACTATATACTGTTAAACTATGAACTATGCATGTCCACCTCTTTGCATTACAAAAGCAGTAAAGTTTAATGACAACTGAGTGCTCATAAAGTTTTCTCCATTCCTCATCTACGTCGCTAATCTGATGGGCCCAGTTGTTCAGAAGTCATCCAACAGGATTAATCCTATCTGATAGGATCAAATCTTGAAATTTGGTTGTTCACAGTGAAAACAGGATCACATAATTAGATAAAATCAGGTGATCTAATCCTGGTTGTTATCCAAATCAAACCTCTGGTTTGTGTTGGTCAAAACTTCTGAGTAGGATCAGGATTACTTTGATCCAAACAAAAATCAGGATAATCTGGATCATAGCAGAGGGTTGGAATCAGACTTGATTTTTATACATTTTTTATTTAACCGTTATTTAAACAGTCAGGTCATTATGAAGATATTCATATTTACAATGATGGCCTTGAAGAAATGTAACAAAAATGAACCAAGTGGTCAAACAAGACAACTAAAACTGATAAACATAGTCGGTCCGTCGGTCGGTCGGTCTGTCTGTGGGGATCGTCCAAGTTTTTTGGGTTTTGTTTTCCATTTACAGTAGCACTGGTTAATCAGATTTGGTAATCCTTCAAAGTCTGGGTGATCCTATCTAGGGTTTATTTGAACAACAGGGATGAAAGTGAGCTGAATTACATGATCCTGAGGAAAAAAAGAAACAAATTACCAAATCCGGATCGTTTTTATTTGGATTACACCTTTTGAACAACCGGGCTGTGGTGTTGTACCCCTCTAATATAGCACCAAATAGCCAATTAAAACTAAACTCTTCAGAAATAGGGAACACTCAGGCATACATCAGCATGATACAAACTAACTTCAGTATAAGGAGAGAAAATGTATTTGTTTTTTATTTATAGTTTGACTCATGTCCCATGCTTTAACATTGAGGATGCTTCAATGTAATGACTTATGCCAGTCAGTAGAGGCAAGCACTTATGCAAGTGTAGCATGAAGTTTGTTTGCACACATGAATTAAATTCATCCTTGGTACAACATATCTCCAATAATCATATCTACTTAAAATTCCTGCATTAAAGTAAAAGATGTTAGGCCAACCAATCCCATTCCTTGCCACCCATGCCATGGTCGTGTAATTGGTCAAGACTTTACACAATGTTATTCTAGGTCTTAGCTGTAATCAGATATCAGATATTAATGAATACATCTATAAGTAAATAGCCAGGATATCCCAGGATCTGCCCTCTTCTGGTTTGCGTCCTTCCTCCCAGGGAGATCTTTTAGAGTTTTTTTGGAAGGAGGAAGTGTCCAATATTGCACAATCTATCCGCGGGGTACCTCAAGGGGTCAGTGCTTTGTTGCCTTCTCTTCGCCATATACACCTCCTACCTTGGTGCAATCACCTTCTCTAATTGCTTCTCATACCACTGCTATGATGACGATACCCAGCTCTTCCTATCATGCCCGCTAGACAGATTAAGTTACAGATTAAGAAATAATTTTGTCATGCCTTGCTGATATGTAGGCGTGAACACATCACCCCTGTCCTGCAAGATCTCCACTGGCTCCCTGTCCCGTACCGTATCGAAATCAAAATCCTTCTCCTCACACATAAAGCCCTTAACCACCAGCCCCCCTCCTACTGTACCTGATGGTTCTCCTTCACCCTCACACTCCTGCACATAGCCTCCGTTCTTCAAAAGCCAACCTCTTATCTCCCCCACTTTGAACCAAGCACCGAACCTGGGGGGACAGAGCCTTGCATGCAGTAACTGGGAGCCAGTGGAGGGACATGAAGCAGCAGACTGCTTTATGAACATCTACGCACTTAATGATATTGAAAATGATATTGAAAATGATATTGATGATGATTTTGATAATGACATGAATGATTTCTAGGTTGGTTTTGATGCTGATTAGAATACTCAAAAACAGCAGTTGATGTAATTGTTGATGTATAATTAACAAAGTGGCAAGATGGCGGAAAGTGTGTGCTCAGGCTCGGCTCCACTCAGCCGGCCACGTTTAAAACCAGTGATTTACGAGACTGCTGATGGAAAAACCATTGTTGTTGAAGACTTGCTGCAAAATTGTGAAATCTTGTGTCTACAAGAAACGTTTCTATCCAAACAGGATTTGGGGAAACTAAACTCTTTTAATGACAATTTCCATGGGGCTGGTGAATCCACTACAGATCTTACTTTGGGAATAGTGAGAGGAAGGGTAGCAGGTGGTGTGGCAATCCTATGGCATAAAAAGCTGGACCCTGTAATAAATGTAATACGGTCTGGAGTTGACTGGTGTATTGCTGTGCAGTTGAAGATTGATAAAGTGTTCACTATTTTGAATGTATACACACCTTATCAGTGTCAGGCAAATGAGGATGTATACTTGAACAGTCTTGCATTTATTAACTCATTTATTCATGACAATCAGTCTAGTAGTGTTTTTGTGGTTGGTGATATGAATGCTGATATTTCAGATAGAAGGTCAATATTTGCTAAACATATGTCACAGTTTTGTGATTATAACAGACTTTTATTATCCAGCCAAATTCTTTTACCGGCAGACAGTTACTCTTACATAAGTGAGGCCTGGCACACAACATCATGGCTTGATCATTGTATTAGCACTGCTGATGCCCATGAGATTCTGCATTACATGGAAATCTTATATGAGAAATCAATGTCTGATCATATACCATTTATAATGTCTCTTGATGTTGAAAATCTACCTGAGATGCTTAATGAGGTCAGTAATACTACAAACACTAAAGCTAAACTGGATTGGGCTCAACTCACCAATGAAGACATCTTATCATACTATGGGAAAACTGATATCCTTCTTAGTGGTGTATATTTACCGAGAGGTGCAATTATGTGTTCTAATGCAAAATTCCTCTGTTTTAATTGGCGTTATTGATGCCTCTAAGGCATTTGATCGAGTCAATCACCAGAAGCTATTCAAAAAATTAAATCAAAAGGGTGTACCTGCTAGCATTATAAGAATACTTGCATACTGGTATGCTAACCAGAGTATGCAAGTCAGATGGGGCAGTAGTGTCTCTGGTCCCTTCAGTGTTGGTAATGGAGTTCGACAAGGGGGGCTACTGTCACCAGCCCTCTTCAACCTGTATATGAACGATTTATCTGAACAACTGAATGGCTGTAGAACGGGCTGTATGATTGGCAACACTGTGATAAACCATCTAATGTATGCGGATGATTTGGCCATTTTCTCTCCCAGTAGTGCTGGGTTTCAACAGTTGTTAAATGTGTGTACAGAATATGGTGCCAAACAGGATGTGCAATATAACTCAAATAAGATCAGTGTGATGATATGTAGGGCAAAAGGAGATAAGGACCTCCACTTTCCTCAAGTTTATCTTTCTGGGGAAGAACTTTGTGTTTGTTATGAAGCCAAATACCTTGGACACTTTATAACAGATCAAATGTCTGACGATGACGACATTTTTAGACAGTGTCGTACATTATATGCCCAGGCCAATATGTTGGCAAGAAAATGTCATGTGTTCTGAACACGTAAAGATATGTCCCTTTAGAGCATATTGCACTCCCCTGTATACTGCCCCCTTATGGGGTAAGTTCAAAAAATCAAGTATGCACAGACTTCAGGTTGCTTACAATGATTGTTTTAGGATCTTACTAAAAAAACCAAGGTGGAGTAGTGCAAGTGAGCTATTTGTGTATGCAGGAGTTAACACCTTACAAGCTTTATTGAGGAACCTGATGTACAGATTTATCGGTCGCTTGAATGATTGAAGAATGTAATTATAATGCTGCTGTCAAACCCAAGTTATAGTGCAGTACGCTACCAGTCATACCTTTGGAGACATTGGAATAAGTGCCTTTTATAAGAGGTGGGAATGTTTTTATTGTATATGTGTGTTGTCTATTTTTTACTATTTTTTTACTTATTTTTTGTATTGTATGTTTTTTAAAATGGACCTTGAGTCTAATAATAAAAGTTGATGACGATGATGATGATGAACCTACATTATAACAACAACAACAAGAAAGTGCTTTGCCTCTGAGCACTGCCTGTCAGCCTCTGTGTTTAATTGGACTTCAAGTTGTTCATTTGCACATACTGACGTTGTTTCCTCCTCTCATGATCCTTGCTTGTGTTTTATTTATTCTCTGATGTTCGTTACTCTGAATAAAAGAGTCTGCAAAATGAATTGTAGAGTTGATAAAAATGAACAGTATCATTAATAATCTTGAATGGTTGATATTAACTAAAAGCATCTTTAGACAGGGCATATCCAAAAACATTGTCATAAACATCTAAAACGGAAAGCACTCACACATTTTGCTAGAAACACCTACACACCAAGTTGTTGTTATTACTCACAAATGAAAAACATTTTCTATATTTCATTTTCTATACATATTTCTTTCAGGAGTGCATATTGACAGACATGGGCTAGAATTAATTGCACTTGCTGCTTTTCCAAATGAAGCCTTGCAATATTTCTGTAGTGCTCTAACGTAATAGATTATCCGGGCCTGGTTGTTTAAAAGGTGTAATCCAGATAAGTATGATCCGGATCCGACTAATACTTTTTTTCTTCTAAACATCATGTAGTCAAACTCTCTTTCATCCCGGGTTGTTAAAGGATAACTGGATAGGATCACCCTGATCCAGGTTTAACATTTTAAGGATAACCAAATCTGGATTACCCATGCTTTAAATTGAAAGTGGGGGGCACCAATATCAACACAACATGACAGATCCTCATAGGCCTTTTTAATTGATCATGTTATGTTTAATATTAATATTATTATTTAATTGGCAATGAAAGCCTTAAGTTTGTATTCAAAACCATGTCTGCCTCACCTACTATGTCATAATAGGGATGCAATAATTCAGGTTGAAAATATTTTTATATTTCAAATATAGGGGGAACAAATCACAAAAGTGAAAAACAAATAAACACAAAACAATCAATTAAATATGATGTGTCACATTGAGTGATGTAATGGAAAAGTGTAGCTGAAATTTTGCAAATGTCCTATACCTTGTTGCTATTTGCGGACATTTAAATACTAGACACGTTGTACACGACCTACGGGTGGGAATCCGTGAACTGGCGATTTTGCTGATTGATTTTGATGTTGATTCTTTTTCAGTATTTAAGAAGTTCCTTGTCTAGAGCTGCTCTGTTACAAACTGGAGAAAACTATAACAAAAAACCAACCAAAACAGATCAAATAAAAAAATGCATCAATCTTGTGGTTATTATATTATATTTGTTTTTTTATTATTGATGTGATTCATCAAACATTTTTTAGCATGAATGTGATTAAGATGTACACCATATAAATATGCAATTTACAATATATATGTGTTGCATATTGGAAAATGCAACCAATCATTGGCTGTATATAAACCAAAAAGAACATACCCATTATGAAACAACAATGGAGAACTGATGCGACAAACATATAATTACTCAAAGTATTATCCTATCCTATAAAGTAATATCCTAATTAGGGAGGCTTGTCAAAATAATTGAAGTGAAAAGAGAGAAAATATACACACCCAACTGGTTGAGATACAAACATTGTATACCTGAATAAAGTAAGATTAATAATATGGTATATAATGAGAGACATGAATGGAAGAGCATGACCACTCTTTAAATGTACACATAGTTAAAAATTGATGCCATAATATATGTAAGTTAGTGCTGAAAAATTAAATGTCGTTACAACATTTGTTTGCTTATTAAAAAAAGGAGGAAACAAAACATATGTTTGACAAAGTACAGTTCATCAAAGAATGGATTACCGATGTGTAGATATCTTTTAAATATACAACAAAGTAAATGTACATTGAAAGCTTTTTTTAAATTTGAACCCATCTGTTTATGTTGTTAACTCTTACCCCAAATGTGTGTTGAATTCATTCATGTAAAACCCTTCAGGGACGATCACAGCACTTACAGGAGTCTTTATAGACCATTTTACCTCCGCAACATTGGTGATGAGGTACACCAACATTGTTACAGTTGAAGTAACATTTTGGATCACTGGGGTCGGGGACAAACCCTCGCCCTGAACATACTCCAGAGCCTGATGCTGTGGTTGTTGTAGGGGCAGCTGTGGTTGTTGTAGGGGCAGCTGTGGTTGTTGTTGGGGCAGCTGTGGTTGTTGTTGGGGCAGCTGTGGTTGTTGTAGGGGCAGCTGTGGTTGTTGTAGGGGCAGCTGTGGTTGTTGTTGGGGCAGCTGTGGTTGTAGTAGGGGCAGCTGTGGTTGTTGTAGGGGCAGCTGTGGTTGTAGTAGGGGCAGCTGTGGTTGTTGTAGGGGCAGCTGTGGTTGTTGTAGGGGCAGCTGTGGTTGTTGTAGGGGCAGCTGTGGTTGTTGTAGGGGCAGCTGTGGTTGTTGTAGGGGCAGCTGTGGTTGTAGTAGGGGCAGGTGTGGTTGTTGTAGGGGCAGCTGTGGTTGTTGTTGGGGCAGCTGTGGTTGTAGTAGGAGGAGCTGTGGTTGTTGTAGGGGCAGCTGTGGTTGTTGTAGGAGGAGCTGTGGTTGTTGTAGGGGCAGCTGTGGTTGTTGTAGGAGGAGCTGTGGTTGTTGTAGGGGCAGCTGTGGTTGTAGTAGGGGCAGCTGTGGTTGTTGTAGGGGCAGCTGTGGTTGTAGTAGGGGCAGCTGTGGTTGTAGTAGGGGCAGCTGTGGTTGTTGTAGGGGCAGCTGTGGTTGTTGTAGGGGCAGCTGTGGTTGTAGTAGGGGCAGCTGTGGTTGTTGTAGGGGCAGCTGTGGTTGTAGTCGGGGAAGCTGTGGTTGTTGTAGGGGCAGCTGTGGTTGTAGTCGGGGCAGCTGTGGTTGTTGTAGGGGCAGCTGTGGTTGTAGTAGGGGCAGCTGTGGTTGTTGTAGGGGCAGCTGTGGTTGTTGTAGGGGCAGCTGTGGTTGTAGTAGGGGCAGCTGTGGTTGTTGTAGGGGCAGCTGTGGTTGTTGTAGGGGCAGCTGTGGTTGTTGTAGGGGCAGCTGTGGTTGTTGTAGGGGCAGCTGTGGTTGTTGTAGGGGCAGCTGTGGTTGTAGTAGGGGCAGCTGTGGTTGTTGTAGGGGCAGCTGTGGTTGTAGTAGGGGCAGCTGTGGTTGTTGTAGGGGCAGCTGTGGTTGTAGTAGGGGCAGCTGTGGTTGTTGTAGGGGCAGCTGTGGTTGTTGTAGGGGCAGCTGTGGTTGTAGTAGGGGCAGCTGTGGTTGTTGTAGGGGCAGCTGTGGTTGTTGTTGGGGCAGCTGTGGTTGTTGTAGGGGCAGCTGTGGTTGTAGTCGGGGAAGCTGTGGTTGTTGTAGGGGCAGCTGTGGTTGTAGTAGGGGCAGCTGTGGTTGTTGTAGGGGCAGCTGTGGTTGTAGTAGGGGCAGCTGTGGTTGTTGTTGGGACAGCTGTGGTTGTAGTAGGGGCAGCTGTGGTTGTTGTTGGGACAGCTGTGGTTGTTGTTGGGGCAGCTGTGGTTGTTGTAGGAGGAGCTGTGGTTGTTGTAGGGGGAGCTGTGGTTGTTGTAGGGGGAGCTGTGGTTGTTGTAGGGGGAGCTGTGGTTGTTGTAGGGGCAGCTGTGGTTGTTGTAGGAGGAGCTGTGGTTGTTGTAGGGTGAGATTCTTTGGTTGTTGAAAAATCACAGCACTTACAGGAGTCTCTAAAGACCAAAGAAGGTGGGCAAACTTGGTGATGAGCTACACCAAAATTGTCACAGTTGTAGTAAGAGTGTGGGTCACTGGGGTTGGGGTAAAGCCCAGGCCCTTCTGAACACACGCCTCCAGAGCCTGATGCTGTTGTTGTGGTTGTTTTAGGGTGAGATGTTTCGGTTGTTGAAAAATCACAGCACTTACAGGAGTCTCTAAAGACCAAAGAAGGTGGGCAAACTTGGTGATGAGCTACACCAAAATTGTCACAGTTGTAGTAAGAGTGTGGGTCACTGGGGTTGGGGTAAAGCCCAGGCCCTTCTGAACACAAGCCTCCAGAGCCTGATGCTGTTGTTGTAGTTGTTTTAGGTTGAGATGTTTCGGTTGTTGAAAAATCACAGCACTTACAGGAGTCTCTAAAGACCAAAGAAGGTGGGCAAACTTGGTGATGAGCTACACCAAAATTGTCACAGTTGTAGTAAGAGTGTGGGTCACTGGGGTTGGGGTAAAGCCCAGGCCCTTCTGAACACACGCCTCCAGAGCCTGATGCTGTTGTTGTGGTTGTTTTAGGGGGAGATGTTTCGGTTGTTGAAAAATCACAGCACTTACAGGAGTCTCTAAAGACCAAAGAAGG
Source organism: Labrus bergylta (assembly GCF_963930695.1). NCBI lineage: Eukaryota > Metazoa > Chordata > Actinopteri > Labriformes > Labridae > Labrus > Labrus bergylta. The sequence continues at coordinate 9,560,108 of NC_089206.1, read as the reverse complement.
TGGGCAAACTTGGTGATGAGCTACACCAAAATTGTCACAGTTGTAGTAAGAGTGTGGGTCACTGGGGTTGGGGTGAAGCCCAGGCCCTTCTGAACACAAGCCTCCAGAGCCTGATGCTGTTGTTGTAGTTGTTTTAGGTTGAGATGTTTCGGTTGTTGAAAAATCACAGCACTTACAGGAGTCTCTAAAGACCAAAGAAGGTGGGCAAACTTGGTGATGAGCTACACCAAAATTGTCACAGTTGTAGTAAGAGTGTGGGTCACTGGGGTTGGGGTAAAGCCCAGGCCCTTCTGAACACACGCCTCCAGAGCCTGATGCTGTTGTTGTGGTTGTTTTAGGGGGAGATGTTTCGGTTGTTGAAAAATCACAGCACTTACAGGAGTCTCTAAAGACCAAAGAAGGTGGGCAAACTTGGTGATGAGCTACACCAAAATTGTCACAGTTGTAGTAAGAGTGTGGGTCACTGGGGTTGGGGTAAAGCCCAGGCCCTTCTGAACACAAGCCTCCAGAGCCTGATGCTGTTGTTGTAGTTGTTTTAGGTTGAGATGTTTCGGTTGTTGAAAAATCACAGCACTTACAGGAGTCTCTAAAGACCAAAGAAGGTGGGCAAACTTGGTGATGAGCTACACCAAAATTGTCACAGTTGTAGTAAGAGTGTGGGTCACTGGGGTTGGGGTAAAGCCCAGGCCCTTCTGAACACACGCCTCCAGAGCCTGATGCTGTTGTTGTGGTTGTTTTAGGGGGAGATGTTTCGGTTGTTGAAAAATCACAGCACTTACAGGAGTCTCTAAAGACCAAAGAAGGTGGGCAAACTTGGTGATGAGCTACACCAAAATTGTCACAGTTGTAGTAAGAGTGTGGGTCACTGGGGTTGGGGTAAAGCCCAGGCCCTTCTGAACACACGCCTCCAGAGCCTGATGCTGTTGTTGTGTCTGTTGTGGGAGAAACAGTCAGATATTGTGTTAAATGATCTTAACCCTTGCTTGATCATCATATTATGATATGACAGAGCATGAATTCTGAGATTCCTTGATTTCAAGAAGCTGAACTAGAAATGTACTCTGCATAAAACGTTATAGAAGTATAAAACAGTGAGTTTTAGAATTTTACTTCGCTAATGGAATTTTTTTTTTTTTAAGTATGGACAATTTTTTATTAATTGTTTACTTGGTACTAGCAGATTATGTAGTTGGCTAACAAATGGGCACTTGCCCTGGTTACAGAACTGTCCAGTGAAATCATCCAGGTCCAGAGACCAGACAAAGGCTCCTCCAAATTTGTTTGCTTTGAGGTAATTGATCTCGTTTTTTTTATGTTTAAATATCCTTTTTAACATTAACATACATTAACATCTGTTTACTCGGGGATATTATATTTCTTCTAGACAGACAGTCCTATGTAGTCATTGCAGCTATAAAGTTGATGATTGTGATCAATTTGTGTGATGAACTTACCCAAGCTGGCAAGGATCAAACAGAGACCTTCAAAAGGACACATGTGTTAGTATACAGTTTAATAAAATAAAAAAAAACAACCAATACAAACAGGCTTTCTGACATAATAATTCATGCATTACTGGTAAAAGTTCTAGTTTACTGTTTCAGGTTAATTAATTCAAGTTTTCTGACATTTCTGATATTTCTCAGTACATTGGAGGTAAAATGAATACAAATTCCTCTCAGTGAAAATAACTTGGGGTTACCTCACAAAAACTACCTGCATGAGACAATACACATGTACACTTAACACTTTTGGAGATTTAGTTGAATCAAACATTCAAAGACACTTATACTTGAGCAGCATTTCTTACCTGCAGATAGAGTTAGCTTCCACATTTTGTTGCTATGTGAATAAATAGAAATAGAAAAAGAGAATGAATATGCGGTTGAAAAAAGACGAATTCCAATTGTTTCCAAAAAATAAATCTGTTCCAAATACACTTAAAGATAAAAATAAAATATAACAAATATAAGGCAATCTTATTAGTGTTGGTCCCAACTCGAGGCACACAGATAATTTTACAGGTATGTTAAACTTTTACTTAGTCGCAATATTTGGTGACAAAAGGCAGTAAAAGGCTAAATAATAAATACAGTCTCCTGGCTCTTTAGGGACAGTAGCGATGTCACATAATGTCAAATTGAGCTCTATACTATGAATCAGGACATAACAGGCTACATCATAGCATTTTGATGGTGGGGTGAAATGGGGGGGGGGGGGGGGGGGGGTTGGGAAATGGAGGGATGTCTGTTCAAGTCCTGGCTATGGCCAAATTATAGAAGTTGGTCTGGTAGCTACAGAACAACCAAACCTCCAACACCTCAGGCACACAGCCTTACTCTCTCATCTCTCCATTACTGTGTAATTTTGGGATTATGTGTGTGAGAAGCATGTCTCTCAATAACAGAGTGTAACCCTGAATTTTTCTCAGATATTAATCAAGTTTGTAAAATAAAGTATTAGTTTAGAGATTTAAACTGGGTACATCAGAGTTTCATTGTAGAGTAAAAGAATACAGGCCAGAGAAAATGTCCATGCCTTCACATAATCAAAATTTAGCACCTGCGGTGCACTATGGACTTTTGGTGGAGGAAAGCGAAAGTTGGAGAAATTTACAGGTTATGTGGTATATGTTCATAACTCGATACACAAACTGTCCTCAGAGGAAAATTTGGTCCCTGTAACACTGTTTAAAGATAAAATGCTACTTGAGAAGTTATGGTGGGGGGCCCACAACAGTAAAACTGTAACTATCATGGTGACTTTTTAACTCCAAACATGTTCCAGGGACCCATTGTCTTCTTTGAGTAAAGTTTGTGTATTTACTTAAAATATAAAATATAGCATAGAATTGTTTCACTTCTCCAAGTTTCAAATTTCAATACCAAATCTACATGTGCACCTTTAAAAAAAAAATGAAATTCTCCTATTACTGGACTCACAGTCGTTTTACCTACCTATACCAGGGTTGGGTTATGTTTCAATTAGAGAACGAAGAGCATCTGGAATCAATGGTAAAGATAATGTTTGTTTTATTACCTCCCAAAATAACATGCAAATATTTAAAAACGTGAAAAAAACAAACAATAGAGCTGCTAAATGGAAAGGTGCAGGAAGTGGAAATGATGATGCTCATTAGCCACCAAAGCATTTCAACCATTGATCCAGCGCTGTGTTGCTAGTGAAGCATTTGCTTTGATAGAAGCTGACTCATTATTCTTTGTCTTGTTTTATTCCATTGACAGCAGGTCAGGTCTGATTTGACTTAAATGGTACGAATTTGGATAAATGAATTGCTTTTGTCTTACAACACAACTTTAATGCTTAACATCCTAACAATATTTAAACAAATCTTTACAGTTAAATCCAAATTAGAAGAGAAACAGACAGGGAAATGCCGCCCTGTTGTACTCTGTCTGGCTAAAATGTGTCCAGTTAAGCTTGTGAGCTAGTTGGCGAGACGAAGCAGTTGTTGCAATTTATCTTTAAATAACTTTTTTAAACAGAATATTTAGTTTTATGAATTCAAAGTTAAAAGAATACTCACAGAAATAATGTTGAAAGAAGCATGAACTGTTCTTCTACCGTGACTGACTGATGACTGATGGCTGTCGAGTTTTAATACAGGTAGGTAGCTCACAAGGCGTGGCAACAACGAGAAGGACAGGGATAGTTAATTCAATTTTGCACTGTCCAAAGTACTATTGTCTAATTGTTAAGCATGACGGAAGCTGGGCGAAGTCACCTGAGATGCCAAGCCCTTTCAACTTTCAAGTATCACTTATTTTTTTTAAAGTTAGCTCGGAGCTTTCGTCTCCTAGGGGAGAATGAGAACACTAAAGTCATCAGTGTTAATATTAAATAGAAAAACCAACTAGATCACTCAAACTGTGTGATTCACTTTTTTTCTTAATGAAACCTTTTGAATTTGATTGAATGCTACAAGTTCATTCTTTGATATCTGCTAAGAATGACCAATAAGGTTAAACCACTCACTGAAGAGAATACAAAAGTGCTGCCTTCATTCTGTGGTCCTTTTCCTCTAACAAAGGTCTGTGTCTGGTCTCATTCTTGTAATGTTGTGATTAAATGGTCAGTATCTGCAAATCCTAGACCACCCGGACATCCCCCCTCTGTATGCTGAGCCTGTGCTTTGATGTTTCTGTAATGGGCTGTAAAACAATGAATGTTTCTAATTTTCTGTCCAGTTATGTTTCTCATATTCAGGTCATATACAATATGAAACTGTCCGGTACAACGCCATCCCAAACAGCAGTCTGTAACCTCGTAAGTATTTTATTATAAGACCTTTAGGTTGCACTTGTATTAAAGTGGCGTAAAATGGAGATATTATAATATATTTACAATCTCAAGCACTCATTACTCACACTCATTTTGAAGCCTTATTCAAAGGTAACAGGAAATAATAAACATAAAAAATATGCCTGTATAAATGAAATGCTACTACAGGAAACCAAAAACACCACTTGTCATACTACTAAAAATAACAGTAGTTTCTCCTGTGTAATAAGCCAAAAGACTCGCTTAATTTGTTGGCCTTTGCCAGTTTTTAAAATAATTCACAAAAACAACATTATGATTTTATGTAAGGTATGTCAAAGCGAGACAAAGACAACTAAACAGTGGGCACACATCACAAGGCTATAAAAAGGAGGGCAGAGCAAAACAGCATCATCATTTAATAATGCTGTAATGATGACATTTAATTACATTATTATTAAGAACAAACCAATGAGAACAGATTGCCATTAATAGTTAGCTTCAACAACAAAGAAAGAACATTTTGATGAGTCAATAATAACCAGCAGTATCATGAGAAAGGGCATGTCCAAAAACATTGTTTTAAACATCCTCACTGAAGATTGATATGTGAACTCTATTTTGGACAAGTTGCCTTAATTAGATCAACAGCTTCATATAAAGTACAACTGATCATTTTTTAAGGGGATTGTTGCCATCCACTGTGGAGTAGGCCTCTCTCCTATAAGGAATGACAGGTGGAGTCGGGTTGTTTTAGAGATTCAGCTCATTAAGTCTAGCTGCTTATATCATTCAGAGAAAGTGGTCTCTCAGGGGGATATGTCACACTCAGTCATGAGAAGGGCTGCATGATTAATCCTCAAAAAACAAACAATGTGGATGTTTCATGCATACATGTGTTCACTTTCTAATTGAAGGAGATTGACTTGTTTGTATTTAGTTATGCATTTAGAACAATTCACTTAGTCCTTATTTTCTTCACAACTATTCCAGTTGCTATATCAGTCGCACTCACACAGCATAAGGTAAAAAACATGCATTTATTCATGAATCAGGCCATAAATTAGCCCATGATTCTGCCATACAACTTTACAGTATTTATGTTATTCACTTTAAGTCAGAGGTCTCAAACTGCCGGCCCGTGGGCCACTTACAGCCCCCCTCCCCCCAATCCCCTGCCCGCCCCGCATTTTAAAAACATAATGTAGTCAGGCCCGCAAAATATTTTTTAAATTAAATGTATTTATTTTATTTTTTCGTGTCTTCATGCTAATTAAAAATACAATTTCTTATGAAATTCAAATAAAAAAAAAAACGTAATTCAATAAAAAATATTTTGACATGGTTGTAAGTCAAAGGCCAAAAGGTAACCGCACACGCGAGTGAGAGCAGTTGGCGCAAAAGTGTTGTGTTGTTGTTTGGCTGCTTACGACCAAGATGTCGTCAAAAAGGAAAGTTGACAATGAACACAGACAGTTTCAAGAACGATGGACATTACAGTATTTTTTTGTGGAGTTTAGTGGACATGCAACCTGCCTGATATGTCAAGAAAGAATTTAAAGGAGTACAATCTCAACCGTCATTACTGCACTAAACACGGAGAGCAGTATGAAAAGTACCAGGGAGGGGAGAGGAAACAGCGTGCCACGCAGCTACAGAGAGGACTTCTTTCTCAGCAAAGTCTTTTCCACAAATCCAAGAAGGAGGCCAACGCTGCTGTTGAAGTTACGTGTTGAGTGAATTAATTGCCAGAACGGGGAAACCATTCACGGAAGGACAGTTTCTGAAGGAGTGCATGTTGCAAGTTGCTGACATTCTGTGTACAGAAAAGAAGAGTTTGTTCAACAGTATTTCTCTATCGGCAAACACTGTGGCAGAGCGGATTAGCAGTTTATCAAGTGACATTTATGACCAGTTATGTGACAGAGAAAACGTTTCACTGCATACTCTGTGGCGCTTGATGAAAGCACGGATAAACTGGACACTGCCCAGCTGTCCATATTCATCAGGGGTATTAATGACCAATTCGAAGTGACTGAAGAGTTGATGAGTTTGTGTGCAATGCAAGGCCGTTCTACAGCCAAGGACAGTTTTCAGGAGCTCTTTGACACGATTGAGCGTGCGGGTTTGCCATGGAATAGACTGGTTGGAGCAGAAGCGCTGCCAGGTGTCTGGCAAGAAATAGAATGCAGGATGTATTGGTATTTTGAGTAACTGCATTTGTTGGTTCAGTGCAGGTTTTATTTATTATTTGATTAAGTTATTTTAGTTATTTAAGTTATAAAGAAAACACAAAAGACTTGCACTACTAAATGAAAGCAGATGTTTTGAAAAATGTATATAAACTGCTGTTTGTATTAGTGATGTGTGACAAAATTCTGCAGAAACAAAAAGTACATTTGCAAAAATAAAGTCCTTTTTGTGGTGCTTGAACTTTGTAGTGGCCCTCCTTTAAGTCAACAGTACTCCCAGAGGCCCCATGCCAGTTTGAGTTTGAGACCCCTGCCTTAAGGAAAACATGTACCGTATTTTCCGCACTATAAGGCGCACTTAAAAGCCTTTAATTTTCTCAAAAAACGACAGTGCGAAAAAGTGAGCTTTACGTGTTATACGTAACTGAACAATGTTGAGTTATGCACTAACGCAGGGGTGCCCAACCTTTTTTGAACCAAGATCTACTTTTAAAGTTACCAGTCTGCCGAGATCTACCAGTCCACATAGTGAGCCATAGCCTTTACCAACAGCCTACAAACGCATTTAATACTCACACAACAAACAGCAAAATAATAAATGAGAGTTCTGTAAAAAATAATGCAGACTACAGACTACAGCAGGCTGCTGTGAGATGATTTTGCTTTTGTTAAATTAGCTGCAGACACGGTGAGAGTGAACGGAGTAAAGTCCAACCGACTGTTTGACCGGGTCACATGTGTTCCCACCTCGGTCCGTACGGATCACGGATCAACTGTGTGCTGCAGCACTAAAAGTACAAAGTAAAAAGGTTCGCGTGGTGGCTGGCGCTCCAGTGCAAGTGTGTGTGTGTGTGTGTGTGTGTGTGTGTGTGTGTGTGCGTGTGTGTGCGTGTGCGTTTGCGTTTGCGCTGTTTGTTGGTGTGTCTCGTCCCCCGCGATGCTCACAGTCATGACAGCAGAGAGGAGCAGAGAAAAGTACCTGCAGCTTCATCAAATGCGCTTAATACTCGTAGCATAGTTTCTATATATGACTTTTTGGTAAAACATTTACCCCCCCGGTTTTACCTGCACGTCATTGCGCATGCCTGCACTCTCTCTCTTGCGCGCTCTCTCTCTCGCTCGCTCCCCCGCTCGCTCTCTCTCTCGCTCGCTCTCTCATGCACGCAGCAATTTCATGAATAAATGAAAAATTAAATACACACAGGTCGGAAGTATACTTGGGCTCCCAACACAGGTATCGTGTGTGGGAAACAGTGCAATGAGATGAAATTGAAATCACTTTTCTATTTTACAATTGTATTTTATATTGACAAAACATCTCGATCGACTGAGAATCAGTCAGCGATCTACCTGTCGATCGCGATCTACCTGTCGATCGCGATCTACCTGTCGATCGCGATCTACCTGTCGATCGCGATCTACCTGTCGATCGCGATCGACTGTTTGGGCACCCCTGCACTAACGTTTGAATTAGCGGTATCAGACTGTGTTTCTTTTACGTGTTTACAACTGAACAAGGCTGGGAGATATTGTGAATATGCACATTAACGTTTGAACAACGTTTGAGTTATTGTGAATGCACTACGTATAAAGCTACGTTTTGAGAGTTGAGAGAAACGTCAAAGAAATAATTTATTATTTGGGGAAATCGTCTTATGTACTTTTGTTTTTGTAGTTTTATACATTACGTTTTATACGTATTTATATTTATATATTCACAATATCTCTCAGCCTTGTTCAGTTGTAAACACGTTCTATTCTATGCGCCTTATAATCCGGTGCGCCCTATATATGAAAACAGTTCTAAAATAGGCCATTCATTGAAGGTGCGCCTTATAATCCGGTGCGCCTTATAGTGCGGAAAATACGGTACTTGATCAGTGTGCTTACCTGCAGTAAGAGTTAGCTTCAACATCTTGTTGCTATTTGGATAAAAATAAATACAAAATATTCATATCAACTTGTGCAACTACACATCTTGAATTTTTGCTAATTCAGGTACCCAAAGCATATTATCAATATGACCAGTACTAACTCAAAACATGTGGCTCCAAGAAAAATAGCTACGGAGTTAAAAATTTTTAATTCAAAAGTTTAAAGGCATAGTTTAATTTCAGATGGTGCCAATTTTCACAGCTGTGGCACAAATTCAGTACACAATTATGCATCACAGATCATCACAAGTCAAACATAAAAGCTTGAAGTTTCTCCTCGACCTTTTGTGACAAATATGCCCCAGGAAGTCTTTAAGGCGAGATTAAGTAGCTTAAAGAACCAGTTGATGGAACTAATTTGAGAATCTTGTTTCTCTTGTTGAGTGTTAATTAGTATCATCTCTGTAAAGTATGTCAAATTCATCAGGTGTGTCCACCAGTGTCACCATGTAGCTAGCTGCTGCCAGTGTATGAATTAGAAACTTAGACAAGTACACATCCAAAGTGGAAATAAAGTTGTTGCTGGTTTTTAGCCTTTTAAAAGTAACTGAAAGGAAAACACAACTCTACCATCACATTTACGAAACCAAGCACGTACCTCAGAATATAGTTTTTTCCTTGACTTGACCCATAATATTTTGACATACCTTGAAGATTTGAGGGTATACAGTACTGTACAGTAGTTTCAACCAGTATTTAACAGCGTCTGCAATCATTTGAATTTAAATCAGAATACTGGATAAGAAAAACACAATTAATGCCAGAAAAAAAACCTGGAAGATATCTTAAAAAGGAATCATAAATCTGTTAATATGTGGGTCAGTGAATAAAAGTAAATGGAAAGTTAATGGTACAAGAATCATACACCTTTCTCCTCTCAGACTGGTCGATGACTGTCAGATGTCTGACTAAATATTGATAAGGGTCTGACAGGGTGTGGCAAAACAATATGGGTGGGGTTAATTAATGCAATGTGGTTGTGTCCAAAGCATTATAACTGAGACAATTATGAAAACCGGTGCACTGATAGAAACTGGGTTACAGTCAATTTATCTCGAGACGTTCCAAAATCAATTATGTCTTTTAATGAATTCACAGAGGACGCTGCAATTATCAGTATTAATTTGCAATGATGACTCATTTAGATAGCCTCGGTATGCAGTTCATGAACATCAAGACACATACCGGTTAAGCAGCTGTCAGAGTTAATTCTTCACACGTAAAATGATTTCAGCTTGGTTGTTTTACGCTGTAAAGCAAAATCAGTAGAGGATCTTAACCAAATGTAGTATAACAGTAATTAAGCCTTTTTTATTCCTCAAAATCAAAGACGGCTCCTTTTTGGAATTGACTTCATGTGTCAAATGAGGCTAAGTGTCCAGAGAATTCAAAGGGAAGGGCACAGCAGCATAATCATGTTAGGAACATCTAATTACATTCTGATATTATACTGCTCTAGTTGTTTTTGATGCCGCTCAAAACGTGCATAGAAGTGATAAAGCTGGTCAGGGGGGGGTAACTATCACAGACCTGAACGGAGCTTTGTAATCCTTGATGGCCTCTTTTCCCTGCCACAGGCCCCATACGTCTCATGTTGTCTCAGAAGTGACTGTTAATCTTCTCTGTTTGCTGCTGTTTTGGTCTCTTGATTCCTTGAGGGGTTGTTCCTTGCATTCCTGAGAACGGCTCTGAAGGCTGCATCTGCCCTCTTTAGCAGAAAACGAACTTCCCAGGACTATTAGTATTTGTATCCTGTATCCTGTGTACGATCAGTAGGTCTAAACTGCACAAGACCAGAACTCCTTAGAGCATAACATCCCACAGAATGTCATAATTCAAACTTTTGGGGGGATAAAGTTTGTAAAGTATATTCAGTATAACCTTATATATATTTGTACCATTTGGTCAATGGTTACCACCTTTCCCTGGCAGTGTTGCCTTTTCAATGACCTGGAACATAAATGATGAGACATTGTGTCTTAAGTCAATCAAATAAACTGCTATTGGGTAATCTCCATAAATCCTTTTATGGCGCTTTGTTTTACCAACATATATCCCACAAGGACATTGTATCATGTAAATTTAAAACATTAAAACTTTTTAATGTTTACAGAGTGACATAGTGTTTACATTCTTGAGGGACAGGATTGACCTACTGATCTTCTAGCAATCCTGGGCATTTCGTCAGCCTTTGTTGTCAGAGTGAAGTGTCTGATGTAACCAGGACAGAGGTAATATAAGTTTACAATGGGCGCATCAGGAGTATCTGAAGGAGATTTAGGAGCCCTCTCAGTGGAATGTATACAATGGGGCCCCTGTGTCCAGAGAGTTGCCCAGGGACTTCTGGACAAGAGATTGTATCTGTGACCTGTGTTGTCCTTTGAGTTTATGACATACATATGACATACATATGACTAAGACAGAAACCCCTGCAGTTGTATGAAGAGGGGTGTCCTGAAAACAAACAGATGTCCCTATGTTGTTCTCCTGTGAGGTGTGTCCATAAATACCAGAGTTTCTGTGTGTAAGGGGAGAGATCACTTTTGGCTGTGTCTCTCCCAGGTCGAACCATGGCGAGCCTGGCGATGCTGTAACTTGTTTGTCAATAAAATGATCATTATGTAAGCAAGTCAGTGTCAACGGAGAATTTCTTCATCATCAAACATGTCAACAACAAGGAAATCCACACCAATTTTGGCGTCACGAACAGGATCAGTTGGGGCCTTCTGCAGGGGACCACAGCTTGTTTATTATTTCCATCACTTCGTAAGTGTTTCTTTCTTTTTTTTTCTGCATATATTGCGGAGCTGTTTCTGTCGTCTATCGGCAATTTTGGCCGCACTGTCAAAGAACTGAAGTGCAATGATGTGTTGATGTTGGAGTAATTCTCTGTCTAAATTGGGGTTTATTGAGTTAAAAAGTATGTAATTAAAGGGGAATAAAATAAAGAAGAGATAAATAAGAGAAGAAGAGATGAATAAAGTTGAAAGGTAATGATAGCATAAGCGCAACTAGTAACGAGACCAGTTAGCTAAAAAACTATGCAAGTTTAACAAGGACAGGGCCCGTAGCCTCTTAACAGTAAGTCATGTGTAAATTAGACACTGAAGTGAAAGTTGGCTTTAAGAAGTAGTCAAATTTGAGTAAAAATAAAACAAAGGGGATCCCTGGCCAGGGTATTTGAATAGATGATAAACGTATAATGTAGGAAAATAAAAGAGAAGAAATAAAGATGAGAAGTGTAAAGATGAGAAGTAAAAAGATGAAAAGTGAAGATAAGGAATAAAGATAAGAGTTTTGAGAAAAGTGGGAAAAAAGCGCTGAGTAAAGGAAAAAGTGTGCATTGAAGCATGCAGTGTGAAGTAATTTGTTAAAAGACAATTTGTTAAAAGTTTGACAGAAGTAAAATTTGATAGAGGAAAATTATAAATGAGTCGACTTCAAAATCTGAACTGAAATGTGTGTGCGCTCGCTGAGGCGCGGCTGTTCTTGGAATGTATGTGCGCGCAAGCTCTGTACAGCCTGAAATGTTTGTGTGTGTGTGGCTGTTGGATGGTCTCTGTCTCTGTCTGTGTCTTGTCTCTTGTGTTGTGATTTGGATGGGTTTGAGAGGTCTGTGTGGTGTGAAGATGTGTATTTGATCCGGAAATGTTCTTGTATATGTGTGATTGATAAATAGAATAGATGTATTAATAAATAGGCATATATAGCAGGTGATTGGTTAAAAGGCGATTTAGTAACTTATAAGAGGGGACATTTTTGCTTCATCAGTGTTAAAAACATATGAGCCCTTTGTCTAAGGGGACATTTATATATCCGATTTGATAAAAAAATATGAGCCTTTGTTTCAGAGGACTTTTACTTATCTGATCTTCATTAGTGATAAAAATCTATGAGCCCCTCAGAGGATGTTTGTTTAATCTGATAAATACACATGAGCCTAATAAAGGACGTTTATACATAGCATAAGTGTATATAGTATCTGTTTTTAACAGAAGTGGAGAGACCAGCGAGGATAGCCTGTACCCATTCAGATAGCAAGATTCGAGAAAAGAACAGAAAAATTCCTGATAAAGTTTAGAACTGCCGGCTGATTGGAGTGTGAACTTCTCTTTCTGTCTGTTGGAGCGTATGTGTGTGACCACATTATGCTGTGGATTTTGTCTGTTCAAAAGAACATATAGTTTGGTTTAAAATAGGTGAAGATGTCTAGAAACCAGATTCAAAACGGTTCTTTGTGATGCCGTTATTTTGCCTTTCTTATTGCCTTACGCCTTAGTCTCTTTATTTCCGGTCTTCACATAAAATGTGCTTTTATTTAGAAAAACTGCAAAGGGGACTTCTGCTACATCGTAAAGTTATGGGAGTAAATACATACAGCTAAAATAACAACCAAGAGGAGAAAATGTTACACTTGCGCTGTTTTGTGAGGTGGATTTATCTTAAAAACCTCTGTTTGGGTGACTTACTCTCTTTCAGAAGGATGCTACATGCAGCATGTTTCCATGTATGAGCTCTGAGCTCTGACTCAGTGATGAGTGACAGGAGGATCAAATGCAAATGTAACCTTACTGTGCTTCAACTGTAATCAAATAGATATGATTGGCTTAGTTGTCACTTAATAAATCTTACTTGACCGATAAGTTTTCTTTTAAATGACTCCACTAGTAAAAAGTGTACATTTCAGTGAAAGTATGGGTGTCACAGCACCCACGGGTGAGATGTGCCTGTCTGTGCATTAAATGCACTAGGTTTGGACCATGGGGTTTGGAGACGATGTTAACCCTTTGACAGCCAGGCTAGACTGGAAGCTCTTGAGAAATTAGGAGGGGGTCCAAGAGGTGTTGCCTCACATAGAGAGCCAATTAGATTACTCCTTTTGATGAGGAGTGGAGAGAGAGCCCTTCCTCCTCTCTCTTCTCTCTGTGGGACACAGAGGGAAGGAAAACACACCCCCAGTAGGGAGACAGCCTTTGCAATAGATTAAAAAAAAAATAGATAAAGATTAGAGATAATGTGTGCATATTTCACTGAATTGTTATTGCATTGTGTATATGAAATCAGAGTGACCCTAAGACACTCAACTTTTGTTTTGTTTCTTTCTTGTCTTCTCTGTTTTTACTATGTTGTGTGAGAACTGGAAGAGATGGATTGTGTCTGAACTGGATCAGTCAAAAAGGCAGATGAGGAGATATCTGGCATTACTTCACAAACACTGGAAGCTTGCAGATGACAGCATGTAGGGATCCTGAATCCAGCTTGATCAAGGCCAGTGTGGTTTTATCCACAAACTCTTTCAACAAACACCTGAACTTTTCTATCTGTGTATACATTTTTTATAGTCAACATCTTTGATACATGTTTAGTCTGTTTTCGCATAGAGGCTTACATTGTTTCTTCTATGTATCACATTACAATTATATAGGAGGAATTCTTGGCAACAGACTGACTAATTGAAGCATTGGGTCAATAATGGAGTATTTTTGATTTGATTGATCATTTATGGAAAAGTTGATTTGATTCAAATACGGTTGAGTGCTGTGAATGCTGGTTTCATTATCTGAGTATGGTCTAGCTTGACCTAGGCTATTTTGAGATGAAACATTGACATTATTTCCATAATTTTAAGATAAATAAGTGTGATTAGATGCATTAGGTGATAAACAAGTGCTTTTGCTTTCATAGTAAGAAGCCTTAGGTCTCCTTTGGGGTTGGCAAATTCATTCACTTTCAAGTGTGGTAACAGTACTTTCTAAATAGTTTGACTAAATAGTTTGACTTACAATACGAGGAACTAAGAGGGTCATTGTAATGTCAAAGATGGACACCAAAATTACAAAAGCAATCACTTCTGTTGATGTAGTACAGAAGACTAATCCTCTTGTTAAAGATATTCCAAAAATATTAAGAAAAATGGAGTAAGCGTTGGCCTGATATTAACCAGCCTTGGCCAGTAGAGGGGACTTTGAACCCGGATGTGATTAAAACAATACAGGTGCTTGTGTCTACATATAAGGTAAATCAGATGAAAGGCAAAAAGGGGAAATAGACGTATGGAGAAAAGACAAACTGAACTTGGCATTCTGCAGTTGAAAATGAGGGACAGAAATTGTTAGAAGCTGCAAGAGAAAAAAGGAACAGAAGTATGCAAGAAATAAAGAAAAATGATAAGGAAGCAGGAAAGTTAATGGAGAAGGTTAACACACCCTTCTCACATACTGCCTTAGTAAAGAAGCGCCCGCCTTATGAGAAGGAAGTGAAGTTTACTGATGTTTATCCTCAGCTCCCAGTGATTAGACAGGAGGGCAACTATCACGTCACAGATGAGAGTGATAGTGATGGAGACTCAGAGAGAGAAGGTCCTACATATCTTCACCAGCTAGCAGCCGATGCAGGGGTGGAAGATGATGGATGCAGGATTTTAAGAGAGATTGAGAGGTCTATAAATAGATGCCTTGTGAACATAAGTGAATCTACCAGTCCAGAAGAAACAGGACCAGGAGACTCTTAGAAAACTTAACCAACTACAGCTGGTTGATAATAAGAAGGAGATGAAACAAGCTGTGGTTATGCAGCAGCATTAACCAAATCAATTACCACCACAGCCGCAGCATGACCAGATCCAGTTTCAGCTATCTCAGCTGTTATCCATGATCCCCACTGCACCTTTTCCACAGTCAGTTTTTGACCAATCACAGATAGGAAGTTTAGAAAGAGGCAGAGGAGGAAATTTCCAACAGTCTTCAGGAGTGTGTCATAATTGTGGACAGCTAGGCCACTTTGCTTGTGGATGTTACAGAACAGAGGAGATTTCAGAGGAGTATAGATGGATGTTGAGGTTGGAGAGGACTTTTCTGTTGTTTACAGGAAAGGTCAAGGAGTTAGATTTATGTTGAAGGAATTGTAAGGTAGAATAGTGAAGGTTCAGGAAGTAGAGAGATAAGTGAATGCTCAGTGAAGGAAATTGTTAGACCTGCTAGGTCTGATGATTTAGAAAGCACATGGTTTAGCCCATGTGCAAGGGGGGAGTTAGGAGAAAGATTAAGAGAAAGTATGGTTTTTGGGTACTGTATTTGCATGAGCAGATTGATTATGTCATAAGCAGGTGTACTATTTGTCTAAAAAACAATGTTAGGACGCCAATAAGTCCTATATGTTAGTTGTTGTGGATAGATTTTCAAGGTGGCCCGAGGCCTGTCCAACCAAGCAGAAAGATGCTCAGTCTGCTGCCAAGTTTTAAATTTTTTGTGTTGTGAGGTTATAAGCAGGTGGGGACTCCCAGACTGCATATCCTCAGATAATGGGAAAGAGTTTGTGAATAAAACAGTAGGACTAATTCTGCAAAAATTGGGAATTAAACAACGTCTAGGAGCTGTTAATCATCAGCAAAGCCAAGGTGCTTGTGAAAAAATGAATGGTGTGTTAAAAAACCGCATTGTTAAAATCTGCCAACACACAGGTTTGAATTGGGTGGAAGCGCTTCCACTGGCGTTAATGGTGTGTCGTTCAAGTGGGCTCCGTGATTTGCGCATGACACCCCATGAGTTGGCAATGGGCAGACGGATGCCGACACCTTGTTTGCGTACAAGTGGCAAGGGTCCAAGTTTAGCCCTTTTAGAAGATGAAATGCGAGTGTATGTTAATTACATGGCTGCTTTACATAAGAGAATATACACATATGTCTCTGATAGGCAAAAACGAGAGGAGGTGCAAGAGAGACTCGATGAGCAAAAGACGAATGCAGTGCAACCTGGAGACAAGGTATTCGTGAAGGTGTTTAGGAGGAAGTGGTTTAATGAACGCCGCGAAGGACCATTTGAAGTAGTCCGCAGTACGGGAACTGCGGTCCAGGTTAAAGGGTCTCCTACCTGGTATCATTTATCACATTGTGTTAAAGCGCCAACAGAAGAGGTTCCACGATTACAGAACAGAGATGTTGAAAGCGCAAGAGAGCCAACAGAAGCTGCAGAAGCAGCAGAGGTTCATGCAGACCCCCAAGGTCACGATCCGGAAGAAGGGATTGACCATGTTGGGGCTATGCATGATGATTTTGATTACACTTTTGATGATGTCAGGGATGACTTGTCAGTCCATGAGCAAGAAAGACGATTCGGTGACATTGATTTACAACATGTCCCAGAAACAACAGAGTCTATTTTTCAAGAGCATGAGTCAAAGACTCCAGAGGGCTGTGATGCCTCTACAGGAAAATTCACAGACCCAGTTGGACCAAGGAGTCCAAGGCCAACCCGAAGAAAGGTTAGACCAAAACGTTACGAGGACTAGGGTAGAAGTGATAATGGGAAAGTCAGTTCAGCTCCCATGTCAGCGTACAAAGGAAAATAATGGGAAAGGGAAATTCCGAGTCAAGTGGGAAGATAGCCATGGTAAGGTTATTGATTTATTGGGGACATCACTACTAGAAAAGTATGTGTTGCTTAATGATCGAAGAAGGTCAAAGATTGAGGGAGACTGTAGTCTTTATTTACGTAGATCTCAGATTGAAGATCAAGGTGACTATAAGTGTACATATTATGACCCAAAATTAGTAAATATGGGAGAGCATAGTGCCCAATTGGGGTTAGGTTACAGAAACAGTATTGTGACTTTAGAGGTACTAAATGAAACTAGAATTGTAAAACCCCTGGTTGTTGAAGTAGGAAAACTGTCAACTACCATATCAACTATCCCGCTGATTGAGAAAATAAAGCAGACATCCACCTTTTCAAAACTGAAGGTTACTGACGTCACAGAGATATTGCATCTAAATACAGCTGAGCCTCAAATGATTTCTACAACTCAAATTCCTGTAAACATTGTGATTAAAGCTACGTTAGGGAATTCAGCACGCCTTCCATGTAAATGTGGAAAATGGAATAATGATGGTAATAATTCCCCTAATTGGGAAAAATGCTCGTGGTGAAGAAATAGTGCTAACAGGACCTGAAATTAATAGTGTGCCTCATGATCAAAGAAAGTATATTTTGTATAATCACATAAGGTTGTTTAGGGTTGAAGACGACTGTACACTTGTCCTAATCAATGTAACAGGGGAAGATCAGGGAGAATATATATGCACTTATTTGGATCCAGAGTTAAAATTTGTACCATATCACAATTATTGGGTAAAAGGGTATAGAACTCGTAAGATAATGCTTGTGGTAGAAGGCCTAGATCCTATTGAAGTAGTTACGGTGGCTAAAGAGGTTCAAAAGCAACTAGTCACTCCAAGGGTGACTGATGAACAGATGATGTCTACTACTGTAGCTCAGAGAATAACTAGTAGTATTAGCGTATCAACTTTGGTTACTACTCTAGCTGCGACTTTGGTAAAAAAGGATGTTACAACAGCGATGATGACAATTTCTACTTCTGTTACTCCTAGTAATTTTACAAGTGAGGTTGTAAAGATGGGATCTACTATCAACGAAACAATGATGAGTTCTTCGGTGTCTACAGAGTCTGGAGGTATGATGTTGACATCTGTTGCTACATCTACATTAGTTAAGGCAGCTGAAACAATTCAGATGACTATGTCGAATCTGATTGGTGATTTTGTAGATGCTGACGGGACATCAGAAGTCATGACTAAACATCTTCATGCATTAGAGAAGCGTGAAACCCAATGGAAAGCTTATGGGTTTGATTCCTCGGTGTTGCAAATTGCAGACCCGTGGGCAAGTAGAAATATGTGGTACCAACAGTTGACTCACTCTGTTAGATTGGCTAGTAATTTGAGTGGTCCATGTGTCGTGAGAGTTCCAGCACCAGGCACATGGCCTTCAATTCTAGAGACGGTACCAGAACCTTTAACTTCTAAATGTAAAAATTATGCGCTATCGTGGTTAGTATTTAAGCAACAAGCACCAAAGGATTATTGGATGGCCGTGTCGGTGCATCTATTTACACCTCAAGGGAATTGTGCTTGGTTGAAGAACTTATCATATATAAATCTCCTTTATCAGTATGAAGATATTACAGGGTAATTTTAACATAGGAACATGTAAAGATATCTGGTGGATTTGTGGCAATAAGGCATACTTATTTTTACCTTATGGTTGGATTGGATGTTGTTATATGGCACAGTTGAAACTTCCGTATGATGTTTTTGTTATTCAGAAGGGACAAGGGTCTGATGAGGATAACTCTACGACAATCTCTAGCAGTAGAAAGAAAAGAGATTACAATTTCACAACTTGGAGTCTTATCATTGGAGGATAAGTTTGGGAGAGAAATGGGGAATAGGATTGTTTCCATGGTATGGTGTTACATACTTAGCTGATCATATTGATAATATTACATATACCCTGCAAGGTTTTGCAAACGAGACCATAAAAGGTTTTGAATATTTGACAAATACTCAGAGGAGTCATCGATTGACGTTGCTGAAACATGACATGGCTTTTGATTACATTTTGGCCAAACAAGGTGGCCTCTGTGTAGCTTTGAATCTAACTGGAGAAGCCTGTTACACTTTGATTCCTGATGCCACTGACAAT
Organism: Labrus bergylta; assembly: GCF_963930695.1. Taxonomy (NCBI): domain Eukaryota; kingdom Metazoa; phylum Chordata; class Actinopteri; order Labriformes; family Labridae; genus Labrus; species Labrus bergylta. Next base: position 9,541,202 of record NC_089206.1, on the reverse strand, counting down.
ATGACTAGTGTCATAGATGCTTTGAAACTAATTAGGGATTCATTTGGTCCATCAGAAAGAGCAGGATGGTCTGTGAATGTTTGGATGCAATAACAATTAGGACCAATAGGATCTATAGTGTTTCAGATTCTTGTGGCTACTGAGTGGTAATGACCTAAGAAGGTGAGGAGGTCATAGAGATTGGAGAGAAATGTCCATTTTTGAATATCTGAATTCAACATTGACTCACTATTATTTTGAACTGGAAGTGAATTGATAAAAGGGGGGAATTGAATATTTTAATCATGTATATTAATCATGTATATGTTAATCATGTAGTGGAATAATGTGAAAGTATGATACAAAAATGAATATCTTTGATGTTTTGTATGTACAAAGATACTGGCTGTTGATTTTTCTTCCTAGGATGATATTTGGGAGACCAATGTGAGGGTGGCTGATTGTCCAGAGATCCTTCCAGATTAATGGAGTTGAAACAACCAAACTTAAGAAAATGGAGGATGGAAATGGACAACGGAAACCTGAATGAAGACATCATGATGAGGGGTTTCGATTGAAAAATCATTGAAGGTTTATTACAATGTAACTTGTATTATTGATGAATATTATGTATGTTTTACTTTATAGTAGATATTTTTAGCAAGACATATTTTTCTGGAACTGTATAAGATGCATATATTGGGACCTCAGGTGTTTTCTTTTTCTTTATCGATCCTTAGGGAAAGTGGTGTTAGGTAGGGAGAGGTCCATTGGAAGGTGCGATGGGTCGACCAGCCTGACTTTGGACAATTTTTAGATTTTATTTCTGAGGTTTTAAATGTGTGTATTTATATATCATCCTAAAAAGTTTTCATAACCCTTTTCTTTCTAATTGGTTTGGAGTACTATAAGTGGTTGCCTGGGGTAGAGCAACCGTGAGAGAGTTTTCCTGTCTAAATTGTTTGATGGATAATAAAGAAAGATAGCTGCCTGATGGGTTTTTCGCTCTCACACTCCACAAATAAATTTTACTATATTACTAAGGTTAAGCATGGACAGAAGTGATTCGTATGAGGCTAATTAACATCATAATTGTATAATTTATCTCGTTTGCGAGACTATAGTCTCGCTAGGGGGGACTATGAAGTGTCTGATGTAACCAGGACAGAGGTAATATAAGTTTACAATGGGCGCATCAGGAGTATCTGAAGGAGATTTAGGAGCCCTCTCAGTGGAATGTATACAATGGGGCCCCTGTGTCCAGAGAGTTGCCCAGGGACTTCTGGACAAGAGATTGTATCTGTGACCTGTGTTGTCCTTTGAGTTTATGACATACATATGACATACATATGACTAAGACAGAAACCCCTGCAGTTGTATGAAGAGGGGTGTCCTGAAAACAAACAGATGTCCCTATGTTGTTCTCCTGTGAGGTGTGTCCATAAATACCAGAGTTTCTGTGTGTAAGGGGAGAGATCACTTTTGGCTGTGTCTCTCCCAGGTCGAACCATGGCGAGCCTGGCGATGCTGTAACTTGTTTGTCAATAAAATGATCATTATGTAAGCAAGTCAGTGTCAACGGAGAATTTCTTCATCATCAAACATGTCAACAACAAGGAAATCCACATCAAGAGCTAATATGCAAATTAAGATACATGACAAGTACATGGCTGGAAACCTTTAAATAAACTTGACAGTTGAGATGAGGCTAACAATTACCAGATATAGTGTAATTACCTAATGGTGCTTTCTACTTTGTAATTATTGATTTGTTTTTTTAAACCCCACCAGTTGCCATTGACAACAACAGTGAAGTCTCAACAAAATGTTCCAAAGGCCGGTTTACTTTTCTAAGAAGTAAAGAACACACATCTTTGTAAAGAGGTGACATGACCTTGAGTACAACAAGTATGAAAGAAAATAATAATCCAGTGCAAAGTTCATTACAGCGTTGACTATATCCGACATAAATAACCGCAGTACATAAACTTTTAGTTTCAAGAAGTTACATGGCAAGAGCACTGAGGCTCTAGTGATTAGTGTAATCACCTAGGTTTTTGTGAGTAACCTATTTTATAGATATTATTAGACTTTTTAGAACACATTTGCTATACCTGCTGGTTTCAGCCGTTTTAGTCTGCATCTGATTTTAAAACATCAGATATTGTATCCTTTCATGACATGTGATCTGAATCTTCCTAAAGTGGATTGGTTCACAAAAAAAGTGTGACACAGACTTATTTCACCAGGGACTTAACTCCTCAAACTATTGGAATAACTTGAGATAAACAGCTGAGACACAAATCTCTTGTACAAGTAAAAGGAGTAAACAAATATCTTTTATTGGGCTGTGCTGCTACAGTACCATGTAAAAAAAAACATTGAATCAAATCCAAACAACAAACTATCATCAAAACATGTGAAAGGGACAGTTTGAATTTGGTATTTCCCTTGCGCATAAAAAAAAGAATAAAATAAAAAAACTTCAATTAGTTTTAAAAAAGGTTAAAAACCAAGGTCAAAACTCCCTATTAGTTTCCTTGTCCCTCAGCGCTTACATCACCATCATCTTATCTGCCATCAGCCTGAAACATTCATTGTACCATTTGTGCTCTTGTCCTTCTGTGAATATAAGAACACTTTGCTAAGTAATGGCAGATCCTGATACTAAAAAAATAGCCTTTAAGTTTCCAGGATGTGAAAACATAAAGTAGGTGATTCTATATAATACTCTGAAAAGTTGAATTTCTTTATATTTTCAAAACAAATGTATTTACTGAGCTGTTACAATGTCGTTTGTGTGTATCGAAACTGTGTCACAAACCGGCTGGGACTGATCTATTTTTTGATCCCCTTTATATCTATCTCTCTTTTCCCTCTCTCTCACCTCCTTCCACTCCTTAAGTAGCACACCTCAAAGGCTGTTGAATAGACAGCATGTTTGTGACTTACATCAGGTGGATAAAAAGTGCAGCAGCGTTGAGGCATGTATCAAGCATCCTGTCCTCACTACTGCTAATGAAGAACATTTAAAAAGGGTGTGATGACACACAAAGCATTCCTTTGTCAAATTAAGATGCTTTTCATTGTGTTCTGCCATTGCCCTGCCTAGTGATTAAAGTGCATGACAAACGCAAATTATTGTACATGCCTTGTTTGTTATGGCTGTTCTCTCATCAATTTTCTACTTTCATCGTTTTGCGCAGGCTGGTCTCGAACTCGCACAACCCCATTCACATCAACGGGATGGCTGTTGAACGTGTCTCCAGCTTCAAGTTCCTGGGGACCCACATCACAGAGGACCTCTCCTGGTCCACTAACACCTCCAGTCTGGTTAAGAAGGCTCATCAACGCCTCTTTTTCCTGAGGACACTGAAGAGACACCACCTGTCTTCAGCTGTACTGATGAACTTCTACCGCTGTGTGATCGAGAGCATCCTGACCAGCAGTGTCTCAGTCTGGTACGGAAACTGCTCTGTCGCAGACCGTAAGGCGCTACAGCGGGTGGTAAAAACCGCCCAGCGCATCACAAGGTGTCCACTTCCTGCCATTGAGGATGTCCAAAGAAAACGCTGTCTGCGGCGAGCTCACTGCATCCTTAAAGACTCCTCCCACCCTGCCCAAAGACTGTTTACCCTCCTGCCCTACGGCAGGCGCTTCAGAAGCCTCCGGACCAGAACCAGCAGACTGAGGAACAGCTTTTTCCCCAGAGCTGTTTCTCTACTGAACTCTACCCCCCGAACTCTGAACTCTGTCTCTCTCTCTCTCTCCCTCTCTCTCTCCGCCCCCTGCTGACCCCCCCCTTTCCCCTGCATATCACCTCACACCCATCATCCCCCCACCACTCCTCTTGGTCACACACACACATCTCTCATCCACCTGTATTATTGTATTATAGTATGTTCATATTATGTCCATATTCTTTATATTATCTGTAAACTAGTATAGCATGCTCACTGCACCTTAATCTGTATATTATAATCCTAAGAATACACTTATATTCATAGCATTTATTTATATTTATAGCATCCCATTAATCCAGCCATCCATATATACCTAATAATTCACTTTTTTTAGTCTACATCTGTAAATTTTGTAATTACTGTACATAGCACAGACTCTTGCACTTTCTGCTTATTTGCACTTCTGGTGAGATGCCAAACCTCATTTCGTTACTCTATACTTGTATATGTGTAATGACAATAAAGTTGAATCTCATCTCATCTCATCTCATCTCATCAGTCCATTGGGAGCTTTGCAAGTTTAGATCGGACGAAGGGAATGTAGTGCTGCATTCTAATCCAGCCTTTCTCCATAAGGTTCTCTCTGATCAAAAATATGAACTTTATTCTTTCTTCTCTCCACAAGAGGAGCTCAGGGGTGTAAATATTGTATATTTGTTTGTAGTGTCAGGATTGTAAGATTGATTATATTCTTCATGAGGTGTCTCACAGAGTCCTTGAACATGTTGAATAAGTTGCTGGGGGGTTAACATGCTAGAAACTAGGCTAGGTTACATTGTAACCCCGGTTCTCTGTGTGAAGAGACTATCTCTTAATCTTGAGGTTGCTCAGACTCAAGTGTTGATCAGGAAAAACTTAAGTGATATTGCACTGGTCTCATAAATGTATAGGATATCTGGGCAGTCGGCCTACAACTTATCTTGTGTATGTCAGTTATTCACGCTTTCAGGGGTGGATATTCCCTGTAAATACGGAATATGTAACTGGAGAGGTAGTCTCTCCGGTCACAGTTACAAAGCTACCTACAGGACATTCACCTAAGTAAGCTTTGAAATGTTGTGAAAGCCATGCAGTTTGGGGTGAAAGACTCACCCTTGAACTCTGGAACTAGGCAGTGACTCACATTTCCACCAGCAATAAATCATGATGAGCTTTATTTTGGACCACATATAATTGTATAGCATCAACAAATTCACCAACAGTGTCAGCAAACATCTTATGTGGGCATGATAGTAATCCAACATATCTTTAATGGCAGCCTCTGGTTTTGTGTTAAGGGATCTAAATTCAGGGATGTCATTGAGCATTTTAGGAACTTTAGTATTTAGATTTTTTTTCTACCTTCACTGTTAAACAAAAACAACATATACCCATAAAATTACATTAAAAGCACCTTTGATCATTCAAAAGAGTGAAGGTGTAAGGTAAGTGTTCATAAATAGTGAGCAGGTTGTTATAGCAGATTATTACAGGGCTGTGGTAAATAATTTCATATAGCAACAGTTTGCTGTCCCTTGATAGCAAGCTGTGAAGTGTTGAAGTTAGAGAAGTCTGCATGAATACATGGCTGCACCTGACCGACTGTTTCTAGCTTGTCAATGTCGAAGTCATTAGAATTAGGGTTTGTGTTTCCTATTTTTATGTGGCAATTTAAATGATATTCAAGCTTTAGGGCCAGTTACAGCATTTGCAGGCTTCTTGGAAGACCAGATTAGCAGGGCAGTTTTGGATCCAGGTGATGCCATTGGCACAGTTGTAAAACGAACCAGGGGCATCTGGTTTGGCATAAACACCACCAGTCTTTGTCGCGCAGAAGTTTTCTGGGACTGTGGATGAAGTTGTGACTGTAGGTCTGGGCTGAGGTTTGTTGTCAGGTTTTTCTTTGCTTGTAGATGGAGTCGCCTGATTTGGGGTTGTTTCCGTAGGGGAAAGGGGAGGTAGATCTGTGGAAAAAAAGTAACTTATTAGTATAATTGAAGTTAACAATAGTCAAGAAATAGATAACCTTTGGATTATATAATTATCTTTTAACCAGCTATATATAATTCTTTTGACCTGAAGCTAAAAGTAAGCGGAGATGGTTGATGAGTGGATAGTTTCCTTGTCCGCAGAACTGTCCATTAAAGTCATCCAGATCCAGAGCCCAGATGAAAGCTCCTCCAAATTGGTTGTCTTTTAGGTAACGCACCTGAACAAAAGCAACATTTTAACTTAACCTTCACATTGAACTTCCTTAGTAACCAAAATGTTTAAAAGACACATGACTACCTTGGTCTCAAAGCTTTCTTTGTTGTCAAATCCAACCCACTCGTTTTGATTTACAGCATATGGAACTTTCTGGTCCTGAATCAAGTAGACACTGGCCCCTTGGAGAAATGTGCAAATCTGAAACAACATTTAATTCAAATTTTACGATCAATTTATTTAAGCCGTGTGACTACAAGATCATGAATTTTGTCGTCATTTTTGATTATTTCACCTCATAATAGGACCAGAAGCCGGCCTCCCTTGTAAAAGCACCAGCAGCAGCTGGACCACTGACAGGTGCTCCAACCTGACTGGACTGACCAGACAGTCTAAATGTTCTCCCGTATGTTGCAAAGCCCATGTTTAATTTTTCAACGGGAGTTCCTTTGTCCCGCCAATACCCCATGGCAAAGTCCTAAAATGTCAATGAAAAGTTGGACAGAAGTCATGTGGAAATGAAAAAATGCAATGGATAATATTGCACTCACTGAGGAAAAAGTCAGTTGGCATTAGAGGACTGTAAAGGATGTCATTACATTGATGATGGAGCTACTAAATTATTCCCTGTACTCACAGTATTTAAGTAAACATGGTCCCCGATGTCTTGAGATCCCTTGTATAATGGGCTATGATGTCCTGTCACAGTCTCCCAGGTGCCATGAAAATCATATGTCATTACATTAACAAAGTCCAGGTACCTGAAACAATGCAAGATGATGAAAGAGTAATAATGGAAACAATGTGAGTTGTAAAACTTTGGCTTACTTTGCCATCTCTGCGATTTCATAACCAGTATCAACGGTTCCTTTTCCAGCAGCCACAGCAGCAGAGATCAATAATCTGGCCTGCCCTGTTGCTCTTGCCTCAGCCTCATAACCCTCCAGGAGCTCCTGCACACCACAGAATCATGAGAAATGGACATCATGGCTTATGTTAAACATTAGTTAAACCCAAGTAACTCTGCGTCTTACCTTGCACAACAGTGTGAATCTCTGCTTGTCCTCCAGAGGACTTCCTCTTGCACCAGGATATTCCCAATCCAGATCGAGTCCATCAAAACTATATTTTCTCAGTAGTTTGATGGAAGACTGGATAAATGTATTTCTGTTTTGTTGCGTTGACACCATTGTAGTGAACCTAGGTATCATTTTGGGGAAGAAAAGTGCACCCATGAAGAATTAAATATACAGATCTTTATCCATTGTGTTTAAGATGAATATCTCACTTTTGTGTTCCAAAGTTCCAGCCTCCGACTGCCAACAGTGTTTTCAGGTTTTGACTCCTATGGGAGTACACAAATGAGTAAACATGCTTTGGTTCTTTTTCATACAGTTTAGCATAGTGTTTGAAAATTAAAGGCTGACCTCTGTTTGAGTCCGTTAAAAGATTTATAAAGTTCATCATCGTTCCATTCGATGGTGACCAACTCGTTTGCTTCATTAATACCAGCAAATGCGTAGATCAGGTGGGTACACAGGTTGGGATCAACATTTAGAGGCATGAACTTTCCATTGCCAGGTCGGTACTGGGACCAGTTGGTGAAATAACAAACCAGTCTGGTGGACGAGACTAAACATGAACAAACAAGTATGGTTTTATTCATCTTTGAGGAATAAACAATGTCAGGTCATTTATCAATTTTGGTCGCTTCTAAGTCCAACGAAAATTTACATTTCATATAAATTATGAACTCACCCAAACTTCCAAAGGAAAGCCAGAAACCTTTAAAATGACAGATTCATTAGAACACATCAAATATTTTCAAACTGTTTGAATAAATGTGATTTACCTGCAAGAAGAATGAACTTGCTCATGGTGTTTGTGCGTAGACAGAGTCCTGAAAAGCTTTCCTTCGTTGAAGATAAATTTACACAAAACATGATAATCATTAGCCAGGAACAAGTTGTTTGACCCAGAGTGTGTTTACAAAGCTGTTGCTTCATTTTAGTCATATAACTACAGTTGGTTTAAAAATTGGACCTGACAAATGTTGTTTGTTTTTGCTACATTTTTCAAACACCTAATTTCTTGTCTTGTGACGTTAAAGCATCTTCCACCTTTTAGATCTTTTAATAGAGGTTTGTGATAATAAGGGGGACATCAGGACAATTTTTTTTAGACTGACATGGTAGAGCTTTAGTGAATGTCAAGGGTTAGTGCCCTGCCAGAAAATAAAACCTCTTCTGACAAATCTTGAATCAGACACTCTTGTGCCTCAGTAGAGTTAGTAGTCAAGACCATAGAGACCATTTAGCTAAGAAGTATTCTCTCGATGTTGTACATAAGAAAATCAGTTTATTGTCGAGTCTTTCCTTTGTTTTCAGTGCACTTACTGCTTTGTCACAATCATGCACGAAAAGGGGAATCAGACTTTTTTAATGTAAAGAAAAATACCATAATCAACATTAAAACAGTATTTAAAATAATCACAGAGTTTTGTTACATGAATGAGGTATTTATTTAAGCCCAGTCGCAGCATTTACACTTTTCACTAAACACAAGATTCGCTGGACATTTCTGGAGGTATGTGGTTTCGTGGACGCACTGATAGAAGGAGCCGCTCTCCTTGTCATTTGAGTAGAGGCCGTCTGTTTTCCCGCCACAGAAACCACTTCCAGGAGCAACTGCTGAGGTTGTAGTGTGAGCAGTGGTGGTTGTAGGAGCAGCGGTAGAAGCAGATGTTGCAGCAGGCGTGGTGTTGCCGTGGCCCGGGCGGCTCGTAGTGATCACAGGTGGACGTGTGGTTACAGGAGGTGAAGGTGGAAGGTCTGGCAATATAAAACATATTTTAAGTCAAGAGATTTTTTTCTTTATGTCCAGATGATTTCACTTTGACATGTGATCCAGGTGTTGGGGACCAGTTTACCTGAATTCAGAAGAGAGCGCAGATAACCAATGAGAGGATAGGGCCCTTGTCCACAGAAGGTTCCAGAGAAGTCATCCAGATCGAGAGCCCAGATGAAGGCTCCTCCATATTTGTTATCTTTCAGATACCTTGTCTGTGGAAAATCAGGAACAGAGAGTACTTTGGTTATTTACAGGTTTGCTATTTCAATACTGACAACTCTTACCAATGTAAAATATTTTTTATATTTATTTATTTTATTTTTGTATCTTTATTTTTTTACTTGTTCCAGAGACAAGTCAAGGATAGAAGCTGACTTTAAAAATATATTTTATTTTTTATTTTTTATGGAAAGCAGAGTGTCTGTTCATACATAAGATGAACATATAAAATGCTGTAAACTGGGTCAGTTACAAGAGAATTGAAAGTGCTACAGTTAAAAAATGTAAGTGGGTGTCACAATGCTGACACCATGAAACAGGACCAACACATTGCTTCATGCATGAGTAAAAAGCATAAAAAGATCTGCACACAATGCTGATTTAAAGTCAATGAAGTCACATTTCAAACTCAGATTTTTGTACATTGTCAAAATAAAATCACTCTATAAGAGCAGAATAAATGGTAAATGGTAGATGGACTTGAGCTTATATAGCGCTTTGAAATACGTGTATTGTAAATCATTTGTTTGAATGATGAATGAAAACTTTATCGCCCCTAGGAGAATTTGCCTTCCACTTAGAGCACAAAAACACAACGTATGTGACAAAAGATGCAAAAATCATATACAGGACTGCACATAAAAACCTAATCTGAAAAACTAACAAATGAAAATACATTAAAGCACTGATATAGGAATTTTAATAGCAAGTTCAAGTGTGCCAAGTTCAACCTGTTTTTCCATAGAGGTGTGGTGTCTCCTTTAAATCACAAGTTAAGTAATGTTATTGTGCAGCATCTGTTGAATAATTTTGGATGTGCACACTGCAGACTTTGTGTCAACATGGAGTTGGAGTTTCACCTCGAAAAAAAATGTACACGCATGGCTACAAAAAGGAGTGGAATTATAAATTAAGCTGCACGACTGCAACCTATACCTACTATCTCTTTTAGGTGCTTCATGAACAACCACTTACAGAAGACTGAAAACCTGAGGCCATATTTGTCATCTTACAGTGCCACCTTCTGTTCATTCAAATGTATTAAATATTGTGTTTAACAGCTTTGTTGTTGTCATCTTTACTCAATGCCAAATCAATATTGTGATAGCAGGAACATAGAGAAAGTGATACATTGGCATTATAATTTTATCTCCATTGATGTGAACGCATATAAGTTCTTAATTACCTTGATTTCAAAGCTCTGCCTGTTGTCAAAGCCAACCCACTCATTTCCTTTAATAGCGTAGGGAACACTTTGCTCATCAATCCAGTGGATACTGCTTCCTTGGATGAAAGTGCAAATCTGTAGAATCAGAAGAAAAATATACTAAAACATCCTTAAAAATACTTTTGATATCTCAGTCTTTAACATCTCCCCATTTCATTAGAGTGTTGTACTAAATTGACATGTCTTTAAATGCTGCTTTCACTGACCTCATAGTAGGACCAGAATCCAGCTTCCCGGGTGTAAGGCCCAGCAGAGGCCGGTCCGCTGGCTGGTGCTCCAATACTGTGAGCCAGTGATGTTGTGCGAAATGTGCGACCATACGTAGGGAAACCAAGGATGAGCTTTTCCAGAGGAGCGCCCTTTTTTTCCCAGTAATTCATAGAAAAGTCCTGTGAGGTTAAATAAACACAGAGATTACATATAAAATGCAAAGAAATGTCATGTTACATTTCGTTACAAGAATAGGATTTTTTGGTTTTACTTACAACATTGTAGAAGATGTGTTCACCCTGATCCCCTGAGCTGACGTACAGAGGGCTGTTGTGACCTGTGAATGTGTCCCAGGCTCCGTGGTAGTCATAGGTCATGACATTTATAAAGTCCAAGAACCTATAAGACACAGCATGATGATGTGAGAAAATATAAAATACATTTGAAAAAACCCACCTATTTTTACACATTTTACACCACAAATAGGCTGAGAAGTTTATCATGTGTGAACTGTCCAAACTTTCACAAATGATGAATATCCCCAGACAATTCACACTTCCTTGCAATTTGTTGATACTCTTCTAAGGAAACCTTGATACACATCTGTATTTAATAATACACGTTTTATGCATTAAAATGTCATACGAGGAATGAACAGGATATTTTTGCATAAACTTTCCTTCTTTTTTTTCCCCCTAAGTTTACACATTTTATTAAAAAAAAGGGGACTTCTGTATGCATGCATTTGAATTTACAATCTACTTAAAGAGTTTACAGTAGAAGTACCTTTCTATAGTTGTGATTGTATCTGTCTAATTTCCACATATATTGAATTAGTCATTTGTTTTGGGGTGTTTATGACCCAAGTTACCAAAACCTACCATCAAGGAACTTATCAGGCTATCATTGTGTAAAATGCATAAATGTAGGTCTGTTTTTTACTTGAGTAGCTTTAACACCTTGTGATTGTTATTGTGACTACATTTCATTAATGTTAGTTTGCTTATTGCTCCCTACACAATCTGATTTGCATATAGCTACCCTACCTACCATTTATTTCTAGCACTTTGAGATTTGCTTCAAATGTAAAGTGCGTTATAAATAAATTGTATTTTTTTATTATTGTAATTAATATTACTCTAACTGCCCTTTTTTTCCTAAATGGCTAAATAGCCCTCCGTTACTGACACTCACTTTGAGACTTTAGCAATCTCGTATCCATTATCAATGTTTCCTTTCCCAGCAGCCACTGCAGCTGTGAGCAGCAGTCGTGGTCTTTTGGTCTCAGCTGCTTCTTTCTCAAAGGCAGCCAGTAATTCCTTTGAATAAAAAAGATAAATATCACCCTTACAATATTAACAAAGCAGTATATTTCAGAACACAATCCTTTTAGTTTTCGGTCTGTTCTGTTGAGATGTGAGGTGTCCAATGTCAAACTGACCCTGCAGAGCACTGTGAACCTCTTCTTGTCCTCTGGGGGGCTTCCTCGTGCTCCGGGGTACTCCCAGTCCAGGTCTAGCCCGTCAAAACCGTGCATTCTCAAGAATTTGATTGAAGACCTGATGAATGTCTGGCGGTTGGCAGAGGATGAAACCATGATGGTAAATCTGTCAACATTGAAAAAAATAAATACATTTCTAGCTTGTCTGTTGAAAATGTTAACATTTCATGAGATAATGTAATCAGTATAATCAGCCTCGTGGTTCATAGCTGTTGTGGACTTACTGTGGGGTTCCAAAGTTCCAGCCACCAACAGCCAGGAGAGTCTTCAGCTCGGGGTTTCTGAGCAAGACAGAAGCCAAAACATGAAAATTTACCAAGACTAGTTACAAAACAGGTCAGTTCAAAATAGTCTTTGTCATACCGTCGACATTTGTATTATATGTAGGGGAGCATTCTGAATATTAAAAACAGTAAAGATTAACAAGAAATATTAAGGACACATTTCCAAAAATTAAAAAGGTATTTAGTGTTGCTGTACAAATAAAAAAGCTGTCCTTGGCTTATTGAGTAAATAGAAACAATTTAAACTGCATATTCCCTTAGCGAACCAGTTTTTAATTCAAAAATCTCCATGTATGGAAAAATTGAATTTACCACTGACCCAAAGACACTTAAACATCCAAATGATCATGGCCGCTGGTGTAATAACTTGAAGATATGACTGAGGATAGATTGATACTAGAGGTGGAAACATTTCACCTTTTTTTGAGTCCGTTGAAAGATTTATAGAGGACGTCGTCGTTCCACTCATAAGTAGACAGTTCGTTAGAGGGGCTGATTATTGAGAAGGCGTAGATGAGGTGTGTGCAGAGGTTGGGGTCTACATTGGATGGCATGTATCTGCCAGCACCTGGCCTGTACTGGGACCAGTTGGTGAAGTAGCACACCAGTTTGGTAGAAGAAACTTCAAGAGAGGGTAAGAAATGATCATTCAATTTCTATTGTATTCAATTTTTCCAAGACATTTTCAGTGACATTTGGAAAGGTTAGAAGCTGAAATACATACCCAGTTGAAGGCACATCACAAGGGACAATCCTAAAAAAGACAAGACAGTTGATTTCAGTTTTTTCTCTTCACAAGATTACTACCTTTAAATAAGTGGAAAATAAAGTGTAGGAATGAAGGTTACCAGCTAAGATCGAAAGTCGAGCCATCTTGTGTTAAGCGAGCCTTTTTCACAGAGTGACCTGAAAAACTATATACATTTTTGTGTCAGGCTCTTTGATAATATCTTGCAAAAAATAATCATTCAAAAGATTTTACTTAACAGGTTGTTTAACCAGAGAGACTTAAGGAGAGATAATCAGAATTAAAAAGATGAAAATTGAACCATTGTGATTATTTCAACAACCAACCTCTTCTCTTTCTAAGATTATAAATACGCTTCATCAAAACATTTCAATATCTTGCACCATAGTGCTTCTATTTTTGTCAACTTTGTCCTGGTGTGCACAAACCTTTTTACTAGTAACAGATACCAAAGCTTCCAAAACCTCTGTGTACTAATGACTTACCTGTTCCCAGGCGACTGGCTGGCTGGATCTGCGTCTGATTCTCCAGCTAGTCCTGTATTTTATAGCCATGATAAGAGAGGTACAAAGGCTGCATGCCTGTGAAGTCTAAAGGATGCTCCAGAGGAGGATTATTGTCTCTGTGAAGGTGATCATGTTAAACGGCAGTAAATCATCAGAAGATGACTAGTGATGATATTGCGTAGGTTTTTTTTTTTTTTATGGCCAAAGGATATGAGGTTATGTACACTTGCCTCTGTGAAGTCAAACAGGTCAACTCATGCAGATAAGACAAACTTGATAAATAACCGATTCATTGTTTTTTATGTAACTTTCGGATTAACATTGTTACCATGGTGAGAACAAACAACAGAACCTTTCTGTGCCTTAGATCAAAATAATTCACGGTAACATTTGTGGTTCTTCCCTCCTTCCCTCCCCTCTGCCCCCACGAACACTGGACGTTGAAACCCCCTCCCGTTTGCCACCAAGAACTCTGGACTAATAACTCTGAAGCTAACTATTCAAAAGTACACTCAGTTTACTGCACATTGCACAAGTTTACAGAACTCTGGACTAATAACTCTGAAGCTAACTATTCAAAAGTACACTCAGTTTACTGCACATTGCACAAGTTTACAGAACTCTGGACTAATAACTCTGAAGCTAACTATTCAAAAGTACACTCAGTTTACTGCACATTGCACATATTGCACAAGTTTACTTTTTCTTTAAATTTTATTTAATTTATTTAATTTACCATTTTGTACCTTTTGCAAAATTTAGAATTTATTACTGTAAATATTATTTATCTTATTTTTACCTCATTTTATTTTATCTATTTTACCTTATCTTATTTTACCTTATTTTGGTTGAATTGCACCGCGGGACGGAGACAAACGCAATTTCGATTCCACTGTATGTCTGGCATATTTTGAAATTGACAATAAAGTTGACTTTGACTTTGACTTTGATGTCCTACTGCTTACAGCCTTTCTCTTATCAGTCAGGTTGTAGAAAAATGTTCTTTGTCTTGGACTTAAGTTAAATTGGCTTGTGTTTGTCCACAGTAGGACTTTCATATATTTACTCCATTCATACAAAACTTCAAACAAATCAGCTAGACAAGTAGCAGCACTGTGATAGTTGATTCATCTATTATTTTCCTCAATCAATCGCTTTGTCAATGATATGTAAGTCAATTCCCAACGTGACAACTAGGATCAACAGTACCAGTGGAAAAGATTTTCAATATTCAATATTCAAACTTACCATAACCATAGTTTGGTTTCAAATGCTCACATCAAAGATGTAAATCTTTTTTTCATTCTATCTTGACATCTTTTTAATGGGTTTAACTAATACTCATTACATTTTTGACCACAGTTTGAAGCATCATAGATGTTTATATCTAGATTAGCCCTTGCAAAGCATAGTATGAGTCTAAAAATATCAAATTTCTTTCTATGCTTCCATCTTCATCCTGAAAAACATTGCTTTTTTAGTCTTGTGTTATTTATAGCAGGACAACAGTTTAAAGCACTTCATGCTTTTGTTCAAAACATTATAAGCAAAATGATTGTTGTAAATTGGGGGCAGACAAAGCACATCTCAGTTGATCCTTTCAACAAAATAATTTACAAATGTTTAGACATAATACTTTCTTGGCATGTTTTGATGTCCTGCAGATTTTAAATCTTTGAGGAATTCAAAAAGGAATTGGCTTGTACAGTATGTTAATGTATATCTTTATCTCTTTTTCCTGCAATCACAGGTGCACAAAGATAATAAAAATGTAGTTTTGAGTCCAAACAGTACAGTATCGTATCGTAGGCCCAATAACAAGGATAGGTTATTAGATAAGATGTCCTTTACCATTAAGGTGCACTATAAGCTTGATGACGTTACCATGAGTTATCTTATCCCAGCGATAGGCCAGAGTTCAGAGAGTATAGTTTAGGTTTTGCTTTATGTTCAAAGACCACAGTCCTGCATGAGCATGAGCAGATCATGTCAGGTTCATGTCAGCAGACCTCTGTTTTCTTTTTTTATAAACCGTAAAGTGGATTGAAATGTGAAGTTAAGGACTGCTGCAGGGTGCTCGGACAAAGTCAGGGTGTGTTTCTCACACTAAACACGCTGGATTGGATTTACTCAAATTAAAGGTGTCAGAATATTCATTGCATTTTCTATGCCAAGTGCTTTAAAACAATGACAGTAACATGACTAGTTGTGAGGAAATGAGAACGTCGATACACACCACATCTAAATTGTTACTAACCAGCTACAGCTAGCGGATAGAGGAAGTTACTGGCCTAGTCTTGTAAATAACCTCCTGTAAATGAAAAGTTTTCAGTTCAAGTCTTTACTTTGTGTACAAATTAAACTAGCTTATTGAGGACCTGTAGAGGTGCCTTACCTTTAAATTTGAACTGCAATTTCATGGTGTTAGCTTGTTAACATACTGTACAGGCAGTCCTTGTCAACCAACTCTGAGATAAAGGGAAGATCATTCAAAATGGTAAAGTGTTCTTCCAGCTTTGAGGTTAAAACTAAATATATGACTAAGTGCAAACATTGTACAACAGTTTGTTCCACCATGGGATATATAACTCTGCAGTTGTTCTTAATACTATTAGTCTAAATAATGTTGTCTCCACATCATAGCAAACTTGAGGCATGTTTATCTCAAAAACAAACAAATCCAATTTTGACTTGTTACATGGACACACACACGAAATAGCAAGTTTGCAGAAAAATGCTTACTAGTTGGCTTTTCCAGTTCCAGTCGTGGTTTTCTTGGTAAAGAAACATAAATGATTACATAAATCACTGACATCTACCAAAGGACTGCAGATGCAAATTGCAATTGCAAAATTAAAATTATTAAAATAAAATCAAAAATATGTAATCATTCAAAACATTTAAACATGTTGCTAGATTACTATTAGATTGTATAGACTAGACAAGTGTTTACTTAAAGCTTTTTTCTTTTGCTCTGAATATTAGAAAAAAAAAAAGAAAACAGACATTAACGAATACCCTTGAAATAAATATTTCCACTTTATTTACATTTAGGACATATCTGCATTGTAATACACAGATGATCTAGGGGTAAAATAAACTAAAGCTGTTACATCATCATTAATTTTGTCTCTATTGTAAGTAAAGGGGATAACAGTTAAGGCAAGGTCAGAAAGAAACATGAATATTTTCTTATTTACAACTGTTTATGCATGCAAGCTGATTCCTCAAAATGGTTTGACCCTGTGAACTGGCTGTGCAGATGATAGTTTATCTTTTGAGATATTTTATGATCTTTTAATCCTTTAACTCCAACACTTACACTTTTATAGTTGTTGTCCCTAACACCACCTCCATCATTTACCCTCCCTCCCATAGTTATGTAATCAGCAGGAATACAAAAATAACACAAACTTCATTATTAGAATGACATTAAATAAGAATATTGAATAAAAGAAGTTCAGTTGGTCCTTGCAAATGCCTTTATCAACATGATAAACTGATCTCTGTCTCCCTTAACGTGCAGCGTCTATTCCTTGATAGCTGATCATGCACCGCATTTTTATTTACAGGATATGAAATTCCAAACACAAAAGCTAGCTTTTCATCAGACAAATAAGCATATCCGCTTTATAATTGTCCCAAGAACTCCATCATGTTCTACTTTAAATGAATGAAAGTTTCTTTGCCTGCCAGCCCACAGAAGGTAACATCACCTCCGGCGGTTGCTGCTGCTGCTCCCCCCGTCTACAGAATAAACCACACATTTTTAAAATTGGAGTTGGAGGCCACAAGCCTGGAAAAGTCACATGAAAAGAAGTTGAATTGAAATCAGGATTGCAGTTTCATGCCAGGGAGTAGATGGCATTCATTGGAGAGTGGAGCTCCACACTTCCAACACCAAAGTCCACCTCCCTGACGTCTCTCCTGGTTCCTGTGTACTGGCCGATGAACGAGCCGTCTTCATTAAACTGTATCTCTCCTCCTTCACCGTAGTCCACCAGACTGTCGTCACTGTCTGAGCGCTTCATAATTGACTCGATAGACGTCTGGCCTCTTTGAAGTCCTCTTTCCTCCTCTCTACAAAAGTATGATTTAAGATAGGCTTTATTTCAGCAAGAGGAAACAGAAAATACTGATAAAAATCAGCCTGACGTTGCAGTACATAGGACATGGACATACCGTCGAGGGTAGGGCAGAGTGGAGACACGGGCTATCCTGAAAAATGAAGAGAACTTGTTAGAAATCAGCTTTAAATTACATTTAATCAATAATCTTTAGTACAGTTTATTTTTGTGTGAATTTGCTATTTTTAGCTCCAAACTCCTGTCAGTTAAATATTGTATGAACAAGGGGATGTTTATACCCTGCAGGATTTAAACACTTTAATATCAATAGTGTCAATGTGTTGGTATTTAGTCATTTCATACCTTTCAAGAGACCTTGAGTGATTCAGTGGAAAAAGAACCGGATTGAGGTTTGGGGGGGGGGGAATAAGGTTTAGATAGAGAAGGTAAATTGGGAGAAAAAAAACAGAAAAATAATATAAGTAAGGTCAAAGCGTTATCATAAATAAGGCCATAAAAACTTTAAATTGGTTTGATCTGTATCTGTGCATCATACTAAAATGTAATCAACACCAAAGACACCCTCTTGAGCACATGTTAGAATCAATTGTATTTATTTTAATTGATAAAATCCAAACAGATATGAATAGGCCAACACATACTTGTTCTAACCGAACAACATTTGTAAAAATGATCTAGAAGGTCTTATTTTGGCAACCAAAGAGTAGACAAAGCCTCTCCAGGTTGAGAGTTAATGATCCAGACAATGTGGGTTTGATGATTAAAAAATCTCAAAAGGAATTCAACTCATCAAGTTTGTCTGACATCACGGATAGAATCAGTGTGGGGTTTTTTTTTCTTCTGAGTAAAACAGAATGTAAACACAGTTTTTGTTTTCAGGGAGACCCTGATTAGGAAAGCAGATTTGTGATGCACAGCTACAGGGCAAACATGTGTAAATACATAATGATGATAGTGCTGTTCAGTGAATAAATACTTCTGTGTTATGTAACACACTTAATGACATATGAAAATAAACAGTGAAGCAATATGGCAGAGCAGACTTAAAAACTTTTGTGAAATGTACTCTATTCCTTTTTTTTTAAACTCAGTCTGCTGTCATTCTTACCGATAGTCAAATGATCCCTCCTGATCTTTGTCATCCATCGGCTCCAGTGAAATGTCTTTCTTGTCTCGAACTGAAATTGAAACAAGCAAATATAAAATATACAATGTGGTGCTTTTGGACATCATTGACTATGAGTAAACAGAAATGTACCTGGGTATTTCCCCCCTCTGCTCCTCTTAATGAAGCACACTATGAGTAGGATGAGCACAATGAGAGCCACAGCACACATAATCCCGATGAACCAGCCCTGAGTGGTGATGTCCACCTGGTCCGTAGCATACGCTGAGATACACACAAGAACATGCGCGCACCTTTTAGTCCACACCGAATCTAAGTCAATGCTTTGATTAATGATAAACTAAGTGTGTTCATTAATGGAAAAGGAGAACATTACTTTCAGTGGTATAGTGAGGTGACTCCTCAGTATGCCACTCTCCTATCCCGAGCCGAGTCCGAGCAGCCACAGAGAATCTGTATCGAGTGTAGCGGTCGTATCGCCGCATTGAGAAACTTGTAACATTTGGAGGAAAGTCCTCCACCCGCAGCTCTTCTCCCCTGGTGGCATTTACTGTGGAGAAAGTAGAAATTACAGAGCGTTAAGGAGGAGCACTCTTAATGCTGGTAGAGTGCACACAGTTGAGCTATTAAGTACCTTACTTGTTCAGAAAGAGCCTACATAAGTGTTCATTACACCTTCAAGTACACGCTTCAGTGCTACTTAAGTCTTTGAGTGCATATTAAAGTCTGCCATTATATACTGCAGGGATGTGGACCCAAGTCTCATGTGAAAACCTTTTTATATCTTTGGTAAAATAAATCATTTCTTCTTCAGTTTCTCCTTGGACTGAAGAACACATACGTTATGCTTTGAAAATGAAGTGTGTGATGACAGAAAAATCTCATGGGGGATTGGAGTGTTTCAGATGTAGGGATGGCGTACCGGTCTGGTACTTGAGGGAATATCCAGTCACAACACCATTGGGTTCAGCTGGCAGCTCCCAGTCAACATAAATGCTGTCTAAATGCCGCTGCTGGATCCGGAAGGATTTTGGAGCAGATGGTACTACGGACAGAAATGCAGCAGGAGACAACAAATATTAATTTGTGATCCGATAGAGGGCATGATCCCTTGTTATTGGATGGTCATTATGTGACTTAATTACCTCCTTCAGGTGTTGAGAAGTGTATGTAATTACTGGGCGGACCTTCGTATCGATTGTTCGTTACCACTATATACATCTTGTAGTTGCTGTAGGGTATGATTCCTGTGAGGACGCCAGAAGGCTCTGGGCCATTCTCTGGAAATGATTTGGACTTCATAGCTCTGTTGACCCTTAGCCACCTCAGCTGGCTGCTGTCCCTCCAGTAGTACACCTGAGAGATGACAACAACACACACAGTATTTCAACAGTCTGGGAACAATAGATTGATATTTTTATGATAACTTAAAAGAGATTACTTTTCCAAAGCAGCACAGTATATCCCCATTTCTTGTTATTTATCAACACAAAATTAATTTCCATTACCAATATTTGTGTCACAATAAACTCACCTTGTATTCCTTCAGTTCTCCCATCATAGAGTTCCGTTTCACTGGGTCCCAGTGCACGGTCACCTGGGTGCTCTCGATGTCAGACACTCTCAGGTTCAAGGGTGCAGTTACAGGACCTGAGGAAGACAGGAAACAATCAGCACTATCAGTGACAGTTTGTCTAGCAATAACAATACTGCTATGCATGTCATAACATAAGGAGAAAAAGTGTATGAAAATACAAGTAAGAGCACAAACATACAAAATTTTGCATGTGAAGATAGATGTATGCAGAAAATACACACAAAAATAAGAAACCTATAGTCTTTTGGAAAATATAATAACTTGGAAAAAAAACTCTCTCTACTATGAGAGACTATACTGTAAATAAAAGAGCTGACGATAAAGAAAACTTGTTTTTTCCTTTTTTTTATTAAATTGTGTGGCTTTTACTGCATTTATCTTAATGTAATTAAACAAAACAAAATATTAGGAAATGATATGTCTTTTTTTAATTAAAGAATTAATCAAGAACTGGAATGTCCTTCTTTACATTTAAACTGCTCAAAACAAAGTTAAGTGCAAATTAAAACAAGAAATAGAATTACAAAAGAAATACACCTTGATACGCATTTTTATTTGCTCCCATATATCAGTTAATATTTAGGTTAAGATGCTTTGAGAAAAATATTTGGTTTCAAGTACTTTCCATTGCACATATTTCAGCCATCATAAAAATTGTTATTTGTAAGATGTTTGGACAAACAAGTGGAAGTTTTGAGTGTGTAGACGACTAAATAACATTTTATTTGACATTTTATTGGTTTTACTTCCTTTTTAATGATGCAGCAGACTGAGGTACTCACGGTCTTCTCCTGAGTAACCAGTCACAACAGGAGACTCGGGACCCAGCCCAAAGTCATTGACAGCCTGTACTTTTATATCATAAGGAGTGAAGGTATCTGCATCGTAGATGTAATATTTCAGCCATTTGGTGGTTGCATTCTTCCACTCCTCTCGAGAATCTCTCCTTTTCCACCACACCAGATACTTAAGGTGGGGTCCATTCCACTCTCTGTACGTCAGAGGCTGAACAAGGGACCAGCATTGAGTGACATCACAATGGTAAACATTGATTAAATGAAAAGTAAAGACAGATAAGACAGTTTTACAGTTTTAGTCTTTATTACCTCCCAGCTGATCTCCATATTGTTCCTCCATGTGCCAACACCCTTTAGGTTCTTTGGAATAACATCTGGGGCTGTGGGGGAAATAAATATCAGTTTTCAGATCATTGGTTTTAAAGGACTAGACAAGCATTTCAGGAAATATGCTAATTCACTGTATTTTTTTGCATCAGTTATATCTTATAGCTATAGCCAGAAGATATAAGCGTTCCTAACATAAAAACTGGAGCAAAGCTACATTTCCCCCACTAGCGTACTTTTAGGATTTTTGCGAGGCTATATTAACCATCTCCTCCAAAGCTTCTTTAACATTACGATGTGAGAGTGGAATTGACTTTCAAATACAACTCTCAATTGTAAATCGAACCCTGTTTAGGAAAAATAATCCGCTAAACTATCTGCTGCTCCATTCCTTTTGTCACTATGCTTTGCTAAGCTAAGCTAAGCAAACTGTCTTCTTACGAGCATAACTATAAGCGTACAGACATGGGAGTGAAAATGATTTTCTCATTCAACTCTCAACTTTTAATCAAAATAGTCAAACATTTCAAACAGTTCCTCTAGATTGTGCCAAAACTTAGCTTTTTGCTAGCTTAAACCTGTGTCTGACAAAAATAAATGTATTTAAGAACCAAACCCACGTGCACCGCTGCTCTGAAAGCGCTTAGATGGACGACTGGGGCGACTCATCCCGATTTCATTGATAGCGATGACCCTGAACTCGTAGTAGGTGAAAGGGGTAAGATGCAGGATGACCGAGTTAAGGTTCCCCGGGTACGTTGAGAGGTTCCTCCACTTCCCAGGTAGCCAATCATCATCGTCATATTGTACTAAGTACTCTGTAACAGGGTGGTACATGGAGAAATGTCTGAAATAATATAACTCACAAAATGTTTTAATCTTTGTAAGTTTCTGTAGTTGAATGGCTCTGACCTGTAACAGGGTTGTGGTTGCTGGCTCCAGGAATCCAACTGAGTCTTACACTACGTTCATATGGATCTGATAACTCCAAGTTAGTGGGAGGTTCTGGACGGTCTGAACACAAACGAAATGAACAATTAAAAAGCTAACGTGCTGTATGATTGATGAAATGTCGCTCTTTTTAAGCATGTCATACCCATCACCATTAGGCGTGCTGAGGCAGACTTCTGGTCCAGTTCACTCTTGATGATACAGGTGTAATTTCCCTCATCGCCTCTGTTCACATTTGTGATGACCAAATTTGATTCATCCAGAGAGATCCTGAAGATTGATTAGATGGAGGCAAAAACTCAAAATCAGAACGCTCATTGGTTCAAAATATATAAAAGAAGGGGTCTGTGTCAAAAAAAATAAATCTGCATGACTGCTAATGGCCAGCAAGAGGCATCTGTTTAGATTTACGAAACCAGATATGAAAATGAGCCTACTTATTCCATATTATTTATTATACCGTATAAATATATCATCTCAATGACTAGTTTCCAGTTTTTTTCAATACTTATATGTAAATCTTGGTCCCATTTTGATTAAATTTGAATGAAAGCAGGGTGCGCTTTAAGGAGTTGCAACCTGTGATTGACAAGGTCATAAATCCGGGTAATAGATATAGCAATATGTATTTACCCCATTTTTACTCCTTGCTCCAAAGACTTGGAAGGCCAATATGTGACAAACCAAAAGAAATGTTCACAAACCAATGTGTAATGTCACCAAGGCTACATCCACTTCTTATATCCAGTCTGTGGTTCTTACTGGAGCATTAATTTAATTTAAATTGTTTAGAACCATTGCATGAATCTTAAAAGTCATACCTCCAGCCATATGTTACCATCCTTTTGTCTTTCATCCATGAGGTGGTGACAGGAGTCGTGAGATCTGCTTTTACACCACACTCGAAGCGCACATCAGTTCCTCTGATGACTTTCATACTCTGTGGTCTGGTTACAATTAAAGTAGGCTCTGAGAAGAATTGAAGAAAAACATGATGGACCCAACAATCAAGAAGTTTAAGGGCAAGATTTTTGGTAATAAACGGTATCCCCCACACCTTTGACCTCTACTCGGATCTGACTCTCATCTCTTCCTGCCAGGTTGCTGACTATGCACAGGTACGTTCCCTGGTCCTCTATCCGTATGTGTCTGATCTCCAGAGTCCCGTTACTGTGGGTGTTGAAACGATTTCCTTCAAGATTCCCTTGTCCATATTTGGACCTTGGTGAGCAAAAGCACACAAAAAACACTTAGGTCACAAACACTTTGAGCTAATGGCTTAACTCTCTCTTTTACATGCAAGTATTAAAACAGCACAAACTCACCATCGCAAGTCAGGTACTGGTGAACCAAAGTAGCGGCAGTCTAAGAAGGTATGACTGCCCTCTATAACCTTGATGAGTTCATTCCTTGGCCCAATAATACGAGGCGTTGCATCTACAAAACACATTTAAAACCAATCATTTATTTCATTATAAAATATGAAGCCTTTACTGTATTGTTTTTGTAACCTTTTTCCGTTAATCTTGTAGACCAAGGACTGCATAGACTAAAACATAAAAATGCTTAAAGCGCCTGTGAGGAGTTTTTATCTGGTTATGAAACAGGCTGGTATCAATGTCAATGCCTCTTTATGAGCTACAAAAGCAAACGAGAACATCAGCACAAAGATTGACTTTTCTATTGATGCCTGAAACAATTGCTGGGGGTTTGGTGTCAAACAAAGTGATTAACAGCACACTGCTGGAACAGCCTTTTTTATTAACCCTTTTTTGACAGCAAAAATTCTCAATGAACAATGTGTTTGACTGTTCAAAATAAGCAGTTTGAGCTTTAAAATATTCCTGAGAATAGATAGTTTTAGGGATTTTTATTTGCAGATTCCTTGGTAAAGCTCTAAAAGTCTTTCACTACGTATGACTGTGAAACACAAGCTTTTACACTGTAGAAATCATGGATTACAGAGTGGTAACGTACGTAGCACGTTGACGAAAGCATTGGCCAACAGGTAGCCATACTGATTGGAAGCATTGCACTGATAGACGGCATTGTTTGCAGCCGTCACACCACGCAGAATCAGCGTGTCTCCTGACACCTGTCTATTAGGCTGTGGTGTAGAAGCTGTGAAACAAATCAAAAAAGTAAAAAATACAGTGATACATAGATGATATTATCTACATGAACTTAGACTGCTAGGGGGCCTGAGCTCCATGAACTTACTTTCAATTGGTTCCCCGTTAATGAACCAGCTGATTGTGGGACGAGGAATCCCATCAGAACGACATACCAAGTGTCCATTTTCCTCAGGAGCCAAAACTAAATCTGTGGGCTTCTCCAACCAGAATGGAGCAGCTGAGAAATAAAAGTATGTTTCTTGTTTTCAAATTATTAAAGAAAAAAAAAAAAAAAAAAAAAGAGAGAACATGGTTCTGAACATGCCTTACCTTTGACCTTGACCATTATCGTGTGTTCAATGTATCCAATCTTATTGGTGGCAGTGCAGACGTATTCTCCAATATCATCAAAGTCTGCCTTTGGGATCTGAATCATCTTGTTAAAGTTTTTCACTTTCATTCTCGGTGTCACTACCAGGTCCTCACCATCTTTGGTCCACGTAATACGAGGAGTCGGCCTTGATGGTGATAAAAGGGTCAACAGGATTACTCTCATGAAATCACAGAAACTTTACCGAACAGAAAAAACATTTGTCACATCATTTTTATATCTTTTTGAATTATTGTTAAAAAGTAGTAACAGTGCATATTATTATTTTGGTTTCATACTCACACTCCTGCAGCGATACACTCCAGTAGTAGCTCCTCCCCTTGCAGGACCAGGATGGAGCTGGACGAACCTGTGGGAGACAGCCAGGTGGGGGCAGCCTCAGCCACTGTACGAGCTGTTTGGTAACACAGCAGAAGACAGCAGTCACCCACTTTTCAATAATCCACTAATTCCAAACAGTGCAAGCAAACTATAACACAGGAGAGGAAAGCTGCAGCAGAGCACACACACACTCACCACAATTAGTAAGTTTAGTTGCAGGACATGATGATTCTTTTTAGAGTGTGGTCTAAAATAAAATAAAATGGTTAAATACAGTCAGAAGACAGAAAGTTATTGCAATACTTTAGAAGTCATTGTTGTAAGTGAATCTATTTAATAAGTTAAAGTCAGGTTAGTACAGCTAACAGAAATGTAAGTGCAATTACAGTTTAAAAGTAATAATGGTAGGATTAATATTATAATAGTGGTCAAAACTCCTTGACCTTAACTTAGCATGTGTCCAACATAATATTTACTTCATCTTGTGCATTATGATGTAAACATGTATCAACACATGGAACTAAAAGTTATTCTTTTTCCCTTTATTACATAGGACAGCTGAAGAGGGACAGGAAATGTTGGGAGGAGACAGTGGAGGGATGGAATGCAGCAAAGAGCCGAGGTCAGATTTGAACCCTTCTGCGAAGAGGACTACAGCTTCTGTACATGAGGCGTGCGGTATAACCGCTGGGCTATCGGTGCTCCCATTTTCAATCTATTTTAAGCTAATTTGGCGAAATATTTCATAGAAATATATATTTAACTGTGTCTGGCCTAGAATGGCTAGAGAGTGGATTTTCTTTTCTTTTGCTTTGACTGGCCTTTTGGGACTCATATATACTGGTTCATGTGACCCACAAAAGGCTATAAAAACAGTGACACACACCAACACTGCTTTGATTATGTTTGTCCTTCCATGTATTTCAGAATTGACAAGTAAATTGTATGTGGGGTCTTCAAACATTATCGCAGCAAAATAAGGCAAGTATACAAAACTAGACCTAACAGCAGTTGTATAATCATACTTACTGGTAAGTACTTTTACAACCACAGGCATCTTCTGCTGGATGACATTCTTGTATGGGAAGCGAGCATTACAGCAGTAATCAGAATCAGAGTCATTGAACAAGACGTTTGAGAAGTACAAGTCTCCATTTACTCCCATGGACACCCTGCGGTCCGGCCGCACAGGCTGCATGGTGGGGAACGCCGTCTGAATTGGCCAGTTGAAAGGTCTCGCGTAAGAGCCTGTATTTAATCATACAATTTAAAAAGCAATCAGTTTACAGAAGAAAAAACATACAGCTAGAAGGTTTTGTTAGCAGTTTATCCTTAAAACGATTGATATATATCTTTAAAGTAATTGTTGAGAGACACTAACAGCTGGACATCCAGTAGGTTTCAGGTTTAGGCGGGCCAGGTGGAGGGTCACACGAGAGGACCAAAGGCAGGCCCACGCTGACCACCACGGGCTCCAGGATCTCTCGTGGCCACACAGGAGCTCCTACACAAACATAGCAAGTCATATGGTTTTCAGTGTCTGAAGGAAGGTGGTCCTAAATAAGTAGATTATCTCTAAGGGCAAGTCTGCTTTTACTCTATGTTGTTGTAATTGTTAATAAATCTCACGTTGAGACAAAAACTATCAATGAATCTATTAACTTGTATAAATCACCTTTGTATCTAAAGACTGATATTATGTATTAATCTGTGCTTAGAGCTACAGTTTGACAAAACTCCCAGTGCGCCATGGTAGCACTGGGAGCCATGTTACTACTTAATGATAGGCCCACCTGAACCTTCATTCTGCTGCTGTCATGAAAACAAATATGTGGCTTACAATAGTCCTTAACCAGTGCAATACTTACTCCTTTTTTATGTTTCCTTAAAACTGCAAAACCCAGCTATTTTAAGAGACTACTGAACTGAAAAAACAACATGTAGACGGATCACTTACGTCTCCAAAGATCTAACGCTGCTGTAGGAACTAGTGCGGCTTGTAGAGGAACATCGATAGAGTGGAAGAGTTTGATGGTGGTGAGAGTCAAACCGACACTTTTTTGAAAATTCAGTCTTTCACAAGTTATACAAATTCTAAAATATAGAATTTATAGAAGTTGTCAGGTGTGTTTCTTTATTGTCCTCTGTTGAGGGGAGTCGTATTGTTTGTCTTCAACACTTTTATGTGGGACTACAGATGGAAATAAGCAACTCGCTAAATCCGTTGCAACCATCTTTTCATTCTTTGTATAAATGATCAATGTTAATTAGCAATTTACAAAATGTCCATATGCAGTATGTCAGTAGTAAATCAGTGGTTGATATTTTGTACACATCACAGTGATCTTACTGTAGAGTCGTAGTCTGATCTTGTTGGAGTATGCAGACCCATATTCATTGGAGGCAATGCACTGGTACTCTGCCTCATACTGTTCTGGATTGTTCCAGGCGTAGATGTCCAGCGTCCCCGAGCGCCTGCGCACTGATGCTTGAGGGTCGCGTGCTACATTGAAGTACTTCCCATTACGCCTCCATGAGAAACTTCATGATGGACATGAGAGAACAGACAGAAATCAGGTTGAGGTGTCTTGTAGATAATGTCAGATTTAATACACCGGGTGTCATCAGCTCTTACATGGGATGAGGGTTTCCTTTGGCTTCACATTCTATGACCATGGTGTCTTTGGGGTCAACAATGTGATCCTTCATGGACTGCTTTATGATGGTCGGAGGCTGTCTGACTGCAGGCAGAGAGATACTGTACATCAATTTGGAAAATGTGAAACTTAAATAAAAATACAAGAAAGAAAATAAAAATAACAACATGAAGATTCACTCACTTTCCAGAGGGATGTCCAAGCTCCAAACACTCTGCCATAAAAGTAGCAGCAGCGCCGGTGAGAACAGTGTCCCCATCTTTGCAGTGCATGGAATCCAGCTACGCTTTCCTTCACCAACTATCCTGTTCAATGAAGAGTAATAGAAGACTGAACAACACATGCATTCGATTGAGTTAAACCCAGGACTTTTAAATGTTTGTAAAAGGTTTGTTTTAGGAGGAATAATGACGGAGTTGATGCTGATTAAAGTATTCATGATGTAGGTGATTTTGGTGATGCAGCTGTTGATGTTGTTGATGATGATAATTGGAAAAAAAAAACACTATTCTATTCACCCTGTGCACTGCCTGTCAGCACATGTGTCCAATCAGACTTAAAGCTGTTGGTTGGCACTTACTGATTCCGTCTTTCTAATTCTGCTTGTGTTGTGCTCACTCGCAGTTGTATATTGTTCTTGACAAAAGTGTCGGCTAAATGAAGTTGTAGAATTTCAGAACTGTTGGAGCAACTTTCTCCAATCTATTCTTTTTTCCCATCTTTGTGTGAACACAGATGCATAAGTGAAGTAACCCTCCCCCAACAAAGGTTGGGAACATCCAGATCAAAATATTACAATGTTATTATCATTATAATGAGTAACCTTATTTGTCCCAGTGGGCAGTTGTTTTTTTTGCAGCAGGATGTATTCACTTAGAACACA
Source organism: Labrus bergylta (assembly GCF_963930695.1). Lineage (NCBI taxonomy): Eukaryota > Metazoa > Chordata > Actinopteri > Labriformes > Labridae > Labrus > Labrus bergylta. The sequence continues at coordinate 9,512,498 of NC_089206.1, read as the reverse complement.
AATAACACAGGGCACATGAACACCAAGGCCAGAAAAAAATAAACATGATTTACAGAAAAACTTAAATTAAAACACTTTGTTAATGGACATAAAACATTTTCTTTCTTTCCAGAGGTCAAAGTGGAAATGGGAGAGAGGGTGAGGAGGTTAGATCTATAAGCTCTAGTCCATGAAAGTCTCTTTTTTATTAACCTTGCACAAAAAAAAAAGGAAAAAGAAAACTTTGTGGTTTCAAGGATAAATATCATCAATTTAAAAGAATCTCAAATGCCTCAGAACTTTACAAAAGTACAGCGCTTGAGTCATTTTATTTAGTTATTAGAAACAGAGACACATTCATTACTCTCTGAATCTGATTATCAAACACTATAATTTATCGTCATCAAACTGAGTGAAAATGTTTCCCCCTGATATGTAATGAACCTTGAAGTCATGCTTCTATGAACAGAACAAAAGGTTGTCAGTACTTACCTCTCTCATGTTAAAGTCCAATCAGGGCGCTCTCCACCTCATCTCTGCAGCTTTCCCCCAATGCACCAATAATCCCCGCAAAATTATTCCTGTTTGTGCAGTTTACCAAAATAATTTCTCAGACCTTCAAATATCAGGTCAAGAACCCTCGAGGAGTTCATTCACTTCAGTAATAGAGTTTCTGTCTGTCGCTGCCACTTACACTCTGCCCACCCATCTCATGAATAATGAATGAGCGTCATACACCGCCTACTCCTCACCCACTTCAGTGCGCTGTTCTGACCGGCCTCTCATAACTCTGAACAAACAATCTCAATCAGAAATAATAAGTTTGAGATCTTTAAACATATTAAAGGTTTATCAGCACAGTAAACAACCAAGAGTACAAAAAATGATAACAAATGTTTGGTTTATTGCTCTTAACTTGAGAATTTTCTGACTTTACATAAAAAAAAATCTGCAAGCCTCGTGCCTGAATAATGATTGCTTTGACCTGGTTCAGTTTAGCTAAATCAGATTGCTTTGGCCGAGTGAAAGCACAAAACAATTTGCATTCCTGCTGGTTTGATGACATCAAAATGAAGGCTTTATTGTTGACTGAAGAGAGCTGGGGAACAGAGGATGAAAGCAATGTTTGTTTCTTTCGTATGAATTTTACATGTGGCAAATCTCAAGTCTGATGACTCCCAGACCAAAATATCCAACATTTAGAATTTTCCCACGACAAATGCCGTTATTTAAAAATCTTAAACTCCCTCCAAAAACCTCATCCTGTATTTTCCAGTTCCTCACATCTCCTGTAATAATATTCAGAAGGTTTCCTCTGTTTTTCTTCAGACAGACATTTTGACAATAACTCAATAACTCGCCTGTCCTCTTGCCTGGAAAAGGTCATTTCCATTCAGCTAAAATAATCCTACAGAGTCAAGGAAGGTTTTTTTGAAACATTGCCAAACACACAGGAGGAGCTGTATTTGTGTTAAACAAAAGCCATCTTAACACCGTTGACAGAGTCCTGACCTGTGTAGGCTTTCAGGCATCCACACAGGACTGAGTATACAAACCAGCATTGACTGGCTAAACAAAAGCCTGGTGTTGGGGATGGTGTGGGTACAATAAGGTAAAGAAAATGTTGTCATTTTAGTTTGAGTAAATCTACCGCTCTTTTATTAAAGATTTGACATCCTTCATTTTTATTTTTAGTGTAAGAGCAGCTACAATAAGGACTTTATATTATTACAGCGCTGATGCCCTGCCTTCTCTGGCCCTGTTCCTGTCCTCTGTGCTCACAAGCAGAAAAAAACTTGACTTGCCTCACATGGTGAACAAGGCAAAAAGTGGTATGTAGAGCTTCTTGGCTCTCTGAATGGACTTTTTCCAGCCTATACATTGAACTGAAGCAGGCCTGGCAGTGAGCAGTGATCAGTGCCATGCACCAGATTGCACAGTGAAGAGGCAGAGAGATGGACAGAGGCAGCTCAGTGACGACAACAAGGTCTCTATGCTCCCAGGGTCTCCTTTGGCACGTGTCGACCAGGGCTTGGGTGAGAGCAGATGGCATGTGGGAGCGCTCAACACTGCACAGGCTGCCTGTTCAGTATCCGAGCACCTATCATATGCAATTTGACGTCACCGCATCAGGGAAAGCACAAGAGGAGGCCAGAGAGAAATATGCCTCTGACACATTAAGTCATCCCAACTGTGCAGTAAACCTTCAACTTCAACTGCAACCAAAAGACATTTCCAAGAGCTGAATCCACAGCCTTGCTAGCACCTGAATGCTAATTTCCCTCTGGAATCATGCTGAGAATAACATTGCTGACATACAAATGAAAATCAGTTATGTTCTTAGTTCACATATCACGCTTACATCTACCAATTAGCATGAAACACAAAGAACAGTTAGAATTTTGTAGAAATTGAGGTTTTGACAAAATAATTGTGCTATTTGAAATGTTAACCGAGAATTAAAATCACAGAGTGTCTACTGAAAGAAACATGAATGTTCTTCTGAATTCCATGGCAATTCAACAAGTACCTCAAATTCAAAATACAAATCGTTCCAACTTAAGGCTAATGCAAGGTCGCAGAGTTGTCCTGCTTTATGTTGGGCAGGCAGGCGCCAAACATTGGCAGTTAGATTGTGCTAGCGTGCGGTAGCTTGCAGTGTAGGTACTAGAAGTAAAAATCCTCCCTACATCCTTATTTATGTCCAAGTGTTAATTTCTCTGATTTTTTTTTTTTTTTTTGACAAATTGGGCTCCTGCCGCAATCTTTACCACATTAGTGGAGTAGAGGAGGAAAGAGTCAATACGAGTCCTTAGACTTTCTATAACCAGAGTGCCTGCTTCAAATCGGCACAATATTTTGTTGTGCCGTACCAACCTAAGGGAAATAATATATCAGGTAGGTTAAAGGAAGAATGTGTGACCAGCACTAAACCAAAACAAACTGCTGTTTCCTGTGGCATCCCTCTAACCCCTCTCCACTCAAGTTTGCACGGAGGAGTTATCAATCAGAACGCATCGTAAAAGCACAATTAAGAGCAAGCCGCAGACAAAATTGTCCTTTGCTTGAGCTGCAATTGCGTGTGGCTTGCGTTGTTGTGTTAGCAGGCTAATGTTAGCACACTTTGGTTAACTCACATCTTCATAAATTGACACGGAATGACCGTAATCTAAAGACACTTATGTGACATCCACATAAGCAGTGAGTAGGCTATGTTATTCTACTTTTCTCTCGTCCTTGACTTAAACAGCTTTATAGGCAAGGCCGTCCCGTCCATGTAAACATGATGTAAACAAGGCTCTGACAACAGTGCAGCTGGCGGGACTCATGCTTCTCACTCATTGTAGACAATCATGACTAAGAGAGACATTTATAACGGGCACTAATATGTCAGAGCCCATTATTTAGTATTTTGTCTCCAGTTTTGTACAACAGAAAGAGATAGAGACGCATTGTCTTTGTTTATATCCAGTTAATGGTCCAAACCAAAGAGGTGGAAAAAACTGTCAGTGCAATTGTGACACTGCTAGCATAGCTAAGTTATTTTCCTACCGTTAGATTGTAAGATAAAACAGTTCATAATGTACACACCGGTTGTCGGAATATTGACTAATAAAAAATGTGATGTAAAGTCATCTAAATGGCAGGTATAGCAGAACAACGTGTAGTTCCAACTCAAAAATCTGATGAAGCAGTTTTAGATCCGTCCCACTTCTCAACTCAGACAATGACATCATTCAAACCTTGACTTCCATTGATAAGCATCTTGAACTACAGCTTCAGGGATTAAAGCACCCCTTCATGGGTTGATACACTCTACAGTGCTTTTCTTAAGTGTCTTTCTTCACTTTATTACTGTGCACTTTATAAACAAAACCACATATTTAGAATTGGCTAAAAACCTTTGTACCTACCTTTGTGTAGTTTAAGTGTCGTCTCTTCTCTTTGCTCCCCCTTTTCCCCTCGTTGCAGCGAAAGCAAACTCTTACTTTCTTCTCATCTTCTTTCCCAGTGGATTGACAACATCACCCTCTCAGTCAGCTTCACTTTTCCAGAAGCATCCAGTTGTGATGTTGTCACTTTTTATTCCTAAAGCAGATGTCAGGCAAGATAACCGTTGCCCATGTTGCCCACCAGGATGGCTTCCCTGAGTTTTGGTCACAGGGTCTGTTATAATAAATCCATTGTGAAATCCACAAACACATATAACGTCATCTTCATTGTGATGGGAGAATAATACAGAACGCATATGTCTAGAACTACCTCATGGATTAGGTTAAAGGTAATTCAACTTGTATCTTGCAACATGACCTACGGCATGCATACAAGTTCAAATAATTCAGAATGTTTCTTGTGTGTTCTGTTGATATTCAGAGTGTTTGACGGGGGTGGGTTACTGACCTTGTATCTTCACTCTGGCTGGCACGAAAGCACGCTCTTTCACACAAGGCCTTTCTGTCTGGAACAAAGTCAGTCTATTGTGGACAGGGGAGGCTCAGCTTCCAGAACACATGGGGGGGATTTAGCCCGTCACATTCAAGTGATTGGATGATTTCTCCTTCATTGATAAAGTCTTACATCATTTGACAAGACCAGATTGACCAAACTGGTCTTTAAGGTGTTTCATAAAGAGGAAGCAGTGTTAATCATAAATATCCATTTATTCAAAACAAATAAAATCAGCCAGTAATGTACACAGCCATTATGTCACATGGAGGTATGATTTAAGCTTGTGCTCAAATTAAAAACACTGAGAAAAGTGACTGATGTCACATGTTAATATTAGTGTACACAAGTGTTTTTAAATAAAGTGCATGAAAAGTGCTTACTTCATCAATCAAATGCTTAATGTAAGTAAAGTACATGACACAAAATGCTACAGAGGCTCAATAAAAAGGTAAATATTGAAGGGACTAACACTTTGGCCTGATGGTGCGATAAAGTGATCAAGATTTTGATCACAAATCATCCTCAGGGGGGCATGAATGTCTGCAACAAGTTTCAGTTAAATTGGTAAAACAATTGAGATGATTTTTGACTACAAATGACAAATGCCATCATGAAACCGTTAAACAATGGTCATGGATCACAGAATTCAAACTGGGTCCATTAAATGCCATTTCATGGCAATCCATTCAATAGTTTTTTGAACAACCCACAGAGGAACCCAACGGAAACCTTAAAGGTCTCAATAATCTCGGAACCCAAGTATCCCATTGGACATTGTCTCACAGCAATATAGCCCCTGGGAGATATGGCCAACTTTTGGAACTCTGGTACTGCCAGCGCTAAGGGACAAGGAATTAACCAGCCAAGATCTCCTTTTCCATGTGTTGTCTTTGTTCTCAGTCCAATCAGCAACTTGTGAAACAACAAAGAAGTTGGGGTTGTGAAGCGACTAAGAGCAGATTGTTAGCTGCACTTTTATGCAGATATCTGTTTAATGTTAAGTCATAAGTGGATGACTGCCAATGGTTTCCAGGATTTAATTTTTGCGGGATTGCATTCTGCCACTTTATCTCTACACACAGGCATTGTTTTCCATCACTCTGCCAGGTCTTACTGTAAAACTAAGGGGCGATAATACTTTAAAGGCAAAAAGAACCAGAACACTTTTTTAAGAAACATTTTCTTAAAAAAGGTTTTCTGGTTCTTTATGTTCTTTTTGTCTTTAAATCTTTAAATGCCAGCAGAGGGACTAGCTGTTGTACTTTAAAGGTGTTTCTTTTCTTTTTGTCATAGTCTGTAAATGTATTCATCTGTGTAGACAAGTCTGATAATGTACCTACTCAAACCCATCTCTGCTTCACCTCCCAGGCCCTCTCACTCATCCAGTCCTTAGTTCTGCTCACAGCTGATCTCTCCGCTCCAAGCACCAAACAGAGCCTGGCCAGTTTGAGCCTGTTTCTCTCAAGGTAGCTCTGGGTGTCACTCTGCAGCTGGTCCAGAGCCCTTGGCCGACTCTCGTCAAGGGATACCAAAGCACTCAACATGGGGTTGAAGCGAAAATACACGTCTGGGGCCAGGAGGTCGTCCAAAAGAGTGTGGACCCCTTCAGTGTCAGTGGCACTGCTGATCAGGTTGCTGATTTTGGCCCTCAGGCTAGTGGAGGTGGCAGGTGTCCTCTTCACGTTGTCAAAGCGACCCGTGCCGAGGGACAGCACACATTGGAAGGGCTGATTGGGCCACAACAGACGACTCTCATGGACAGCCAAGGCACAGGGATTGTTCAGGATAATTCCTCCATCCTAAAAAGACAGACAGAAATGAATCATTAAGTTTGAAAGTTTCTGGCAAGACAGTATGAAAGGAATCGAGACAGCCACAAGGATGTTTGTGGACTAATGATTTGAAGCCTTTTGGCATTTTGGCCTCGGCAATCTCAGATTTTTTTTCTTAGCCAAAGGTGACCATAGTTGGAGAAAGTGTGGATATGCCTTTCAGATTCAGTATTAGGATGACAGCCAAGGTAGTAAATGTATGAGACCAGCTAGCGTTCTCATCAATTTTTACTCTAAATGGGACAGTCATTTTATGAATAAACATCTTCATATATTGAAGAAGACTTTAAAATAGCAAATGAGACACTCAACACCTTGGGGAAATGTTAACTGAGGTTACTTTGAAAAGGATAATTTATTCAGTCTTCTTTTCTCATTTAGTGGAGTCGCCTCCTGTTGGTCATTAGATAAAATGCAGATTCAATGCACTTATTTTATACAGGACCCTACCTGGTGAATGTCACTTTGTAGGGTGAACTCCTGGAAGTATCCCGGTGCAGCTGATGATGCTCGAACTGCCTGCCACATCTGGCAGCCTGAGGCTCCCGCGTAGCGACTGAGAGAGCCTGGTTTGTGGTTGTAGTTGCGAAAGACAAAGGCTTTTGGACTTGTTCCCCAGTTTACTACTGCGCTGACTGCTGAAACCTGAGCGGATACAAACAGCACTCTTTACATTACAAACCCTGTGCCAAATGGGACATGAATGCTGGAAAGGAGGTAATTTAGGAAATACTTTAGCAACTGTAGTCTCAACAAGGGGACACTATTTTATCAGTGCTATGTGCCTTATGATCATTTTGTTGTCAATAAACATTGTGAAAGCCATATTCTTACCTTGGGACTCATCTCATTCCTGGCTGTTTTAATAAGTACTCTATCTCCCAACTTTTCTCTAAACAGAAACAAAAAATGTAGTCACACAAGATTAAAATGCTATGTTATTACATGTTGAGTGTGTTGTTGTAACCTATTTAGGGCTTACTGTAGTATTGTCTCCCAGGTCTCTGTGTTATAGTAAGAGTGACTCCACCCCATCTTCACGGTGCCAACCAGCGGGTTCTGTCGAAACACCTCAGAGCCAAATCGACGATACATGTCAGCACACTCCTCCAGAGAAAAATGGGCCAGACCCAGCATGAAGGCTAGAACGGCACCTTTAACGAACACATGCAGAGACACACAATGAAACTACATATTTAGAGGGAGAAGCACAGGGATTTTATAGACTATATGTCCCGGGTTTATTTGAAAGAACTTGCAGGTCTGTTGTTTCTCACCCGTGCTCACTCCACAGATGTAGTCAAACAGCTGGTGGATCTTTTTGCCCGTCTGAGCTTCCAGTAGCTTTAACAACTGCAGAGGAACTACACCTCTGGATAAGGCAGACAAAAATAAAAAATAAATGTAAAAAGTCTGAGTGGTACACTGGGCTTTAGCCATAGATATAAAATATGGAATTATATATACAATAGCTAAGCACAGTGATCGTCTCAAACATGGTTCAGGGATTTGTTGTTCTAAATGATTAGAAGATAAATTTACTCGGCAGTAAACAGAAAACAATACTGTAGCTAATCATTGGTAGTATTGCTTAATCCTTCAGGTAAAAACTACAATAATTACCTCCTTTCCACCTTTTGAAACTTCTGTCTTATATGACAGTAAGCTATATATATATATTTTGGTTAATAAAGTCAAAAACAATTAAACACCAAAAAAAAATCATGGTTACGTGTACAGCATGAAATCAGAATTGTTAGTGGCATATCATTAACTAATCATCAGTTTTCTTGTTACCTTGTGCCACCACCATCAATGGAGAGCACTCTAATTCCCCGACCTTTGACTGGATCAAGATAACCGATTAGCGCCAAAGTTTCTCTCAAGGCGCTCTGAAGCATCAGGTTATCTCTGTGAGCCCGTCGCTTTCTCAACAGTGTGACTGCTATTTTCTCCTGGAAACAGAGACATCTTTAAGAACTCACTTGGGTTAAATGAGTTGATAAAACCTTTGGAAAGTGTGATTGTTCCACTTCAACAAACCTGCCACATTACAGCTTTGCATGATGGGTAACGGATGAGATGTTCATTCAGTGTGTCCACACAGGCAGTCAGAGCTTCAGGAGTAGAAGCCTGTACCAGAGCGCCAATTAATTGTTGAGTCATTTCCTCTGCCCGCCTGTGACTCAAGAAAAACTGGAAATAAACAACCAGACATTACTCGTAACATCTTGATTTCATTTTATGTGTTAAGCTAACGCTACAAGAAACAGACTGTGTAGCTTTTATGCTAACAAGCAATTCTTTCAATACTTTTAGTTTTTCATATTCTGGTTCAAAGTGATGCTACTCAACATTTTACCTCAACTCACCTTTTTGTTCAATATTCTCTCTGGTGAAGTTCTCGCAGATGTTGACTTGGTCTGGGCCCTTGGGTTAAGATAAGCGCCAAGCAAGTCGGGGATGGCACTTGTCGGGTGGCGAAGGCAGTCCATAAGCGTCACAATCTTCAGTCCCTCTGGGGTAGCAGATCCAGGGTCCAGCTCTAGTAGGAGATCTCTATCAATGTCCTCTTCTGATCCACTTGGACCCTTGAAATACTGATTGATGTGACCTGCCATTTGGAAAAAGTTCTCCCCAAAGTTAGTGTCATTACTGCTGCTGTGGAAAAGGCCTCCACCTTCAGGGACGATAGGTTCATCTTGCTTCTGTTGTGATGAGGGAACTTGAGATTGCGAGTTAGATTTTGTTGAAAGGTGTTTTTTGTAAGTGCTATTATTTTCAACCTGAAGCTGTTCTTTCGTCGTGTGACCAGTAACTTTGGCACCAAAGTATTTATTGATGTGTCTTGCCAACTGAAGATAACCCTCCTCCCAGCTGCTCGAAGGACTGTTGGGCTCCGCAGCTACCTGATTAGCATCAGATGTCCCTTGAGAGATTTCAGCTTCTTTTGAGCTCAGGATGATAGAGTTTGGTACTTTTCTCATTTTTAGCCTCCTCGTAGTCCCTCTAGTGGGAGATAATGTTTCAGATGTCTCCTGTGTTTGAACCATTGCGAAACCTCGAGAGAAGGCTGTGTTAATGTGATTAGCAACGTAGCTGTAGCTTTCACCGAATGTTGTCGCCAAAGAGCTGATGTGAAAAAGCTGCAGTCCTGAATAATTATGTGCTGAAGAAGCTGTTCCAGAGCTCTTCTGTTCCTCCTCGCGCGTCAAAGTTTGCGTTGTCCGTTTGCCCTCAGTTTTTTTGCGCTCCCTTGTTGCCCAATGGCTTTGACTTCGCCTCTGTGACCTGCCAACGTACTCTGGAGTCGCTACAATAAGAGTGGCATTTTCTGGTGACAGTAAAACTTCCCTGTTCTTGAAATAATAGTTAATGTGTCTGGACAATCGGTTAAATGATTGACCAAGACGTGCTCCAAGTGAGCTCAAATTTAAATTGCTCTGAGACTCGTCTAAGATCCCAATTGGAGCTTCAGCTTTGAATGTGTTCCTGTTTGAGGAGGAGTAAAAACGCACAACCTGAAGGTGTTTCACTCCTTTGGTAAAATCTCTGAGGAAGAGGTAAGATGTAGAGCCTCTATCATTTTGATTTAAACTTTTTAGAGTAGCATTTCTTATAAATGTGGAAGGATGACGAGGTGACAGTGGTGAATTTCCGTGCAGGTCCAGACAGAGTGGTGCTTTAGTGAGACGAGGGTGCTTTCTGAGAAGGCTCATTAGGTACCTAATTTTGCAGTATGACCTCCAAGTCTTGTTCAAAGAAATTGAACATGAGTTGGTGCTGAGGTAGCGACCCATGTTTGACCCGATGTTGTGAGCAGCAATCAATCAAAGTCCAAATGTCAATCTTCAGCTTGCATTGATTTAGACCTTAGCAGCCTTTTCATCTAAAATCTAGAAGAGGAAAAAAAAATTATGTGTTAAAACAAATGGACCACAGCCATACTAGCATCTCATTGAATTTGGTTTTGGGACAGTGGTGTCTTCTTGGATTGAATGCTAAATCACAATACAAACATGCTCACAGCAACAATGCGAGCATGCTGATGTTTTAACCTGTATAATGTTTAGCAGGTTCGTCTTAGTTTACAGTGTTAGCCTGTACTGTAAACATGTGTCTGTGAGTATTTAACAATGTTTACCTGATGATAATTGTCATTTTTGTAAAAGACAATTTTGACAATGACATTTTATTCTGTAGTCAATAACACCAGTGGTTATAGAAACACTCAATAAGAACCAACAATGTCAACATGCTGCATGGCGACACAAGAGGAAAGTCAAGAAATCAGTCGGACAGTCGGAGAAGTAACCTGATAACCATGAGTGTGTGTACAAAAATGTATTCCAGTCAAATAAAAAAATATATATGCTGTACTGAACAAGATATGAATTAACCTGTTGGTATCACAAGTGGATAAAGTCCAGAGGATTCCTCAGCAACATGAATAGATGGACCAAATCTCACAATAATCAGTTTAACAATGTGTCAATTTTGCAGTAAGAATGAAGTATGTCATCCATCACAGAAGTCCACAGGATTCACTATCTGGGCACCTTGAATTTCTTTAAGAAGTTACATGACAATCTAAGCAATAGTTGTAAAGGTATGTCTACAAGGCCAACTAACAGCCCAACATGGCATACCTCAAAGCTGCTAGCATGGCTAAAAACATGTATTTCAAGTCCAATGTAGCCTGTCACCTTTCGGAACAGTAAGGACAGACACTCACACACACAAACACACACAAATCAAAGTGTCCAAGAATCAGGTCAGTTTGGTTATTAATATCTTAACTGCATGCCTATGTGGAGCAGGAACACATTGTCACCTCTATAAACATGTAACTATTACTGGAGAGTTCAGAGGGAGCAGATTGTGTTCAAACATTATGTTCCACAACAACCTTTGATTTCCACAGTTTAACTCTGAGGGAAACCTCAGATGTAATACGTCAGTCCAAATAGCTTGTGAATCACTCTGCACATTCTGCCAAGAGAAAGGTATGTCTGCAATGTCGCCTGGAAATGTGAGAATACAGTCAGCTTTGTCCTTAGTTGCTCTTTTATCCTTAACGAATAGAAAAGCGCCGTGTGACTATGTGAAAATATGATGCATCCATTCACCCCTTTTTGTGACTACTTCAGAAAGAGAGGAGTAACAAACGTGGGTATGCAATAACAAAACATCTACTGTGGTTACTTTCCTGGTAAGTGGGGGAAGGTCATGAACCAAAGCAGCTTAAGGCTCCTCTAACCTTGACAGAAAATGTCTAATTAAAACAGTCACTGAAGATTTACCTGTCACCAAACATCTAGTTCTTCTGTGTTCACAATCTTCTTCAGCAAAGCTTCTGTTATTGAAATGCAGACCCCTCTTTTGACAACTGTCAGAAGTACTATTTCCACTGTGTTTTGATACTTCATTCAGTCCTGTTTTCTCCTGCAGTACTCTAATCTCATTGGTTGAGCTGGGCTGGGAGGGGGACAAGCACGGCCAATGCTTTGTTAGGCCACACAAGCTTAAGGTCATGTGCTTCCTCTGCCGAATGCCAGACTGGAAACACTTGTCTAAAATTAGGGGAGGGGGGCGATAACTTAAGGGTCTCAGCGAGCTGGAGTTAGCTTCTTCTTATGTCACAACACTAACACACACACGCGCACACACACACACATCCCTCCAAACCAGAAGGAGCTGTCAAACTGGTCACCTGCTCTGTAATTCTTGGAAGCTGTGGACAGTTTCCAAAAGGTACATGTGATCAAAACAATAACAACTGTGCAAAAAGTTGTCTTTAGAGAGTTTGTTTTGCAAAATGTATACCTTTCTTCTTGTTTTTTAAAAAATAAATTTGTATTGTTTCTATTTATTTAAAAAACAGGTTTGTCATTAGAAAATGAATGATAGAATAAAAAATCATTGTAAATACCAACAAAGGTCTTCATATCCAGTTACATACATAATGTAACCGATATTCATCATACATTTTGTCATTTACATCGCTCTAAAACACAAAGTTATAAATCAGTTTTCCACTTTCTCTTGTGCAAACACTAGGTACAAAGTATTTTATTTTTCTCTATATAAATAATTACCCAGTCGTTTTATTAGGGTGAAATTTCAAGACTTACCTTCATCATTTTGATTGTGCAAAATAAAAAGAGAAATGTAAGAAAAAAGGGGTTGTAAATACATCTAAACAGCCTCTGCAGTGAGGAACAGAGTATGTTTTGTAAATATCACTTGTCCTTAAAGCCCCACAATAATACCTTTAACAAGCACAAGCTGTTCTGCACTGTTGATTACACACGCTCACTTCAGAGCCTCCTCTGAGATGGACACCACCACCGACCTAAATAAGTTACTAATGCAGGGTAAAACTAATGAAAAGTGTCATGAAGTTCAGTCTGCATTTCTCTCAGGTTCCCTTTGTTGTCAGAAAATTGTTTACACGCTGAAAAAAAACCTGGCAACCTCAGGAGACATGGCAACCTTCGATGAACAAAGGCAGTCATTATCTTGTCAGAATGTATGGCTGCCAGTAGAAATAATAATTCCTAAGAACACTTTCACCTTCACAGCTGTTATTATTTCAGACTTAGAATGACATCTAGTGGCAGCTTCCTGACACTTTTGTTCTCAATCTGTTTTTGAAAGAAATCCGATCTGTGTGACGGGAAATTGGCTGCATTTTGCTTCAGCGATTTTCTCTGTATTGTATATTTGTCAAAGCGTGACATGTTTTATACACAGCACATCACAACGCTCGCGCTTTTGGAGTAAAGCTTTTTCACTTATGGTGTGGCTTCAAAACAAAATGTTTCAGTCAAATGTATTTTGTCTGCTCATTTGTCATCTTAAGAGTTGTTGGTAGAAGAAACATACTAATTTATACCAAAATGAGCTTTCTAAATCCGAACAGACATCAATTATAATATTAATGAATGCAATTGGTCCATGATCTGTAAAATAACCTTTGCTATTTGGCAGAGGTGGAAAGAGTACTAAAATATTCTACTCAAGTAAAAGTAGCATTACTTTGATGAAATTTTACTACAAATAAAAATTACAAAAACATACTCAAGTAAAAGTGAAAAGAAGCTTGTTTTTACATAAGTTACTTTGTAAAACAATAGATCTCTCCTGTGTAGGGTAACAGGAGAAGAGGATTTAAATCTCAAACAAGTTGTTTTTAATTAAAGGCAATAACAAAATAAAAGAAGTCGACACAACATTTAAAACCCTTAGGGAGGTATAATGTGTCATTTGAGTTGAGACCCACCATAAAACTTTTTCAAAGTGGATTCTGTAGAATCTCTTTCCTTTCTTTTCTTCACCAACAAACACCAACAACAGATATACTACAAATATACAAAACAAAACTGGTCAAGGTCAGAAGTGTTGTGATTTTCCCTAAATGACCCAAGGAAGACCAAAATCTAAGTACAAGGGGCGTTCGAGATGTTTTAAAACTGCAGTGGTTGTTATTTTTATTCTGTGGTGTTTAGTGGAAGTTGACACTGCAGTTGTTTCTCAGGCAATTTTTTTCCGTTAGTTTTTATTTAGGTCTACATTTTCTTTTTTACCAAGCAACAGATGTGATTTATAATGTACAAACAAATCAAACTTAAGTAACAGTAAAATTGCAGATTTTAAAAAATACTTAATGTACGAGTACACAAAAAAAACTACTCAATTACAGGAATGCGAGTAAATGTAATTTGCTACCATCCACCTCTGCTGTTTGGACATGCTTTCAGGATGTTAATGTTGGAGCTAAAATTTAGCACAATGTTCTTGTTATTATTCAGGGCCGTTTATAGTGGATTGAAGAACCTTGTTCCTTGTGGATTGGAGTTTATCAAAAATAAACAAAGACATTTTTTGAATATTGTTTCAGTAGATGTTTACTCAACAGTCTTTAAGGAGAGAAACTCTGTGTTGAACTGATGGCTTTACAAAAAAAACAGTTAATCATGCAGCAAATATTTCCTTCTGCTAGAAATACTCTTGGACTCTTCTCAGACATATTTATAACACACCTGATGGTTTAACAGGACAAACCATTATGTGGTTCTTATTCACAGTTAAGTGACTTATTAAACAACCTTTTTCTTTCTGTGGGTATGAGTCAGTTTGTTTTCTTTTCACAGCGTCCGGTGGTGCACTCGTCCCCGCGTCCAGTCCACTTTAAGCGGTTTTTGGCAAAGATGGTGTAAGATTTATCCATAAACGGTCTGACAGGAGGCCACATCATGAAGCGGCCCAACCAGCCGAGTCCCACTGCACTGTACATGACTGCAAAGGCCGGGACCCCACAGTGCACCTGACAAAACACAGGAGTTTAGTTGAAAGGCATGTGAAAGCTTTCCTGGGAAAGCTTCCAGAACGACAATTTGATTCACAGAATATTACAGCGCTGGTTCATTAGTTCAGTGGAATACAAGTTTACCTCATTTTTCTCATCAATCACATGCATTTCACCCATGGCCATCTCATAACTGACACCCTTATATTTCTCTCCATCATAGCCTGGCAGGGAGATGTCGATAAAATCTACTTTCCCAGGCTTGTCTCTCTGCAGAAACTGGAGGAACCGGATCTCCGTCACACAAATGGGACACAGCCCATCATACAGCACCTGAAACAGAGAACACACTAACTGACAGATGGCAAACGTTCATTGGAGAAAAACCCTTGAGACATGTAATGACAACCAGCCTTTTCAGAGACTCCATTCATTGTAATTGTATTATGAACAGAAAAAAGTTTTACAGTAACGGTATCTGTTCAAGGTCATTACAGCTGAAATATTCAGCTGAAATAAGAGGAAAAGAAAATCTTGGGGAACGAAAACAGAAAACATAAAGGAAATATATGAATAATTTAAGAAAGTAAGGAAATGGAAATTCCATCCCTTTAAGATTTTATAACCTAACCTAATGTGTTTTATGTGGTTCTTATTCCAGTAGTCCATTTCTACCAGGAAACAAAAATAAAATATAAAAAATATCCTACATGTATGATGAAACAATAAAAGTAGTATGTTAAGTCAAAGCATTACACAATAAGTTGGTTTGCAATGAGACTTAAGTTAAACTGAGATGGTAGGTCATAAATGTCACTTATGTATCAGTAAATAAGTATTTTTTAAGTCATAAAAAGCCTCCACTTCATCATCAAGCTTGACTGATTGGCGTAATATATTCGCCCACTTGTGAGATGACAAACGACTTGCTGTCACTTCTAGTATTTAGAAGTACCTTAAGGATATTCTGTGGATCCAATGGTTCACACAGTTTCCAGTTTCATTCATTCCTGCTAAGCTGAAGTCCGTTTGCGCCGGTGATCCAGAAACAGAGCTTTTAAGGTGAAATACTTTAAATATTTACGCTTGTTTTAAAGTTCGGTCAACTGGATAGACATGTTCAGCCGCTGAATGCAATGCTTTGACAAGTCTCCAACTGGGTTAAGCAACTTCTAGTTGTACATCAGGAAATGCGCGTACACAAAATGTTTACAAATCAATGTAAAACGTTCACTGGTCAGCGCGTCATGGCCGTGACTGACGTACCACTCTGTTATTATTTGCAACAACAAAAATGACAATCACCTAAATAGTTTAATATGACAACGACAGAGTGGGGGTTCTTCGTGTAGCAAAATCTTTGGAAGACACTCAGCTGAGAGCATGTTGTGGTGCATTCACGTGATGTCGGACACGTCGGAAAAATTAATTTCCGAGATGTAAAATGTACATGACTACGTGCTCATGTCGGCACAGCAACTTGGAACTGTCGACTTACCGACAAGACGTCAGAATCGTCATCAAATGCGGGGCAAAAATACGTTTTGTTAATGTTAACATCCTACTTTTTATTAATTCACGTATTGCACATCAACTTTTTGCTCCAATATCAATTTTTTACAGTTAAATTTCACTGATCTTCTTCGTAGCATCGACGCTTGTTTGTGCTGTTGTTACAACATTCAGACTTTCCGAACTGAAATCACAATGAAGTCGGAAGAACGACTTTCCAACTCGGAAAGTTGGACCACCCGAGCAGCACATGAAGAGCAGCGTTACAACGTTATCGGTTTCTATTTCTATAGATGAAAAATTTACCTTGACATCTTCTGACTCGGAGCTGAAAGTCCTGTGCTGGTGTCTGCAGAGGGCAGGTGTCACTCTTATTGCCCTTGAATTTGCAAAAGTGGGCAATCTGACCAAACCTGAGACCAAACCTGCTCTCACGTTGCAAAACATCTGCGAATATTCTGAAATCAACAGAGAAAAAAAAATGTTTATAAAAGAGCCAAGTAGCAAGCTACACTGCTATAAAGAGAAGAAATGTCTGTCTGATTTTATTGTCCCAGCTCGCTTAGGTAGACAAAAACCATACAACTCATGTTACGAAAGCAGTTGAGTAACGTCAACACGTGTAGAGGTCGTTGGCTTATATTGTTCAAGAAATTAGAGACACAAACACCTCTATAGTTACACTTCACATTTCTTGAATTAACACGTTGAACTATTAGTTAGATAAAACCATGCAATCTGTAAAGCAACAATATAATAATAACAGAAGCTGACCAAATGATGTGACGGCAGAGGGCGTGGGAAGTGCTGGCGAGATCTCAAGTGTATAGAGATGTCTCACTCCGTTGTTTTTTTACGAAGCCAAATGTTATCGGAACGATTCTGAAAATGCCATCGATATTTTGCAGAGCTACGGTTTATAATTGTAGAAAAAACAAACATGTAAAGTAACATTACAAAAGTATAAGCATTCAAATTAATACCATAAGTAGGCCGACTCATTATTTAGAATGATCCCATTTGATAAGATTGGACAATATTTTGATGTTGTGGTATTATTTTTATCATCTTTACTGCCTGACAATATACTACATGGCAGCTTGTACTTGTCCCCCAGGGAAAACAGTTCCTCATTATCAAAATACATTAATCAACATTTAATTATTAGTTGACTATTCTATAATGTAGGCCTACAGATTAAATTAAAGACAATATTATTCCATTAAAAGGTGAATTAGATTTAAGTTTGGTAGAAATTTTAAGAAGCACAGAATAGAAATTCTCCAGAAAAGTATAAGCACCTTAAAATTGTACTGAAGCACATGATGGTATGTCATTATGGAATTCCTACAAGATGATAAACTCTGAACTTTGATACTTGTGGTGCAGTGCCATTAATTTGCGGACAATTGCATTATTGCCAGTCTAATTGCATTGCGATTAAAATACTATTTACTCTTACACATAATGTACATAATCGTCTTTTGTCTTCCGCGGCTGCTTTAAGTAAAAGTTGGTGTTTTTTGAAGGAGTTGGTATGGACTCTGCAGATGCTTTATTTCCTTTCTGGCCAACAAACTATAGAAAAAAATGGCACGTTTTGCATTCCATTTTTTATTATTGTGGGTGCAAAAAGGTTTCCTCGATGTCTTTTCACCTCCCAAAGATTTGTTATGTTTCCTATATAATCTTATTGGTGCTTAGTGTTAAGATACTTAGAGTACAGAGAGGTTTTATATTGTAAGTCTGTATTAATGTGCTTTAACAGCTCAATATATTCTCGAAAACTTTCAAAACATGAGTTTTTTCCAGTTGGAAATAAGCTCTGTTTCAATTACCCCAAGCAATGGTTTGGTCCGAATTAGGGCAGGGCCTGAAGATGTTTGAAAAATGATTCAGACATTGTTTGGAGGGAACTGCTGTTGGTGGCAGCTTGGTGATGCTGTTCGTTTCTGTTTTGTATGTTGAGATTTCTTTGCTTTATGTTAACTTCACAAGTTGCCGTTTTTGCTCACTTTGTGCATTTTTTGGTCAACAAAACAAATCTGCTTTTTTCAAAGAGTCTGCCTTTGCACCAACATCTTTTTACTCACCACCAGTGCCAAACAGCCATATTTATATATCCCATTTGAATGTAGAATTACTATCTGTAATGCTGAAGTGTCTTTTAGGGTTCAACAACCACAGCTGGACTTTGCTTGAAAAGAAAGTCATAAAATGAAGTCCTTAATCTCTCACCATTAGCCTCAGCGGAAGCCCCAAAAAGTTTTCCATATTGATGACAGACAATAGCCTGTGGGTTCAGTGATAATAATGATTTTGATGGTGAGGATTCAATGACTACTAACCTCAACAATGACAATGCTAAGTTGTTGGAGGACACTGTGATGCCCAACATGGAGGATGAAGAAGGCAACTGCAGCTGTACAGGCTTCTGTAATATCCTAAGTTAGTGTCATTTACGTCTAGTTCTTCTATGTAGGCCTACTGTTTGCTTATATTTTCTTTGTATATACAGTTAAATAAATAAAAAATAAAAAAAGGCTTACTGTTTGCTTATGACTTGCATTAGCTAATGTTACAGCTAGGTGGTAATAGCTAGCTAGCAGGAGTTGTGTGTTGGTGAGTTCCATTGTTCTATTGGGTGAATCTTTTCCACCATTTCTCGCACAAGCATGTGCCACTTTAGTCTTTGTCCACAGCTGTAAATGTATATTCAGTTGGTTGTATTATCTGATCATTTCCTCATTTAACTAAAAGTTATTGTGGCCGTCTACAAAACATTCTAACAGAAAGCACATTTACTGTAATGGCTGATTAGATTTGAGCACTTTGAATGAAGTTAAAGACGGCTTTGTTTGTTTGCATTGAACCAGTACAGTTCTCATGAGGCCTTACAGTCACCTATTTGCCTCAGTCTAAAGCAATATTGCTGTTGGATGTTTGCGAAATAGTTTTTGTCCTCAACTGATGAGGTGGTATTTTTTGACCAGGGAAGTTGTAGTAACTGATAAACCTGTAACCTTTATGCTAATTTATCTCAGAAGATGAAAAAGCTCTATTGTCTTGACCCAAACTTCAGCTTTCTCTATTGAGAATCACAAAGTAACATTGAAGTGTCTCTATCTATCCTTCCATCCATCTCACTTACGTTACCATACTTGTATGTAAGCTTTCCACAACAAAGTTGTAGTAAACAGTAGCTGGTGACGTTGGTGGTATTTTATCCATTTACACACAATGCAACACTCATACAATGCTGAATGACTTCACCCAATTTATTGTTTGGACAAGGTATTAGTCTTATTTTTGTAATCCTGTTGGATAATTTACCCAGACAGGTCAAATCTATCCAGTGCTAGACACAACAAGCTTAAGTATTACATGTAAAACTGACTCAAGTGTATTAGTAGTTGTAAAAAATGTTACATGTATACTGATGGAGAAAGTCTGCAAAATAGAGGTACATATACCATACTTTAAATTAACTCAACTACAAGCGAGTGTCCTAAAGTACTAAGGTTTGATCTTTTCACAAAGGGCTTCATCAGGACCATAAACCTTTTACACAGACAAATGGGTGTACTTTTACTTGTCAGCCATTGGTACACATGTTTGTCTGGTCATGTTGTTTTTCTAAAGCTTGTCCATTCATAGTTATAGGCTACATATTAATCGCAGGCTGTAGCAGGGCTATGGCTCTGTTTGTGTGTGGTCACTTGTATTTATCGAGCAAGCACACGTGATGAGATCAAAGACCTTGCTGCAGGGTCTTTCTGAGGGAGAGAGTCTCAGCTTAGTACAACTACAGAGTTTGTAGACTTGGCAATACGGTTTCAAGAATTATACAGAGGTGAGTTCTTATTTATCTGTGTCTGATTGAGGTTCTGTGTTATGATATCAGTACCATAGCTTTGAAAATGTGCCGCTGTTTTATACTTCTGTTCCCGTCTTTTACCTGTTCCCACTTCACAGCCGGTGAATAGAAAATGCCCCCCGCCGCAGCAAGCAATCTAGACTACACCCCACCAGATGGAGGTTGGGGCTGGGCTGTCGTCTTTGGTTCTTTCATCTCCATAGGATTCTCCTACGCCTTTCCCAAGTCGCTGACCATCTACTTTAAGGAAATTCAGGAATATTTTTCGGTTTCCTACAGCCAGATTGCCTGGGTGTCCTCTGTCATGCTCGCCTCCATGTATGCAGGAGGTCAGTGTCCATAATACATCTTCAAAGTTTTTACACATCTTGACTGAGAAAGTACTTTTAGCAATATTTTTGTTATTTATTTAACTAATGCAGGTGCAGCCGTAGGAGAGTAAACTTTTAAGGAAATAAGGTACCAAAATAATGAGATGCTCCTCCCCTGTGTACAGGACCTGTGAGCAGTATTCTTGTCAACCGTTATGGCAGCAGACCTGTGGTTATGGTTGGTGGGGTCATGGTCAGTACTGCCATGGTCCTTGCTTCTTTTGGCCGTACAATCATACATCTGTATCTTTGTGTTGGAGTGATTGGAGGTAAATGCTGTTTATGTGTTTTCATTTGTTATTATTTTTAAAAAGTGCACTGTCTATAGATTTATTTGATGAATTTTTCTACTGAGGTTGCTGCTCCTCTCTGAACATTTGCTTTACGTTGCTTGATTGTGACTGGCTGACACAGGAGGATGCCACTAACTCCCATTCATGAGGAGGTTTGTCATTATCAGGGTCAGTCCACTATAACCCTTTGTGCCCCTGTTTGGAGTTAACCAGGGTCACATTGTGCAATGTGTAAATATGTACTCAAATCACTATGAAAAATCCAAGCACTTCAAAGTCATACTAGATTTTGGTAAGCTTTTTATTTTTTCGAAACGTGTGATTGGATCAAATGAATTTAGAAAATCCCTGCATCTTTGGTGCGTTCCAAAGATCACATGATCTTGCTACTAACAGTGAGTAAACAAACTTCTTAGACTTTAAACTGTAAGTGTGTAGAGATGCTCCACCCACTGGGGGTTTATTTGGACCACTGTGCACATAAAACATGAAGTCAGTGTTTGGAATTTGGGCTGCAACAATAATGTACAATCTGCAGATCATGTACTCAACAAAGTGAGTTTTTCCGTCCCCAAGAGTTTCAGCGCAATCTTTAAAAGTTGTCAAAGTTTGCTGAAGTTAAAGTCAAGGATAACCTCAAACCTGCCTCCTGTATCCTGTGTTTAACAGTTGCTTTTGCTTTTGTGTTTGATGACCATTTCATTTTTTTAAATTGCTATTCATATTTTATAATGCTTCTCACACAATTCTTCGATTGCTTATAAATTCAAATCATATTGAATCCATATAGCAACTAAATTGTCATCATCCAACTCCCTCAAGACGGACCTGTTATTTTAGTTGTATGATCCACCTTGAAATTAAAACCAAAATCTTAATTCCTTTCCAAACAATGTAAGCGAATCACTCTTATAAGCTGCTGATGAAGGAGGTTTGTCAATGTTCCCTTTAGGTAACTGTCATTTCTTTTATAGTTTGATTCTGTTAACGATGTAACAGTCTCAGTGTTTCACTATCTGTCTTCAAGTCCTAATGAGACGGCATTACGGTCAAAAGTTTTACAACATTATCATATTAATTTATCAAAATCATTTTTTTGTGTGTTTAACCACTTCTATGTTCCAACAGGTCTTGGCCTTGCCTTCAACCTGCAGCCGGCTCTGACAATCATTGGTACCTACTTCCAGGTCAAAAGGCCAATGGCAAACGGGCTTGCTATGACGGGAAGTCCAGTTGTTCTTTCCACTCTGGCTCCTCTCAATCAGTTTCTGTTTGATTGTTTTGGCTGGAGAGGGAGCTTCCTCATCCTGGGATCCATTGTTTTGAACTGCTGTGTGGCTGGTTCTTTGATGCGACCAGTAAACAAAAATGCCCTACCAAAGCTAAAGGCTGAACCATCGGAGTGTAACGGGCCCGCTGCTGAGGAAGCTGCCAGTGCACCATCAGCTAACCTTTTGACTGAGGAAAATCAAAGTGAGAGCAGGAGTCAGGGCTGTGTGGACAAACTCATTGATGTCTCTCTTTTCCGACACAGGGGCTTCCTCATTTACCTTGTTGGCAATGTGGTAATGTTTTTTGGCTTTTTCGCACCTGTGGTTTTCCTGGCTCCATACGCCAAACATCAAGGGATGGATGATTATTCAGCTGCCTTCTTGCTCTCTATTTTTGCTTTAGTGGACATGTTTATCAGACCAGCAACTGGCCTCCTAGGCAACACTAAGTGGATCAGACCAAGGATCCAATACTTTTTCAGCTTTGCTGTTTCCTACAATGGTGTGTGCCACCTTTTATGTCCACTGGCGGATGGATATGTGGGTCTGGTTGTTTACGCTGTCTTCTTTGGTTTGGCATTTGGGATGGTTTCTGCTCTGCTCTTTGAAGTTCTGATGGACCTTGTTGGGGCTCATCGATTTTCCAGTGCAGTTGGACTCGTCACCATCATAGAATGTGGGCCAGTGCTTCTTGGACCTCCAATTTCAGGTTTGTGAATAAAAATATAAAAAAAGAAAATTCAGATTAAAAATGCATGAAAAATGTAGAAAATCACAAAACAACATCTAAATCAGTTTGCATCTTCTCTTTCAGGAGCTCTGGTTGATATATATGGGGACTATAAATACATGTACTATGCGTGTGGAGTGTTTATGCTGGTGCCTGGCATATTTTTCTTCATCATGCATTACTACAACTACAAGAAGCTGGACGAGGAGCGGAGGCAGGCAGTGGCTGTGGATATGAGGACTTGTGAAGAGGCAGTGGAACTTAAAACAAGCCAGGATGAGAAAACAACGCATGAAACGGATGGATAAACTTGCTGACTCTGATTCCATTATAAGTGGAAGATGACCCCACAGAGGCCTTGCAGCAGGGCATACAGTATATGGGGTATTATTGATAAAAATATATATTTTCTACTTTGGATGAGGTTGTTGGACTCTTTGGACCTTTGTTACATACTTTTAGATCAGCATTTGGTATTTTAATGGGTATTTTATGTGTGTTATTATTATTAGATTATGTGGCAAACATAAACTCTTAAGGGCTTCATTCATAAATCATCAGGCAACACCTCCAGTACAATTATCGTAATGTCTCTATAAACATTTACAATTCCTATTTGTTTCTTTAGTAGCTGAATAAATAGTAATTTTCCTGGGGGACTGATATGAAATAATGAGTCAAAACCTCCATGGAGCCAGTCCACAGCTGTTTATTATCCTACTTTTCCACTAGATGGCACTAGTCACTCTAATGTGAGAACTAAAGGTGCTGCACATGCTTCTCATTAAACTGGAATTTAACAAAGGATATCTTCATTGGTGTTTTGGGTTTTTACAGCATAGCTTTCAAAGTCTGGGTCGTGACCCTCCCATGAGCCTCCAGATCTAATGACTAAGGGTCGCTAAAGGCACAGCAATTAAAAAATGAGAAATGAAATGGCTGTTGTAAAGACTACGGAATATTTCTCTTAGAATACCTGCCCTGAAGCCCCCCTCATACTGCTCATAAATGAAAGTCTCGATTTAAGAGAAAATTCTTCATTCATTCTTAAAGTTTTAGTCAAAAGTAAAATTCATTTTCTATGTCTTGGGGATTTGCATGAGTTGTTTCACTGGGGCATCACTTAAGTACATAATAAAAATTCAGTTTGCAGTTGTGTTTTTGAAACTTTATCAAGTAAGTTTGGGGACCCTACGTGCATTTAATATTCCGGTCGTCTCCGTACAGGAACATTAGGGATTCGATCCCTAGCTCCTGCAGCCACATATCCAATGTGTCCGTGGGCAAGACACTTTACCCCAAGTTGCTCCTGCTGCTTCGGTGGAGGCGTATGAATGTGTACGAATAGGATTAGTTAGTACCGATGGACACTATACATAGCATCCTCTGCCTTCAGTGAGTGAATTGGTGTGAATGGGTAGGTGTGACCTGTGGTGTAAAAGTGCTTTGAGCAGTCAGAAGGTTAGAAATGCACTAAACAATCTCTAGTCCATCTACCATTTCAAAGTAAGACACCATTTGCATGTGAAGGTGAAGGGCTGAAATCTTAAACTTGGCCTCATTGACATATTAAGTATCATACGTAACACATAATGCATTTACCACTTTTTTTCCACTAATTCAAATCGCTTTCTTTAGTGACACTTTCTCGAGTGGAACACATTTGTATTCTGTGCACCGTGAAGAACTCCAAAGATTCTGACTCATCTACCTTAAGAGAATATTCTGACTGCAGATACAATCTGTCATTTTATGCCAGGTCGTCTCATCCTACCACAGGTCAAACTTTATATTCTAAACTTTATATGCAGACATATTGCATGATTACACCCCCTTAGTGTCTGGCCTTGAGCACCTACCACACAAGATACATGGAGGAGCCAAGCAGGAAAAGAACAATGCCATTATTAGAGAGATCTGCTTAAAGGATCCATTTTTATCACGTCCCTGCAAGGTGCTTATTGACTTCCTTTTGTAGATGGACCAAAATTGCTAAAGTGAACAAATCAATATGTTTATTTATAAGCTAAGATAACATTATCTGGAAATGAGATTAACAGTGTAAGCTTGTGGCTTCTGGTTTGGGTTGCCTTCTCTTTGGATCCTGCAATGCTGCTCCTCATGTTTAATGTTACCCAGTGTTCATGTTATCTTTCTATATTACTGTTGGGTTATTTATTTACCTAGACTCAATTGATTTAACATAGCAAAGTCCAGTTTCACCACAGACCTGGAACGCACGTATTCTTGATGTTTAGACATTGAATAGTTAGGCAGTGGTTGAGGAAGAAAAGAGATAAAAGTAACAAAACCACATTTTAAAAATGACATATTTTGAAGTAAAGGTCTTAGAATAAAGGACGTAGGCTGAGTAGAAGTACATAACATCAGAAACATGCAAAGTTTCTTAAGTTAAAACGCAACTGACGAGAAATATGTGAGAGTGTATCATTAGAAAATCATTAGAATATGATGGATTTTGAATGAACTTCCAGTACTTCACCTGACTGCAACTAAAGATCATTCATTAAATATACATGTATGTATTTTCTTGCTCAAACATTTAATTGAGTGGTTTGTAAAATCTAAGACAATGGGTACAAATGCCAAAGAGCCTCAGATAGCATCATCAAATGTTGTTATCAAGGCTGAACTTAAAAATCCTTTTGTGCTACTTCAATACAAGGAATAGTTATCAATGTGTTTAGGAAGATGAAAGTCATTCATTTTCATTTTGGCCATGTACTTTTTTTTTAACAGTAACTTATTGTACTTCTACAACAGGCTTATCAACTGAACAACTGATCTTTAAAGCTAAAGTTTTATTCATTTATGATGGTTAGTTTTGTTTCTATTACAATGGAGCGTTTTTGTAAACTCAAATTTTTGGACTAATTTCTTTTGATAGCTGTTATATAAATCTATTGGAGTAAAAAAATATCAATTTAAACCATAAATAAATAGTGAAATGTAAGTTTAAACCAGCTGGAATAGAGGCAATTGACACCCATATCATTTGAGTGTTTTAAGGGAGATAATGTCTGTATCAATATTATAGTGCCGATATGTGGCACAGTACTACAGCTGTCATTAACTTTAATGGAAGCATTTTCAGGTTAATGAGGAGACACAAAGTGAGAGAGTGAAAACCTCCAATTAATGGCAGCTCCCATAAACTCTGTGTCAACTCCTCTGTGAACAGCTTGAGCATAATCACTGTGATGAACTGTGACTGATGTCACTAAATCTCCCTTTAATTGGGACCAGAAAGATTGAATCCAGGCAGCGATGCGTCCAATCCCCACGTCGACTGCCACCCTATCGAGACGCCATGTTTGAACCGCCCTGCTGGTTCAACCCCGAGTTCTGTTTTAACTGGGATGTCTGTAAAGACGGGAGTGATACTATTTAATCCTACATGTTTGTTAATAATCTCTGTTAATCTTCTTTACCCACAGCGGCAGAACTAATCTGTCTTCACAATGTTTACACTTGGAGGGAGGGCAACGTCATGCAAATAGCAGAGACTTAAGAGTTTATTCATCAGCCCTGTGGACAGAGCTATTAATGACACACCGCTGGTCGAAAATAAACATCCATAGACAGGGCTGCTAACACGGACACACACAGGACGTCTTGATATGTTGCAGATAGGGGTGCGATTGCAGTTTCATTCTATACAAGGAGCTCTCAAGGACTCAATCACACCTTGTGGAGAGTAGAGACACTTTGTCCTGTAGTGTGTCTTAACTGACTGCTGAAACACAAGATTTACTGAGATCATTTGGGGGAAAACGAGGCACAGAGTTCCCTACTCACAAAATCGATAAGCTTTCCAAACAGCCACCATAACAACGATGGAGGTCACCTTGATATTTACATAAGAGTACAATTATCTGTGTTCTCCAGATATTCTTAAAAAATTGAGACAACATCTGAATGTTTTGGGTGAAAAACAGAAGAAGTCGAGATTTAGTTTCACAGTCCTCTGAGCCAGAATCAGAGTGCTACAAAATTCTCAGACAGCTGATAATTCTCATTGTTAATATACATATTGAAGATACATTTGTAAACATATATATATAGTGAGCTGTGTGTACCAGTTTTGGAAAATAACAACAAATATACTTAAGCACAACTAAGAGGTACTTTTAATTTTCTGCAACTTTGCACTTCTCTTTTATGTTACAGAAGATATTTACTTTATTATTCACTTTTTTGCGGAGCATTTTACAAGTGACCTGCAAAGTAGCATTTTACCTAAAAATAAGCCAAAAGCTCATAAAATACTATGCATTATTAAAGATAAAACTAGGGCTGAGACTGATGAATATTTATATGGAATGAATATTTATGAATATTCATCGTTTAGTCTTCAAAATGTCAAAAATCAGTAAAGAATTTCCATGTGTCACATTCAATCATTCTGGACTCGTCGTGTCTTTTTGGCACCACCAACATCCATAGGCCAAAGATATTCAGCCCGCAGTGGTTATAAAACAGCGAGGAGAAGCAAATCCTTAAATTACACCAGCTGAAACCTGTATCTTTAGGGGCACTTATGATCAAATTGTTCATTTCTTTAATGTGAGTTTATTAATCAACAACTTCGGTCCCAAATTACCCAAGAATATCCCATGATTATTTCATACTTAGCTGCAAGCTCAACCTCAATCAAATGCACCATTAAAATGCAGCTTAATCTATCAATCACAACCCAAGAATGTAATATATATTAATATAACAATCAGAAGGGGGCATTATACATAATACGAGTCCATGCTTTGGATACTTTGTGGACATTTTTCTTCTAATACTTTAACTCTAATTTAGTTTGACCTGAACCACAACTGTATTTATTGTGGGGGTTTTTGTTTTGTTTGGCCACATGGGGGCAGCGGTACAGGTTGTGAACCCTACATCGACATAAACTCCTGGGAGAAATATGTTTCCAAAGCTCTACAATGGTTGATCTGCTGGTGGGACTGCTAGTGCCAAAGACAATCACTACAAGAGTGTTGAGAGTGGATTAAAGCAGTAATGGCAGGCCTGACAATTAAAGAATGAACTGAAACTTGATGAAAAGTTTTGTAAAAGCCCAGAATACCTGTAAACTTTAAAAGTGATGCTTTCTATTCGGTGTGCATGCATTGTTATTTAAACAATCTATGGTTATAAAATGTTGTTGTATCTTTATAAAAAATGGACATAGCCACAATGACATTAGCCATTGGTTTGTGCTTTTAATTTGGCATTCTGGCAGTTGTAATCTTTTTTTTTTTGAGTGCAAAGTAACCATTTTTTGGTTGAAATGGGGCAGGGACTGTCAATTAAATATAGCCATGCCCTAAAACAGACCATGCTTTATTGTTAATTTTACTCCAAGTGTAATTTGTGTCTTCCAGAGACCAGGACAGTTTGGTAATACAGACACTCGACCAGGCGGAACTGTGCCGCTGCTGCAGCTGGTCATCAGGCATCCTTGTGGAATACAAATGTGACAAAGCAGATCCCTGATGAACACGGCCATGTTTTAAACTCAGACAAAAGAGGGAACTTAAACCCCTCAAACTACTCAATCATGACTAATGCTTGTAAAAGAAATTGAGTCGCAAAGCAAAGAGACTTAATGAGATTATGTTACACATAATTAACAATCTGTGAAACACATTTCCCAAAACCGAGAACAGTACGTCTTTTTTGTCCGCCGTCAAGCCTAAGAATGTGTGAATTATCGTCCAAACACACATTTAGCCCACTTTTCAGTGTTGACAATGCAGAGCCCCTGACCAATATGCTTAATCTGCCACTCAAAATACATTTAGCCTTTGTGAGAACAAATGTGCACCACTGAAATTCTGGTCGTAGAGACTGTCTGCTGCCTATTAGAACCATTGTTCCTCTTTATCTGGCAAACACAGACAACCACTGAAGCTGGCATGTCGGGGGACGCTGGTGCTGTTTTCTGCATATTACAGGAAGAATAAAAGGATTGTCCTGTGGATTATAATCTATCCTTTGAATACCACACTAAATTCCACTGCTTTATGAACAGTTATGATTGAAGAGCTAAAGGAGTGGATGACAAACTACACACAAGCACAGTAGCAGCTTCACATTGTGCACAAATGCAGGCAGATGCAATCTGTGGCATGTGGATAATAAAAAGTAAATGGCTTGTGTTATCAGTCTATCAGGGCAACACACTTGAGTGACCAATTCGACCAGAGATAACATTGTAAGATTTCATTTAATTCCCCAGTCATGATTTGGAAAATTGTATTGAATCTACGATAGTTCCCAATCTCCGTCTGCAGACGCCCGAGATAGGCATTCCAGCTCGCATATCCTCGGGGATCGACGACCAGGCTGCGGCTGAGACTGAGAGCATGACAGAGAAGACTGGGCATGAAAAAGAGAGAGGAGCAAAAATAATTATAAGAGCAACTGAGGCGTGTCGGCTTGTCCTTGCCTCAAAATGAAAAGCAGGATGAAACATGATGGCACAAATCAACTGCAAGCCCACGTACAGTACCTGATTCACTCCTAACATCTGTGTAATTACACATCTGAAACCTTGTAATACTGGGAATCTGTTGCTAAATTGTGTCATCTGCACATTTCTGGCCAGGACCCAGAATCATTAAGTGTATGATTAGTTTGAACTGAAATTGTTTATGAGCAGGGAGCAGGGAGCAGTGATTACGACATTTGGAAAGTGGGAGGAATAAATGACGAACTTTGATATACAGTGCAGTATGGATTTTGATTGTCAGTGCTGGAAAGGTTCTAAGTATTCCGGCCTTTGTTACCAAGAATGAGCGCTACATTGGCTAAATTGAATCAATGTCAATAGAGGTTCTTTGTGTTTCAAGGACACTCTCTTCTGAGCCTCAGACTGACATGGCGAGGTTGTTGACTGCCACAGCTGCCTCGCTAAGCCCGCCAAAGGTGTGTGATTAAATTCTCATTCTTTTCCAAAAGAGAAGTGAAGCCATTCAGAAACCTATAAACCATATGGACAAGTCAATAAAGCGTCTTTAAAGTAGACCTTATTGGTTCTCTCAGAGGAAAATGACAATAGAAAGTGGATGTCTTTGTGTGCAGCACATACCTATAGAGTGTGTGCACAATGGGAGTTTTTTCTTTTTTAGGCTTTACATATTTGTGAGTATTTGTCAGTTTTAATGGTGTTTTCAGTAGCTACACAGGTGGGGGGAAAGTCATTCAAAGCCTCATTTTCTAGTTTTGTAGATTTCAGAAGTATTTTACGACTATCAACACATGGTGAAGTTCCAATTGTGGGTTTTTTTGGTACATAAAGGACTGGTTAAGGTTTAGTAAAAAGATGTTTTGGGATTATTTAGAATTGGTTACTGAAGGGGGCTTTGGAAACCTGTTGGTGGCAGTCGCCATCCTGGAAATGCTGTCACAAGCTAACTTTCTGTGAACACCAGGCCAAGAGCTGGAGCTGAGCTTAAGCCTCCTGCCAAAACTTAACACTGAGAAGCCCCATCAGTCAGGTCAGCCAAGCACCGCTTATCCTTAAAACTCTTATCCTTCATCTCTGTCCCATCCCCCGAACAGTATGTGCAGATAAAGTCAATATGATATTTAGACCAATTATGTTATTTGAAACAGGCTGTAAACATGTTTATTTCAGCTGTAAAAATGGGCATTTTTAAATCGGTGTGTATGTGACTTCCGGTGCTTCAAGCCGGCCTCAAGTAAGCACTTGATAAGCTGCTGTTTTTTTATACTTTCCCACTGGCTTAATTTTTTAAGATTGGATGTTGCCCCTTGACAGGGGGGTAAGGGAAGGTGGAGTTGGGATGGCATACTGCAGGGAGCTCGAGGCTGCCCGGTCGAGATCTGAGCATCTGAACATAAAGCACAAACTTTATCCTCCAGGGCAAACCTCATGCACAATTTTTGATATGACTTAAATTAACGATCAGATACTATGCAAAATCTATATTGTAAGCTGTCTTCTTAAAGCTTAACATTGACAACTTTTTCGTGATTTAGACCTGTCTCCTTGATAAGTCTCCTGTTAGTTTCACTTATTTGTTGCCCATGAACGTTGCATTAGTCATCCTACTTCACTTACGAAGAGTAGAGCATCATAATTAGATTTTTGTGGCACAGCCTGAGCTGCTGTTGTTAAGGATTCTAAATGAGAACTTCATGAAAAGGTTGGACAAATGTTTTATGCTTTGGTTTATTGATATGGCATTTAAAATTATAGGATATCACCATATTTATGCATGATGCACAGAGGTTGTTCTGGTAGCTTCCTAATACTACTCACATTTCTTTTTTTACCGTTGTATTCTTTTTTGTTGTGTTTTCCCTCTGAATCCGTCCAGTCATTCCTCTTCCTGCCAGGCATTACAAATCAAAGATTAGCCTCAAAAAGAGTACGAGAACATTTGGTTATAAAGTTTCAGTTGCATTACTTGTGAGTAGGCTCTGATAAAGCATTAAGTGAGAATTACAAGTAATTTCTTTTTTCTTTCGTGCAGAAAATGTAATCTGAAAGAGTTATTTGACTTATATTTTCAGAGATTTTTTTGCAAACATTTGCCGCAGTGTCTATAATTGTAACACAGAGGAGAGTTAGAGCTAATGCAACCGAATGACAAACAACATAACTCACAAACTGACTCCTGTGCAGCCAATCAGCTTTAATGTATTGTAATATATTCATAAGGTCGTTCAGTGGTGATGGATTGGCCGAGCCTCAGAAAGAGGGAAGCTAATAAACAAATTTGTTAAGTCTTTATCTTCCGTCACTGGTGCAGCTCAGGATGCAAAGCCACGTGTCCAACTTTAAATATGACACTCAGACACATTTTTAAAATTAAATTATCAAAATATCCAATGTGGCGACTAGCTCTGCACGTGTTGGCATCAAGAGGGCATAAAACCTAAATTATAAAAAAAAAAAGGCCAATGTGATCTAATAATGATTCACAAAAGAATTCGAGAAAACACTCAGCTTGTTCTGCAGTCGAATTTAACTGCTTATATAAACAACAGAATAAGCAAAATATACACAAAAGACTGAAATTAACCTCATCAGGATAGAGTGAAGAGCATGATTGCATGCGCAGGCAGCAGTACACAAAACCACGTTTCCAAAAGCAGCCCTCTCAGCTGTCTAAATAGGATGATTGCTGCTGGTCTGAAGGGTCCTTCAGAGAGAGGAGCTTCAGAGGGAAAAAAGACACAGAGAAAAAAGGAAGCACATGTGGGAGGTGCCATCACTGATTAACTTGTTTAGTACTATGCAGTGGTTCTGATATGCGAGTGTGTTGTAGCCTATATGTAGAGCTATAATTTGTGCACATCCCGATGTCAGAAGATGGCAGCTTTACAAGCACTTTTGCTAACGGGAAATGAGAGATGGCTGAGCCTCTATCCGATTTTTTTTTTTTGCCTTCTCTTTGAACAGCTTCAGTGCTCACAGCCAGGTGAAGGACAGAGTCAAAGGAGGGCATCCTTTGTTGCAAAAGGCTGATTCTTATTATCCTTAACAACATGATGATCTAATTATCTCCCCGTGTAACTGCTGAGAATATTGCTAATAGCAACCATTTATCAGGATGTATTAATTGAAGCAGACTCCTACAATTAATCAGTTGCTCTGGCGGTTTTAATGTCATGTATTACTTTAACACAGCCTTCTTCTTTTTATCAGATCATAGAGGTAATCAGATTTGAATATCTAATTTCCATTCCTTTCACATGATTCAAAGAGGTTTATTAATGCAAATAACTTTTTTCTTCCAGGTTCCACTGCACAGTTTACCTGCGTAATGACAAACGAGAAATCACTCTTGTCTCTGGTTAGCTTCTTGCTCATTACGGCCCACATATATTCAGTTAGACCCACGTAAACTGCTTCATGACCCAAAGTTTAATCGGATGAGCCTTTTTTTTGGGATTCAGCAGGGGAATCAGTCTTTAAAAGTGTGTTTCTTATCTTTTGCCTGTTAGATGTTTCCCGTCAGGAAGGCCTAATGAATGGTTTTATCATCATCATCATCATCATCATCATCATCATCATCATCACCATCATCATCATCATCATTCTTTGAGAGGGTTCAGAGTTGTTGCTTTCTGCTTGTCAATATTTTCTATTTAACAGGTGAAACTCCTCATAAAAAAGCGTTATATAATAAAGTGGGGAAACAAAAGAGAAACTCACCCTACACATCTACTGTATACTGTATGTGTTGTTTTCTAGGGTTGAGTTATGGCGGAAGCACACAATGGATGATAGGACCATAGGCTTATCAATAATGCATAAGATAGTAAGAGAAATGACAGGCACTCTGCTGGTAGGTTCTCTGCAGAAGCAAGCCATAAATTTGCAGGGCAATAATAATGACTCTTCTCAGGGAAATAAAGGCCACCCTCTGCTCCCCGTAGTCATAAACCTGACTCACTCTTCCATTGGTTGCAAGAAAAATGCCTCCTCCCTCAACCACACAGGAGTCATACACAGGAGGTACTTCAAGCAGCCAACTTGATATGCAATCATCTCTCTTTACAGAGGAAAGAATTACAATTTCAGTTTTTATATTAGCTATTTTCCTATTACGCCTGTGGAGGTGGGGAGAAGCGCAAAGCTCACTAATGGTGAAATGAAGTTCACATGAACAGGTCGGGAAAATATTCCAAAAAAGATTCTGAGTAATTTAAGCTTTCAGCCTATTCTAATTATCCTGCTGTATAGTGGATTTATCTATTCTACCCTGGATTTTTATTTTGTTATTATTACAATTACTGATGATAGTTTTTTGGTGGGCAATAAGTTTACAAATTACTTTACAGTTCCTCTATAAAAGTTACAAGAGAAGATCAGTACAAATTTTATACGTACGTCTGCCGCCAGGATGAGTTTAGCTGAGAACAAGATAAAGAGGAAACAGCTTTTTTTTTAAACTTTAAACGTTTAAATGATCAAGTTGTACAGAAAGCCTATTTATTCCCATTTTTGTGCTAAGCTAAGTATAATTGGCTAGTGTTACCTTATATTAACTTCCCTTTTTTTGAAAATTATACATTTGGGTGGACCAATAGTTTTTTTTATATTGGAGAGTAAGTGCTAGTGTGTCTAATAATAGGTCTACCCATTTCCTAGCTTGTCAGCTATAAGCAAAGAGAACTATACAGCCAGGCAAACTAGCTTAAACTAGCTCAAACTAGTACTTTGTGGCAGACATTGGTCGACGTTTTTGCAGGCTTACAACAGATGATGGATTTTTCTTTGTTCCTTTTTCAGAGCATGTGAATTATTAATTTCTGTCAAAAGTCTTAAAAAGTGTATCTGGAGAAAATTACCAACCATGACTTTAAATGGAAACTTGTAAAATAGTCACATTTTACGTGTCAAGTAGCTAGCTAGTTTAGCCTGCTAATGTATGCACTCAGTAGCACTTCAACACTAATATAATGGTCAAATTCAAGTAGTCTATTCCAACCCTGTAAACAAGTAAAAATCACTGCTTCTGGAAAGCTGTCAGGATTCACTGAGCTGTCTTAACTATTCATACCATTACTTGTGAGAGGTCTTAAATTTTTAGATGGCACTTTGACTGAGACTGGTCTGAATACTTTCAAATCTACACCATTTAGCAAGCGTTATATGATTTCTTCATTATACTATTCATGTGGATTTGCTTGAAATATCAACGTTAGAAAAAATATATATTGAAGCTTGAGTTTGGTTGCTTTTTAATTATCTTGAGCAAAAATCATATTCTCCACACAGGATAACAGAATGCCCTTATCATCTGTAGCAGTGTTGCCTTATACTATACAGTATATTCACTTTTGACCCTCCAACCATTAGATTAAAGAAATTGCGTTAATACATATAGAAAGGTTTGCGGTTGACCTCTGCTGCTGAGGTCCCTCCAGCTGTTCACGTCATATTCAGTCAGCAGTGGCCCAGAACAAACATTGTGAGATGGAGAGAGCTGGGTAAGGTCTTCATAATCAGCTCCGGCAAGCTGCCTTTGGAGTTCAAACAGCAGGTATAAAACAGTTTAGGGTCCATTTGTTGTGCTGAGTGCTTTCCACAAAAGGTTGCTGGAGACAATCTGACCTTGTCGCACTGAGATTTGTCCTGAATCCCTTTAAAACTGCGCCTGGGACTGGTAAAGATATGGCATATCTTACCCACGTGTTCCTGAATCATGTACCTTTTAGGTTCTTTACGAAATACAAAACATTACAATTGTCTGTCTCTGATTGAATGTCTAAATGTTTAGAAGGGTCAAACTTCTCCCTGATTAGCCAGTTTGACTGTTTGCAGTAGCAAAAAAAACGTCATCTGGTTGTGCGAGGATCCCTGATGTCAAGCATCTACTGTTACAGGAACATGACTAAATGATTATGTTCATGCCATTCATGTGCTAATGCAAACATCTGAAGGGCCAATGTGGTTTCATCTCAGGAGATGAATGCAGACATCAGAGGAGGACTGGCAGGTTCAATTACAAGAACGACCACAATTTTTTGGGTTGTCATTTGATGTGATAGAGCCAACATGACTTCAATGCGCCATGTCAACTATATGCACACTGAGGACGCACGAAGGGGAAGGGAAAATGATTGATTGTATGGCTTTGTGTCGGAAATGTCTTCCCATAAGATTTCCTCCCCTTTTCACAAATCTCCCGAAGATCTCCCCGTTTGATATTTTTATATCTGATTTGACAATCTTAAAGAAAGGAAATGCAAAAAACGCATATAACGGAGATGGCTGCTGATAGCTGGTGACATTT
Organism: Labrus bergylta; assembly: GCF_963930695.1. NCBI lineage: Eukaryota > Metazoa > Chordata > Actinopteri > Labriformes > Labridae > Labrus > Labrus bergylta. The sequence continues at coordinate 9,477,073 of NC_089206.1, read as the reverse complement.
CTAAAGAGAGAGAAAAAATCCACCTTTTGTGTTTTTTCATCACCTGGATGCCACGAAAGAGAGCAGGTTTTACAGTAGCAAATCTCAGGATGCACAGAGGTGGTTACTGGGATGGAACAGTGAAGCTCAGAGCCAGAAGGCAACAGCATCTGCTCTCTCTGGAGACTGTCATCAGCAGTTTGGGCCAAAAGAACGGCTACTTATGTTGAAATGTCCATGCGCAAGCTCTGTTTTTTCTTTCAGTAGCGTGATTCTCTTTGTTAATTTGAAAATTTCCCAACGTGCATGCAATGACATTTGGCATAATGGCGGGATCAAATAGTGTAGCTCTCAGTAAATGTCAATCGGACTCAGAAAATAAAAAAAATAATAATCCAGTTTTGATTATACGTAAAAAGGAAAAAACAACAGTACCGGGCATGCGTTTGGATAGCAAACTGTTAGGATTTCATCCTGCTTCTCACCTGAGTTTTCTCATATCACACCTCAGGTGTGGAAAGGTTTGTGTCTGGGAAGTTAATGAGCTGCCTCGCCTGAGAGAAATGTGCCCTGCTCTTATCCACAACAAAGATATAATGGAAAAGATTAATATCCTTAAAAGAATCTATTAAATGTTAAGATCAACTGATGTAAAAGGTGAGATACCCAATTTCCATTAAACATGAGGGGCTCAGCGAATGGAAAAACACACCACTCAAGACTTCAGTTATTATAATAGCAGTTCGGGGCTGATTCTACCCGCTAAGACATTAATACTCTACTGAATAAGATTCAAAGGCCAGATTCTCACACTGCCTACTATAAAGATAATCTTATTTCTTACTTGGCTGAACTTGAGAGTTGGCTCATGCAGATAAGGCAGACACCAACCGATTCCCATTGACCTTTCCAGAAAGGAGCGGAGAATGCTTCAGAAAAACAAAAACACTCAATGAAAATGCAAATGAATCACTTGAAAGGCGTCCCTCTCACTCTTTCACTGTAAGTTCTTTACTGGCAGTGATTTATTGATCTCAGAGAAAATATATTTCAGTAGTTAAACAAACACCAAGATGTTATCTTCTTCTATTACTGAGTCTTTGAAGCTGGTGTCGTACCACTTGTGTTTTTGGTGTCACAGCTAGCATCCAAACAGCCTGTGTGAATGAGAGGAGGTTTTTCTTTTTTAATTAAAGCAGAAATGCCTGTAGAAATAAATGACTTTTATCTACAACCCCCCCCCCCCCCCCCCCCCATTCTTCCTTCTCTTTTATTTTTCAAAAGGCATTGCTTGGTGATGCATGACGTGATCTACAGTATGACATGTTCTGTGTCTGGTAGAAACCGGCCTCCTGGGAACAGCGTTGTAATCAACAGTAATATCGTCTTAAAATGTCACATCTTTTTTAGGGCAGCTAAACCTTTAGTGATCCCTGTTATGACAAGAGTCGGCACAGCTGAGGGGGAAGCTAAATGGAAAACTGCTCCATAGTTCTTCCTGAGACATCTCCTGCTCTCCCACCCCGGAGCGAATCATAACGATTTATTGACATTTTTACTCTGCTTAGCCACCCTCAGCATAAAGAAGCGACCAACACCTTATCTCGCAGGCATGCCATTTGGAAAAGGAAATTCGACATGGAATCAGACAGGCGTTAAGAGTACACCAATGCTCCTGCCATTATTGGTAGAATACGTGACTTCATGTTGTCTTTCTGCAGATGTTAGAAGGAGCATGGTGCTGGGGACATGTCTATGGGAATCTCATCACTCTTGGTCCGTAACTTTCTGGCCAAAAGCCTGTGGGTGTGTTTGGCTGTCTGCTTCCTGGCCATATTTGTTCAGTACAGGTAAGATTTAGGGGAAAAAAACTTTTGTGAACATTCTAACAAAACTTGTCTTATTCACAGGGTCACTTTTCAGAAAGCAGCCGTCAGAACCTTTAAGGGAGGATCCATAGAATCAGTAGTGCATGAACCTTCTTCAGACAGAAACTGGTGGTCTCCAGGTAAGGAAGAACATCTTTTTGATTTGTGGTTTCTTGCACTGCAAAGATGATGTGCATGATGTGTATGTCAAGTATTGAAATCCTTTCACAAATAAAGATTGCATTTTGCTATCATGAAAGTGACCAAGAGTCACTAAAGCTAAGAAAACTACGTTGCTATCGAACTTTGTAGACATGTAAGCAGAGAGATGTGTCATAGGAAAGCACGACTTGAACGCAGTCCAACACATTCAAATGTCTGCAAAGATAGAGTTGTTTTTTTACAGTGTTTACCAAGCTTCTGTCAAGAGAGGAAATCACATATCTGTAGAAATATTCCAGCTACCACAAACATTAAACAGAAAAGCAAATGACTTACGTTTGATAGCATCAAGGTAAAGCGACTGTTGGCCCGTAAATAGAATTGAACAACAATATACATATGTTCATTAATACAGCTAAGTGATAGTAGTAATATCATTTGAAAACATATTTAACGTATTTCAGTATGTTTACTTTTATCTGCATGCCTCTTAGTGGCTGGCGGGCTCCGCCATTGGATCGTCTGAGAGCTGCAATGCATTTTGGGGTGTGCTCCCGTATCAAACTTAAAAAAATCAAGCCAACCTAGTTTACTTCCAGACATTTCTCTTATAACAAAATTGCATATTATGATTAAGGAACATACTTCATATTCAATGTGATGTCATTTTAGAAACAGTGCAGCCATCTTGATTGTTTATAAAACTGCCTCAACAGCACTTAAACTCCATAGAAGACGAAAAAGGTTGTGATTGGCTTGACCTAAATCAGGTCGGATGGAAATCTAAGTCTAAACTGGGGGGGCCAGATGCATCTGACAGAACAAATAAAACATGAATTCAAAGATTCGTCTCGTTCTTAGGCTAAAGACCCAATTGACTACACTTTACTGGATAATTTCATTTTCTCCAATTATTGACAATAATTGAGTTTTTCTGTTACATTGTATCTAACTTTTGAAACAAATGTACTGTGTTAACCCAGTCATAGCCACTTATAAATGGTTGTTACACATTTGGAATCAGGAGTTTCTTTCTAAAATGATCAGGAATACTGAAAACTAGGGGCATTGGTAACCTAGCGGTTATGACACATGCCCATGTACAGAAGCTATAGTCCTTGTCGCAGATGCCGTGGGTTTGAATCCGGCCTCGGGCCTTTGCTGGAAGTCATACCCACTCCCTCGTACCCACTCCGAGCATTTCCTGTCAATCTCCAGCTGTCCTATCCTATAAAGGCATGAATCGCCCAAAAATCCTTATTCAAAAGTTAATTTTGAAGATAAATAATCTTTGTTGGATAATAAATTGTTGCAATATTGGATAAAATATTCTACTTTAAAATCTCTCTGTTTCACTTGTTTTTCATTTCCTTTTTGTCAAATTAGTTAAAAAAAACATTGAACTGGAACCCTGCTCTTGATTATCTGCCCTAACAGAAAAAAACCTGAACATAAAATAACCCAGCAACTAGACTTTTCGAGAGATATCAGTATTTGTTTTTCAAGCCAAAAAATAAAATGTTTTTTTCCAAATGAGAGATCACAGATATTATTGATTTTGGACACAAGGCCAGGAGTTCTACATACACCCAAACAAACCTCTATAAAACAGGTAGCTTAAAGGGCATACATTAGATCACTGTACCATTGTATCAAAGCACAGTATCAACATGGGGGAAAGTGCTGAAACAATTAATAAATGTCCCTTCTATGGGATCTATTGTTCCCCTCCAGAACAACTCAGCAATTTATTAAATTTGGCTTCCCACTATATGTTCCAATTCCCCTCTGCACAGAGTTGAAGCCGCCAACGTGTCAGACATTAATGCCGTGTTGTAAAGTGTTCCTACATCTCAAGCAGTGTCTTGCTGTTCCTCTCACTCCGGGTTTTCTTCACTCCTTGCTGAACTGGGAATGCACCCTGTCTTCCTGAGCGAGCATCAAAATAAAAAGTGAAGTCTTTATGCCGTAGAGATGGCAGTTTGAGCTGCAGGCCTTGGGCATGTTCTGCATGCAGGTGATAAAAAAATAAATAAAAAAACTCCAGACACAATGCGAAAGTAGAGCTCACCTCTTAGTGAAGGTGACGGGGAACAGGAAGGATGGAGCTGTGTCCCCACTTTTACAGATCTGAGCTGATTTACACCTAATAACAGCTCTCACCTCCCCCTTCTTTGCTCTGATCACCATTACGTCTCCATCACACTCCCCCATTGTAGGCGAAGATGGCCTTCAGATGAATGGTTATTATTATTTTCTCAGCACAATCCGCTTTCAATTTTCCTTTTCTGCTCAGCTCGTGAAAACACAATCTTTCTTAATCTTCTTTTATGCACCGTCCTCTAACAATACCAAAATATGCTAAGGATCGGGGTGATGATTTTGCCTTCTCCTACTGCATGCTTATATCTGCTATTATAACCTCCTGAATCCTTGGTTTAGTTGATTTGAATAACCTTACATTATTTAAAAGACATGGAGCAAGTTCTTGGCTTTCTTTATGCAAGTAAAAGAAGAACCTGACACCTAAAAATAGGACAGAAATAAAAAGAAATATTACCTTTGATAAACAAGAAACCTTTCTAAATGTAAATAATTGTTGATCATGCGCTGCCAGTTTCCCTGATTTGCATGTCTCTGAAGCATATGATCAGGTGGAGCTCTCACCATGCCATCTAATCCGGAGGCAGTCTGGCTTTAAGACATGTGATACAGTCTTTACACTCAGCCAGCCTGTACGGAAACATTTGTCTCTTAGTGCTCACTGAGGGGGGGACTCAGCGAGCGAGAGCCGCTGCTCAGAGGCTGCCTCTCACTGGAAGGATGCAGACGGTGAGAGAAGAGATTCCACTACAGTTAATTAAGGAGCACTCTGCACGTGCCTATAAATGCGAAGGGGCAAATGAATTCAGTGTCAGTGAGAGCAGCTCCTCGAGGGGAAGCAGTGATATTTCAAAGGTGGAATTGAAAGAGCTGTAAATCTATTTCCTGACTCCGGCTTGACGGTCATTTCTGAATCACTGGACTGTTGCTATCAAAGTGTGGAGCAGGCAGGCAGAGTCAGTGGAGTTTCCTCCCCGAGCCAAATTCAAGACTTATTGGATGGGATAAACATGAGCAGCATTATGGATGGATTTATGTCATTCTGCTGAGATATTTATACACTCATTGTCTGGTTGCTCAGGTAAGATTTTCTTCTTTTTTCTCTGGGCAGAGAATAAATCATGGCAATGTTGAGAGATGAAGCTTTTTGCATGAAAATGGCAAATTGGACTTTTACCATCAAAATCCATTTGAATTCAATTACAAAGTCTAAAATATAAAACTATAACTAAATGGTATATTGTTGTGGGAAAAGAGCATCTTTCTGTACTCTTGTTTCCTGATGTGATTTATTATTGATCATACTAAGAATTATTATTTTGTTTGAGATGTTTAAGAGCCACTTAGCCATTTTCTAAACTATTTTATTGCTACTTTAGATGCCTTGAAGCACAATAAACTTGTGAAAGGAATGAGACGTCTTCAGTTTAACTGTATTATTCATTCATTGAAAAAGGTTCAACTGAAATAATACACACCTGAAATGTTTGATAAAACTTTGCATGCATTTGGAAATCACAAGAGTTATTGACAAGTTTAAAAGTGTTTACATTATATATATATATATATATATATATATATATAACATATATATATATATATATTGATATATATATTGATATATTGATATATTGATATGGTGCATTTGATACAATGGTGAGTAAACTGATTCTTTCAGGCAGTTTTCTGCTGTGAATAAAACTGCTGTGAAATGATTTCAGGGCTGAAACATTTTGTATTTTCTCCTTCATAGATTTCTTTCCCTCTATGACCAGGAGCATTCCTCGCTGTCGTTCTATATCTCTTTTTTTTCATTTCTTATCTAAACAGCATGGTGAAACATTACAAGGTTTTTGATTCCCATTACTGCTGTGTGACTGTCACATTATTCTGACAGATACAGAAAAACCTCGGCAGACAGCTGCTCACAAAATCTTATCTTTCTTCAAGTTTAGATTTTTTCTTTTTTTTTTTTGGTTCTGAGGCAGGAGCACAGCTCAGGAGTTGAAGGGAGTCAGCCTGTCATGGGAAATCTCTGCTGCATGGGGGGAAAAACTCCCCGGGGATCACTACACATTTGCAGCATTGTGGCTCAGGGACAAGACAGGGCAAACTAAGAAGAGAAAATGGGGAAGAACTCATACTTATATAATCATGTAAATGATAAATTCGATGACTAAAACCCCACTGAGGAGCGATAAGGCCAATTATAGGCTTGAATGCTTGTAAAAAATCTTGAAGTCCTTTTTTTTTTGCTCATGACTCCAGAAGTGTGTGTTTGCGTGAATGTGTTGGAGGCATTTGGGGGGCTTAAGGTCATAGGTTGGGAACATTTTTTTACGAGTTGACTCTACCTCTGCCGGTCCTCAGCAGATGTGTCCTGTCATGTCCTGGCTGCTCTGCCTGTGCCTCTGGGTCAGTGTGACGGCCATCCAGCTGTGTCAGGCCACTTTCTACGACACCATCCAGCAACATCATGGGACACGGCCTGGACGAACCACCATCCACCAGATTGGTGAGTCCTTTCAAAGCACTTAAAACCACAAAGCAAAGGTTCTTAATATACTGTTACTGAGGCAATTAAAGGTTTGATTGCTCATCTGTTTAATTAGATGTCACAAGCCTTGTTTTATGTCTCCTTTTTGATTTTATTTAGTCATTATTTTCCCTTGCTTGGGCTGACTAGAAAGGGCATTTTACAGTGTTTTCTTTTTCATTTTGATTTGGCCTTGATAGCGTCAGGGGCGTGTCCATAAGTTTTTGACCAAAGGCCTTGACACACCAAGCAGATGAAAAAAAGAAAGAACTAGTAGCGACGAAGGCTGCCTGTGGCATCGCCTCACGTCTTGGCCAAACTGTTGGTGAACACACCGCAAAGACTACAGACGACGGCCAACCACCACGTGGGTTCTGCGCATGCGTGAGAGGAAATAACTCTCCATGCCCGCAGGCGTCGGTATGATATGAGAAGACCACTTGTAAAATAGCCTACTAATCGATCTTGGTCTTTTAGTGGAAAAAGAAAAGGAGAGGCGGAGGCGACAAATAAGGAGAAACAGCACTAATGGGTGAAAGCATGGATGGACTCCAGCGGCATTCTCAAGGGGCTTTCCCAAACTTGTGTCCTCTCAGCGACCGCGATTCAACATGTCGAATATCGACGGGTAGCGACAGAGCCGGACACACCGCAAAAACTGGGGCAATGACCGCTCACCGACAGTCCAACTAGGACCGACGGCCGACAATCTCCTTGGTGTGTCAGGGCCTTAAGATGGCCAAACTTGGGCAACTAATGTAGGGGTGACATAAGGAAGTTTGCACAGTGGTTACCGTTTATCTCTACTAATCTCGTCTACTTTAACTGCTGATATAAGGTTATCATACTATGTTGCATTCACTTTAATAGATTTATTTTTAATTCAATAAATAGCACACCAGGTTACGTAAAAATCTCTGCTTTTCAATTGTTTCAGGACTTAAACAGTGACGAGTCTAAAATAAGAAACATGGTACTGATGAAAAGAGATGAAAACAAATGGCAGCTTGTGGCAACAAAGCCCAATAAGCTCATCTTTGAATAGTCATCTAGCCAATCATAGTTTATGGGGTGGCACCGGGGGTGGCCAATCAGATTTCAGGGGGCTGATGCCACCCAAGACCACCTTTTTGAAATGCCCCTGGATAGCATGAGAATTTCACTCCTGAAGATCACAAAAGTAGCGAGTGAACGCTGTTGCAGTTTCCTTTTTGAGTTATTCCAGTTGATTTTCATGCTACACTGCTCCTTCTCAATTTGATCTGAGCGATTGTGGTCTCTGTGAAATTACTCTGGATAGAAAATGATGGAAACATTGCTTTTGAACCTTTTTGTTTTTTGTAAGGCGAATGGGAGCTGCGGTTATGGTAAATAATTATGATCTAAGGGTTCGACAGAGGAAAGGAAGCTGAACTTCAAAGGGAGAAGTAGATGCATAAGTGTGTAGGTCCTTGGTGTCTGATATTTCCTGCACATCAGCAAGGGGTCTTTTTCAATACTCTCAATATTGAGAGTCAGAAGACTTCCTGTTCCAACACCTTCATTTCATTATTCCCATCTGGCAGACATGTATTGGAGGAAGAATAAACCTTACCAACAAATAGGTTATCTTGAAGAAAAGTGGTCTCATGTCAACAAAAGGGAAATGGATTTAATATTTCAAATATGCATTCAGGTAACTCTGGAGGAAACAAGTACAAAGCGAACATTTCTAGTCCTTCAGGAGCCTCTGCCACTAAAAGTGTAAATGCCCTGTCATTCCATTTACCATAGCATGGCTAACCCTCACCCTGGATAAATGAGATGCCAGGTTTATGAGAGGAGGATGGGATGCCTGTCTGGATTGATTCTGACACTGGGACATTTGTTGTGCGCTGGGCGTTGTGTGCCTGTTGGATTGGCGGGAGGATTGAGGTTGACGGGTCATGAATTGGTGGCAAGGAGGCCATTGGTTGCAGACCATTCGGCCAATCATTTAAGGCAGCTAAAATGCCACAAGTTCACGGCAAATGGTATTACCAGAGGAAATCGAGATTACAGAGGGCGGCGGATCAGTTGTGTCCTTGCCAATAGAAGTTTAGATCTTTGGGGAGGGATTGTTGTTTTAGAAAAAGCAAGTCAATCATGTGTGTTGACTTTGGGAGCAGCTGAATTGTGACCTGATCTTCGTATCCCTTCAACAAACACAAACTTGAGATAAATTATTGGTTGTAAATAGAAGCACCTGTAGCATGACAAGGGCGTACGCGACAGGAAAATTACAGATTTATCAGCAGCATTGTGTTTCCAGCTCCATATAATAATTTCTTCTGACAGCAAATAAGCAACTGTTCCACTTGTGCTCCGAGTTATTGGCACAGAACGTGTGTCCAGAAGTCCATTAGCCGGATGACCCTTGAATAGCTGCTTGTGTGCGTTCAGTGATTCGGACAAGGCAGCCTGCTTTACAGCCTACAGCTCTACTTACAGATTGCTGCCTGCCACTCTTTCAGATACGCTCTGGGCTTTTCTCTCTCCCTCTCTCCCTCTCCCTCTCTCTGCCTTCCCTGGTGCAGGCGGTGTTGCTCTCTCTGCGGCATGATTCATAAGGTGCTGTATTTATTTGGTGCAAAGAGCATGAACTGTGCACGAAATAGAACAGATTGTGTTTGTCGTGCATCTGTAATGTGGCGAGCAGAGATGCTGCCTTTTTTTTGGGGTCATGCTTTTCTCGACCTCAGAGGAAACTGCGGGAGGATTTTCATTGTCTTAAACACTGACTTGCAGAAGAAAAATGACTTGCATTGTGAACAGATCCTGCCGGAAGCATTAAAATCCACTTTTCATTGTACTTTCCTGCAGCTGTTATCAGACATTTAGTAAAAACTGAAATGAATGCTCACTGCTAAAAGAACAAAGGTGCAGTGAGTGTTTGGAGCAGCTGTCTATTTTCTAGCTGAAGAAACAGTGCCATTGGTGATGCAGAGCGTGATGTGGAGGTGTTAGCAGAGCGTACGACAAAGAGTATAGTGGCTGCCTGAGGTGGGCATGCTCTTCTGTGAACTCACTCCTACCAACAGCCGGCTTTGCAAGGTCAAACTGTTCATAACTGAAAGGTCATTGTATGGAAGCAGCGTGTGCACATCGGCCTCTTACCTTGTAGTTTGTGCAAAATGTGTAGCAGCAAGTGAGTGAATGTGCATAATAAGATGCAGAGAAGCTGAAGTGGGGGATACGGATAGCAGAAGTTATTCACTTGCAAGTATCCACTGTTTATTATAATTTATTCAGACTTGGGTCATAAATACTTAACTCTGTGTGGTATCAATTTTACAGCCTTTCTCTTTCCTTACACTCTAAGATATGATGATCGATCGCTGTATAGTAGCTTTACATACCCTACCTCCTCATCTCTCTTAAAGAAATACCTTCAAGCTAGAATTTACTTTCACTTTTGGTTCCTTTTATTTGAATTATTTTCAATATATGCAGTACACCTGTATTTTTTTTGTTCCTTTTAAAAGCTAAAATGCCACTACAATCCCTCATGTCTTGCTTTCAGGGGCTTTAGAGAAGCACAGGATCAGTGTTTTTTTTTTTTTAATGCGCTCCAACAAAAGAACCCACTCGCTGCTGAAGCTCACAATGCAACAAACATGAAAAATGGATTTTCGCCTGTCACAAACAAAGGTTGCATCCTCTTTGCACTGTTTTAGACAGTGACAATTTAATAGCCTTATATAATGCATCCTGCAGGCACATTATTTTGACATACATCTTCCTCCTCCCCTCCCGTAGTCCTCCTCTCCGCCATGCACTCGCTAGTGTCAGCGTTGCTCCGCTGCAGCGCCAATGGGAAGTGGCGTGCGGCCTCAGCCCGCGGCCCCTCCACATCTGGAGCTTGACGAAGCCACTTTGTTCTGCTGTTGTTAAACATGCCAGTGTGACGTCGAAGGACCCCTGACCACTCTGTTAAACTTGAAAAACAGAGTTCTGTGCTCTTGTAGCTCTGAGAGGCAAAGCTTGTTCAGCCTGTGTAGTATGATATATTTCACAGAAATAAACTATTCATTTCATTTCCTTGTTAAGCCCTGAGAGTAAAATATATACTTAAGTAAATGAATCTAAGGACAATCAAGGCTCTAATTATTACAGTATACACAGCTCACAGCTACAAATAGGTTTTACATATTTCAATATTTCCCATTTATTCTTTCTTCCAGGCTATGAATTATTCATCAGGGAGAGCTCCTCTAAGCTGGTGGATATTTGTTTATACAGCATGTTTAATTGAAGTCTTTCAGCCAATTCTGTGCAGGGGCTATGGTTTGTGGTCACAACGCTTAAATGCAAAATGAATTTCTGTGGCCCACAGCTCAATTAATTAGCCAGCATTCTCTCTCAAGGCTTCAACAGCTGTTTCCCGTCTTTGCCAGTATCCCCGTGTATTAATAACAGGGGTGTTAACAGCAGCTCACTATGTATGGCTGTGTCAGTGTCACAGGTGTTTCTGGTACATTTCTGTCATTTTATTTTAGGAGTGCAGGAGTGAAGCTTTTTCTACCTGGAGGTTATAGGGAGCAATTTACTATTCAACAGAAGTTAAGCTTTGAATTGACATAATGTTGCTTCTACATTTTTCAGATCTTACTAATGACAATCGGAATCCCTGAATGGACACATGCATTAAACCAGTGGTTCTCAACTGGTGGGTCAGGACCCAAACGTGGGTCGCGGAGCTATTTTTAGTGGGTCGCGAATTTGTGCCTGGAAGAAAAATGCTGTCAAAAAGTCTATGAAGCGCTTTTTTTAAACAAGTTTGTTTTATTCCGTTTTTTTTTTTGCTCTATCACGCTTTGTAACGTCTGAGGGTCAATCTGCACAAGTTTTCTTTAAATAAATCTGATTGACCTTTTGCTTTAAACAATGAGTTGATCAACATCATCTTTAGGCACGTCTCCTTTGATAATCCTGAAACAGTTCTCGTGTCTGTGTTTTATTAAACAGTATCAGTTACCAGGGGACAAATAAGGAAGCTCAACATGACCCGCCGTTGCCTGCTTCCTGCATTCCTTAATGAAGATTCATCCAGTAGTTAATCAGATAATTAAACTATTTATATAATACTACATTTGCAAAAGAATATACATGGGGAAAATGTGACTGACTGGATACAAAGCCCAGGTTTTAATTCAACCCTTTGGCTCCTTTCCCGAATGTCATTCCCCACTCTCTCTCTCTCTCTCTCTCTCTCTCTCTCTCTCTCCCTGATTTCCAACACTATCCACTATCATATCTCTCGAATAAAGGCACAAATAAATCTTTGAAAAAAAACATATAGGCCTAGAATTTATAAAGTTAACTGAAAATGAATTGGAAATGGATTTTTTTCAATCTAACAATAAACTATCCACCTGTAGTGATCACAGAATGTGTCCTATTTTGTGTTGTGTTAAGTGCTCAAAACATAAGAAGTGGCCTTTTTTCATTTAAATCAAAACCAATAACATGATCTTCCCTTTCCCTTGCAAATTGATTGTATTGCATTAAAAAACCACAGGCCTTGACATGAGCCCAGGACTCTAGTGTGACAATCCTGCAACTTTAAAGGCCCGCCATGTATCCCAACAACCAACAACCATTGAGTCCAGACCATAACTTTACACTTTTCTTTTTTTTAAGATTTATTTTTGGCTTTTTTGGGGCCTTTATTAGAGAGACAGGGCAGTGGATAGAGTCAGAAATCAGGGAGAGAGAGAGAGAGAGAGTGGGGAATGACATGCGAGAAAAGGGGCCACAGGTCAGATTTGAACCCGGGCTGCCCATTTAGAGGACTGTAGCCTCCATATGTAGCCACCAGCGCCCCAAATTGACATATTTTTGATATATAAATAAAAACTTGGTTCCAATATGCTTAGGAAAGTAGTACTGTAATTTATAGATTTAATTTCAGGAAGACAGGGTTGCACTGAAGCACCATAAGGAGAAGTGAGGGGATCAGAAAAGTCGTTGGGCTTCATTTGTTTGGACCTGTGACTGTCCATACAAACCGAGTTTCATGGCAAGATATCCAGCACATGTTGAGGTTCTTCTGTCTGCACTGACTGCATCCCTACAGAGCATCCTCAATGAATATGCTGTATTAGACCTCGAGTCTGTAAAGAGCTGATGTTTGTGTTTAAAGTGTCATCACTTCATATCAGAACACGAGCTGGGCTAGTCGGTTCATTGCCGTAAATAATTCCACGGTTTTATGGATGGGACTTTGACTTTTAAATAAATGTTCTGCAATTTATGAGATGTAAAATGTAAGGAGGATACCAAGTCTGCAAATGCTTGGACCACAGGATGGAGTGAAATGGATTGTCAAACGTTTATTTTTATGTGAACATAAATGTATGAATTGCGGCCTCGGGCTAATTGTTTCTGCTGAAGAATCCTCATGACTGCACATAAAGCATCGTTGTCATCGGGAGACATTTTCCCTTTAATAACAGCTGAGAATAGAGAAACATGTTTCGCCTCAGACCGGCATTAATAATAGTTGATCGTTTCAAACCACTTTGCCTTTGTTGTGCTGAAGAAGCAGAGCATCCTCTCGGGGTCCTTACCAAGATTTTTAAGACCCCTTGTTTTGTTTTTGTAGTTAGCAGCTTAATATGTTGTTGTGACAGCTGACATCACTAAAGGAGAGTTGACTCTGAAGCCCTGAGTCCTGATAAAAATGTTCAGTCTGCTTTAATCCCGAAATAGTCCAAAAACAAAGCTCAGCTATCACAGATACTCTTCTTCTTTTTGTTGTGCACACAACAGAAAAAAAAATGAAGTCAGGGCGTTTGCTAATATTAAACAAAGCTCTCTGGGAAGATATTGTGCCTGCTGAACATTCAGATTCATCTGCAGCAACAAAATGAATGAGTGGCTTCTTAAGAGAGTTTATGGATTACATTAATGTTTCATATTAGTTAATGTGTAATGATGATGTTAGTAATGAGTGTTAAAGTTTAATTACAGTGAATTATGCATCTGAATTAGTCCAGGGGGCTGGGTTTGGAAACTGGAGATAGACTGGGGAGCAGTTTTAAAGAACTGGGGCAGATTTATAAAATAAGAATGAATGATTTGCAGCTCAAATGTTAAAGCCCTGGTTCTTGGCATTAATACATTGTACATTATTAATGGTTAGGTTGCTTATTCATTAAAATAAATTACACTGACATTTTTTTAATCAATACTAATATCAACAAATTGCTGCTATTTGTAACGCCAAATATCCCACAGCCAAAGACAACATGCACATTTAAAAGGCTTCAATCCCCCCTAGCAGGACACACACTCCCCTTATTACTTCCCGTTATTTCTCTTGTTATTTTGCATCTCTTTTTTTTTTTTGTTCATTTTTCGGTCTGCTCGTAGTTGTTTGACATCTTGTTTTGCACCTCATCTGGCACCTCATCTTGCTCCTCCTTGTGCATGACATTTTGAGTCTCTTTACTGTTCTTCTGAGTCTCTTTGTCCTCGTTTTGCATCTCTCTTTTTTTTTTTGTTCCATTTTGGTTCTTCATCTCTTTGTCGTTTTACTCATCTCTCCTGTGTTTGTTTGGCATGTCTTATCAATGTCCATCTCTTTGTAGTGAGACATCTTTGTTGTCATTTTGCACATCTTTGTTGGTGTTGTGCATCTGGGTTGTCATTTTCCATCTCTTTGTGCACCTCTTTAATGTTGTGAACATGTTGTATCTTTATGACGTCGCCTCTTTGTTGCTGTTTCACAAAATTTCATTTTCAAACACTCTCTGCATCTTGCATCTCTTTTTAGTCATTTTCTACCCCCCCACCCACCCACCCTTCTGTGGTCCTTTTTTTTGTGGTACTTCTACATATTATGCTAGTTGTTGTGCTTCTCTTTGTTTGTTGTTTTGCATCTCTATGTTCAATTCAATTTCATTTGTATAGCACATTTCATACAAACGTAAACTCAATGTGCTTTACGGAAGATAAAGATAAACAAACAATACAAACTTGTTTAAAGAAATGAACAAAAAATGAACAAATGGATTCAAAAGCTCACCTGTTCCTATTGTGTGCACACAGGTTGTCATTTTCCATCTCTTTATCATTTTTTAGCATCTTTTTCAGTCAGTTTCAACACTTTCTTAAGTTGTTAAGCATATGATTCTGATCGGATCCTATCTCCTTTGTGTTCCTTGTTCATCTCTTTGTAGTACTTTTGCATCCTTCTCTAGTGGTCTTCATGTCTTTGTTGTCATTTTGTCAAAGTAGTTGTTTTGGATCTCTATGCAGTGACTGTACTTGTGCCTATTTGTAGTTGCTTGACAAATCTTTGTTATAGTTTTTAAAGTCTTACATTTGTTTGTTTTTGTTTGTTTTTTGTAGTCTATTGCAATTGTAATTATTTCTATGTTGCAGTTTTGTTTCTCTTTGGGGTTTTTCATGTCTCTTCATAGTCGTTTAAGTGAACCCTCTGGCCTGCCTTTGCATTTTCACTGACAAATTCAACACTCCCTACTGAGAATATTATACTCCTACAGCTGGACTCTACATGTTGAGCCTTGGCTTTCTGTACTCAAAGTCACCCCCTCAAACCCACTAAGGTTCAGGATAACAGACTCACAGTTCATGCTGTGTCTCCACAGTGACAGCACTTCCAATTTCTCTTGATTAATAAAATGAAGAAAAAAAAACATCAGTCCAACCTTTTATCTTTTGTTCTCCTGCGAGATAATCAAAACAAGCCCTTACAATGGGAAGGATCCCAGCGTCACCGCTCTCCACAGTAATTGCTGATGTCAGTGGTTGCACAAGCCTGTGTGGGTTCACAAGCAACACGGCTCCTCTTTAATTCAACACTTTCCCCATGTGATAAAAACTACTGTTAAACTAATGATGGCTTCATGTCCCCACTGTTTGTAAATATTAAATGAGAGAATCCAGAACTTTTTTGTCTAATGTGCTATGTGGATTGTCTCAGCAAACTCGCTCCCTGCTACGATAAAAGGCCACCTTGCTGCTTGGTTTTTTTGTTAACCATAACATAATTTTGAGTGAAGCGCTGTAACTAGTTCATCACAGGGTGCCTTTATCTCTCGCTGCCTTTTTTTTTCCCTGTGAAGAATTTTCAAGGTGTGTCAGCCCTCAGGCTCCCATTGCCCTGAAAGGGTTTTTTTTGTCACTTCACTGTTGACCATTTGGAAAGGAATTTAGCAGCGATTTTGATTATTTAGTGACCCAGTTGTGGGACACATCATCTTTTAGAATATTATTAAAAACTGAGTCTGTGTACTCTGAGTAATTTCATGTGACTAACCCCCCTCCGCCCTCCCAAATGGAATCAGCATGAAGTAAAAACCGCCTCTATTAATTCATCCAGAGAATTTGTAGTGAAGAAAAAGGGACCTCATTTAATCTTTTCTTTTCATTTTCTCAATGAAAGAAGAAATACTCCTCGCAAATGGGAAATATGCTTGAGATCATTTCATATTTCAATATCTTTGTGGCTTCACTCGTCCTATTTTAAATGCTTGGCAGGAAGATGAAATGCATTATCATTACTTAGACCTCATTAAACTGAAAAGAAGCATCTCAACTTTCTAATTGGTTCCAAGGGGGAGGGAAAACAGAGAAATAAGCAGAGTAATTAATATTGGGTTTATTGGGCTCTATTGCAGAATTCTGCTCTAGTATCTCCACTGTGTGCCATAAGTCTTCTTGCATATTTACACTGCTGATCCAATTACATTTTTGCTGGGGAAACTGGCGTATGCATACATGGAAAACTGGGACAGCAATGGGAAGATAATTTGGTTTATATGAACATGATGAAAGGGTTGACTGAATCATTTTATTTCCTGCATAGTTAAACTACAACAAAAAGAAGCACGTCATGCTTTTTTACGGTTATGATTTGATATTGTACTTTTATCCGAGCACATTAATTGAAATTTCATCGTTATTGCATTAGGAGGATTTGAAATAAACAGTCTTAAGTCTTAATGTGACGCAATTAATAAGAAAACATGTAAACAAGGAAGACTTTCTGACTCAGCATATGTGCATTTTAACCATTGGATGGGGGCCAATGCTTGGAGTGGAAATTTTATCTTGATGCAGTCAGATGAAGCCTAGGCAAACTCTCTGCTACTCTGAGATTTATCCTTGCCAATTTACTGGTGAAAAAAAACAGCTTTTTGTTGTTTATTTTGGATTCAGGACTTTCTAACTCATGTATTGTGTCAAAGGTGAGTAATAGCAGATAGACATAAAACTTTGAGTTATAGCCAAGTGACAACCCCTGGTGTTAAAAAATGAAGCCTATGCAGAATTGCAGTAAATTAGCTTTCCTTGAGTGACTGCTTGAGGTTGGCTCCAAAAGCCCTTTTCAATGTCAAAATGTCCATTTCCACAGGAGAAATAACCATGATTACTTTGGTGCGTTCCATTTACCTCGGAGCTTGTAATGACATCACAACCGCGGTTGTTGTGAGTTTGCAACAAGTTGGGCGAGCAACATGGACGACTCAAGGAGTACCTTTGTTTTGTTAGCTAATACCTGGTGTTAACAACACTACGTGATAGTTCACGCGCGAAAATAACATGACAACATGTCTACAGATATAACTAGCGCAATAGTTACAGTTTAAACGATCTGTTGATGCACATTGCAACCATGTTGGATTTGAACTTGGACTACTGAAGCTGCTCTGAGTTTCCATGTTGAAATTCCGACTTCAGGAGGGCGTTCCTGATGATGTATCAGATCCGCAACTCTGAATTTACTGACTTTGGAGATCAAATTGAACGCAACAGCCTGGTACGGAGAACAACTTTTGGTCCATTACCTCATGTCTTTATCTGCACACACTTTAAAGGGGTGGGGTGTGTTTTTGTTATTTACAACTGGATTTATTTTTACCCTTTGAAGCATATGAGTATAATGCATAGTTAGGGACATTAGGGTGAAAGCCATCATTGGGCTTCAAAACTGTGCTTCAGAAACCAATGGGTGATGTAACTGACTCTATGTCCAGGTTTATATAGTCGGTAATGTTAATTTACTGAGGCAGTAGGTGAAGAGAAACATCCACAATGTCTCATAGTTGTATTTAAAAGTATCACATGTCATATAGTAACAGAAAAGGAGTAAAACATCTTTTTAAAGATTCTTATTATGATCTGATATTTTGAAGCCATGATTAAATGAGGCAGTCTTGTATATGTGCTGGACTTTATAGCAACAAATGTTCCATACCGTCCTTTTTTTGAAGTGAGATGTAATTAAAATGCTGATCATGTGCCACAATCAGCTCTGTTGTATCAGACTGAATACGTTAAGAACCGTCTGTGCCAATTCCAGCTCCCAGGTGTTGCATAATCACCGCCGTCGACCCTTCGGAGCACATGTCATACAGCATGAAAGGTCATTTAGCCCTTTGTATTATGCATTATTACACAGTTTACATGTTGCAGGCTCATTGGCACACCGCAGCCGGCAGCGAGAAGGGGCCAACAGTCACATCAGAGGCGAAGCAGCTGCTCTCTAAAGACTCTCTGCCTCCTCTCTATCTCTCTGTTTCCCTTTTCTTCCCTTTGAATGTAACTGTTTCATCAGACCAGGCGATCTAAAAATATGTTATACCAGTTCTGGACGTTTGCCAGGCGGGGGGAAAAGGGCTGAAATGACTGACAGGAACAGCGTGACATTTAAAAGTGAATGACATCACACTGACAGAAGACATAATTTAACACCGCAGTTTCTCTGTTTGCCCATTTCTAAAAAAAGAAGGAGGTTAGAGGAGGATAACACAGATAGAGTGACTTTGATTATTTCTGTTTAATTGACATGAAAGCTCTTTTTTTTAAGTGCAAAAGGCTGTCGTGCTCCACAAGCCACACATCTCAACTATAAAAAACAAAACAAATCACCACCGTTGTTTTACATGTGCAGGTCTTACGAAGAGTCTGAGAAGATTTTATGTGCTTGATCAGGTCCTATCTTGAATTGTCATTGAAATGGGTGTGTGTGTGTGTGTGTGTGTGTGTGTGTGTGTGTGTGTGTGTGTGTGTGTGTGTGTGTGTGTGTGTGTGTGTGTGTGTGTGTGTGTGTGTGAGACCACAGAGACAACACACTCTGAGGCTCACATGCAAATGCAAAAAGAAAAAAACCCTTTCCTTTCTATTCCCTGCTTCCTCTGTTCCATGCAGTTTTCATGCATCTTAAAACAACAGCAGCGCTGCTCTGTGACTTGTCATTTTGCATTTCAATAAAGTATCACTTTCTTTCTTTGGATGACTGCACAGGACCAATCTTACGGCCTCCTCGTGTGACACGCTGTCAAAACCCGGCAGCCATATTTCATGAATTTTTCTGCTTTTGTTTGTCATGGTGAGGGCTTTTTTTTTTTTTAAAAAGAAGAAGCAAATGGTAGTTTTGCTTTGTAAATGGTTTCCACTCTTCTCTCCAGTGAGCACATGCACTCATGAGAGTAAACTCAGAAAACACACTTGCTTCAAGGGGGGGAAAAATGGTTTGTTTAATCCTCATGTGTTGACACCTTTAATATCTGAAGCTTTTCCCAAAAACTGCTAATTCCCAAAACATTTCAATTTTTCACAAGCCGTTTTTAATTGTTTACACCGACACAAAAGTCCTCCACATCCTCGTGCTGCCTCAAAACAAATTTGTCTCACAGTTTATCGAGCAAAATGTCACTCACTCTCACCTCGCCATTTATGTCTCGAATAACATCAGTACTACAGGGACTTCAAATGTTTTCGCGGAAGGCGGTGGGGGGAAAGAAAATAGTCACTCAATTTGACACCATGCAGTCACACATCTTTTTGTGCCTCTCACTGTCTTCCATCTGCATTAATTTGACATTCTCTAATCTGCCGCTCCCATTTCCTGTCAGAGGCAGAACTGCTGCACAGCCTGCTGGCTTGGATGTCTGCAGAGAGAGCGAGCATGCACGGAGGAAGTGGGGCCTATTATGGGTCACCTTGGATGCATTTCCCATTAAAAGGTGACAGGCATGCTGCTCTGAAACAAGGACTGCTGCTGGTCTGAAGATCCGGGCCTGCTGTCTCTTGTAAATGACTTTTAGACTTCACAATAATTAAGCCCTGATAATAGGGACTTTGCAGGGACAGGCAAGTGACATGAATTGTGAGCTTGTTGGGAGTTAGTTGAATGTAACGTAGCTATCAGATTATACTACGCAGCTGGGCTGAATACTCAATTCTGAATTTTCTCTACAGTACACTGATGCAATGAATAAGAGAGCACTGCTGGGGAAGTAGCTCTGGTAGACTTTGGGGATTAACTTTAATCATATTAACTTGCAAAAAGAAGTCTGATATATATTTGATGTTGCTCTGTTTACAGTAGGGGAAAAGGGAGAAGAAAAAAGCAAAAGCAGAGATTTCATGAAATACAAAACGCTGTTGGCAAGACAGATAATACGTCTTAATGAAGAAGACACATGAAGTAAAAACGTAATAAAACATGATATGGGATACGACAGTGAATGCTGAATGGAAATTCAATTGTTTACAGGTTTTAACAGTGACAACACAAGAAACCTCAACCAGGTGTGGCAGTGATTCTTGCTGTCCCGTTCTCCTTCTTTTTCTCAATCATTAATGGAAGAGTTTCATTTATTTAATAAATAATATTTATGATGTATAATCCCAGAGGGGAAATTCTAGTTTTTACACTCTGTTATTGAGAGACATGCTTCTCACAAAGAACGGCCCAAAATACGAATTACACACAAGCAAAAGTAGGACCTCAAGGGCACCTCTCCATCAACCAGACCAACTTACATGCTTTAATCTGCACCAGGACGTGAACCAGCGACCCTCTGGTTCCCAACCCAACCCAAGCAGTACCCAAACAGCTGAGTTGACCAAATGTAAGGATGCTACAGAGTTGGCCGCAGCAAATGTAAAGTCAAGGGACTACTTTTCTCAGCGAAAGAAATGAATCTCTTTTGAATCAGTGAAAACATTTCATAGCCAAATTTTGTGTCATTTCATTAACTTCTTTAACAAGTGGTTGTATAATAAGTGAAATAATGTTGAGGGTGAAACAAGCTGCTCTCCCTGTTCTCAGCTTTAATAATTGGCTCACGATACATTTCACTAGCAAAGAACACACCATGTGCATGATGCAATTTGACAATTATTTGTCAGTTGTATTGGAATGACGATGCTGAATCAGGTGATGTTGGACGGTCTGCTGGTGTTGGTTTGGGGAAGTCTCTTCTGGGTTTTGTTGCACAATGAACCCCCTTTAGGCATCTATGGAAAGGGGCAAAGAACGAAAGAGAGAAAAGAGTTGACAGGAAGCGGTGCGGAATGCTTGACCAAAAGTGGAAGAGTGGGTTGGGTTTAAATTTACAGCAACACTGGAAGAGACGCGGCTGAGAGGTGGTCCTGCTCCTGAAACTTTACTGTATACAATCACATAACGCAGCTTCTTAATTAAGAAATCAATAATTTGACAGAAACATTGATTGGTAAATGATTTCATTGATTTAATTGCAAATTTACCTTCCATAGCATGGCGTAACTCTGTCACCTTCTTAAAAGGTTACCACTCACATTAGACTGAACATTAACACCGATGACTTTGAAGTGAGACAAGTTGAACGAGACCACACGTATCATCGCAGCTCCTGATTGATGCTTTTTGTCCTGTCCCTGTCAGAGTCTGTTGACATTTTCTTATCCATTCACCTGTGTCTGAACTCCGCCATATCCCATACCATGTTACAGGTAGTGTTTACCTCATGTGTCATCTTCAATTTAGTAGATTCCTCTCTCGTAGCCTACAGCTTTGTGTATCCTTTAACTTCCACCTGCTGTTTTTTCATAGCAGTGGTCCTCTTTAGAGAAATAGACTGTGCTGTAATTGACCACCCTAGGTCATGTAACAACACACCATAATGACCCGCTCACTGTACATTACACCTTACGTATCGTCACATGGCAATTGAATGTGTGTGTAAGTCAGTAAAGCGTCCACATAGTGCTACTGGCTGCCAATCACTGGAATCCTAAGCCTCAGGAGAGAGACAGGTTACTCACTAAATTGAGTCCCCCAGGCTTTCAGTTTGGTTTGTATATGGAGTGAAAGAGTGACTTCTCTGACTGTTATCGTCTCAGTCATATGCTGCATTCATTAAGCACACATATTTCATTCAGATTAGTTTTCAACAGAATAATAGATTGCTTCAGAATCCCTCTATAAAGTATTTTTTATGTACATATTGTGTCAAACGCCAGAAACAGATGGCAGAGAAGTGTTTCCATTCAGATGGTATACTTTCTATCAGCGTCTCCAGAGACATGCACACAGTCTGGGCTCATTACAGTAGACAGCGAGTCATTGCATACTTATTGCACAGTGACATTTCTATTGAGATAGACTGACCATTCTCCTCGGCGCTATGGCTTTTTCATCATGTTGGAGGAAGCGTTTACTGGTCCCACCTGAACTCTGCTCACATTCATTAGTGCAGACAGAACCGCAGACCCCGCTGAAACACAGAATCAGTACAATACTCGCTCATGTCACGCACGATTTGACAGAATCCGCCTTCATCCAGGCTCGCTGTCCATAACTCAAACTGATTTTTTATGTTACCTTCAGAGTGACTCATTGTGCCGTCGCTCTCCAATCCAGCTACAGAGACACTCATGTTCATGCCAGGTGTTGTCGTTTGTGTAGATAATAGCAGTACAGTCAAGTGCTTTGACAGATTTTTTTCATGTGATAAACAGGAACAAAGCAGTTCTCCCGCTGTGAGACGTCATGTAGAGTGCAGGAGGGTTTGTTAGGTCTCACGAAGCTGTTTTCTTTTCTCTGTTCAACTTATTTCACAGCGACGGTCAACATACTGTTACATCTTTATTTGCAGACATGAAAGTGTCTGCAAATAAAGTGTCTTTATGACTGGCAAAAATAGAATACAATACAATGAAATAGAAAATAAGTCCAAGGCAGACTGAAAAATCTGTCAAAATGAGTCCAGAGCTGATCTTAAGTGAAGTTCTTTTCTATGATTCTTCAAGTGGTAACTAAGTTTGAGCTTAAAAATTTGACCATTATTAAACCATTTATTCTGATTCTCAACGGTAAAAAACATTATTGAAAACATAAGAGAAGTGGAAAAACAGAACAGAAGTAATCGCCATTTAGATTTGTCTTACTCCCCCTTCTCTTGTTTTTGCAAAAGTGTAAAACAATATTGCTGACATTGCTGGAGACGTTGTTTGGAGCCAGAGTCTATGCATCAGCAGGGGGGGACATAGTGTTTTGGTGAGCCGAAGGGGCGGGACATCAATACCGACAAAATGGAAAGGATGTTTGTGTCGGTCTGGAGCAGACATTCAAGGTTACAATATGTTGAGTTAAATAAACATAGTTTCACCTCACTCCTCTTTTCTTGTATACCCGTGCAGAGCTCTGCATGAGCCTCATTTGTTGGAAGGGCTGTCAATCATAATACCTACAGTATTTTGATAGCATCAGATAAAAGATACATCCTGCGGAAGTGTTGGGCTGCATTTTCATAGGTTGTTTGAGGTCTCGCTACATCATACACCCTCCCCTGAGTGATCAAGTCCCGACTTGTGTCCAAGCAGCATCACCCCTTTCATCCACAGCAACCTGGAGCCTTTCTTTGTTGCT
This sequence comes from Labrus bergylta, assembly GCF_963930695.1. Taxonomy (NCBI): domain Eukaryota; kingdom Metazoa; phylum Chordata; class Actinopteri; order Labriformes; family Labridae; genus Labrus; species Labrus bergylta. The sequence goes on along the minus strand of NC_089206.1, from coordinate 9,453,732 downwards.
TCTGTTGCAGACCATGGCTGGTCTCCTCTTATCCCCAGCCGGGTGTTGAGCCTTATGAGAGAGTGGCCTGCAAAGCCTCTGCAGCCTACTTAAACCTGATAGCAGTGTGCTTTCCACGCCTGCTTCCAGCTATATCTTCGAGAAGTCCCTGGTATTTGGCCAGCTTCTTTTTCGAAAAGCCTCCTCAATACTATCTTTCCAGGGAACAGTCAGTTCTATCAGGGCCTCAGACAAAATGACAATATTTGGTCCCAATGGTGTTGCTGTGAATTGTTCCTGAAACTTGAGTTTCTCGCCAAGCTCCACCGCACTGGACTGGCAAGTCCAGTGCGGTGCAGAGTAAGCCAGCTGCAGAAAAGCTGGCCTATTCTGTAAATGTGTTTTTAGTCAGCTCTCCTGCTTTGATAAAAAATTATCTGCTAAATGGGGAGGCAGTGGGGCCCATTGTTTTGTTTTTTTGTGGCAGAGGAAACACTCAGCAACTATACCTCCAGCAGATGTTCATGGCGCCAATGTTTGCAACCATCCCCCAGGGCCTTCAGGCCGCTGCTCAAGATGTGCTCATCCGTCCCTCTCCCAGAGCAGAGCAGGGGAGGACGATGTATTAGACTTTCCCCATAGCTGGAGGTTTGCTGGGCTAGGTAAGATGTCATAAACAGCTTGGATTAGGTATTTTATTAGCTGGGGCTCAGCTTGCCAGATGTCAGTCCAATTGAGCTTGTGTTCCATCCATTCTTGATCTTGTCTCACCCACTGCTGCACTGACTTCTTCCTGGACAAGCAACCTTTTCTCCTTGCCCTGGACCTTATTGTACCAGAGCAACAGAAATGTGTACAGGCCTGATATTCACACTGCCCCCACCATTGCCTTGCACCAAACAACAACTCTAATCGGCATGAAAAGATCTGACTTTATTGCCAAAGACAAGATTTGAGATACATTTATTTGATGTGTATTTGGATTTAAAAGTTTGACCCATATCCCATCTGTTAATATGGGGGAGGCGGAGCTAACTTCTTAAACCGCAGCCAGTCAACATTGGGCAATCAAGATGTTTTGGCTTCACTTTGGGGGAGCTATCTCATCAGCCATATTTTAATGTCTCTGGTGTATTGTCTATGTATTTGTCCATGGTTTACTTACATGAGGAATCTGCCTTTTTGTTTTCTGTACATGACAGTAAACATACAAATAGAATATAAAAAAAGACAACAGTGTAAACAGCAATATGCCTACTATTAGGAAACTAAATTTAAACTAAATCTATATGTAGATAGAATGGTTTTGTCAGTGCAGGAATTTGACACATTCACATTGTGCAAAAAGAAATCCCCCAAGTTAAACCCGAAGGCAATCAATCCATGAATGTGAAATATGAGAACTTTTTCTAACATTGAAAAAGTGCCAAAGTTGTCAGACAGCTCCAAAGTTAGTAAGACAGGCAATCTTGACAGCTCGCAATAGCTTCAGTTGATGAGAAAATCACGAGACAGACCGACTATTCAGTCTCTAATGACTGGCTCTGAGGTGTGTTATTCATCCTTGACCTTGAAAACAACAGTTGAGTAAATACTCCCACCACAAGGTTTAATTGTACGCCATTCCTCCTTTTTCCTTAGGCTGACTGCTGACTTCTTCTCCTGACTCTGCATTAACAATTCAAATGAGTGTTTTATAAACAGTTAAATATAGCAGTGATGGAGTTATAAAAACCAGCCATGAACACTGGGTCCGCTCAGCTGCTTTGGATCACTTCACATTATTCTCATCAGCAGACGGAGTTAGTCCGTTCATTTGAAATGCAAAGAAAGACAATGTCACATGTTAAAGTCCTGCATTGTAAATCACAGACATTAGGATTTTTACTAAATACATAAAACAAACTGCAAAAAATAAAACCATAAAGGCTGAATCTCAACTACTAGACTAAAATGACTTGACACAATCTGCAGGGAACAAATGAACTCATGATTTAAAATATATATTGTATTTCTATTTTTCATTTTTTCATCATTATTTAACAAATTAAAAGTGCATTCCTCTGTATTGTAGGGGTGTTGAAGTATATTCATTAGGAAACTAAAACAATGATCTGCTTAATCAAGTGAAATTATAAGAAATAAAAGTGCATGTGATGTTTTATTATGATGGGTATTAGATTGTAGTTTGTTATAACTGGTGCTTAAACCTGTAAAAAGGATTTTCATGTTGGGTCGGGTCCAGTGGGAGCGTAAATGAATATCTTATACTCCTAAATGATTTATTCTATGAACATAAATCCTACTTTATAATGCTGATTTTTCTATTTCGTTGTTTTTCTTTGAATATTAAGTCTTTAGTTATGTTAAGCTTATAACCCAGTAACTATAACTAGTAAAGAAGTAGCATTAAATGATAATACACAAGTATCTACCACTTACCTGTATCTAAAGCAGCATGCTGATGATATCATCAGAGTTATAACAATTTGGGCTTCAAAATGTTGAACAGATAGCGTTACCAGCTGGAGGTGTGAAGTTTGAAAGTCAGGAGATTATTTACCACAGAGCATCTAATTAGAGATGCTGTTGAATAGCAATGTAGGAAATGAAAGATTCTACATTGTGGAGTTTTGCCCATATTAGAAACTACAGTGGACAATGTCTAAACTTTTGGGGCACAAATTTGGAACTTAGAAAAAAAAAAACCTGTTGTAAGTCAACTTACATAAGTACATTCTTATCAGAGTGGTTCATGGCCTGATTAAGTGCACATACATAACTTTCCAGAAATGTTACAGAAAAGAAAACTAACTTTTTGTCGTAATTCATTCTTTAATGAACATGTCATCCATGAATTCCATTTATAATCATTTATAAAAAAAATTGGGATGTTATCTATTGAGCCTGTAAAAATTGCACTTGACAGTGAACAGGTTTTTCAATCTACGAGTAAGCCGAGGATGATAACAAGCTCTGATGTAAACGAGAAACGGAAACTTGGAGTGTTGATTGCAGAAACGAAAACCGCAAGAGTTCATTGTTCTCATTAGGAATCTCGTTTTCATTTCAGAGGGCAGAACCGATCAACAACAGCAATACTAGCACAGGAAATAAATCAACTTCACGCACAATATCTTTTTTTTTTTATTCAAAAACACCAGGAACAAATCACCCCAGAAAACATGACAGAATCTCCCAGTTGTGCAGCACAAAGTTCTGAGTTCCCCTGTTCTGAGCTTCTCTCAGCCCTAAAAATAAGCTGTGCCCTGGTCACCTCGTTTCCTGACAGCCTCCGCTCCTAAGCTCACAGTAATGAAGAGACGGGAGCACGGAGCATGGAAACAAAAACAGGGCAGTTCCAGTTGAGACCCTCTGCTTCTGTGTGACTTTTGCCCTTCTGAATGACAATTTCTGTGTGACCCTTGTTCCCTGTCAATCAATATGTTGCTGGAGAAAGAGCACACACGCTGAAAACGCACACACACACACACACACTCTCTCTCTATACACTGCAGCCATTTGTCTTGTGGCCGACTAGCTTTGTTCGTAGTCCCTGATAATGGGGGCGGGGATGGAAATACAGAAAACAATTATACCCTTGTATGGCTCCAGCCTTCACCTGATGAGAGCCTTCATCTCCAACCATGTTGTTCTCCGTCTCCCTCTGAAATATTTATAAGGCAAAGACGGGGTCTCGGAGCGTGCAGCGTGTTGTTCTGGCAGACTGAAACCACGGGTGAACCTGAAGAGTGGTCGTCAGTGTTGCGTAGCTTTTGTTTAAAGGTACCCAGCACACCTGCCAGCTGGAAATACCACACTGATTTGCATTTTTATTTGATTTTAATGTATTCTTCTGAGGTGATGATTTCCAAATATAGAGCATCCCGATTATTTTCCTCTGTTTGCTAGCAACGAGCGATGCAAGTTAATTCTGTTGAGTGGTGTGTTTTTAATAGATCAAAGAGGAAATCTGGGGCTGTCTTATGCAATTAAGGAGACGCATTAGGAAGAACAAACCCCTGTGGGCTGTTGTTTTCAAATGATGCCCCATTGCTTCCACTGGTACATCACGATTAACGTTGTGCAGACATGCCCTTTTGTTGAGTGCATCAGACAGCACAGAAACATTCTCCCAGACCGGCTACAAATTCTGGATATTTTTCAGTAAAACCAAAGGCTGTTGATGTTTTCTGAAATGCAGAGCCTGGAGTCAAGATAAGCCGAGAAACTCCACAGACTTGGCAGGAAGCGGGGAGAGCACAAGCTTTCTTAAGTCTTGCCTCACGCCGGATTAAAAATTGGCTATTAATTTTGTTTCTGAAAACTCACATATCCAATCAACACCCCCCCCCCCCCCCCCGACTATCACGTTCTGTACATTAGAACTTGTTTCTTTAGCTCAGCGGGAAGCAGATTCTACACCAAAACCACCAGGGAGAAACACTGAAGCCTGAATGAAGTGCCTCCGCTTGATCAAAATTTAATTCTAACGTCTCTGGAGGTTTTGATGCACCTACAAGAAGATATTTCTTTCAAAAATGCGATGTGGCAGAAACTAGAGAACGGAGTGTGAGACGAGCCCTCTGATATACTTCTAACCAGCGGGTCAAGTAGGGCTGTGCTGGTAATCCCCACAGGAGCTCACATGATGGCTCAATTATATCCAGAAACTGACACACAACTCTCTCTCTCTCTCTCTCTTTCTCTCTCGCTCTCTCTCTCTGTCACTTTAGAATTTCTGCTGCTTCATGGCTGTATGGCCGCTCTGAGAGATTCTTTGAAACAGAATGATGAAAAACCAAATTGCAAATCTTGAAAGTTATCCCAATAGAAGTGTTGAGATACAGGATGTAAAGCTCAACTACAACAACAACAACAAATACAACGCATTAACAAAACTTAGCGCTGTCTAAATTTAAAGTCGTATCTAGAAATCTAGAAAATAATTAGCAGATTAAGCTAGAATTGTAACTTCTCTTGTGGATTAGCTGGTGCTCAAGCTGTTTATACCTTCTTGATAACAAAGTGTCACATTGCTGTAGGCACCATCACTTTCTACTTATGTGTGACATTACAGGTCACACCTGTTGTGTTCACACCCATTCACACACTGATGGCAGAGGCTGATATGTAAAGTAACTAACATTCATACACATTCATACACATTCATACAAAGCAGCAGGGTTAAGTGTCTTATCCAATGACACATTGGTCATGTGGTTGCAGGATCGAACCCCGACATTACAGACTTTACCAACAGAGCCACAGTCGCTCAACTGAATTAACTGAATACATTAGACAGAATATTGCACTTTATGATAGGGATTATAAAATATAAAATATTTAAATAAATAAATCAAAAAGAATATCAATATAAATCAAATCTTATTTTTTTAAAGTCCTTTGTTTGGTCACCTGCCAATAAAACCTTCACTTAACCTTATTTGTCATTAACAGACAGTATGTATAATCACTAAAAGAGTAATTATCACTCTTTAATGCAGTGGTACAAATCAATAGACCGATCAATACACCATGTTTGTCAGCTTTGCGGGGCTTTAAAGCGGCTTCACCTAAATGAGTTAATTTTTAGAATAATGATAGAACTTAGAAAAGTAAAAAATACTAAATTTAAGAAGTAATAAAAGATACATATTTGGAATTTTGGTAACAGAAATTATGAATTGTTTCACAAAAAAAGAAAGATTTATCCACTTATGACTTATTTACCCATCGCTTCAGTTCACATTTAATATACATCACTGAAGCGTTGTATGTTAAAAGCATAAATAGTTCATACAGCCTCTAGTTTGCCTTCATAGAAGATGTTATAAAGGAGGCACAATAACTACGAAGAAATACACGTGTTTTTATGTGTGCTTGCAACAGTTTTAGAGTGTGTTTTATTCTGCTTACAAATGCTGATGAGCTAATCTTGAAACAGAGACTATTAAGTGTCACAGTTTGCCTTCCTTATTGATTGAGTTATGCCTTCACGCCCTACAGGCATTTGAAGTTGTTTGCTGCTTCTTACTGATGCAGGTTTTCTGTGGAGATAGTGTCCACTCTGCTTTTTCCTTCTTTTCTGCATCAGGGTGGCCTCAAAAAACAAAAAATATTGAAATGTAGACTTGTGATACATGCAAATGAAGACATGACACATTCGACAAACCTACAGCTCATTGTCAAACATGACTTCAAATCACTTTGCCAGCAAAATGCTCGATACCCCCTTCTCTCTCTCTCTCTCTCTCTCTCTCTCTCTCTCTCTCTCTCTCTCTCTCTCTACAACCTCCTTGATCTTGTGTCGTGCTGACGGGTGTAATTGTCAGATGGCCCTTTGCTGCACAGCTCTCATATGTGGAGAGTCTGCGCGCAGTGGGTGGGAGAGGCCAGCGGTTGAGGTGGGTCAAGGTTGTCGGTCTGGTCCTCTCATCCTTTGGGCCATAGCAGCTAGTTTGGTGATAATTGCGCGGTGGAGTTACTGTTCATATTCATGATAGCCCTGAAGCAGGCCTCTCTCCTCCTGCAACTAGATGTCTTTTTTTCTGGCCGCACTCACACATTTCTTCATCTTTATCATTTGAAATTCAACGAGCTGCAGGCCTGCGTTCACTCAGAGCGTGTAAAGGACTATTGTTCTTGTTTATGGGTTACATTTAGCAAATATCTCCTTGTGATCTGCTAGCTGTTGTTGTGTGAGCACTTCCATTAAACAGTCAGATATCAGTATTGTACAATGTATAAAACATGGACGTAGTCCCTGTGATGTCACTCAAAGGTGAAGTAGCCTGATGAAGCCCTACAAAGGCCATTCATTGGCTTCTGCAGCCAGTAGAGCCACAACTAGATTAAAATCTACAGTATCTTGCACTCCCACCTCTGCTTCTTTCTCTTCAGTTCTCAAGGTCACTATTCAAACTGATTCCCAATTCACAATACATTAACTATTTGTTACGAAGGGGGGCTTATTTGAGGATCTATTCCAGTCTGCTGTGCAGGCTGCTAATTACTATTTAACATTTTTAAAACATTTTGAATACTTTCAAGATAAAGCAGTTTTAGTCTAACGTTTTTATCAGCAGATTGCAATAATGTAAAATAAAAAGTAAAAGTAAAAAATACATTTATTTCTAGTGATGTAGACACAAACATGCGATTCAATAAGAACTTATTTATAATTCCCTCTGGGGGAGTTTGATTGGAACAGCTTGTTCACAAAACAGTGACATACAATCAGCAACAACAAAAAAAAGTTGCAGAAGGTCTAATTATGGAGTAGGATCTAAAAATATCACAGACAAATCGGCTGATAAATAATGCAGAAATATTTGTATAGTACAGTACTTGAGTCAATAAACTTGATAACTGTGTTCAGCCTCTCTTTCTCTCCTCACTTTCTCCACACACTGAAATGTTTGGATGTTTAGAGGAAGCAGAATGGGGCTTTTTGAACATAACTTCTGTGTCTTTATTGTCTATTTCTTCTTTTCAGAGGGGGGCACATGTGAAGTGATCGCTGCTCACAGATGCTGTAATAAGAATCGCATTGAGGAACGGTCGCAGACGGTCAAGTGTTCTTGTCTGCCAGGGAAGGTGGCTGGAACAACGAGAAACCGACCTTCATGTGTCGACGGTGAGTGTTTCAGCAGAAGATGAATAAATTCAATACCAGGTCTAACTACAACACTTTCAAATGCTGCATGATGAAAAAAAATTGATTCTGCTTTCATTGAAGGGAAGGAATGTTTTCCATTTTTATATTGATTTCAGCGAGACATGGCCTCTATCACACAATAACAGAAATTCTTCCAGACAAAACAACATTTTTTTTAAGAGATACAGAGATTTGTTCCAATAAAAGCTCAAGACACACATGTAATACCTTGTCCCAGATAAGATTAACATTACCTGGGATAATGTCATGACCAAATTTGGTTGCTGTCAGTGAGCAGAATATATCTGCAGGGGTGGCTTTACTGAAACAGTAGACAAAAAAAAAAGGAATAACAAAGTAAAGGGATGCAGAAGGAAACTGGCTGTTGATTACATGGGATGCTTTTAGGTATTTTATGGTATTTTTTATACGGGCTTTGACAAATGTCTGCTACACCGGCTCAATCCCTTGTAAGAAATGGATTTGGCGCTGGGTTCTGACACAACTAAAGCACATATTGGCTTTAGCTAAACCTCTCACCTGCAGCTTTTATCTTAAATCCTTTTGCAAATATTACTGCAATCTCCGAGCAGACTGGGGGAATTTGAGGTTTTTTCGATGTCAGCCCTGACAGATTCTTTTCCTCAGTCACACATTACAAACCATTTACTGTCTACTTACCCTGTATTTAAGGCAATTTTCTCTCCTGACGGCAGAAATGTGGCGCGCATTAAAGTCAAGTCACAGTCACACCTACCCATCCACTCACTCAATGAAAAGCCTCAGTTCAACCCTCCGTATTCCTGTGTGACTACATGTTACAAAGAAACCACATTAGACCAGGCAACAGTTTTGTATGAACTGTAGATGTGACACATAGAAGTTCATGTCACCTTTAATAAGACACATTTCATAATCAGGATTAGACCCTCACCTTGTTCAAAATATTCACACTCGGCCATTTTTCCTTTGATGTCACACTCCAACTGGGAAGCACATTTTCTGTTATATTAATATTTGTCTGAACTGTAGGTTTATAAATGTAGGGCAGCAAATCATCTTAAATAAATTGCATTGCTTTCCTGCTGCTATTGACTCAATTAAAGACAATTGATAGTAAAATATTGAGGGTACTGATAAACAGCAGCTAAAGTTAACATAGTCACATCCTAGCTTAAACTTTATACAATATTCATTCCCTGTTGTAATATGTAACACTAACAAACAGTAATGTATGCTAACACCCTCTAGCTAGTTCCTGGTATAAGAGAGTAAGTGGCTGAAAGTAACATTAGCTAGGACATGTCTGAATGCTAACCTAGCTGTTGTCTGAACAAATAGATATTCAAATATGGCCAGATTTCCCTTTAGTATTTTCATTGTCACATAAAAATCATTAAAAAAACAACTTCAGTAATTAATACTAAGGGCACTCTCATACAGCCAACATGAAGCATCTTGGTGTGCAAGTGCAGGTGTCGCTCCTATTTTCCACCAATATGGATGTAATTTTTACACCCAGCGCTCATGTTGTTCATTGAGCTAGTTATTGCCCAGGGGTGTGCTTGTTTAAAAAGTTTGCTAGGGACGCAAAGTTGGTGCATTCCCATCTTGAGGACACAGTAAACGACTGCGCCTTAAAACACCTAAAACCTGGTCTAAATCTGGAGGTGCAGTATGGGCTGCTATTTAGAGGATGCATTATCAAGATTAGTACGTTGGAAAGTTCACTATGCACTCCTTCAGAGCTTGTTCCACACACAAGATGCACAACAATACTACTACTCCACATTTTAATGTCAGTGCATAGGCTGATACATTCAGACTGAGTTTTCAATAGGATATAGAAAGAAACCTTTTGTTTCTGTTTCTGATTGTTTCCAAGCTCTCCATGTGGGCTCACTTCAATTTGTGTTCTGTCCAATACATGTAGAAACACACACACACATACACACACACACACACACACACACACACACACACACACACACACTCACAAGCTCTCATGCAACAGAGAGTTGGATGTATAATAGTTCTTGTGCAAAGCTATGAGTGCCGCGGACCATATAGCCCATAGGTATTAATACAGACTGTCCAGTGTTCTGTACACACACATGTTAGACGATGTAGCAAAGGATTCCAGCAGAGAAAATAAGTAAATACATTTTTACAGATCCTGTCCGATCCTGTCAGCCTGTCTGTAGATTTGAATTATTAATAAGGATACACTTTCGTGCCTCATGTGGAAATGTTAAACAGCGTCTTTTTGAATGTTTCTCATGTTGTACTGTAGGAATGCTTCAGCAAAATATATATCTTCAGTCTGCCATCAACATGTTTCATACAGTGTCCTGTATGTGTTCTGTGTGCTCAGGGGAACAGTGAAGCAAGAGCACTTAAATGATCTGGCTAGAGTTCAGTCTATTTCAGAATAGAGAATAAAGTCTGCCATGTATAAACCAATATCTAGCATACCAATATATAATACCAAGCAGATAGCATGCACACACCTGACTCTTAAAGGGAATGAGAGCTGACATTTGGGTTAGTTTGATTAAGGTTACCCCAGAATACACTTATGTATAATCAAGTGACTTCTTCCAACCTCTTTGTGCTCTGTGTTGAGCTTTGTGCAAAGTGTGTGCGCTGTGAAACTAGCTAAATGTAATCAGACACGCCTGAAATCACTTTGCCCTATGTGCTTTAGACATCACACTTAACACTGTCAAAATAGGAGCCTTTTGCCTTTGCTGTGATGGTCCCAGGGGCTTTCTATGCTAACAGGTTATTTATCTTTTAGATATCATTATGAGCCTGAGCGTTTGTTTCATCTTTTATTGCCTCAGTTTTACTTGAGATTGAGACATTTATTTAATTTCCTTTCAGTTGACTGTAAATTTAATGTATGTGTGTATTGTGATTAGTGTCATTAATGGGTACGTTTGATTTGTCACAATGTAAACAACAGCGAACCCATGGAAGATTAGCTATTAGCTTATGCTGAAGCTAATGGGGATCCAAAGAAACGAACTATCAATTATCTGCTGCTGATCAATGGATAAATGGCTGTCTAATGTTTCATCAGATACCCAACATGTGTTCAACACAGCTGGAAAACAGTTTGACTTTATAACTGTATTTGAGCTTGCATCCCGAGGCTGCTTGTTAATGGTCAATGGTCACCATTGTCTAAACTGCCAGACTCAGGTTTCTGGATTTTCACTCTGTTCATGTGAGAGTTACCTGCATCACTATTTCTCTTCTCTTTTATTGCCTGTAGCATCCATAGTAATTGGGAAGTGGTGGTGTGAGATGGAGCCTTGCCTGGAGGGGGAGGAATGCAAGACGCTACCTGACAACTCAGGCTGGATGTGCTACGCCGGCAACAAGATCAAAACCACAAGGGTAAGATAACCTCTCTTGACCGTGGGAAACAAGTCATAACAGCGGAACAGTTGGAGAGAAATATACAGCACTGTGACATCAACAGAACAGCATAGTTATTTAGATTGACTTCTGCTGCACACCGACTTGTAACCAGCGCAGTCTAACCCTATCATTTTCTCCTTTTTCTCATCAGAACACTCAGCCATACACCACATCAACATATTAACACTTTGCAGAAAAGATGCAATGGACCTCTTCTGCTGCAAAGGTTAATCTGCAGGTCAGCCATGTCATTATTCTTGGACTTTTGTAGGCTAATTAATGTCTTTTAACTGATATAATTGGTAAGCTTTGCAAAGGGCAAAACACTCAGTTTGCGTTAATTTCTCTGATATTTACGTTGTCCTTTAAATGCTTTTCCTTCTTGTTTCAGCACTGTCACAGGACCAATTACCACAAAGACAATAAACCTATTGTTGCTCTAAGACATGTGAACACTTCTCAGATTAAAGTGTAAAAAGATGTAGAATACATAAAGCACATCCCTGCTCGAGGCTACTGAAAATACTGACGCTCAGAGATGCCTGCGGGGAACTTCATCATAACCTTATAATGAATAGATTTTCATCATTTCCTTCCAACTTTGAGATGGAAACGAGACTGTCTGCATTTGGATTATTATCTGGAGAGCATCTGACGTCTCCTCCTCAGACATCAGTGAGACAGATGTGCACTATGAAGCAGCAAACAGGAGACAAATACAGCAAAGGAAGCGGGATGAGCAAGTACAGTAGTTGACAGCCCTCAGGATTTGCTTTTTTTATCATTGTAAAATGAAAAATACTGTACATAAATTGTTTGTCTTTTCTTGTGTACATGAGCTTTATTTAAAGTGGTGGTGAAAAACGATCTTTCAAGTCCCCGAATGCGGTCTTGATCTTCCCCTTTCTTCATACCCACACAGCCAAAGTTCAAAGATGCAGTGCTTTGAGGATACAGTGTGAAGAAGACGTATTACAAACACAGCTTGTGTGTCCTGATACTGTACCTTTTACCATTTGTTTGTATGGTACTTGTTTGCCTTTGATCACCTCTTACATGGCTTTACCAGTCGAACTCGGCAACTTGTCAACTACCCTAAAACTGATCGATTCACCAAAATCCTGATACCAGTAGGTTTACTTTGGAAACTTGAAATGCCTTATTTGTGTCAAATCATACAAATGATGATATTGTATATGAAGCCATCTTGAAATGTGCTGATATTTCATTAAAGTCACTGTTCCTGTAACTGATGTGAGTGCTGCTTTTCTTGCAGGTTTCAACAACAAGTTCTACAACCCTTGCACCAATATAAGTTGTTTGTTTTTACCCTCTTTTACACCTACAGGAGTGTTTCCAATATTAGCACCATTACCTACAACAAACAACATGTCTTTATATACATTATGCCAAAAAAAATGGTTTCAACTATGAACGGGGGTAATGATTGAACGGGACTTCCATAAAAGAGGCACTAGAGGCACAGGTCCCCTTCCAATAAGTCATCATTTTTGTTAAGTCAAATGTCATCCAAACAGGCTGTATCATATTTTATATCGATATATTTTTGGGGGACCTAAGTTTGCCATCCAAAGGAGAAGGAGTTGAGACCACCCGTTCGATCTTGATGTGGTTTACCGTCTGTTACCGGTTTAATCATCCAATGCATTCTCATGCTTCTCTGATGGTACCTGATGGTTCCTAAGTTAGGATGTTGTTCTTGTGACTTTGGTCTGTAGGTACTAAGTCTTGATAAAGACACTGTGGGTGCTACAAAGGAGATTTGTTGAATTCTGAAATATTGGTCTGATAAGTCAAAAACTGACTTTCTATTTGATAATTCTTGACACCCTAATCTCAAGTCTAAAGAGGAGAAGGACCACCCAGTTTTTTATCAGTGCACATTTAAAAAAAAAAATAGCATACATGATGGGATGGTGCATTACTGCACCATGGCACAGGTTTCCTGCACGTTTGATAAGGCACCATGAAAGCTGAACCATTTCTAAATGCATCAGAGTGAAATAGGCAACATTTGTTTTAGGGAAAGCATTGCTTATTTCATCAAGACAATGCCTAACTACATGCATGTATAACAACAGCATGTCTCCATAGAAAAAGATTCAGGGGGATAAACTGGCCTGCCTGCAGTTCCAACTTGTCACCCATTGAAGGGGTTTGGGGCTTTATGTAGCATAAATTAAGACAAAGGAGACCCAGAACTGTTGAGCAGCTGAAATCCTGCAGCAGGAAAGAACGGTAAATTCAAATGTGATGAAAATTGGTCTTCCTAAAAGGTTTCAGAGTGCTATTTGCAAGAAGACATGGTGCAACAAGTTGGTAATCATTACCTTTTCCTATCTTTCTTTAAACATGTTGCTAGCATCAAATAGGCTTTAAAAAAAGGAATATAATTTTCCAAAAACAATGACATTTCTAAGTTTCAACATTTGACATGTTGTCTTGGTGCTATTTTCCTTTAAAAATGGGGTTTCAATGCTTTTAAAATCATCCCGTTCTGATTTTTATAATTACAGAGCTTGAAACCTTAACGCCAAATACCATTCTTATGTCTAAATTGTAAACATAAAGTTGGAGACAAAACTACCATAGCTAAAAATGTCTAAGCCTGACACTCGATTATTTACTGCAGTTACTCTTGCTCTTAGCACACACAGGTATATATTGTAGCTTGGAACGATTACACACTTAGATGAATGGGTAACAGGACCAGCTCCGATTTTTACAGCACTTTGATGCAGTATCACAGTGGGATACTGACCAGTGCCTTCACAGCCTCTGCCCAGCAGGATTTATTCTAGGAGAAACTCTGGGTGACTGCTGCTGCTTTCCTGGGTGCCATCCATCTTCTAGAGAAATGAAAGTTCTACCTGGAGCTTGGACTTCATTATTATTCCACTGTCCACCTAAATACCAGTTTCCCATTGATGAGAAATGAAAAGATGCATATGTTTTTATAGTCTTCATGTCACTTGAGAATTATAAAAAAAATAATTAAGTTTCATTATCTGACTTGTTTTCAGGTCTTCTGACCTGGCAATTTTTTAAACAGAAAATACAAATTTTTTCCTTCTTGCTTCGCACAATGTATTTATGCTCTGAACAACTTTGTCTAATACCCTTCTCTGATTGGACAGGTATCTACAATAGCGTTCACAAGTGAAATTTGAGCAACTTTTTGTTTCATCAAGATAATACATTGACTATTTTGGTGGCTTTCAACATTGGCAGCTCGCATGAGTATCTCAAAATCCCCATCCCATTTTTTTTAAACCTCTATTAACTTTGCAAGCCTTTAGGCGTGGAGTTCAAATGTTGATTTTTACCTGCAACACTAAAGCAGGTTCCATCTTCAAATATAATTTTTTGATCTTAGATTTGTCCGCTTGCTGCATGGTCAGATAAAAAGTTTGCTTGTGATGAAACCAATAATCCAATCTAATATCTCCACTAAACTCAACATGCGTTGAGTACTTGGCACAGACCATGGTAATGATTAATGCTGTCTCGGAAATATTGGATTTAACCTTTGGTTATGCCCCCGGCAAATAATTTATCTTTCTGAGCAGACAGTAGAAATCTTTTGGGTCATAACAATCTCTCTGAGGATACAACCTGAAGCAGCAGAAGAAAAAGCCAGTATGTTCACATGGACAACATGCCCAAACCTCTGTTGTACAAAAATGAAGCCAAAATACCCTCCTGATTAGTGCTGAACTATTGAGCAATTAGAGCCCTAGTCTGCTCAGCAGGGATCGGCTGGAAGAGGCGTGTGATTTGGAGACACTCAATGATATGGAAGTTCAATGACTCTTGTTATTGTTTGTTACATTTCCTCTCGCTGTTCATCCTCTTCTCTGCTTGTGTAGTGCACACAGCAGCAGGATACGTCAACACAGCTATCAGTTGTGAGCTTTTACAACTATTTATAGTATCAAATAAAAAAAATAAACTTATCCAAAAAATGAGGACCAGAACACAAATCAGTGTGATAAGAAATAGCTATCATGACAAACACTGTGTATTTGACGTGTATTTTGAGTTTTTATCTCCACCCAGGTCCCATCTGTTAACATGTAGGAGGTAGTTTATGACAAATACTGCAGTCAGTCAGTAGGGGTACCTGTACCTGTATTTTGGCTTCACTTCAGGCAAGGTGTTGGAGCTGAACAGGAAAACAATTTATTGGGCTTTTCCCATGAGATAGCATCATAGATGGTATAAGGAGACACTGCCCCAGGATTCAACTGTTCAGGCAATGTGAAAGTGTCTAAAACCTGCACTCTCACTAACGGCCATTAGGGAGATACTTTGTTGCAAAAAAAAGCCTATTTATGTGGAACCAGCTTCAAAAATCAACCTACTTGTCATTGGTTTTGTAATCTAAATAACCTTTCCTGTTTAGTTTAAACTCTCCATTGCTAGTGTTAGGGTCAACATAACAACTTGCTGTATATACCGGGATACAAATGAAGCAATTTCATCAACCCACCTATAAAATATTCCAACTTCAAGCTCAGAAGAAAAGAAGTTGAAAGTTCAGATATCAAACTCAGGGTTTTAAAATGGTTGTTGATTAAACCAATGAGCGATGTCAGGAGCTCATTCTACTTCTTCTACAGAGTTCAGTTATTTTAGGGTAAGTGACAGTATCAAAGAGTGAATTATTGAGTGCTAACATTACAAATAGGGCCATCAAACCCGAAACCCAATTAAAATGTCATATATTTGATACAACATAAAGTTGAACAGTCTTGTCTTGACTCTAATGGGCAGGGATGGTGGCTCTGAGTAAAAACCACATGCTAATTTTTATGCGCATACCAACTACATTCAACTGACTTGTCATACCAGCAGTTGTCACCTCAATTCATTAACACACACAGTGTTAATTTCAGCCAATTAAGAGCTGTAATGAGGAGAGACAACCATGTTTAGCTGTAATAAGCTGTGGACATTATACTTTCTGAAAATCCAGGTGTGGTTTTGTAAGCGATCACTTGTGAATTAATCTGCATCTGAATGGCTTGTATTCAGTGATGCCCTGCTGAGATTCTGCTTTGAACATGTTGTCTGTTTGGTCCATCTGTGCTGTGGATAGTACAGCACAAACACAGATGCTTAATTACAGCACACTGTCCACCATCCATTGTAGTGAAATTACAGTATTTTTCGCAGCAGCAGCGACTGTCATGCACGGCTATATGAATACATGAAAGTGCTCTTTAGAATTTGGTTTATTTGCTTCAGGCAATCGCACATTTAACTAGTAGCATTTGAAAGATGTTCCCTATCCAACATGGGATTTCTAAGTGGGCATAATATGTGCAAGATGGTAGCAAGCAGCATCCCATTTTCTGTCAGTCTTCAGACTGGCTCTTTGGGCTGCTGCTGTAGGCTCTGATGTCTCACGTCAGGCTCCAGAACAGTGAGAAATAAGACACAAGTGATGATGATGTGCCCTGACTTCTTTTTATGATGCACCAGGGACGTCCTGGGAATTGAGGCTCCCTTGGGTTTATTTTTAAGACACTTTTCATTCAAAACACTCAGACAGTCTAGTCAGGCTCCATTCTCTGCACTTGGAAGTCACTGCTGTGTTTCCATGAATATCAAGGTGTGCATTACAGCAAATGGATATGATGATAGGGTGTGTAAAATAAGTGTAAAATAACTCCCGTCAAGACAAAATCCCCACACACGCCAATAATTACCTGCTTGAGAGTAGATCAATGCTCAAGAAGCCTTTTTTTATTAAAAATGTTTAATATCTACTGCATGGCTTTTTGCCAAAGATCAGAACACTTCCAAGAAGCTGCACATATACGGTACAAAGAGATTCCTGAGGTAAAAGTTCCTATATTCTCACTGCAGTTGTTTTCTAGTATCAAGCAATTGGCAAAATTACAGAGTCTAATCACATCCTGTAACTGAGATCTGTCTGCACTGCCCCTGCAGGATTCTAGGATTTCAAAGTCAAGGTAACGTGGACTAAACTGGATTCTAATTAAAGTTGACATCAGGTGCCTCATGCTCCTTTCTCCCTCCTCCTCAGGCTTTCATCTAAATGATTCATGCAGAGAACCCCGAGCCTTTCATGCCGTTAGGTCCTCACAAAGGAATAACAACTCTTTCGCACAAAGCAAACGGACAGATTTACAATGACACCGGCACAGTTTCTGTTGCACCAGCTTATATCAAGTTATGTCAGAGCGATGCCAAGGCACTCAGTTGACATCTTGTATCTTAGTAGGAGCAATTTAACAGATATTCATGCTGACAACTGTAAGGGAGCAAATCAAATAAGAGGGCTAAAAATGGCTTTCTAATTACCCTGAATCCAATTACATGGCATCATGGTGATAAAATACAACAAAAATTTGTTTGAAACAAAAAGTTTCCAGGTGTGGTAATCTGAGTAAGGTGTGACCTGCTGAGAACCTGAAGTGATTGTTTGGAAATGAATGTGACAAGTTTGTGAGTGTGTGTGTGTGTGTGTGTGTGTGTGTGTGTGTGTGTGTGTGTGTGTGTGTGTGTGTGCAATATCTCAGATGAAACACTGGCACTGTTTGAGCAAGGCCGTGTCCTCTCAGAGCATCACATAAATGCCTCACTGAAACACAAAATAGAACCCTTCTCTGAAATTGCAGAACGATACAGGTAGACTAAACAATGTTGCATACAGAGATGAATACTCGGAGGCTTTTTACCCCCTTCTAAGTGGGAACAGGATTTATCTGTGTGTTAGTACGTCTGCCATGAATTAAAGATGGGCTCCTTCTTTTGCCTTTTGTTGGGCTGCTGTAAAAACGATGGGCATAGCACACAGGTATGCAGAAATCGGTTTGGTGTAATAGTTCAGCTTTGTGGAGAAGCTGAACAGACTTGCTGTGACATGGAGGCACCCCAGGCAGAGTAAATGGGCTGTGTGCTCTTGTTATTGGGATATTGGTATACTGGAATAGCAGGCTGAAAATCTTGTTCTGAAAAGCCTGAAAATGATGTGAAGTTGATGTACTTATCAACACTGACAACTTAAACTGGACTGCCAGTTAGGATTCTTAGCCTGAGAAATAAATTAATAAAAATGGCAGAGAAATAACTATCTTTGACATTCTTATTAGATCAATGAAACAGTAGTGTCTGTTTCTAAGAGACTACATCTTTATTTTTGTTTGTTTTATAGCAGACAATGACACAATGTGAGTGTCATCTGTTAAAGTGACCCTTACTCTTACGTTTGACTTTAACTCAGTTTCCAAGGTTACCTCTTGGTAAAAACTTTTTAAAATTTCACAGGGTGTGTTGGCAAGACTTTTTTTTTCTTGGAGGGGTGTAGTGATTTTCCTACAGTTTCCACTGTTTGCCTGCCTGCCTGCCAACTTCAAGGCATTAACTTAACTCCAGGAGGTCACAAAAGTAGTTGTAAACATGACACTAAAAAAAAACATATTTATTTACACCAAAACCACAGAAATGTAACCTAGCAGTTATGGATAATAATGGCAGTGTGAGATCTATTAGATTTCTTTCATCCTGTGGAATATATAACAATTTATTTTTTGTCTTTTTCAATGTCTCAATCCTTGTTTGGTCATTAAATAGTCTGATTAATCTAGAATGCAGCAATGAGACACAACTGCATATTAGTGAATTACACACAGCTGATAACATTGATATTGTCCAATTAAAGTTTGTTCACTAAATTATAATTGTACAGCTCTCTGTTTTAATTAAGCAAAAAAGTCATCTCTAATATAGACAGTATGTATGCATAATGACAAAGCAAATAGATGAAACCTGTCAGCCATAACCAAACTACTTTCAGTGTATTGCTCTGAGTCGCCTATATAGTTGCCTGCAGTAAAAGGAGTCTAATTTAGTTCACACTCACACGCACACACACACGCACACACACGCGCACACACACACGCACACACACACACACACACACACACACACACACACACACACACACACACACAGTATACACACAAAGGGAGCGACAAGAAGAATTGTGTTTACATTTTTTATTACAAGTGTCAACTCCAGATGAGAAAAAGTTGTTAAAGGGGAACAGAACAGCATTTCCATTATGTTTTCATGTGCCCCAGGACAGTGTATTTTTCTGTTAGTGAACATGAACTACTGTCCCCAGTAGACTATCACAAGAGAGGGAAGGTTTCCTGCCACATATCACCTGCAAACTGATACCAAATAAGCTGCCAGGAATGGGTTATTTGTTACTTTGGTTTGAATTACAAGGTTCAGGCCACAAGAGATGTTCACACCTTTTAAAATATCTACAACTTGAGGTTATTCCTGTCTAATGTTGTGTCTGAAATGAAGAATATTGTGAGTTTACGTAATGTTATGTTAATCTGTCTTGACTCGACGTGTAAGATTCAGGATCCTGTAACTCCTACCTTAATTACCTTCATTTGGCTGCTTTCATTTAGAATTTCGGATATGATTTACCTTTTTAAAAGCCATGCATTATGACAGGCACTCCAAGGGCTTCCTCTCAATTTGCACTGAAAAACAGATGAAGCTCTTTTGACTGGCTTTACTGTGATTCCACAGATAAAAAATAATCATGATGCTCTGCGCAGATTTCCCTAAACTTTGGTGAGAACCTGCCAGAGTGAATCACAGAGTTAATCTAAGACACATCCATAAGTCCCCTAATGAATGTCACAGCAGCAGCTCCTTTGAAAATTAATCACAAGAAGTAAGTTGTGAGTGCTGGAGATATTTTTAGGAATACAGGCACAAATCTGAGGTGGCGTGCTGTCATCATTGACACAAACCCCACTGGGATGTAAAAAGATGTTACCTTATTTCACGGTTTTATTCCAAAAAGTAGGTTGTTAGAAATTTAAAAAAATATCACGTGTGTTAATATTTTGCACATAAAGATGCAGCACATCAAGTTGGGGAAAATATACAGCCATGACAGTAAAATATACAGTACACAAATAAAATATATACATCTCAGTATTTTTGTGGCAGAGTTAACACAGGAGAGAGTCTACGGTTGGTTATAATATGGAAGTCACACATCAACTTTTTCAGTTCAATCCCCTGTGGGTTCATCTTCTTTTTTTTCCTGCAGCTTCTGTTGAGTCGTGAGAAAAAGTAGCTCCTCAAGTTCCTGATCTTTCTAAATCTTTCCTGTGCAGGTCTACTCAAACTTCAAGAGCAGCCTGATGATCACGGGATCTTTAATTTCACGACCTTTACGTGTCTGTACAAATAAGAAAGACAAATGTCGGACTTCTGGAGAACACAAACTATCCTCTGCCTCTAAATGACTGCTATAACTTTTTCATTAAAAAAATCCAGTTTGTAAACCTGATTTACATCAAACAAGTTAAAGTAGCATTCTGTGGCTACTTTAACTTATAACACAAGCTTCAAAATAATTTGATGGTACACTATCTCGTTACTGGGCAATTGCCCAACCTTTCATTCCCACTCCAATTGTCGGGGTATTTTTCTTCCTACTATCTTGAATGCATGACCTGCCCTTCTCTGCCTCTGATTGGCTCATCTTGCTACTCTCACCTTAACCCTCAGCAATCTTATTACTGTATTCAAACCTACTAAGCCCAACCCAGAAAAGCCAACGAGTACATCAGAGGCATTATGGGGGGTGGTGTTTAATAGCTTTGCCACAGTAGGAGTCCTATCATTTTCAAAGTGCATATGATCTCGCTATAGGTAGTGTCAGGCAAACTTCTGATGTTACCAGCCTTAGCTATCTATTCTCAGTATGTACATTCAGGCAAAGGCAGAGATAATGAAGAGTGTGTTTCAAAAGAAGGATAAGAGGAGAAAAAGAGGCAGGGACCAAGCCAGAGACAGGGAAAGACCGACATTCATACTTGATTTTAAATCATCAGTGAAAAAGCAGATTGTAGAGAATTGTAGGGGCACAAAGTACCAAAACGACAACCTTTTTTTCATATTTTATGACGTTTCTTTAAATAAGTCTCTTCAACTACATCTCAATTAAATTGCACCGGATTGTTTTTTGCTTTACTCCAAGTAAAATTGTCAAATCATTAAAATTGTATGGCTGTACTGAACAGTTGTACTCATTATGGATGTATCTGGGAGTCTTGATAGTCGTGATGTACAGACACTTTCAGGGAATCATGAAGAATGATACTCTCCTGACGCCCAAGGTGACGTTTCCAAACTGACTGGCACTCGTTAAACGAGATATTGAGATGAAAATTGACAGACGACAGAAAAGCTGAAAATCCTAACTGAAGAAAGACTGAAAGACATTTTAAATACTTATAATAAGTGTTATTTGTTCTCCAATAATACTGAGTAATTGTGTGTTTTTTAAGCTCAGATTGCAATATGAGGTCATTAACAACTCCCTACCTTTTGTGACCATGTCAGATTGTGTTAATAATACTGCTGTCAGCTTGATTAATAACAGTGGCTACAGTTTGATGTAAAGATGTGAAGGAGACGCTGCTGTTTACAAAGACTAACAATAACTTGTGATCAGCATTCAGTGAGTCTACATAAGGAGGTTCTTCATCCTTTTTTTTTTCATAAGAATTATTTTTATATGAATCTTGAAATTACACGATTTGGCCATTTTGACTACATTCACAGCACTGCTAACATTAAAGTATAATACGAACTTGAATGTTTGCAAAGCCATGCATGAACTGCCTTGGACTACACGACAGCTCAGTGAAGAATCTTGTCAGTACAAAAACAGAAAGGAAAAAAAAAAATCAGGATGCATAATTGCATTAAGTCAATGTTGAGTGCACTGCTCAAAATTCAGCTGCTTTCAAGCAGCACAGCATGTGGCGTTCATACAAGTCTGACGGGATGATTCTCAGTCCCTGTATTTGTATTATTTCAAAATGTCTCTTCACCGGGAAGGTAAAATGCAAAAGACTGCGCTCAGGAGATAAAAGAGAGGGACTCAGGAGGGCTCCATGAGAAATATTATTCATATAAAGAGGACAACTGATGAAGTGGTAACGACAGTAAACATTCTGTTCTGTTAGTGGTTACCACTTGCTTCCAGGCAGAGAATTTCCAATGTTTCCCATCATTACAATGAGCGGAGTTCCCTCCACAGGAGCACTCAGTTTAGAGAGACAAACAAAAGCATGATGTAAATACTCTCCACAGTGAAGGAGCGCCTCTTCTCTTCTCTCTCCCCTTTCTCCTCATGATTAGCATTTCAAACAGTCCTTGTTTTGCATCAGAGCTTCATGCTTGTGTGCGTGCCATCGCAACCTTGCAGGTGGTGGCCTGTCCAACCGAAAAAGCAGCCTTTATGTGTCTGTGTGTCTGTGTCTGTTGGCTTGTTTGTTTGAGTGCCTCGTCGTGGTAAGGAGTAGTCCAAAGGGATGTGACCTCTTTACAAAGCTCACAGTGAGTCTAAGGGACAGCATTGTTGACAAATGCTACATAATCATAAATTTCTCAGTATTTGTGCTTTTCTGCTTTGATCGGCACAGAGAGTCACAAGTCACCAACTGGGTTCACATTCTGCCTCCTGAAAACCCACAAAATCTCTTTTTAAGTGTCTGCCAGCAGGCCCATCCAAACTTTGATTGAGTGCATCACAATGTGCCCAGCATATCAAGCACTGCGACAATGATACACACTTTTGCAGGAGCTGCCTGTTTGGACTGGGAGAACAGAGCTGCCTCATTTTATCCTGAGTCAATTGCTAATAGATTGTCCACTCCACGGGATTAACCCCAACAAAATTGTGTTGCAGCCAAATGAAATTAAAATAATGAGTTTCTGCAGTTTCAGGAGATAGCTAATTAAATCTATATTGTTCTTTGCTCTATCAGATGAGGCGTTCGCTGTCCTCAGAGTCCGGTGTTAGTTGAGGTGACTGCTGCAGGCTTTGACAGTCCGGTTCTGATTAGATGGGACTTTCGCATTGTTACCGAGCAACCTTGAAAGAAGAACACATAAATTACAACATTGACCAACTGTAGTTCCATCATTTCCATCTCAGTGTTTTCAATATGTTTGAACCATTGTATTTCTTTTTTTCTACAGTATAGTGTAAATCCAAACCATCAAGAGTTATGTCACAACCATGCATGTATTATTCAGATCTTTATAGCAATATACCCAAAGGTTGGCACCTATTCAGTCCAATAGGAATTTGTTTTCAAGAGATTTTAACAATGACAGAACCTCCATAAATCAAAACTTTGTGAAAGTCACAAGAGTCATAGTTGACCTTGTTTTTCAATTTAAGATGTCAATCAGTTTTACAGTTGTGTGTTTTTTATTTTATATAACTGTGGTCCTAGAAGAAAATGAAGGAGGATTTCTTTACTGCAAAATTCAAAGCAATCCTGAATGGTAAAACTCTATCTAGGTCAAGGTGGTTCCAAGCCTTTTTCCTTAGACATTATACAAATGAATATCAATTTTAATTGATTATAAACTCAAGTGGGGCTGACTGTGACATTTATGAGCAAGCAAACATTTAGTTTTTACAGTTTTATCTACAGACCTTTGACTAAACTTCTATTAACTATCATCGCAATATCATTTTTGGAAAAACAAAAGCCCTGCAGTAGAGCACTATGCTGCACCTGTATTAACATGTTCTACACGCTGATATGTCACATAGTAAACATAGCGTTAGCCTTAGAGTTAGCAATATGTCATGTATTGTTTAGCTAATATGTACACAAAGGACTGTTACAGAGTACCTGTAAAGTTAGCCAGAAACATCATAGTCAGCCAGTGACTGAATTTGAACTGCTACTTGTGCTAGTCTTGCTAGCTAACAGCTGCTAGCCTATGCACTAGTGCATTTTGTAGTTTCAGCAGACAAAATTCACAGCTGTCTAGAAATAAAAGTGCTTTTTAATCACTTTAATCAAATAGCTACTGTCCTAAAATATTAGTCAGATTGTGAATCTAACCTTGTTTTACTGTAAACATATAATAGCAGGTGTACCAGGTGAGAACAGAAAGCTAAACAAGCAAAAGGTAAAGGTTTAACTTTCCTGTGAAAATAACTACAAATTTTTATCAGGAACTGACATTTGTGAAGTAGTTAAACTTTATCAAGCATTAACAGTTTCTATTATAATATTCCTCTACACCACTATAAATACAAATCAATAACATGTATTTGATAGAATAAGTTACTTGCAGATTTTCCTTGACACTGAAGATATAATTAAGAAGTAAAATGTAAAGAATCATTAACTATTAGTTCAATAAGATGACAAGCTATTAGGCAGTATACGCAGTAATTAAAATAAGCTAAGGGATGCGCTTCAATAAATGTAAACCTGTTGGGTCAAACCTTAGTCTGAAGTTGATCATTCAGCAGGATGAGTATTTCCTTTAGGTTTATTTTGATATTCATGCTTTTGTAGTTCTTGTAAAGGAAACATGTTTGAAAGCATGACCTTTGCTTGTAAGAGATTATTTATTCATACTCTGTGGTATTGCTTCTTTTACTTCTGATTAAAAGATCTTTTTACTTCAACAGCTGTTCTCTCCTGTTAATTCTATTGTTTGATAGTACAATCTGATGGACCACATGACTTCTGGGTATCTTTTGATCACTGGCTGCACGCTTCCCCCTGTTTAACTGTTAAATGTTTCCTTTGGGATCCACACAGCAGAACACAGCTCAACAAAACAGCTTCTTATGAGATAGTGCATTTCTTGATGCAGAGGGGTCTCCTTCGGCCGTCAGATTTAATTACATGGGTTTTAGTGTTCAGAATTAGTTTACAGCTTATTTCATGTTTGTCCTCTTGGCCCCATCATTCAACAGCTTATAGAATTAGGTTTTCTGAGCCCACTGTGCCTGGTGGAGAGCAAGAGGGCTGATATGGCCAATGGGAGCAGTGATTATACTTGATTGTGAAATCCTTCAGCATCAAAGGAGGGCTTACTGAAAGAAAGCTTTATGATGAGCATTCACAAGTCTGTCGGCCCCTGTTTGCATAAGAGAAATGCAATAAAAGAGGAGGAGATTTACTGTACGGATGCACATAAGGGTCTATAAATACCATGTCTTGAACTAAATCCATTTAGTGTTATGTCCTTTGTACAGTGCAGGTGCCGCAGTGACTCAGACTAATGGAGGCCCCCCTCCTCACCTTAGTGGTCTTCACTTTGTTCCCAGAGATGCACGACCAGCCGGTGAGGTCAGGGAGAACTCGGCACTCCTCCCCCTCAAGACAAGGCTCCATTTTACACCACCACTTCTGGCGCACAATGGAGGCTGCAGAAAAACACACCACAGCAGAAGGTCACTTTTTAGACGGAAGCACTCAGAAAAAGTACTTGTTTGGGGGGGAAAAAGGCTCCATTCAGATGTCACACTTTCTGGTCCTTGAAAGCCTCAGTATTTGTTGATAGCGGATGCTGGTAAAACTTACTCACTAGACTCTACGTTAATGATTAGTATTCATATCACAGCAGAATATGCCCAGGGTAAGAGAGTTAGAAGAGGGTCCATGTAATTTTACCTTCAACACAAGAGGGCAGAGCCCTTGTTGTCCCCGCCACCTGTCCTGGAAAGCAAGAGCACTTCACTGTTTGAGAGCGTTCTTCAATCTTGTTCCTATTGCAGCAACGATGAGCTGCAACCACTTCACAAGTCCCTGTCCTCTCCTGTGACGACCCTGTGGAAAGAATTTAGGGGGAAAATATTTTCTTTAACTCTATTTTGCACGTAAGAACTGGCAGTTAGAGGTTCTGCAACCTTTACAAAATGCAGCGTTATGATCAAATTGTAATTATTTCTTGGCTTAATTAGATGCTACAATACATTTAGATGACAAAGAAACCAGAGAAATAACCTCAGTCCTGATTTTTGAGGTTTCTGATGCTACAGCACCACCAAGTGGATGTAAAACAGAATGAGCAGAACTATCTGTCCCACATCTGCATCTTGGACATTTCATTTACAGGCCTGTGTATCCCTGGTAAAGGTCCAAGGGGCCTGCATGGCCCCTTGGACCTTTGCCGGACTGGAAGGTAAATTCATAATTTAAGTTTATTTCAGGCTGCCTGCAATTAAAGCAGAGCTCAGAAATGCAAATACTATTTTGGGGTACTTGTGTTTCCATTTATTCAGATTAGGATTTATTGTGGAAATAAAACAACAACAAAAATGATGATATGATAACACCAGTGATTAAAAACATTTTGATGCCATACAGTAAATAAGCAACTGAATTTATGTTTCAATCCTTCCTTAGAGTCACACTGACCTATATCATGCAAACAACTGTTTTAAACTGTCAATAGATATCAAATGTACTTCAAATGCCTCTTATGAACTAGCGTTGGGCAATCAATCGAGTTAGTCTATTTTTGTTTATTTATTAATTGCCATATTGTTTTTTTAAAGATATTTTTTCACTTATTTATTTGATTTTTTCTACTTGTTTTTCAAAGTGTTACTTATGTTGAAATGACAAGGCAATGACAAGTTGATAAATGCTTGTGATCCTGATTTTGCAAAGTCAAAGATTCATCGTGTTTAATAATCGTGATCTCAATATCAATCAAAATAGTCGAGATGAAGATTTTTGCCATAATCGAGCAGCCCTATGATGCACTGATTTATCAGAACTACAATATCTACAAAATAACGAATGAGCGACAGATGGAGAATAATGAGTACAGATGATGAGCTAATTTTTCTCTCTTTTGAAACTTAAAGGCAATTTGGCTGATTTCACTTCTGTGCATCAAGTTAAGCAGGATATTTTAAATCAGTTATTCTATCTTGTGATGAAACGTAGTTTAGCTGTCACTCTTTCTAAGTTAGTTGTCTGAATACTTCTGTGATAAAACATCCTGCCCCCAAACCTTTTATTTGGTCAACTGTAAATGTTTAGTTTGTTTTATACTGCAGCAACAAGCTAGTATAAATAGATTTAGGTGTTTGAGTGGCAACAGTATAAGTACATCACCATTGCCATATTCCTTTCACAGTAGAAATATTGAGATGTACTGTATCTTTAGGATTAATCTGTCTTATTACGAGGGTTTTTAAGAGGATTTAAAGCTTTATCCTCCACATGAATGTCTGTTTTTCTAATGAGAAGCACTGTGAGTTTCGTTCTTCTCTTGTCTTTACATTTCTCTCTACCTGGGGACCATGCTGGTGACCAGGAGCCATAATGAGTCCCTCAGAGGGTTACGACTGGTCTGGTTTGGTCTGACACCTACCTGTCTGTCCTCGGGAGCTTCGGTTGCCAGAGGACACCATCTGGCTGCAGACGCCTGCTACAAATAGAAGCAGAAGGCCCCAGTGTAATGGTTGAGCCAATATGATCAGCTTCATTTTACCTGTTCAAACATAAGAGTTCATGCACTGCATTAGATCGTTTTCATAAGACCATTACATCTATTTGCAGGAGGCACAAAACCTTGTAAATGCACTTTTTTCATCATAAATCACTTCAATTACTCATATGACAAAGATTATCTGAAGTAAATTACCACTCACTATTAATATTTTCACTTACACCTCATGCTGTTGAAATCTATAAAAGTCCTTGTGGAGGTGTGCGTGGACAAATTAAAGCAATTTAACTTAATACATTTTCCTTTCTGTGTTAATCTAAACTTTGTAATCATACTCAACAACCAATCCATCATATGAAATTCCCAGGGCAACACTTGAAAACATCTTTGAATTTACAATCACGTTAAACTATTAAGAAGCAGCAGCATATCTCAGCTTTAAGGAACTACAGAGATGATAAAGACAGAAATGAACAAAACGGGTGATTAATGTGTTATTGAAACGTAGGCAGCACATTCTGTCCAGCAGCCTAAAGCATTTTCAGTCCTACTCTCAAGTGTGATAAATATTTATATTAAGTGATGAATGGATCGTTCACATACACATCATTTTTTTGTTCTCCCATGAAGTTCTTGTTTTTTTTTTATTGTTTCATGAATATTTGGGTTAAACAGTAGGTGTATGCGAGCTGCATTTTATCATTTATATACACACACTAAAACAGAGCTTTATCATCAAAATCACAACATCAACAGAATAAACAGGCACAGAATGCCCTCAACACATTGAAGTTTAGCTTTGAAGCATTTCCACCACTTACCTCTGCTCAGGTTATTGAGTTAGTCTACATCATGAAACCACCGCTGGAGCATCAACCTGCAGTGTTTGGGATAATACTAAGAAAACTACAAAGCCCAACGAAAGTTTCAGCAAAGATGCAAAAGTGTGGAATAGTTAAGATCCAAAAGTTTTCCAGTTTGTTTTTTTTGACTCAATTTGAACGAGGAAAAAACAAAAATTGCGAGACCCCCCCCCCCCCCCCTGCGTGCTGTTTAATAACAAGCCGAGCTGATCGACATGACAGTCAGTTCAAAGACACATCAGCTCCTCTCCCTGGAGCTACTGTTCCTTTCAGAGAGAGATGTGTTGGTCTGTGAACACAGCCGTCGGGAAAATTAAAACTTAATCAAGACAGAAACCATCTGTCTCGAGGACAATATGCGGCCACTTTCATTAGCGCCATAAGAAGCTTAAAGTGAGTATTGACATCCTGTCACATGGAGGATAAAGCGCCTCTGAAGGCCAAGTGCTGTGGTTTGTTCTGTTCTCACGAGATATTTTATTCAAGGAACAACTTGGAAACAGCCTTTTTATTGATGCTGTCACTCTGCCTAACAGCACAGGTGGGCTTCACGTGTTACTTTGCTCCATCATAGGCTTTTTAAAACTTCAATTACTGCTGCTGAATAACGTACTACATACTGGTATCCAATAATTAAACCTATCCAAAAACTCAAGTGTAACAAATCGTGTATAAATATTCAAAAGGCCATAGCATTCACACTTAATAATCTGTGTAAAGATTCAAAATAATTTTCATTCCAGCACTATAACTTACAAGTGGAAATTCATTTTCTTTAATTACTTTTGGGCAGGTAGTCATCAAACTGCAGTTTTTTGTTTTTTTTTACTGAGCAAGCTACCAGTTAACCCTGCTCTAAGTCTTTATGCTAAGCTAGGCTAATTGGCTGTAGACTGACTTGTCTGTTGCTTTATTATTAACAGACTTCTACGTATAATCTAATCAATGATCTTGAAAGTAAGGAGAATATTACAACACATTTCATTTTATTTGCATGACTACATAACAAAATGAAATGTGTCTCCTAACCTAATCTACTTGAAGTTCATGTGGAGCTTTTAGCTGGAGATGGAACATACTGAATTTTATCTTAACTTTAAGTCAAACAAGACCACATGTGAAAACACTTATTTCTGCTTTCAGTTCATTTTAAAGGTCATATATGCAAAAAGAACATAACCATGGTTTACTAACACTTAAAGGCCTGTCTACAAACCCCCCAATTATGAGAAAAGTTCCTCTTCTCTTTATTTTGCTTGCTCAATCGTTCGTGAAATGTGTGCTCAAACATCATGACATCACAAAGGGAGGCAAACCCTCCCCCAGAGGCTGACACTCCCACAGTTAGGTGTTTGTTCTGCTATCTGAGTCCGCCTTCTCACTGTAAACATTAGGACATAGAGAGAAAGCCCTGGTGCTTTTGATGGACTTAACGTTAAACAGTGAAGACGACCCGTTTCTTCTTATTGAATAATTATGACAAACTAATCTGGTGAAAGACGCTTCCTCTACAAACATGATATAGAAACTTTATTAGAGTACAGTGCACGTCATTATTCTCATAACTACAGGATAAACCAACACAGGACAAATACACAAAGAGGTAAACAATGTTACTAATAGAAAAAACTATGTTTTTAAATGAAGCCATATTTATATGACAGCCAATCCTAGCCCGCATGGGAGACCTTACCCATCTTATTTACATTGTCTCATCAAATGTGCTACTGCAGCATCACAGTAACCTTGTGGTGCAAGACCCCGTTTGCTTTCCGATGCAGTCGGTCTGATCAGTGCTGTGTTGTAATGATCGTGATCAGGTGGTGAAATTGAGCTTGAAGAGGACCGTCTGGGGCGTTGTGACATCAGCAACGGCTAGTTCCTGTCCATCTGACAGACCCAGCTCTGCATCAGAGAGGACAAGGTATATCGAGTAGGTTAAGGTGAATGTCAGCAGGTCACCTTGACCGGACACAGAATGATCAGAGTGCCTTTTTCTTCTTACCTTTCAAAGTTTTGCAGAGGTTTGGCCTGGTTCGCTCTTCTATGGATTTCACTGACTGGAATAAAATCGTATCCATAGTTTCATGGTAGTGTACAATGGCAGGGGACCAAACATCATGCCACATTCTTGTAGTTTAAATTCAGTATATTACCTGCAAATACAGTGTCTTATTCTTCCCTTCCAGAGTGGTGGTGATAGCTGGGGATTTCATTTGTCTGAAAATGATTTATAAACACTTTTAACATTATGACCTTGTATTTTTTTTAAAGGAGCATTACTAAAATTAAAAATTCTGAATACTCACAAAGAGGCGTTTTCTGTGAGGTACTCCAATACCTCCTGTAATTTGGCAGAAGGAGAAAACTGGAGATCCTGAGGCACCTGGCTGCAGGCTGAACAGTTTTCCTGCTCAACAAAAAAAGAGAAAGACTTGTTATTCTTGGTCCAGACTAGAAAAATAGTTGTTTACTGGTGACATTAAGCACACACAACAGACCTTTCGTTCAGCTTCAAAAGTGTAGGTGTACAATCCATCCACGTCATTGAACACCAGGTAATTATTTAACGGGATATATGCACTGCAAAAAAAATACATAATGTTAGGTAATGTTTTATTGAGATATAAGATGATAAAATAAGGGATTGGAGATTCCCCCTCCCCCCCTTTGCTTCTCACCTTGTTGCAATTTTAAAAACTTCAGTGGCACAGGCAGCTATGGAGAACAAAGACAAAATTCAGTCTCATGCATGGTGCTGTCATAAAAAAGGAAAAGGCTGGTCTTGATTTGTTTTCTTGTTTGTTCTTTGCCCTCAACACCTGAAAACCCAAAGGCAAGTGATGGATACAATTCTTTAATATTGTTGTGCAGCTGGTTACTGCCGATGTGATTCTCCCGATACGTATTAGCTTCTGATTGTTGTGATTCGCTACGTCATCTGCTGATGAGTATTGTCAAAAGATCAGACATAGAGGAGGGTAAAGAGAAATGGTGGGAGGCAAAGTAAGGAAGGAAGGGAGGGAAAGCTTGGTGTGTGTGAATAATAGAACAACACGGCACTATTAGGCCTAATGAATAAATTAACGTATTATCAATATATAATATAACGTCATATAAATAGGGTGAAGAATGTCAGTGTTTTCAGTAGAGGGATGCTCGTTGCACGTGCTGGATTGACCTTGCTATGACTAGAACATGCTTTCTTGTTGTTAAAATTGCTATTAAACCATAAGATACTTTGACTTGGACGTGTCCTTAAAGGCTCGGGAATTGATCTGGACTTGTGACCAAAAGACTTTTGACTTGACATGGACTTGCAAAAAGTGACTTGTGCCCATCTCTTGCGTGTCACAAACATTAAAATGCTCAGCAAAAAGCAACCTGCCTATCAAGTGGGTAGTCATATTTATAAATTATAGGTTGCACTGAAAAATGTCCTCATAGGCTACTAAGGGCAGGTTAGTCAAACATCTATTTCTATTGATTTTTGGAGAAAATAAAAACACATTCTAAATAGAACTGTTTAAAAACACACTGAGTTTCATACCAGCAATAACAGCATTAGTTGATGCCACAGCGGGGATGATTCTTTTCACAACTCCTTGAGTGAGTCTGTATGTCACTCCTGTTATGTTGAACTCTGCAGCTCTTTCCTGGGCTCTGTCAAACACCCACTGGATGTGCTCGGGACTGTCCCCATCCAGGCTGTTATCTAAATGAGAAAACGACCCTGCTAGTTAGTCTTTGTAGTGATAACATACATACACTGGCAGATGATATACAATTTATGTGATGGCATTTGTTTAAGAACAAATAAACAGAATGTACTTATTTGAGCTTACCTCCAAATGGCTTTTCTTTGGGCCACTGCAAGATTCTGGCATATTCAATGCAATGCTCTGGTAGCCGAGGCATTGACGCAATGGTGCACATGGGGAAATTAATCTGCGGATGGTGAAACGGAAATTTAAGCATACAGTGAACGTATTTGAAGAGCACCACATGCAGAGGTTATTGAAAAATTCAATCTATTCTACTCTAGTAACTACTTTTCTCTACGCTTTGGTGAGACCTTTGGTTCAAATTTGACTGTTGTGCTGGTGTGTGTCTGGTCTGTATTTGTTCTGTTTCTCGCCAATTAATGAGGCTGTTTTTTTAACACTGCCTATATTTCATGAACAATGTATTTTTTTTCCCCAACAGAAACAGCTGTTACAAATGGAAACACAACTTTGTAAAACAGCATCCCTTGTGCATCACAGAATGTTTTTTTAGACGATTAAAGAGAAGATGAAGAACGGATATGACCGATTTACTTCATGTTCAGAGGTTTATTATGTTATCATTATAACACATTATGGGGCGGCAGTAGCTCAGTCTGTAGGGACTTGGGTTGGGAATCGGAGGGTCGCACGGACCAAGTCTGGTGGGAGCTGGAGAGGTGCCAGTCCACTTCCTGAGAAGTGCTGAGGTGCCCTTGAGCAAGGCACCTAACCCCCCCCCACCAGCTCAGGAGCGCCCACTGTGGGCAGCCCCCCCACTCTGAGACCTCTCCATTGGTGCGTGTCCATAGGATCCTGTTTGTGCATGTGCGTGTATTTCGGCCTATGTTTGTGTAGCATGTTAACTAGACAGAGTTTAGTTACAAATTTCCCCTCGCGGGATCAATAAAGTATATATTATTATTATGTAATAATGTGATAATTGTATTGCATCACTCATAACAAATGAGTAAATTGTATCTATAAACTATAAGGTGCATATCTGTAGGTAAGTGACCTGTGGAGGATAGAGCTCCAATGTGCAGTCGATGCATGCAGTCATGCCGGGCAGAATGACACGAGCGTTTCCTTTAAAGCCCTCGGTCCCTCCATCGATGAGGGGGATGATGGAGCTGGGATCCAGGACTCCGTCTTCATAGGTCAGGAGAGATATCTAGAGAAGGAAGGTAGCATAAGTCACAACTCACCACAGAATACACCTGCAGGCCTCTGATATACGTACATGGGCAAATCAGGCCAAGTGAAAAAGAAAAGAAAAGAAAAAAACGTCTTTCCTACCAGCATCCCGTTCATCCAGCGTCTGGCGATGATGGAGTCCAGTCCACAGACGATGATGTGGAACTCTACAGAGACATGGCTGTGTTAAACCTCAACAGAGTCCTGACTTTATACGCTCTGCTACATCTCATCAGAAAAATACTCACGCCTGTAAAACGAGTCATCAAAGTCTTGTATTTTTTTGAAGTGACTGCATGTTATTGATAAGGAATAGAATCATTGTTAGTCTATAGATATATATGATAAACGTCAAGTAATGTCAACTGTTCAAAAAAAAACATTGCTGCAAAGGATACGGAACAACTTTACATCCGGGGATTCGGCTGTTGACAAAGTCGGCGGCTACATCGGCCTTTGGTCGTCCAACATCTTTGGGCCTGAATAGATGTATATGACTTTTAATATGCAACATAGGAGATGTTGTAATCTGATTCACACGCTGGAATTGTAACAATAGCACAGTCACCTGCAGGAAAATATATGCCCCCTTTTTTTTCATAGATGTTATGTCTTATATCAGACGACAACATCAGATGTAGTAAATATGTACACGAGTGTCTCACACCATGCTGGCAAGTAGTTTTAATTACACAGTACTACTAACTAAAACATTACTTTTCAAAATTTTGAGGAGGAGAATGAAGAACATACCTGAAAAGAAACTGTCTGTTGAGGTTGGAGACGTCGATTGTGTCCATGTCAACGACATGAATAAGGCGAAAACCAGACAGGGCCTACACGAGAACAAGAACACTGTAAGAATGCATCCAAAGATGCAACCAGCGAAGACACTGCTCAGCTTACACAAGCACAATTTAATGTAGGCTACATTTTTGCCCTACCAGATCTTTGAGAAGTTCACATCCAAGTCCTCCTGCACCGATGACCAGAATCTTGCATGTCTCCAACAAGAACTGTAGAGACTTGAGATAAAGGAAACCACGTCAATAAAAATGAAAATGTTGAGATGTGACATATGAGCATCAATGAAGAGTGTCAAGCTACATCTTTATCACACAATGATGGTTCATGTGAAAATGTTCCTTTTAGTTTCCATGGAACCGTTTCATATTCACCTCAGTACTTGGCTCAAAGTCAGGATGGGTGAACGGGCCAGGTCTCTCCAAAAACTTCCTTACGTGATTCCAACGGCCATCCCAGTCGCAACCACCGTCCATCTGTCCACCATCTACAGCCATTCTGGACACACAACACACCAAGACAAGACTGAATTTATAAACGGACTTCAATCGGTACATTTCCTCCTTCTTCCAATACATAATAATACAAAGTCTTCTAATGCATGCAGGGGACATTTCCTCAAAAGATGAATGAAAGGGGCAATGAAAGCAATCAGTTTAGATGCTTTCTCTTTTGGCATTAAAGATGAAATGATAATAAATTGTCCTGTATATACAGTACACAGTAGAAATAACTTAAAACTAGCCTTTTTAACTGCAGTCGACCACGACTCTAATATTGATCTCTCTCTGCTTGAGAATGGACCTATGAGGGCCTATTTTTCACTGACTTTTCTGGTATTTTATTCTTGAGTTTTCTCTGGAAACAGAACCCAAAGAATCAGTGAAAAAGGAAAATGTCTTTACTGTGCACTCAGAGGTCGGACAGTAGAAATGATGTTGTAGTGGTCACATGAACTGAGAGCCACTGCACTAAAAGAAGAGACTTATTGATGGTCAGTGCAGCACATGTATCACTTCATAACGAAATAGCTGAAATGTCATGCTTTACAAGAAATGCATTTTACTGTTTTAATGCAACAGGAAAATGTACAACACACGCCCCGTCAGACATCACTGAATTTCATAGAATTTCACTGACAAGTTCATGTTTTTAAGTTCCGTTTTATTAATATTTTGTGTGTTTTTTTTCTGCAGGGATCGTCCTCCATTTTCATTTTGCCAATTACATGTTGTGACACAAGGGTACAAAATACTCTTAAATCTCATCGTTTAAGTGTTAAATACAATGCAGTACTGAAACTACACACACAAAACCATGTAAGGATCAGTATGAAGTGTGGTACAAAAGATGTGTTGTGGTATTCAGAAACGGGTTTATTATCTTGCAAGGAGGAGACAGGATTGGTTTATTGGATGCGTTATGTTTCAACACTGTGAAATGGATACAAGTAAATCAACACAGTTTTCAAATTAATGAGCTGTCAATTGTTGCCCGTCCAAATGTGTAAAAAAAATAACAAAAAAAAACAGAAATGTCGATTTTCACGTCTCCTGGCCCAGCAAGTCGCCGCTAACAGTGCAACGCAAACCTGCTGCCAGTCTGAGACCTTTATTTAGCATTCGTCACTAACTTCTCAGTCAGGTCCTCTATTCGCCTTCTTTTCTTCTCCCTGGAAGAAGAAAATAAAACGGGGCTTAAACATGCCGGGGTAACAACAAAGGCGAGAGTTTAACTACGTTCAAATTATATATTTTCGTCCATTCAGACTTACGGCTCCTCGGCATCCGCCATACTTTCACGGTCCCATGTCCTCGATTGTAACTGATGTGTTTCCGGGTGTCAAAGCTGCGCTCTGCACTCTGCGGCTGCAACGAGCCATGCAGAGAAATCTGCAAAAAAAAAATATCTATGTTCCTCACCAAAACCACCCAGTATGTTGGAACTGTTTGTAGAACAGTGTATGAGTGTATGTTTCCCCATAAAAAAAAAATATATATATATATATATTGCCATGAGATTACATATAGAGATCAAATGTAACTGAATCCCAGCTAAGCATTGTGTGAAAGCAAGTTTTAAAGGTATAAGAAACCACTGTGTGAATCATTTCTACATTTATTGCCCTTTTTTTTTTTCTCACGATAGAAATGTTTTTTTTGTTTTTTTTTACGTTTGTATTGCAACATATTCAAAGTGACTTTAATAAATATGAATTTATTTACACATCGCCATTAAAAGTCAGGGTTCCCATTGCAATGTTTGGATGTTGTGATTTTTTTGTTGTTGTTGCATTCGATTAATATTTTAATTTGCAAATGTGATACTAGCTGAACAGGCAATAAAACACATACTGTATAATGTTTTAAGCAGTTTATTGTCATTAAATACAGTACAATTTGCGCGTTTTTTCTTTTTCTTTTTTTTTAAGACGTCGAATCTTTAAAAAAAATATATATATCCTGGGTGCAACATAATAATAACAATTTTATAAATAAGTAACCCTAGTGTACTGTTTCTTGTTTTTGTGTTCATATTTCTGCGCATTAAGAACGCAAGTCCAACTCCAAACACCATCGAGGATCTTAACTCTCGCGAGATTACAGCGTCTCGTTCGCCCACCCTCCTCCTCCACGAACACAGTCGACGATCAGCTGACCCGTCAAAATATTACGCAGCGCGGCGTGTGGTGCTTTCTGTTTGTGTTTGTGTGTGTGTGTGTTTGTGTGTACACGTTGAAGTCATGGCAGCTAAGATGGAGCTCGCACCCCTCAGACCGTGGGATGATTTCTTCCCCGGGACGGACCGGTTCGCCAAACCTGAGTTCGGAGATTTGACGAAGTGGAACAACAGAGTGATCAGTAATCTTCTGTACTACCAGACGAATTATTTCGCCGTGGTTCTGGTCGTTTTCGTTATTGTAGGGTAAGTCCTGTTAGCATGGTAGGCAGACTGGCCTGCATACCTTCTCTCCACACCCTTCATGACCACACATGCTATTTCTGTGACTTACAGCGTTGTTGTGAAAACCTTTAATTAATTTCTAGCCTTTGGTATTTTCTAGGCCTATAAGCACTTACACATTGTCTTTCATATATATATATATATATGCATCTAAAAAGTAATGTTACTTATAGTGATTAAAGTGTGTTGAGAATCCATGATACAGGATTTTTCTCAGTATCTCATTTTGCCACATATCACTTCAAATAAGTGTCTGTTATTTTAAATATGATAAGGTGGTTTGATAGTTTCCTTGGAATAGAGGATGATGTAGTGGAAATGATGAGGCCTTACTGCAGGCATATGCCCTCAAATGGCTTACACCAGCTGTCCAGGATGTAAGCAATTGTTCCTGTCACCAGCAGGTTGTGCTATTTGTCAATTAAAATGATGATTAAAATGCATTCAATCAGTTGAGGACTCATTATGTTGTGGTTATTATGTTTTTGTTTTTTGTTTTTATACTCAGGTTCCTGAACCCATTTGGCATGTTTCTGGGAGGACTTGTGGTGACGCTGGTCTTCATGGGTTCAGTGTGGGCAGGAGAGAACAAAGCCATGGTCAAGAACTTTAAAAAGAAGAACCCCACTCTGTTTGTCATCGGCGTCATGGCCACAAGTTACTTTCTCCTGTCACTGTGCGGTGGCGTCATGGTCTTCATTTTTGGAATCACCTTCCCTTTGCTGTGTAAGTTTTCAGTGCTTCCCAGACGCTTTTATTTGTACTTTAATAATCAGATATTGTATACTGTTAAAAAAAAACAAATCATTGGATACAGGATGCATTTCAAACGCTGTTGGATGTGTGCTAAGGTTTTTGATGTGCTGCTGTAGCCGTCTTAATGGGAGCATTCCAGTTTGGAATTTCAGATGCAGCTTCGACAAAAGGGTGGAGTTTACGGAGTGAAGATTGAGCTGTCACTCATTATAGTTTCCTTTTGGTTCTTCTAGCTTGTGACACTCCAACTTGACTTTAAAGATCCACATTTATTGAAGCATTTTTTGAGGTTTGACACAAATAGATCCTTTTTTCATTTGAGCATCAAATACATTCCCTCGTAAACAGCAGCTCTCATTTGCATATGTAGTTTAACAACATTTATACTCAACAGAAACTACACTGTAATTAGACTTTGTCTTTTTCTTTAAAGACACTGCCTTCATTCGATGGAATTTAATCATATGTACCCATCAATGTACTGTAAACAAACGCTAAACCATGAAAACTTTTCAAGGGGCTTCTGAGTCACACAGAAATTCATAACTGAGGTTTTTTGTGCGTGTGAACAAGTTTTTCCAAGCAGCGCACTCTCATTGTGACTCACTGTAGGGCTTGGACACGGCATTGACACAGTTATACTGAAATGTATTCAGTCACGGCACAGATTGTGAAATAAAGTCGGTGTTGTATGAAGAGTGATACAGTAGCTAAGAAGTATTGCTTTGGATTTGTTTGAGCTCTCTAAATACTCTCCGAGTCAGACCGTCAGCAGAATGCTTTAGATAATTGATGGGTGGGATCATTAGAACAAATGTTACCGCTCTAACATCACAGCGGATAGATGAGACAGTTTGATGGCTTCCCAGGAGGCTTGCCCACTGCTGCCTGTGTTGACGGGTTGCTATGGTTTGTTGATTGGGAGAGAACCACATTTACTGGCTGATGTCATGCATTCAGTATCTGTCTGACATCAAAATAAAAGACATGTTGATCCCAGTGCCTGCTTAATATCTGAGATGCAGCAGTATCACGTTTTGTTTTCTTATCTTCCGTCATGTATTTATTTATATTCCCCATTGCACACGCATCTAAATAACTGGCTGTTGTATATCCCCTGCAGTAATTCTGATCCATGCTTCGCTGAGACTGCGCAACATGAAGAACAGACTGGAGAACAAGATTGAGGGTGTTGGGCTGAAGAAAACCCCCATGGGCATCATCATGGACCTCCTGGATCAGCAGGAGGAGAGAATGAACAAGATTCAGGATTTTATTGAGAGCAAACTGAAGGAATAAGGATCCAGCCAAAGGTGTGCTAAGGGAAATGTTATAGATTACGGATTTCAGTTTCCACGTCAAATTTGTATCCCAAGTGTCAAATTTGTAAAGGTACTGATGTTAGCATTCCCATATTTTTTTAATCCATTTCGGTTTACCTGATTAGCTTCTACTTTTGTGTTACTTTCCACTGTCTGAAGATGGATAATAACACCATTTCATGTTTTGCACAATCACAGTGTGGATAGGATGTAGAAAGTCAAAGGGCACCCACGTTTACCAAAGGTTTGAGCATTCCTGCGTCAAAAAAAAAAAAAGATCAACAACCATTGATGTACCTAGTCAACAATGCACTTTGATCCACATCTCAGCAGTCTATGTATCTTACCAAATTGAAAGTAGAATGCTTGAACACAATATCAAATGCAGTTATGAGATACCAATAGTATTGTTCTGCTAAAAGTATAAGATCCTTTTAGTTTGCTACCTCAAAACAAGCATGCTTGATTTTGTTTTCCCTGAATAAAACCACATTAACATATCTGACTAACACCCAGTGAACTGCTTATTAAACAGCAATAACTCCCATCGTGTCACTCCAGGAGCTGAAGGAAAACTGATCCGTGGTCAGTGTGTGTGTCTTGCAGAGACGCTGGCTGTTACATGGCCTGACTAATGGCTATGACTATGTTCCTTGTTCTCAAGAGATTTACAACTCCTGACCATAAAGGCTGGCCTGAGTGTATCCCTTCTGATCACAGCTATGCAATATTGAAAAATGAATGGCAAGTGAAGCTTTACTGTTCAAAAGTTGTGTCATGGTATATATATATATATATATATATATATATATATATATATATATATATATATATATATGCTTGTTGTTTTTGACGTGTTTTTTCTTTATAAAAAATATATAGCATGCAGATATGTATAAAACATCTGCACCACACAACGGATGTCATTTTGGCAATGCGACAAAAAATAATAAATTGATTAACTTTAATTTCTCATTGTTAGCTCTTTTTTTTGGTAGAATACCAGGGACGTAGACGTTTCATATCTTCAAGTTCTTTGTTGGTAATTCATTTTTTCTGCCTTTAAACTACTCTTTAATCTACTTATCCCTGCAGTAAAGCGACAGGAAACTGTTGCCTCTCACACAATCAGGAGTGCAGTTTGTGTATGTTACCCTCGCAAATAGCAGTTCAGAGAGATTGTCTCTTATGTGGATGCTACGTGACTTTTGATCTATGTTTTTATGTGACTTTAATTATAAAAAAAAAAGTGATTATTGAACACACATTTTGAAGTAAAATATAGCTCATGTATAAAATAACTGAACTGAAAATGTGTTTTGGAGATAGCAATTCATGTAAATGATCCAACATTTCAATGGAAATTGAAGACAGACTGTTTTGATATTGAACTCTGGTCTTGTGTATGCCTTTATTTTTACACATCATTAATGAGGATCAAAACAAGTGGAAGAACAACCAGCCAATATCTCTAATATGTAATGAAACTAGAGTTCACTCTTATTAGTGTAGTTCATTTGAATAAATGTAGCATGACTAATACCAAATGTGTATAATAAAAACAAACAGTATAGTGAATAAAATGAACAGCTGAAGTTGGCGCCTTACAGGAGACTGGTTTCACTTGATTCCAGGACCTTAGGGAGCGGCACCTGCAGGCAATTTTGCACAATAAAGAACTTTATTTGTCCCCGGGGGGCAATTCAGATGCACACAGAGCAGTAAATTAACACTAACAGGTAGATGAAACCTCTACATAAATATCTGTGATTGACAAGTCACAACAAGGGCGACCTATCAACCAGGATAAAGATAAAGCAATATATATCCCGGTGTCCAAATGTGGTCACTTCTGAGTCCAAATCACAAAGATGATGATAACCAAAATGCTGAACCAGAAGCGTTAAAACTGGATTTTAAAAACAATTTGGTGACTTGTGACTGTGTTAACTTAAATAAATAGATTCACATAAGAAATAAGAACTTTTAACTGTCATCAGCAACCCTTTTTTATAAAGAACAAAATCCTTCTCATCGCACTATTAAAATTTGATTCAATTCCCAGTACAAACCCTTTGATACTCACAGATTTGAGATAGGCCACACTACTCTTCTTGATCTCTGTTAGGAGCTGATCACGAGGTGTGAGGTCGACTTTCGGTGGCAATCGTCTGCGTGGGACAGGCTTCAAAGTCTTAATGACGTCCGACAGGTTTGCTCTTTCATCCGTGACCCCTTCGCTGCCAGTATCTTTCACTTTGGGAGTTTTCCTCAATTGGAAACTTGCCCTCTCTGGTCTCGAGTTATCCCTCGGGTCCAGGTCCAGAAAAGGGTCCCGTTTCTTAGGAGTCCTCTTCAGCTGGACGTCTCTTAACGAGTTTGATGGTTCGACCCTTTGTGGTTCAGGCGTGCTTTTGTGCTTGGGCTCCTTCTGAGACTCTGGCTTATGGGTCTGGTTCTGTGTTTGAGGTACAGCGCTCAGATCTGATGAGGGTGGAATGAACCCATTCTGCTGAAGGAGCTCCAGGGATGGTATGTACCCAAGCATCTCAAGCAAACCAGGCGGCAGGTTTAGACTGTTCTCATACATTTGCATCATCTCCCTCTGCTCCTTCACCTGCTGCTGCCTCTGCTCCTCCTTCCTCCCCTGCCTCTGACGGTCAAGGTTCCTGGTCAAAATGTTGGTCACCACCATCCTGGGCCCTGGCAGCTCAAAGTG
Source organism: Labrus bergylta (assembly GCF_963930695.1). Classification (NCBI taxonomy): domain Eukaryota; kingdom Metazoa; phylum Chordata; class Actinopteri; order Labriformes; family Labridae; genus Labrus; species Labrus bergylta. The sequence goes on along the minus strand of NC_089206.1, from coordinate 9,411,946 downwards.
GTAGCCCATCTTCAGGAGTGTGTTGTTGGCTTTGAGCAGACGAGAGATCTCCATCTCTGAGTGGTGGCCCAGCATGTGCCTCTGGTTGTGGAATCGCAGCTCCGTCAGAGTCTCGTTGAATTGGAGGCAACGGATGATTGCGACTATTCCCTTTCCAGTGATAAAGTTGGACTCTATATTCAAAGTGGTAATGCTGCGGTTCTCTCGCAACATGTTGGCCAGGTTGAAAGCAATGTTTTCATCAACACCCGTGTTGGCGATACTGAAAGTTTTTACATGCTTGTTCTTCTTCAAGCCATTGACATAGTCCAAGAGCATTTCTTTGGGAATGTTCTCAATGTTGTTGAGGTTTACCTCGGTGACAGAGGGGTTGTTTTTGCGGATTTTGTCAAGTGTAGAGTCCAGGTTTGTCTCATTTCCTGATGGTCTTGAAGTCATTTTTATGTTGTTAAAGGCCAACTTTGGGATGTTTAATTTGTTAATTTTCCTCTCTTCCTTCTGCGGGAGCTTATCAATAGTTTCTTTTATCTCTGGCGGATCTTCAGCCTCATTGGGAGGTAAAGAGACCGGAGTTTTACTTTTCCCTACCTCTTCAACCTGTGGTGTGCTAAGTTCTGGAACCAAGCTCTCAGTCTTCTCCTTTGAGTCCGAGCAAGACTGATAGTCATCTGTTTTGTTTTCTTGTACTTTTTCTGTGTTGCTGACTGGAGGATCGACTTGTTTGTCTGTATTTTCATGTTCATCAGAAGATTTTTCGTCTTTCTCATCTCGCCTTTCCTCCCGTTCATCACTCTCTTCAGCCTCCTCAACCTCTTCAACAATTTCCTCAATGATCTCTTCTATGATCTCCTCTCCATCTGCACCATCTGTGGCTTCTTCCTCAATAACTTCTTCTATCACTTCATATTCCCCATCTTCTGTATTTTGTTCTTTTTCTTTGTTTTCAGCTTCCTCCCTCAAAGTTTTCTGATAAAACAACAAAACATACCACAGTTAGTGTACTAGTCCAGACACAATGTGTTTCATCCTGTCCATACCACTTCACAACTATTTGATTTATAGTTTTGAATGAAATACTTCCTTCCTAAATGGTTTGTTATGATCTTTTGAGAATTCAACTTCTTACCTCACTTGGTAGCAAAGTAGCAGGGACTCTTTCCTCTTCATGCATTCGTTTGGATTCTTTCTCCCAGTAGAGGTAATCAACCAGGGATCTATGGTCAAACGTCCCTGTTGGAGGCTTCTCTGTCTGGTCCTTCTGTCTTTGTCCAACTGGTACTCTCTCATCTGGGGCAATCATAATATCCATCTCACTCTGGAGCTCCTGAAGCTCCTCGGGTGAAAGCATTGCAAGGATTTCATCCTCATCAATTTCCTCCTCATTGAGATCCTCAATGTCTCCGTTGTCTGACATGTTTGCGCTGTGCTATTTTGTGTCTTTCTTCTTCAAAATATTGTTAGGAAGGATAACTTCTGTCCAGTCTGTGACTCAGGACAGAGAAAAGTAGAGAGCCTCTGACTTTGAGCCACAGCTACAAACCTCCTGACTCATGTGGAGTCTAAAATTAAACCTTGTGAACTGTATGGAAGATATTTTAGGGGCTAGCAGGGGGAAAAGACATGCTAGCATTCTTCTCTCAGCCCCTGCTCCCAGCTGGCCCTGCCATCAGGGATCCTTTGGGATGACAGTTGCTTCAGGCAAAGGAACATGTAGGACTGACAGCAGCAGGTGAAACATTTTCACTGTGGGGGGGGGGGGCTAAAAGCTGTACTGCACACTGAGCTCCTCCCAGTCTACCAGAGCTCTTTGGAAGACACAACTCCTTGTGCTACAATAAACAATAAACATGGGATGGAGCCAGAAGAGGTGATATGTCCTTAAGGGAAGGGGTGCCAATGCTCCCTTTTTTCATGGTTTTAATGCTGAGCTAAGCTGACTGGCTGCCAGAGGTTGGAAATATTGAAGTACATTTGCTTCGTTTCTGTCTTTACTAGAGTTCTGGGTATCTGTCCTCAGGTTGAGGATTTATTTTTGACACAAATCTTTACTTTCTGTGTTACTGTACCAATATTGAGGTCCAATTAGCTTTTCATAAAGACAGACATTTCTTTAAAAGGCCAACTTGAGTCTTTTTTTGATTAAAAGAAAGCGTCAATCTTTTTTTACACGAACAGCTGCTCTCCCATTTGAGTAATGTGTGTACTTCTCCCACATTTGCTAGCTGAGGCATTGTAATATATGGCTGGTTATAGGAGTGATTTATAACTCACCTACCTGTTACCATATTTTCAAAAATGGCGAACTACTCCTTTAAGATTTCCTCTCTTACTCAATAACACAACCTGAACCAGTTGTTTACCATGCCTCTCAAAGACATTGACAACAGATTTCTATGCTTCACACATGTATTTATTCACATCCTTGTTCCCAGTGGAAAATATTTAATGACAACATCTAACATAGAACTACACACTGACTGTACAAATGTGTGAGAAAACAAACAGCAAGATATGAATATGCGTCTTACGGCAGTGGTCCTTTGTTGATATAAAAAAGAAGTTCTTATCAAAAAATTAAAATCATTACCATGCATTTTAAAAACACATTACGGCACCAACAAAGAAAAATGGTTCAATAAACAATATTGACAAAGTACATTCTGATTCAAAGTTTAAAGAAAGGAAGAAATGGAAATTCATCATACACACAGTCTGCTCTAATGAATGTTCTTTGTATGCCACATTTTGGACATGTTCAAACGCTGTTTTCATCAAGACTTTATATTGTATCATACTTAACTGAGATGAAAGTGGTGACAATGACTTTTATTCAATAACCTACTGTTTTATATAAGGCAGTAGCTAGTTCCAGTTCAAATACATGGAGTTGGATTTTGTTCAAAAACAAATGTTGCCTCTTTTTCCATCTTTAAAACACAAGAGCGGTTTGATTCCAGTGTGGTTGTGCAACACCTTCAAGTTTCTTGACAACATTCTCATCTGCCCTGTACAATTAATCCAATCCAAGGCACATGGAAAAAGTCATTCATGAGTGTCATCACTGTTTTCGGAGGTTACTTCAACATGAGGACAGTGTACACACAGACTGCCAAAACCCAAACAGAATAAAAGTTTGTGTACTGCCCATGTATCAACTCCATCCCCTTCATGTGCTGCTGGCCATGGCTTTAGTTCTGCCAGAGTTTGGTTTGGTCCTCTTCAGCGAATGCTCATGTAGCTTCCGTCCAGGTGAAATCTGCAAAGGAAGCGACCCAAGAAAATATCAAATCAACTGTAGTTTAACAGTTTCAGAACAAGGAACACACTACACAAACATGCAGGAACAATGAGTGGGAATGGAAGTGTAATAAACCAAAAAGTCCACATCACTTTGTGAAAGTATTTAAAGATATTTCTGCTTCATGGAGTAAATGGAAACGTCTTAGGTTGGCAATGTCATTGAGCCAGTCCACCACTTAAGTCCAAACTAAAATAACTCTATTTACACATAGATTCCCATATTTGTCATTTTTCACATCCACCTGATTCATTGTACCTGGAAGATTAACATCTGGCTGATGCCCTGACTTTTCCTGATATGCCATTGTTTGGGAGCACTGACACCTCATGGTGACACCACCATGAGGTTGAAATAGTCAGTTTTTAGTCAAATGTCAAATGTCATGACAGCTAAAAGATGGATAAGCATACATTTTGAGTATTCACTCTCCCCTCAGGTTATTTATTTTTCAAACTATGGTGATTCCTTGAGTTTTTACCAGGTTACAACTTGGGGTAAAACACACAAGTTGATTCCTCCGGTAGTTCGGTTTATTGCCCAATTCCTACAAAATGAACTAAATTCCTGTCATCCTCAAATGTACTTAATGTTTAGTTAGTGTTAATCAGCCATTTTTAGCATAATAACAAGCAAAACCATGATGGTGAAAAACGGTAAACTGTATAACTAAACTTCTGTCAGCGTGTTAACATTGTTACTGTGAGCATCTTAACATTTTGACACCAGCATTTAGCTCAAAGCTCTGCCTTATGGAATTTCACATCCATTGGCTGATTGTGCTGTCACACTCTTTAAACATGTTTATAACAGTCTTTATAATCATGATAAACATCTCGCAGACATGCCCCTGCCTTGTCAGGTGTCAGGTAAACAAGGTAATGAGTGACATTTTTGTGCCCGAGGGGGAGAAAAAAAACGACAAACCACAAATGAAAGTGTTGATGATTTGATTAAATCGGCTACATTGGAGCGACACACGAATGGAAATGTAGAGTCAAAATGGAGATGACTTGCAACACGACACAAAGATGTCTACTGTGGTCTCACCCTTAAGTGCTAGAATGGTTGTCTGATGGTTCATCTGTACTAGTGGCTTCTGAGCCAACCACCTCAACTGACTCAGATTTTTTAGGCAATTTGTCAGACACTTTGTTGTCTGGAGAACATCTGCACACATAAGCATTACAAAAGTCAAGGCAGGAAGAAGAAAAGGCAGGAAGAAAAAGAGATAAAGATTTCAAGATATCAACCACCATTTTTTAAAAACAACTCTCACATTTAAAACTAAAGAACAACCACCATTGGTCTTTGATCTACTCCAGTCCTGGTGCATCCATAGCTCAGTATGGAGAGTCATTGAAATGAAGACCTCACCTGTGTGTAGGACTGCGGTTGTACGGAGCTCCAGGGTGTGGGTAATGAGGTGTGTCGGGTGAATCGTATTCTGTCAGACCAACTGCCAACTGGTTGCGCCAGTTACCTGAGCTTTCCACTGAAGACACTGCAGCAGACAAAAGCAATCGAGTCAGATTAAATTGGTACTCAGAAATAATAGTTTTGTTAAAACACTCATAAATCCAGCTTTATGGCAACATGTCAAAACATACGACTATACCCTTTGGATTGTATGGCTACGTACTGTTAGTGCCACTTTACAATGAATCTTCACACTTCTGATACAAAAATACAGACTGTTTAATTTCTCTAGACATATTTCTTAAAATTAAACTATACCCTTTAATACATTCCCAATGCAATACAAGAACCAGTTTGTGACTCCTGTTTATCACCATCAGATTAAACTAAAAGGACTTCTGATCCCTTTCCTTAAATTGTCTTCTCCGTCCCTTATACAATCACTACTGATCGGCACAAATGACTTCAGTCACTGCTGAATTTAAGAAACATGAACCACAATTTTGAACCGTTCGTATCACTTTCAATTCAACCATTAAACTCATGCATCTCCGTTTGAAGTTGACACTTTGAGAAGGGAAAATGCAACTTCTCACAGACTTGGAAAATTGGTTCAGGATCATTTTAAATGAACAGCAAACATCATTTTCAGAACCAGATGTTTTCGCAAGTCTTTGCAGATGTTGAAACTACTTTTAGAAGCAGTGATAACAGCTGTTAGAGGCCTTTCTTTCTTTTTTTTCATAGGACAAGAATGCTTTACTTTCTGACGGTTTGATTCTTATATTAATACATTAAAGGCAAAGACTGGAGCAATTTTCTCACAGAATAATTTTCTTGGCAGTCTGCAAAAGTTTTGACACAGCATGTGAAGCTCTCCACTGACACCCGCATCAATCAAATTGTGTTGAGGGGATAAGCAGCCCTTTATTGATTTTCTAATTTAATATTAATGTATATACTTTATTACTCCCTGAGGGGACATTCTGGTTTACACTTTGTTATTGAGAGACACACTACTCACACACATAGGCCTGAAATACACACATGCACAAACAGGACTTGTGGACATGTATTAATGGAGGGAGAGTCAGAGCGGGGCTGCTATAAAGGGAGCGCAACAGAGCTTTTGGGGATTGTTTTTTGGCCCTGCTCATGGGCACCTCGGCAGTGCTGGAGAAGTGACCTGGCACCTCTACAGCAACCAGACCAACTTCCATACTCTTCATTTTGAATTGATTTGAACCGGTTACCCTTCGGTTTCCAACCAAAGTCCCTTCAGTCTGAGCTACTGCCGCCCAAAGGAGGAATTCCAGTTTGATATATTTTATGTGTTAAACAACTTACAGTATAAATATATGTAAATATACCCATCTACCGCAATTGATTATAAGATATTATCTTCAGAGATTTTCTCTCCGATGCATATATGTTTAATTTCACTGTGGACGTTGTCTTCTTACCTGAAGAAAAGGAGGTCGTCCTGCTGGAGTGGCTGAAAGCAGCCGGCATGGTCTGATAGCCCAGGCTGAGTTGAGAGCCGTTATCAAAGTCATATCCAGCCAGCATCCCCCTCCCTCCCTCCCTGGGGCTCTTATTTCTGTGATACCAGCCCTTCAAGTGCTCTGCCACCAGGGCCTTCTGCATGTTTTTGGCCAGCAGCTCATTCCTGGGCCCCTCTCTGTTTCGCGGCGGCCTCACTGTTGCGTAGGGATTCTGGGAAAGACCATCTGCCCGGTCACTGCTGTAATGCCTGAATCTGTCATGTCCGTGGTACCCGTTAACCTGGTAGGAAGGGTTAACGTTGTAGTGGCCTTCTACATCACTCTCATACACGTAGGCACCGTTAGCGTAAGGCTCCATGTCCGGGCAGGGGTATCCGGAGACGTAGTAGGCACTGGGTGTATAGTGTGCTGGGGTCTCACATGAGAAATTACAACCAGAATGGTGTTGGACCAAGTTGGGCATACTCCCAGTATTTCCATAGACCTCCACCTTCCTGTGTAGACGATGCATGGTGGAGTTCCGGGAGTCCAGAGTACTGTAGTGGGAGTTGGCCGCCCCGCAGTAGTCCAGACTGGACTGGCTGGTGTAGGAGGAGCAGTCCTCTAACACCTCTGTGCTGTTGCTGCGATGGGCTGGAGATAAGATAAAGATGGGCTTCTCTGGGTCTGTGTCTTTTCTAATGTGGGGCTGAGACTCCAGACTTCCACTGCGATGCCTGAAGCAGTGAGGGGAGCCCTCCGACCTGTGAACAACAACAACTTTTATACTATCTCCAAAGAAACAAATGTAGTCCTTCGATTATATTTCTGGATTTATTAGTAGGTTATTTGTATTAGAATCAGTAAAAGGTTAGTGGGTTGGAGAGGAGCAGGGATTTAAAGAAAAGAAAAGGGTTGACAACACAGGAATCACACCTGAGCTGGCTGCTGCTGTAGGCATTGCGGGTCATAACCGGGGTGGGCGGCATGCTGCGCGGATCTCGAGGAGGTCTGGGGAGTGTTTTATAGGGACTACTGTGGGTGGAGGAAATCTCTCTTGGATTCTGGTAGCAGTGGGAAGTCTCCTGGCTTTCAAAAGCTAGTCTAAAAGGGTGTGGTATTAGGAGAGGATCACAAAAAAAAAAGAGAAAAGAAAAGAAAAAAAAAGGTTGGGATGTGAGGAAAGGAATGAGGCTGCAAACATGACACAGCAATTATTATGGCCTCTGCCAAAACATGATATCATTGCTTCATTCCAAGAACAGTTTGGCTTTTTAATGAAATCAAAAGTTGTGAAACGAGTTGCACAACAAGAGACTTTGTGGTTACATTAAGACAGGGGGCGGTAAATCTGCTTTCCAACCTGCTGTGGTTCCTGTTATGGTGATTTTCCCTTGGACATCCCGGCCTCTCCACGTCATATTCTGTCCCCAGCGTCCGCATCGGGCTGAGCTGAGGGGAACCTTGGACCGACCGGGACCGAGGCCTCTGACTCGCAGTGTCTGAGTCATCTGAACACAAAGGTAACAATACTGACACTGGCTCTTTAAAAAAGTCGTTGAAATTGCAGCTCATATGGTTTTAATGCACCAGAATGTGTTTTTTAAGACTCACCATCATCCAGTGGGAGACTAGACAGAGAGCTGCAGTCTGAACGGATGAGCTCATCTAGGTTCAAAGAAAATAAAGCCATGTTTTTTCTGAAAGAGAATTTTGTCAAATGATTGTCCAGTAACTCAGATTCACCTGCACCATACCTGCAATAATGACTGACGCCCGCTGAGTTGGCTTTTTGCCCTTCTTGATTCTGTACTGGTTCATCTCATCCTCTATCAGCTGGAGTTTGTGCATGGCATCCAGACAGTTTCTCCTCCTCTTCTTCTTCACCGTTTTGCACAGCTCTGGCTCATTCGCCAGCTTCTTGGCCGCCTCCACAATCTTTTGCTGCAGGGCAAACCTGCTCTCCAGGTTCCTCAGGAAGGGATCCTGCACCAAACACAAGCAGCACAGCGACAGAGGAAACAATAAGTGACAAGACTTCTGCTGCAAGGAGCTCCATCAAATCAAAACTAGCATTGCCAATTGTTTTCCTCATCCATTCAGAAATGTTGATAAAAATAAGGATTTCAAGTTGAGTTAAAATCATGAAGAATAATACTTTTGAATAACCTGCAAACGTATTCATTTCATGTCCTGTGTTTTAGCAGAGATAGCTGCCAGTTCTCTATCGTTTTATTGTCAACCACCTTGAAAAAGCCAAACCAATACTTTTAGACTTCCCTGCAGTGTGAAACTCAGCCTCAAAACCAGTTGGTTTTCCTCCGAGGTTGTAAATCTTTGTGTCATAAATATAATGTTTCCCAGGTGGGAGAAGGCTAGTGACAATTTCCAGCTGTGGCGATGGTGCGCCAGCAAAGAATTTTGGCAGCAGCAAAGCATGACATGTGGGGTGGTTTCGAAATGAACTACAATGCAACTGCTAATTGTAGTGAATGAACATCACTGAGTGCAATGGTGTGGCTCATTTTTGCAGCTGTAAAAGCTTTTAGAAAACATCAGAGCACCGTTGCAAGGAAATCAGATGCATGTTGCAAACAAGAAGGCCTGTTAATAGGACCAGTTCATTGTTGGCGAGATTAAAATACTCTATCAACTAATCTATTCTTAAACTTAAAAAAATGTGGCTTTTAACTGTCCAAACACAAGACACTTCTCCGTGTTGAATACAAACCTCGTTGTAGGGGAAAAGTTCGTCCAGCTTGAAAGCGGTGCCAACTCGTCGCCTGACCTGTGGCGGTCTCTCGCCTGATGAGAGGGGATACTCTTTTGGCAGCTTGCCAATAAGCTCCTGAGAAACACAAAACAACAGGGCCCCCTAAATACATCGTTGAACTGCACAGAAGAAAAACAATAATCTACCTGCTGCCCGGCAACACGGTGAAATAATGGGAGTTTAGCACGCTGCATATGGCCGTTTTCTAAGAAAAGGCATGCAACATAGAGTTCTAGTGCAAGAAGAAGTAGAACATAATGCATTTCTTACCGCCTCTCTCAGGCAAATTTTCTTCAGCTCTTTTGTTTTCTTTGCCAAGATATCTTGGATCTCTTGCTCTTTTTTCCTCAGCTCGAAAAGTTTCTCTTTCTTCTGCTCCTCACTCATTTCAGATTCTGCAGAGCCTGCACAAACAAAATCCAGACTATTGTTTCCACAAGAGCACAGAATACTCACATCTCTAAAAGTTACATCTTTGTCATGATGTGATATTGTCGTGAGACAAAAGTTCAACATGTCACCTTGACTTTTTAATCACAAACAGCTCATTGTGTATCCCACATAGCGTAGTAAGTGGAACCAAGAAACATGTACGGAATAGTTAGCTTCTTAAAGTGAATATTTATAACTAACCTGTAGACACCAGGCTCCCATTGCTGGCTGTTATTAAGTTATTCTTCAGCCCTGCATCTCCCAGTCGGTTTAGTTTTGCTCCTCCATGCTCTGTGAGATCCATGGCTATTTCCTCCAAACTTCTCGATGTTCCTATCTTAACCTAAGAGGGAAAACGTACAAAAGTATAAGATACTAAACGGAGAACTCTGGGTTAAAAATATCGCAGGCGAGTCGGATAGTGGACTTACTTTGCTTTGCTTTCTGTCCAAGTAGAACTGGTGCTGGCTGATCGCCATGACCCAAATGGTTTTGATCAGAGAATGGCTGGCATACCACGTGTGTATGAGTAGGCCCGTCTGTCCGAATGTGCGCTTGGTTACTGCTCGCCTGTTGCAGGAAACGCAGCAGAAAACAAAGCAGAAGTTGAGATAGAGATAACCTTCACAGTAAACGGCAGTTTTCTGAACGCTTTCTTGAGATGAAAGCGTAGGAGAGAAACATACCAGAGACTTAAAAGGCTTAGCGAGAGTTAGCGCAATGAGGTAAAAACAGTGCGCTTTTACCATTTTACAAAGATGAAACTCTCCTGCTGCTCACCTGTGTGGATCATTCACTTCTACAGCAAATTTCTTCTCACGGAAGTACAAGTTTTCCAGCTGCTTCCACTGGTAAAGCTGTGGATAAAAACAAGAGATAACAATAGTCATTGGACATTAGACAATTTTCTCTGCAAATGGACAATAAAGTGTTATCTTATCTTATCTTATTAAGTTCTATCACTCATAACGTCATAAAAGCAAAGATGAGTTTAAAATGAGAAAAATTAAAAAAAGAGAAAAATAATGAATTTGTCTGCGTCACCACGGCCATAAACTGTTAAGAACATTTAAACTGCAGGTGTTTTGGCTTGTCTCTTTCAACCACTGTCATTAAAAAAAAAAAAGCCAGACTGAAATGTGAACTATCATTACAGTGTAAAGCCCCCAAGCATGCCAAGTCTGCAATAATGCAGGTGTTAAAAAAGAAATGAAGGACCGCCACGAGGGGACATTACACAAAGACTCATCGCTGCCGACAACACTCTCCATGGCTCATCACGTCTCTCCACATATCAGGTCCAGGTGCTCGCTGACAGCAGCAATATATGAACAATCTATTTGGGTCAGTGACTCACTGTGTGTCTGGGACACGATCGGGATGAGACATGGACTCACACAGACACAGAAAACGGCATCGCATGTGTTTCCTCTTGGGAGTATTTTCTATCACAAAGCTGCTACTCGGATAACATTTTGTAACAAAAACCCATCGAGTTGTTCTTTTATTAAAAATCAGATGGTAAAGAATGATTAACAAGTAATCGAGTTAGTTATCATAAGAACCAAAGCTTTGTAAACTTGCAGATTTTCTTACATTTGGCCAGACAAAGACATGTAGCATCCAGTCTTACCAGTATGATGGATCTTCTCGATTCAAGTTTCCTAAGTTTAATCCCTTCCTGGCTCTGCTGTCAACACAAACACGCACTCGGTTCCTTCTCCTGTCAGCTCTTGACTCGTCTCCTCAGGTATTCTCAGAACACGCATGATAACGCCCCAAATCCAGCCCCTCTGCCTTTGACATCAGCAGCTCCCTCCTTCTTCTCCTCTCCTCTCCAAAACACACACAACCAGCTGCTTCTCTTGCACAACTTTGGGAGCGCAGAAGACAAAGATGGATTGCACCATGTCGAGAGATTGCCAGACTTGAACAGGATGACTGTGCCAGTAATTAAATGTGCATTGTTCTGAACTTTCCCTCCTCTTCAGTATCAGCAATGCACTGCAGCATTTGCACCCAACTGCAGAGGCAGACACTGGATGGCATAGCTGGCAGATCACTCATATGGGTGTTTCTCCTATCAACTCACGAGCTAAAACAACAGCAATGGAACAAGAAGAGCAGGTTCAAAGTGTACAGTATGTTTCATTCTCGAGGACACAACTCAATAGTCTCATTAAGAAAAACTCTGAGAGCTTTCTTCTGCTCTGCTGCAGAGCTGATTTCGCTCAAACTCGTCAAGTCTGGCCTCGTCTGCAGCAGCTGAAGCCCGGCCTTTGTTGAGGTGAAATGGATGATGCATGACTACGAGCTGGTGAATCACCGTGCTACGTGTGCAGCAGCAGTAATCCATACCAAGAGCTTGCGCTATAATATCCACAGTCTGATTAGAGAGGCGGTAGGAAGTCTTTACCTTTCTGGGTTTTAATTTGTCCTGCAGGTCATACTGGCCGATGCCCTTATAGCTGAGCCCAAGCCACCACGGGATCCCTTGCTTGTCCTGTGGAGAAAGAAAAATAAAAGTTTGATGGTTGACTCACCTTCATGTGCAACAGCTGTCATTTCCAATAAATCACAGCAGAAGACCCACCTTGACTTCATAATAATGCACGCCATACGTGGGCAATGATTCCACCAACGTCAAATACCTAGAACAAAAACAGTTTTTATTAAAACCACCGGCTGCTACCACAGCTGCATGCGGTTTGGCCTTGGAAACATGAAAAAAGATAGAACTGGGAATTTGATCAGTGTGATTCACTGGAACTGCAACTGAAGACGAGATATTGATTTCTATCAGATGATGAGAAAAGGCGTGCCAGAGAGAGAGAGAAAGAGAGAGAAGGGAGGGCTAATAGAGGTGAGAGGAAGATTAATGGATCTAAAGCTTTATATCATTCATTGGCTGATTACTAATGTTAAAACAATTACAGCAAATAGTTCTCCACATTTTTCTTTTCATACTTACTGCACAATGGCCTGTCCTCTGGAGACTCCTTTCAGCTGTTTGTAATATTCAATAACTCGATCCTCACTGCAATGTCACCAACAGAAGAGACTTTTTTTACACTTTAAAAAACAATTAGAAAAAACACATTCTGTGTGTGTTGGCGTGTCAGTTTATGTAGTCCTACCAAACAACTAAATGTAGAACAAGCTTATATAAATTATAACCAAATACATCCATAAAAATACTGTTGGATAAAAAGCGAAAACGTAGCTATCGTCCTACTTTTGACATCCAATCAATGTGATACAAAAACCTAAAGCTTTAAAGCCAAACAGTCTGGGATTATAACCAGCTTTATATCAGCTGTGGCTTACACGTTTGAATGATATTTAAATTTAAAAAATCGAATCATACTTTATGTGTTTGAGCAGCTGTCTGTGTTTAAAATGTTGTAGCATGTAAAAGAAATAGCTCTGTAATCTTACCAGTAAGCAAGAGACGGGTGCTCCTTTAGTACTTTGGTGGGAAGAGTCGGTAGTTTCTTCAGATCAGCTCGGGTGCTTTCATCACTGGCACAGAGCAGAAAAATCGTTTGAGTTTTAGGTGTGAAGCGGTGACATTTAATTAAACTGTTTATTGCTGAGCTCCTTCTTTGTGTAAACCGTCACTTCTCCCGCAGGCAGGACCGGGTCTGGATTAAAGATGTTCTGACAATATGAATCCAAGTAGTCTCCCTAATTTTCCCACCCAAACCCAAGACTCAACAAAACAAAAATGTATTTCAGTAAATATAAAAACATGTTATAGTCAGCTGCACTGTTTTGGGGATTTTTCATAATTTCCCAAGTTCATACAAATGTTGGACTTTAGCCTTACCTTGTTGTACACTCACTCAAGTAGATAGGCCTACAATTTTGAGGTAGCTCTACTCTCGGCTAGCAAACAAATGTTGTTTTTTAAATTTAGAAATCTTTACATCTGTGCATTTGGATGGAAGAAGATTTTTTTTATTTATGTAAGATTTTAAAATATCAGTTAAAGAAATAGTAATGAACAACTGCCTAACAGTATATTAGTAGAAGTGAGTAGTACAATGAGATGTACCTTCTATAGCTGCAACATTTAACCTTAGTGCTCCTGACACATCTAAACGTCTAACCCAAAGATAGCCAAAAATCTAATTCTAAAAACATCTTACTCCAACATTAGCTCATCCTTAACCATCTTCCTTTAGAAATCCAGATAGAAACCTGCACCAAGACCTGCAGCATTCCCCCTGATCACCATACATATATTATAAAAAGGCCGCTTTGTTCAACACACTTGCTATAACTCTCTGCGATGCATAGATGCCTCCGCTCTGCAACACTCTATCGTCTCTATGAGATTCATTAGCTGCCTGGTGCAAGCTCCTCTGCACTCTGTGGTAAGCCTCACATAACACTGCTATGGATTTTTGTTGTCTGCACTCCGGAGAAACAAGTGACCTATTGAATGTCTTCGCCAAAAGCTCACTATTAACTTGTCCTGCTGCTGTTAAATACTTCTTACCCAGCTGATAATTTGCACTCACCTTGTGTAGTCTCCCTTTGCCTCCTAGAGATTAAGACAAAAAAAAATACATCTTATCAGATTACATGCCGTAAATATTTAAAGGGCAGCAATTAATGCATGTAAATGAGACTATTAAAAGCACTAACCTGTAAGGCATTCGCAGCCAATTTGAAGACGTTCTCGCTTTCCACTTCTATAACCTCCTGAGACACACGAGACCAACAAGGATGAAAAAGAAATCAAGGATGTAGAAAATGTGTGGAGAAGGCGTTCAGGATCCAAACATAGAATCTTCTCCGTGTTGCCCTTCAATAACCTCTACATATTCTCAAAATGAACCCATGTTTTCCCTACACTCTTCGACTGTCTACTTTGCATTCCAGCCAACAGAGTGACAAACGCGTGCCCTGCAGCCACTGTCTACTGATCGGAGGGTCTAGAGATAGTGAATCATCAGCAAGCTGCTAAGAAGAAAACACAACTACAGCTCGAGAAAATGATATACCGCTTCAAACCTTGGGAATGCAGGAGCAGAACACTTACATTATAGACAGCAGATTTGGCATTTAGGAAGAATAACTCCACCGTTATGATGTCCTTCAGCTGTGTTATGTTTTCTACATAAAACCTGGAGGATGAAAGCAGATGAGACAAAACAATTTACGGGTTAAAGTACTTATTGGGAATCTTCATTTTGCTCTTTTCTCAGGGTTTTAAAAGCAATGTGTGTTTGAGATTGACAAGTTTATAATGTAAAAGCCCGAGAAAAAAAAAACACCTCACAAAGAACTGTCATATGTTGAAAACAAACTAATTGCTACCCTCTGACATTTTTTTTTTGACAGCCAGCTGCTTTACTCCATGTCAACAACGTAGCACTCCCTGCTGGACAAGCTTGTGATTTGCATGAGAAGAAATATGAATTATTACCTGACCAGGAAGTTCAGAGCAACGGTCCCGGACTTCTTGGAAAAGTCGTGTTCGAGAACCCTGCGGTCCATCTGCAACCATTTACGCTGACCACTGCGGAGAGCAAGCAGACTGAAGCTTCACAATGCCGTATTTTTTGTTAATTCACACACACACACACAAAGACACACATGTTTAAACATCTGTAAATGTTTAAATCACTCAAAGGTATTAAACTTAACGATTTACATACTTGTCGTCGAAAAATGCGAGACCGAAGAATTCCTTCTCTTTGAGGTTGAAGTGGGAGGAAACCAAGTCAAGGAGTTCATACGACAGCAGCTTGGGCTGTGGAAGACGATTTACATTCAGTTCCATCACTACTTTAATTCAAAACCAAATTGAAACGATTCAAACATTTCACTCGATAAATGTGTAACAAGAACTTTTGGAAGTAACTTTTTTTTTTCTGTTGCCTCTTTCTCTCCAAAGAGAGTAAGACTGACAGGTCAACAAAAAGAGCAGAGAGAAACACTGGAGTGAGGATTTAGTAATGGGCTCCAGGATACAGATACTCAGGAACTAAATCCAGGTCATGTAACCATGGGTCATCTTTCTTCTCAATAAATTATCATTGCCAAGACATACATTCTGTACAGTCCATCCGGCCTCACCAAGAAGAGACGAGCTTTAACCCTAACAGGCTTCTCACCTCTCATCTCATCTCTCCACAGACTCTTCTCTCTTCTTTTACCTCGTGTTCTTTTTGCTTTTTCATATGAAACGTTGGAAACAGGAATAGTTCTGCGAGTACCTCATGATGGGCAGTAAAAGGTAGCATAGAGGGGGATGACTCTCGGGGGCCGGAGCTAAGTCTTGAGCCTTCCTGAGGTGATGTGGGCCTAACTTGACGAAACACCAGGAGAGTAGAGGATGCCGACTTTTATACCCAGTTATGTGTTGGCTCTCGCTGTCCATCACTTTTCATGGTAGAGTTGTGGGGTTCATTGATCACCATGTGGTAGGGTAGAGAGTAGCTCGCATGTAAGAAGCCTGGGTCTGTTCAAGATTCATTTACGTGATCTCCCATTCTTTGAAGGCAGGGTAGGTAATCCTGGAAAGCTAGGGAATTTAGAAAGTAACATCTACTAAGCCTGAGGGCTCCATCCAAACCCAGCCCCTCCCCTCAGGGCTCCTTCAAAGGCCATGCCCCCCCCCCCCCAAACACATGCAGGAGCTCCGCTGGATGACCCCTGCCCTCAGTTGTCGCCATCGCTGATAGCTTTATGATTGCTGAGTCTGGTTTGGTCTCTCTCTTCACCTAAACTCTTTTTCATCGCAGCCTTCTCTGCTTCCATCTTTCTTTGTCGTGCCCTGTTTAGCGGGACGAGAGATTACTAGGAACTGTGGCCTAAGTCATTTGAGCTGAGCTTTCTCTGCCATCCTCTGGTAGATCGAAGTAATGTGGATGCTGAACTGTTCTTTACGCGTTACATTAACGCCCACTGGACTTTAAAAATGTATCTTTCATACATGCACTCTGTGAGTAGTTACAAACACTAAGATTTTTTCTCATAGTCCACTGCACAGCTCCTACATTGCACCTTTTGTAGATTTTGTTTTTTTTATTTTGTATATTTTACATTTTATATATTGTAATAGCTTCTTATACTGTATTATTTAAGCTAGTTCTGCTTTATTTCCCTGTTAATTGTTTAGCACCAATACACCAAGCCAAATTCCTTGTATGTGTAAATGTACTTGGCAATAAACCCAGATTCTGATTCTGATTCTGATGTGGAATACCTCCAGCGGCAGTGAAGCGCGTTGAGTGCTGGTGCACAGTAAGGGTAGAGTACGTACAGGGAGCCTGCGGGGCATTTGATTCCGGGTAATTTACATCCGGACCTCACAGCAGTGATAGGTACAGGATTACAGCAGCTAGAGATGACGGCTCTTGCTCAGTCCTCTTCCAGTGCACGAGTTATTGATCGATGTCAGGGTTTAAAGACCATTCTAATGTAGAATATGTAACAAATAGTATAATCTGGGTAAAATGACCAACCCTACATTTAACTGTCTATCAGTGATTTCTTGTCTGCACAAAAGCATTTGGTAAGTCAAGAAAGTTGAGAACAAAAAAGCCTGCATGGAGTGGAGGTCAAGGCTGACGGATGGGTCATTTAAATCGTGAATTTGCATCAAGGTTATAATATAATAATAATTCAAAGTTGAATTATTAAACTGACTGAAGATAGTTCATGTACCTTCTTTTATATCATTTTTCCTGAAGCACTGTCTTTAAACTGAGACCCCAAGATTTTTTTCTTGGCCTATAAACGAAAAGTTTTGGTCCCTTATCCTAACCAAACAATAGTTTCTCAATGTGGACGGCCGCACCTTTAGACATTGTGAAACAGTTAGTGATCAGTCAGGCACTGTGGGTTCATCATCACTAGAAAATTGCTTTGTGTTACACAAAGACATTTCATCCGAGTCTGTAATAAAATCGATTGATTATTATAGCCAATTGAAGTGAAGAGTATTCATACCTGAACCAGCAGCTCCAGCTTCCTGTCATCCAGCAGCTGCACTTGGCACAGTCTGCCCTCAGTCATCTGCAGGGAGAACAAGGCAGGAGTTTCAAGGCTGTGGCAAAGACAGCAAGCTATTCATCATCACAAGGCACAATGATGTATCGTTTCATTGGAAATACTTTCACAATTCTGGCAGGACAATTAAACATCTATGAATTTAAAATGAAGACAGTGGAGACAAAGCTGTGTTTAAATCATGTTTTACTATGTGTAACCAAACTCCACAAAGGCCTCACAAGTAAACACAGGGGGAGGAGAAAAAAAAACAACTCACGCTGTGATTTACAATAAAGCCATTGTCTCAAGGATTTGTTGCCATAGCAACCAGAAGAAGGATTTGAAGTCCCGTTTTGAACCTTTCAATTATCTTTCAGCCTTTTCAGAACACGAGTAAAGAAATAGCCAGTCGTGAAATGTGAAACAGGGCAGGGACTCTACTTGAGTGTGATTAAGACTTTCTTTTCTTTTATCAAAATATAAAGTTGGTGTCAATAAATACTAGCTGCAACCGTAGAATGCATTTCAGATATAAAAGCAAGCGTATAATGAGAACAAAATGATATTGAAGGTTGTAATTTCCTGCATGAGTAATTGCTTAAAACACTTTAAGGAAATGTGTCACAAAAACACCCTTGTTAAAGTGCTGTAACGTTACTTCTGACACCTCCTCTAATTTCCTATAAAACTTTTCACCCTGGTTAATTAAACAGCTAGCATCAAGTTCCAGCCAACATGCAACCACAGACTCGTATCAGATTCTGATTCAACTCTGGACCCTTTTAAATCCAGCCCTCTGGTTCTTAGTCCCACATCTTAAAAAAGAAAGTCATGTTTGCTTGATCAAGATCATTTGCCCCTCAAACAATGCTCCTGATCGCTAAATCAGGCTGACCTACAAAGAGACACAGAACGCGCTGAACACTTGATAAATCAAATAGCCAGTAAAAATGACAGATTGGGGTTGAAAAAAAACCTAAATAAAAAAAAAAAAAAATCACATTTCAGACGAGTCTCTTTATCTGACAGAATGAGGCTGAACTTCTAACACTGTGCGTGAACAAAGCTTATGCTTGAAGTACCTGGTAAACCTCTCCGGAGAGAGCGCAGGTGTAGATGCATCCTTGACCGGACCCCATCCTTTCATAATTAGAGTCTCCTCTTGGATGCAGACCATTCAAACTGTTAGCTCCTCCAGAGCAGCATGCAACAGACTATCGAATTGAACCGGAAACGTGTTCCATCCACGTGACTGACCGGTGCCTTAACTGTGTGTGCGGTGATGGCTTACAGTGTGCAGCCAGTTTATGAGAAATCAACAGCTGACTGAGCGAGAGATCAGGCTGGATCAGACTCCTGACCACACTTCAAGTATTACTGCCTCTTAATACAAACAATCGAGGGTCAAACAGGACGCACAAGTGGTCAATCAAGGTGGTTAAGCATGTTGATTAAGTCTGCTAATAATGTTGAATTGCCTTTCTGTGGATGAATGAGTTTAAATGTCAATAACACATTGCTCTGTCTTAATTTTCCTTTACATTTTAATTGTTTTATTCTATTTGATAAATGGATGCAGTGGAGATTCCCCAGTTGAGAGACTAACACAGCTCACACGTAAAGGCATTACCTCACACTCTCTTCTTTTCTCACATTGCACTAATAAATGATTAAACAAATGGCCCTGCTTCCTGAATGGGGTGACGCACACAGCTTCTACTGTAAATTACACCATCTGTACCGTTCAGACGAGCACTTTGTCAATTACAGCCTCTGAATAATGCGTCTTTCAGACATAAATCCTCTCTCATGATCCAAATTAAAAGTGCACATTCAATAAAGTCAATTCGACCTCAATGTGGCTGCTTGTGACAACCAGCAGGAGTATCATTCCATTGATCTGAGCTCGAGTTAGTTATGACTGCATCATGCTGAGATCATACAATTTGTCTCGGTGACTACAGTATAGCATGAAATTTCTCCTGGTTGGCATGTACAGTAAAGGCATCGGCCACTAGATGGTGCTTTTTTTTTTCATCTGTGTGCAGAAGTAGTTCATGTGGAGAAAATGGCCTCTTGAGGAATTTTTTCCGAGGCAGTTATTAGCTCACAGTTGTAATTCAGCCGGGATCGCTCATCTTAATGCAATATAGATGAAGTGAGCGAGAGGAGGAGGAGCCCAGGTTTTTTAGGAATCCAAACCATAAATCATCTGAGAGCTGTAATCACTACGAGAGCTGCTATTTATATCTGACGGAGCAACCCAGCAACCCTGAAGAACCCGGCAGTATCTGTGTCACAACACACAGAAGAGACTCCTCAAGCACAACTGGCAACAAGTTGGACATTTGAGATCACATACCAATACATTCTAGCTGTTTTTAAGAATTTATAGAATAATGATTTTTAGTTTTAGTTGATTTTTGTTTAGTTTCTCAACAGATGGAGTACTACAAGTTTTTTTTTTAATTTGAGATGTTCTGTGTCTTTAAATTGAAAGCCTCTATTATCACTGTATGAAAAAATACCACATTAAGAGAACCACTCCTGGTTGGTGCATGAAAATTAAAGGATCCTCAAGATCGTTGCCGTTTTATCGGCCAGGCCTACACTCTGGCATACGGTATTAATTGTGCTTTTAACAGGATCTAGAGATGTAAACACACAGACAAAGCTCCCACCATGAGAAAGAAACACATTCATGTAGAAGAAATTAATACATGAAGGAACAAATAGCAAGGACATGCTAAGTTCCAGATCAGAATGCTGTCGCACAATAAAAAGCTGAGGTTTCATTAAAGTAAAGTCGTTCACTATCACAGTCCATGGGAGTCATTGTACAGCAAAAGAAATCCCTTTCATGAACCAACCTAATTGGCAATAAACCCAGGCTTTGGTTCTCATTTTGATTCTAGAAACTGCAGTGATGAACAATTATTTTTAAGAAAATTTGAGTTGAAAATCCTCATCTTATGATCTGCTGGAATCCAACTCTAAACCTTCTCATCACTAGCTAACAGTCCAAACCTCTTCAGATATTTGAGTTTACACTCCCATAAGACAAAGAAGAGCAGCCTATCCTCATTTTGTAGAATCTGAAACCAGCTACTATTTGGCTTTTTTGCTTGAAAAGTGACTTAAATGATTATATCATTGTCAAAATAGTTGAAGATTAATTTTCTGTCAGTTGATCAATGGCTCAATCATTGAAGCACCTTAGGATAACCTTGGCATATCTAATATCTGATTAGGTCTGTTACAGACATTTTATAATTTTTTGTGTCGAGCTAGATTTTAGGTTTAGATTTGATGGGGTTCAAATGTTCCTGGTAGTCCCTCCTTCGAAATGTCACTGGAACGCTGTAAGACTCCCACTCTCCATTTTCTTACACATTTGACCATGAAAAACAAATCCGAGCTGGTCCAACAGGTAACTCTTCTGCCGATTAATAAAAACTCTTCCCTGAACCAGCAGTAAGGTATACTTGCTTGGCAGCATGACATTGATGCACAGATACACATTCCACATTACTTCCTGATGTCTATCAACAGGGCCAACGTCAGCTGATACTGATGTTTAACCCATCAGTTCATCCCTGAGTAACTGGTTTCCAAAGTTAAAATAAAACCTTGAAAAAGACTGAAATAGCTGGATTTGCACATTGCTACTACAAACCACGGCACTAATATTATAAATCTATGTCTCATGATGTACCTGTATTGTTCACAGTGCAGCAGACAGCTCTGTCTAGTCAGCCAAACACAACCTGTATAAAAGGCCAACCTGAGTCTCTGTGGGCTTAAAACAAGTGTGGAACCGTTATGCAAAGAAAGACAGAGGGAAGAGATAAAAGAACAATCAGTCTTAGTGTTAGTCTCTCTAGAGACTGGACAGGCGCTGGTTGAGTATTGAGCTGCAGGGTTTATGTTTGTCTCTATAGTTTGAAGCCTGAGGTTAGCATATAGACAGCTTCAGCTTGTTATAGTGTGCTACTGTGAAACATCCCAGTGGAGACTCTGGAAGGCTGCAGATGTTGCCTCTGTAACAGAAACAAAGAACAACTGTGTAGAGAATGAAAGTATTTCATGATTAGCTGTTGTACTTGTTTTACTGTGACAAATAACTCCATGTCTTGCTTCCAATTTCTATGATACACTAACAGAATAAATTCGGTGTCTCCTGAGTAAACTGGCTGTCAGAGTTAAATACGTCACGCTGGTTAAATGTCATGTCCAGACTGACGCCCGTCTTATCTCGGTTTCCCGTTTTCATGCATTATTGATGAAGGCTGGTATCACATAAGATTCTGATGATCTCTGTGCTTACATGTTCTCTTGAAGTCACCTGCTACAGCTAAATAACACCAAAAATTATCATTGTTTTCACATACTCTGTTCTGGGTTCAAATGTGTATAAATAACAACAAGGTTCAGTCAAAAATATTGACTTTTGACTGGATCTGCCACTAAACACTACACCAAGATGTACAAGAAGTCCTTCATAAAACTTCATAAAAAATGAATTTTTATTCAAGAGGCATGAGGTTGTACAGTTCCCCTGTAATGGACAATCTTCTATTAGTAAAATAAATTCTCTGTAGCTGATGTACCAGGCCTCTGACCCCTGACCCCGACAGGTAATGACACAATGGCCTGCAATATAAATGGTGACTTCCCTCTAATTCAAAAGGTTATTTTTGATGGTTTATTTTTTTCTGGATGGGGATTGGTTTTAAATGAAGTCGATAATGGCTAAGCCCTTCAGAATAAGACCAACTACGTGCGTTGGCACTATACAAAATGATGAATTAAATACTCCAGGTAAAATTACTCCAGACAGTCTGAGTAAACAGAAAGATGCCCTGGTTTTAGTGGCTGCAGCCTACAGCACAGGACTATCTCAAACATCATCCGATATATCTCATCATGACTCATTTTGTCAGCGGTCAAAAGGTATCTGTCTACATCATCTCCCAAAGAGAACCAGTCTGGCTCTTTGTGATATCCGGGAAATTCATGAACACAATGAAGCTCAGGATATTACAGAAAAATTAGACGCTAAAAGAAATATTAATGCTGGTCGTCTGAAACAGTGTCTCTTTGATTTAACAAGAGCAGACTGCATCACAGAGGAGTGATTCATGTGAATGATGTCATCATGCAGTACAAGTTCCTATTCCTATTCCCAGCCCGATAAAGGACGTCTGGACATTGGGATATATTTTCTTGTGGCTGTCCTTCAAATACAAATAGAATCAAGTGACATTTTTACTAGCGGTCATCGCGATAGGAGTGGCTGAATCTGCTTCCATCAGTCCCTGTGGGATTGTAACGCAAGCAATAGTTTCGTTGAATACCCACACATTTTTATGTCTTTTCTCCAGAGCTCCAGTGTTTGAACACACACACTTTCAGCTGCTGTCGTAAGAACTGACCTTGAGTGATTGTTACACTTTTAAAAAGAAGAAACACCAACAAACCAAACAAAGGGATCTGCAATTTCATTTAACCTGTTCGTTTCAAATATTCATTTCAACCCTTCTTCATTTATGTGGCTTCCCAACAAATCATACGCAAATAAATTGAAAGTGGTAATACCAATAGTTCAAACAGTAAAACAAAGGGGTTATCTGATTTTGAAAAAAAATATATAGAGAGAGAGTGCACAGGCTACCTGAAGGATCCATGTGGGCACAGCAATATTTTGAGCTAATCGCTAAATCCAGAATGCTAACATGCTCACATTGACAGTGCTAAGTAGTATCAGGGAAAATGTTTACCATGTTAGCAATAGTGGTTAAGCCTATTTGCATGCCTAAACATGTGAATCAGCACTAAAAACAAAGCAGCGCAGAGGCTCTTGAGAATCCATTAAAGTAATTCAAACAAATGTTTGGGACAAATGTCAATACAAGTAGACGATGGCTCTAGAGTAAATGTCCAAGGGTCACCAAGGTCTTTAACTTATCCTCAGAGGGACCAAAATATCTGTATCGTTTCATCCGATAGTTGTCAAATTGTTGAGAAGAGAGACGGTCAGGTGAACAATGCATTATTTGGATACAGCCTCTATGGGAACCCTCCTTAAAAGCCCCCCTGCCATTCTCCAACCTGCCACTAGATGCCACTGGACTCCCCACCCACCTTCTCACCTGTCTCCAATTCACTTTTTAGTCTCACTCCATATAAACTGGACTATTGCCATTGTTTGTTTTCCAGACAAACTTATTTTTCATTTGTCTCCTTACCAGTTTGTTTACCTGCGTTTTCTTGCCTAATCTATACTGAAATAAGCAAATTCACAATAATTGAAGCACTCTCTAATCCTCTGCACTCAGCTCCTATACCTTCCTGCCTGCACAACCAATCGTGGCCTTCACATAGCTTATTATCCAGGGATGGGATCATTAAACAAAAACACACCCTTTGTGGTTTGATATGTCATTGGCACATATACACATAATAATTACTAATGCACATTGTGTAATTTTTCTACCTGAAAGTAGAGAGGGAACAATGACATGCCATGACTAAATATCACATTGTCATCATCTGGAAAGCATTATGTTGATATCTGTTGAGACATCTTGAACTTCAAATACACTCAAACTTCTTTGGGGTGAAGTCTCGAGTTGGCCTTCCCCCAAATCAAGTTCTGGATGGACAAAGTTGGATCAGCGGTATGTCTTTCAAAAACAAAATGATTATAAATGTAGGTGCCTATTTTTCTATTTTAACCTCTTTGTCTAGGTTAAATGTGTCCTCTAAATCCAGGAATTAAAGCATAAAACTGATTCCACACACACACACAAACACACACACCGACAGACTTCTCTAAAAGCAGTAAGCTCTTGTTCTGAAAGCTTTGCCACCAGTTGCCCTCATTCTCTGCATGTGCTTCCAGCTGTCCCCACTGGCACTCCTGATATCAAACTGCAGAGTTTTGTTGGAGAGAACTGCAGTGACTTTCTGCAGAGCTCAGGGACGAAGCACTGAGGCACGGACGTGAAGGGGTGGAGAAAAATGGAACATGACCAAATTGCTTGATGTGGACCAACGACCAGAGTGTCTGCAGCGAGTGGAAACCCTCACTGCAACACTTGCAGGGATGCAATCATATTAGATTTACTGTCTTTACCTTAATCCAGCGTGGATCAGCTGACATGTTGGGGCTGGAATATATTAGGGTTTTTTTTTTTCTGGACAGTTGGGTCTAACCCCAAATCCTCACGTGCCAACCTGTTTCACTTCAGTGCAGCTGCTTCAGCTTTCACTTTATTATATCAGCCTTAATCCCACTGTGGAGAGTGTATGACTATAAGATTACTCGTCCAAAAATAGATCCTCTCTCTCTGTCTTTAGCACATTTCTCAGAAAGTCTCAGAAGCTTTGATTCCTAAATGGAAGGTTTCCAACCGAGCGCTGAGACATTTCTCAGCCGGATCAAGCAGAGAGAGAAACATCTCCGCCTTGTTAGGCTCTCTCACTGACAAGTGAGAATGTACATGGAGAAATATATTGAATTCGGTGTCGAGTTTTCACTCTAATGAATCGGAGGATTAAAACCAAACCCGGGCGCTCTGTAAAAGAGTTTGAAAAGCCTTCATAAAGCTGACATGTGTGATTAATGACACAGGACATCCTCCTTTCCAACACAGAGGAAGAGCGACAAAGTTTCACGCTGCACACGTGTGTCATACAGACGCAGGCATCACAACAACAATTCCTGTTTACAATATCATGAGGCTTTAAATACACCCAAGGCCTGTCTCTTCCTTTAACGCTGAGATAAAGCCAGCAGGTCACTGTCAACCTTCACAGTAATCCCTCTTTATTTGTTACCAGCGGTCTAAAAGCAGGGAAGGTGCCAGAACGATTAGCTTAAAAGAAGAAAATCAGGAGGTGGCAAGGTGGGTATAGGCCTACCTGCACTAATGATGTCCTCATAAGACATTTATAAAAATGCTTTCAATCAACAACACATACACAAATCACAACCACTGTCAAAAATGCACACACACCCTCCCCTTCCAGAAAAAACATTAAAATGAGCCCACTTGGTAATTTTATTTGGACAGACAGGATTGACAGAGCTGCAAAAGGGTGAAGATGATGATTCATCCAGCATTTTTTAATATTCAGCCTACCAAGTCACACTGGCTAAATCAGCCTGCTTCTTCAGATCACACCTAATCAGTGGCATACATATCTTCTAAACTACTTTAAAATAAATAAATAACACATATCAAAATAGCCTCTCTTATTTTGGCACAGTTGCCCACAATGAGACTAGCCCACCTCAGGGCCAGTTTCCACAGTGCAGGGAGAACAATGAATGAGCTACTGTGGGGCTACACTGTATACTGAACATGGGTGGTTTCCACCTGAGCCCCATGTCTACACTAATGTGTCAAATACATCCACTCTGCTCCCTTTTTTTTTTTTTTTTTTTTACCAGTGAGGAAACACGCTGCACACACGCACAGACAAACCCATGCTGCTGTAATTTCATTGATGCTCTCTCTCCTTGGATCACACGCGACCATGGCTACTTTGTCTACACACAGCTACCACAAACCGGCTTCCATCAGCTCCATCGTATCATACACAGCCTTACCTTTGCACTCCTGATATATCCCGCTTGAGTTCTTTTTAATATTATCTATGAATAAGGCAATTTCTTCCCCTGCATATCGATCCTGCCCGTTCAGCTTTCTCCCCGGCTGCTTTCACCAGGGAGGAGAGCCGCCGTGCAGCCGCTGTCCGCGTTCATCCTCCGGTACAACTGGAGCGCACACACCCGCCTCGTATCGAGCCACACTCACCACGCCTTCACCCGCCGGCTATTATGTGAACAAGCCCCGCATCCCCTCCCTCCTCTCTCCTCCTCCTCCTCCTCCTCCCTCCTCTGCTGCCTCCTCTCTCTCCCTCTCTCTCATCCAGCAGCTGCCGGCCGGCCTGCTTCACACCGAGTCTCCACAATAATGAGGTGTGATAGCCTGGAGGCCGTGTGCTGCATCTCTCACTGTCCTCAGCATTTATCTTCATATCATATTATACCTTGGATTTGCATCAAACATAGCCTACTTTATGTTAGACGTTTTATGTTATGTCTTATTGGGAATGTATTTGTTCCCTGCTCTCATGACAACAACCAGACTACTGTTCCTGGGGTCAGTAATTGAATAATCAACAAAAAGTTAGACTTCACTGGGCTATGAAACACTTCTTCAAGTGTCACCATGAGTCTTATCCCAATGGTGATATAGAAACCAGACATTCACTTTAGAAAAGGAGATGATGACTACTTTGGATAACAGAGTTTTTACAAGTTGTAGGCTATAATATGTTTTTAAAAAATGTGTTAAAATATAAATATTTGAGTGTTTTCAGTGTACTGATGAGGCTACATTTGAATAATGTGATTGGTACAATATTATAATAACCAAACATGAACAGTAACAGTGTAATTGTGTTCCAGTTAAATGGAAAGTGTGTCCCTCTACGAACTTATACAGACTATGTGACTTTATGCATGACTGTATTATTCATTGCATCAGTCTTCAGTTGAGGCATTATAATAAGACCTCTCCTCATCTGCCTTTTTCAATAACTGTTGTACTTCAGAGAATAATATAACCTCATTTGTTTAACATGAAGTATTTTGTTTTAGCACCTTTCTTGTAAAAGATTACTCAGTTCGTAAATTAGACTAAAGTGAATTCACAAACAGCCTGTCAACAGTTTGTTTTGTGTATTTGTAAGCCTGCTG
Organism: Labrus bergylta; assembly: GCF_963930695.1. Lineage (NCBI taxonomy): Eukaryota > Metazoa > Chordata > Actinopteri > Labriformes > Labridae > Labrus > Labrus bergylta. The sequence goes on along the minus strand of NC_089206.1, from coordinate 9,384,758 downwards.
GGATGCTCTGTATTTGCACAAAGGATTTTTTTTTTTTTTTTCAGGCAGGATCTAAGTCATGAAAACTAACATGCTTAGGACCTTGTTAGCATATGAGACAACTGACAAAGCACAGTTTAAACATCTTTCTTTTCTTTTTTTTATTACAATGAGTGTTTACAGCAGCGAGGAACAAGAAACCGAATGCCATACCTGCACTTGTTACAGTAAACTTTTTTTTCACAGTGTGTTCAGTGTTGCACAGGACATACTGTATACAAACTGTGTAACCAGATTACTGGTGTGTGTTTCACATGTGACATCCACTCTGCTCAGGAGTGACGCTGCCTCTGAAATATTCATAACTGTCTTTACATTTGCTCCACTGGAACATTTTCAAAAGAATCACGCACATGCAGCTGCCTCTTTAATATCCCAAAAATACATTTGGATACATACAACAATGAAGCACTTGATCATGGAAACACTTACAAACTGCATTTCCACGATTAAATGATTCATGAAGGAACATTTTTCTGCTTCTGAATGTCCTCACAATCTACAGTAAACGCTGCACCCTGTAAGACAAGCCGGGCTTCCCAACCCCCACCCCTCTTCCTCCATGCTCTTGGATTTCTGACATCAGACATGAATAAGTATCTCATTAAGATCCCCCCAAAACCATCTGCCCAGTGAGTCTCCTCCTTGCAGGATGATGCTCTCATAGACAATAGAGTGGGAATCCCTCATTACCCTCGTTACTGTCTGTACTTTAATTCCTCCTTCAATGGCAGGCTGGACTTTTAATACATTCAGGGGACTGGGATGCATCTCAAACAATGTTGTTGTTGTTTTTTTTCTTCGAATAACTGACAAGTTAAACTCTTACCAGATCTAGAAACATCAACTGTCAGCATATTTTTTTTACACAAGTTTAATGTGATTCATTTTAGGGGACTTTGATCTTGAATGGCACAATTATAAAAAAAAATGCAATATCTACTTTACAACTGCGACATGCAATGATGTGTATATTTTATTCGTCGGCCCTAATTTAATTTGCATGCAATTACTTGTCAGTGTCCATTTAAGCATAGTCAAATGCTACATGGCAGATGCTTTATGCAAATGCACTCACACCCATAATAACAATAGAATTTGAGGGAGCTGAACAACAACCTCAGCTATACAGAAATACGTTCAATGTTTTCATTACAAGAGAGATTTAAATGAAGGGCCCCTGGTTTAACATTTCTCAAACAATAAAAAGAAGCATCCTTTTTAAACACGGATCATTCTAAACATCTGATTATAAACCAAGGGAAACAGAACTCTCTCACCTACTTTCTTTTTTCTTTCAGTAAAACAAAACCTATTGGAAGATGGAGAGTCAAAATGAAATTGAATAAATATGTTGGAACATCAGGACGCCTGTGTCTCCAGCGAACAGGATGTGCTGTGTGCTAAATGGCTGCAGGTCACTGCTGATTGGCCGACAGGTGTCTTCCATGAAATAGAAAACAAAGTGAAAACAATAAAACAACTGTGTTTTCACACCTGGGCTGAGGCGTTTCTCTGCTATTGTTGGCCCTCATTACCAACAGTTCATGCTGTGTGCTATTTGCCAGCCATGTTTGCATTGACTGTCACAGCTTATTAAATCTGCACAACACTGTGTCAACTCTGCTGTATTCTCTTGTGTAATTATGTCCCATGTGTTATCTCATGGCCAACCGCCAGTGTGTCACTGGACTTGTGCCGTCAGTTTTCAACACAAGCGTGTGTATGTGTGTGTTTATTTGTAAGTGTGTGTCTGTCGGTATATATGCGCAGCGTTCATGCAAATGTTGTGTGTGTGAAAGGGGGGATGTCAGACACTTTGGTTCATGAGTTGAAAAGTCACAATAGTTATCTGTTAACAGTAACTGGGTAAAGTCTTGGAGATTTTTGAGAATATCCACTTCTATTTTTTTGCTAGATTTTCTAAAAAGAAAACACACACAGAAAGCACTTTTATGCATTTAGACTGATTAAAAAAAAAAAAGGTGGTACATTTGTTACTTCCATCCTAATCGGGCAGAACAATTTTCACTCAAGTATGAAATATGTTGCCTATACATTACACCCACGTGAAGGAATGACAAAGGACATTGTAGTCTGCAAACTCTTGGGGCCTCACTCAGCTGGATGCCCTGGGTAATCAGTGCTGCCATTCACCACACAACAACACCCAGAATAATATGTGTTGTCTAGTCTATTGTTCGTCCAACTCTGTCCTCTTCGGAGGAATGTGAAGCTCTGCAGGTCCTGCATCACATCTCCTGCTCTGAATGTAACTGAGTGGAGAAATACTAGAAATCAATTTGATTATGTTCCCGATCATATGAATGCCTGCTGTCAGTTATCATATTATTAGAGGCTTCATTTTCATAGGTTGCTTTTAAGTCTGTGCTTTCCAGTTGCACACTTGCCTTATTTGCATTGGTAAAAAGCAGACTTAAAACTAGTCCAGCAGGATGAGGCAAATGCAAATATTGAACTTGAATTTCCATTTTGTAATAGAAAGTGTTCCCCCCCCCGGCTGGGCTCGCAACACAAATATTCCTGGCTTTATACTGCCCTCAAGTGGTGCGTAGGAGTCAGACGAGGAGCCCAAACTTGGTGAGCAGAGAGCAGCAGAGGGAGAGGGGGAGAGGAAGTGAAGAGCAGCAGAGTCAGAGTCAGGCTCCTCTGCACAGAAGCCCGACAATGAGGGTCGATAAAGGTTAGTTAACGGACTACAATACCTGCTGCATTCACAAATAACAGTCTGATCTGCTGGGATAAATACAACATTTTATTTTTTCGATTATTTATAATTGCAGTGCATGCTGCACAGGTGCGATTTTGTGAGTAGTCTGGTGCGAAAGGTGTGTACAGGGTTTGATGTACAGTACATTTTTCAAAGCAACAAATTAGATACAGCGGTAAAGAGACCTAAATTGAATTGTTAATAGGTATGCAACATGCTGATAGAAATCTTTTTTTTTTTCCTCATTTACTATGACACCATCACTGGCTGGCTCATGCCAGGTAGCAGATCTTCGATGTCATGCTCTACAATTTAACCCCTTAATTGACCATTTATTGATCGTGCGCTCTCGTGCAACACTAACTCTGCTTCCTCACACTGAACCAGCTTTCACTGCGTTGTAATGTAGCCTGCATTATTAGAAAACTGAACAGGGGTTTTATGGCGCTTTAGTGAGAAATAGCCTAATAATAATAATAATAATAATAATAATAATAATAATAATAATAATGACGTAAAATATAAACAACAAATAAATAAGGTAAAAAAATTACTGAAAGGGTTATGAAGCTTAAAGATCTATCTCATTGCAAGTCAAAATCCTTGTTTACATATGTTGACGAAAATCCTGACACTATCTTAAGACGATGAACAGCTGTTCTCATCTTTTTTGTGATTTTAAATGAAGGAGATATAACTTTTTGACACTCGAGTTTCACGTTGGGCACAAACGAGGCTGAGTATAGTCCCCCGTGGATGTTGCAGCCAATGAAAACCACGCTGACACCATAGAGCCGCGATGCATACCGGGAGCTGTAGTTCGCGCGCCGCGTGCAGCCCGACAGCAGCGCTGCGCTGGCAAGCTGTGTTGGACTACAGGGCTCCGGGTCCTGGACAGAGGCGGCTTGCGTTGACAGCGGTTGTTGGTACTGACTGAGCGAAGTACGGCGGCACAAATATCGGTCTGTCTGCGTGTTTTTTTTTTTTTTAAAGTGCTTCAACGTTTGTAAAAGTTAACACCTGCAAGCATGCAGTCCGAATCGGGAATAGTTCCCGACTTCGAGGTCGGAGAGGAGTTTCAAGAGGAGCCGAAAACGTATTACGAACTGAAGAGTCAGCCCTTGAAAAACAGGTCAGTTGTTCAGCTGAGGACAGTTATTTCCCACGCTGCAGCGGTTTTGGTGTTTAGGTGATAATTAAGCGGCAGACTTTGTGAGTGTTGTTCAGAGTCTGTGCATGTGTGAGGCTGCTTCACGCACATCTCTGGAGCTACACCTCTGCAGTGGGATTCAACTTGCCTCCCATTCCTTATGGTTATCCTGCTGGCATGAAGTTATGCAACACTTGGGTGTTGTCTTGTCAACATCAACTTCAAATATTAGCTCTGAGAGGAGCAGACAGGTCAGGCTGAGATGCTGCTGCTCTGCCTCACTTGTGTCGATGGTTGTATCTGATAAAAGCTGATGGGCGGGTTTGTTTTTACAAGGATTCTTCTTAAATCTCTTTCTTAATATCCCTGGAAAAAAAAAATCTGACAATGTGTTCTGCAATTACTTGTATGACATGTTGAGTAAAGTTGTGTTACTGTTAAGTTAATTTCTTCTTATTATAGCCTTCTGCATATCAAATAATACAAATGCATCAAATTGTGGATGGTTGCTAAAATACACAACAAACTGCACACAGGTGAAATCAGTTAGTTGAAAGAAATGTAAAGCTCTCATGTCAGACTTTCCAGCTGCATTGAGCATACAATCCTCCAAATCCTTACAAAACAAACCATGTTAAAAGAATTCATGCTGTGCGATCGACCGCCTTCTGGTGCTGTTTTAGAACATAAACACAAAGGATGACTTATAATAATGCTATTTTGAGCTTTGGAAGGCTTCCCAAAAATAATCATTATTGAGTTGAGTCAGGTCTGTGGTTTGATCTGACCTTTTATCCTGTTTCTGGGAAGCATGATGTCATATTCAGATGCCGTCCCTGCAGCCAAATTGCTAAAGTATCTGTTCAGGGAGCTAAGAAAGTAACACACTTTTATGCTTTCTTTGCTATGTGTTGGCTGAGTAAGTAACCACCAACCTTTCAGTCTGTTAAATAGGATGCAGGAGCTAACATTACCATAAAGACTGTCTGCAGGAATATGATTCTAAGGCACGAGTTATCTTAGCAGAGCGTAGAGACTAGAAATGGGAAAACAGCAGTTCCCTAAAAAGGTAACAAACGTTACATGTTTACATTTCAAGCCTCCGTGCTCAATTTTGTTATTGCTCAGATCCTACTTTTTGTTTGGCTGTTCACATTACTTTTTAAATATGGCTTGTGTCAGATGTGTGAACTGTGTGAACTGGTTACAGCCCGGCATGCCACTTCAGGAGCATCGGCCTGCCTGTGCATGCCAGTTTCCCAGCTACATGTGAGCTTGGTTTAGCGACATGGCACCATAAGTTCAGCAGCCTTGCCTACTTTTTCTGATGGCATGCCGGCAGGGAGCCATGCCAGTGCCATGTACCGCCCATCTCTCACTCCAGAATCGCCCATCATCCACCATCAGGATGCATCTGTAAATGAACACCAGTGGACTTGCTTAATGACATTAAAGGCTTCATATGTGATTTTTCACTCTTAAATATAATAGAAATCAAGTATATCCTCTGAAAGTAACTCTGTGAGTCATGACTGTCACACCTGTCAGACTGTGTAACACCGGAGTCCCACTGTCTGTGATGCTTTCTGAGTTTTCCGAGTCCTAACTTCAGTTTGTTTACATCGCCCAGACGGCTCATCCACTCACGTATAAAAGTTGTTTAATTGAGGGACTAGAGGAAAGAAGAATAACATACTGTACTCACTGCTTATTTAAATGTCACGTAAGCGTTTCTAGATCACGCAGCGCGAGTTGTTTTGGTTTCATGCTGGTGATCAAAAAATCACATATAAATCCTTTAACCTCCTTCTGTACATTTGTCTTGTCTTAATTGACAACATGTGTGCAACAAAGTGATGTTATTATACGATTGTAGACATTTCTCTTGTCCTTTGTCGTGTTGGCTATTGAACGTTTTTGGCCTCTTCGTTTATGACAGTAGAGTAGTTTCATATAGATGCTGATGATACCAGTTAGCTTGTAGCAGAGCTTGATCACAGCTAACGAGGTTAGCCTATAGCCACCACGGCCAGTCAGAATAATCAATATCAGAGTGAACGCCAAAATATGGGAAGGATCACACTGTTAATGCAGTAAGAGACAAAGCATAAAAACAGACAGATCAGAGTTATTATTATGTTTGTCACTAACTTTAAACGTATTCTCACTGCTTGCTTTATTATGTGATAAACGACACGTTGATCACATTGTTTACTTTTGTCTTCTCCTACTCTTCCCTCCTCAATTCGGGATTGTCCCGTAGCCTATTAACAAATGAAATGAAGTCCTCCTCACTGAAAAGGTTCGGACAACATCTGAATTTTTGTGAACACAGCTCAAACGCATAAACCATTTCTTAACACACTGGAATGACATGATTACAAATATAAAAACTTTGTGTTTTTCATGAGACACAGCAGAGGGATATTCAGTCAGTCATGAATGAAAGGAGAGTTGTCTGTTGCTTCATCGTGATCGTTGCCGTGGATACAGGGCGACTGACCCTCCACTGACTACCTTCACCCCTTCTCCCGCGCCGTCCAGCCAACGCAGAGCTGTGATGACGGTGATGTCAAAGTCGCATGTTTTTCCGATCTGGCCGTTCAGACTGAGGTGAATTAGGATCACATACAAAAGTGGCCCAAATGTGATTTAAGGTCAGATACCATGTGACTTTTTCAAACTGTCGTAAAAATGATCTAATCTTAGTCACATATGAGCAAACAATTGGGATTTGGGTCACATTTGCCTGCAGTGTAAACATAGCCAAAATGCTTCTTCTCGCACCGCACACTGATAACACTGACTCCTACAGTATCTAGATATCACTGGTTTTGATTTACTACAGAGCTTAGAGGTCGTAGTAGGGGAATTATTTATTCACATTTTGGACAGTCGGACCAAGCAGCAACCTCCTGAAAAATGAAACTAATGCATAAAAAGAACTGCAGTCCCTCGAGGGTCTGCTTAAGGCTGGCTCCAGTAGACCTGGAAGCTCCACACACACCCTGCACATTAATATGTCCATTTTGACAGCAGAAATAAATGTGTTTACAGCCTTGTGCAAAAAAAATGATTTAGCTCTAATTAGCTCATGTCATTATCAGCACATGGTATGCTCATCCTTTTTTGAGTCAATGACGGGTTAAGAGTTATGCATAATAAGGGGCATGACTGAACAGACTGCAAGCGGGTGCGCTGTAACTGTTTGTCCGGAGGCTCAAGGCCCGCCACAACTGCTCCTCTTTGCCTGTTACTATAGGTGTGGTTCAGATAGCATTTTCAACACGTCAACCGCCATCGACGGATGACATCACTGAGACTACATCCATGTTTTCTACAGTGTATGAGCCAGACCTAGCCTTAGACATACTAAGCTAACTAGCTGCTATCTGTAGCTTCATTTGAGCGCACAGAAATGAGAGTGGCATCAATCTGCAGCTAACTTAGCAAGAAAAAGTTTGTCTTAATTGATTTATTTCGACGAATAATGAAAAGGAAACGTGTAAACTAACCATCCTCATTAGTTAATATATGTTTTGACATTGGTTGCTTAATGCATGCTGAACATAAGAAACTTTTAAGAGTCTTTTGGCCTTCACAAAGAGCTATTGTTAAACAATATATTACCAGGTTTATTTAGGGATATGTTGTCTGGGGGATTTTAATGCACCATAAAAACACATTAAAGCTGTGCTATAACAGTGAAGTTGTCAAACTCACCACTTTTCCTCTGTGATGACAATGACGACGGCGATGACGACAATACATCTATTAACAGGATGGTGTCTGGTTATCTGTATTTGGTGTCTAAATGTCTAAAGTTGTTTAGCAGTAGCTTCATTGTGAGGCTGAGACACACAGAGGACAGTACACCACTGTGTGCAAACAGAGCTCTCATTGCAGCGCTCAGTGGATTCCTGTTATTTCTTCCCCCTCTGGCTCTTGACATTTTTGTATCAGATTTGTAGTTTATATTTTTTTTCCTCCTCTAAATTCAACCACTTTAGGAAGGGGGGGGGGAGGAAAACGCTTTGCCTTGTGCAGCCTTAACCTTTAACCCAGTTCTGCATTTTTTTTAAACCAATTTCTTCATTAGTGAAATGTCATTACGCTGTTACACATATATGTTGCCTGAATCTGAGCTGTGTGGTGTTGGGGCAGAGCAGAGCAGAAAAAGCACTCTCAGGTTCCGGATGGTCGCAGATTATTTCATTTCATGCCGTTTCCTTTGGAATATGTGAAATTTGTGTGAAGAGTTGTTGTCGATCGAAGGTATCCCACTTCCTCTTCCCATCACATGAGGATGACCCAGCATAATAACCGTCACGAGGACTCTGCGATGAGACATAGTTGCGCAAATTGGATATAATTAGCGTGATTTATTTTCGACTGGTGTGTGATGTCTTGCCATGTTGACCCCCACACAGTTTTCAAAATCTGAAGTGTGACAAAGCACAGTGTCATTTTAGTTTTCGCTGTCCTCATGGAAGTTCGACAGAGCGCTCAGACAGCTGCAGACGATGTGGCAGACTTCTTGTACCTAATATAGATGTGAGACAGGCGCTGCAGCTAGTCTGTATGCAGTGTAAATAAGCTGTTTAAATTTAGCAGGGGATGTGTTATATCCTCAACTGAGAGGGAGGGGATCGCTTTTCAAAAAACTTAAAAAATGCTGATCGCAAAGTCACACTTAGACTTAAAGTCAAAGATGTTTTACTTTTGCTTTCTAATGCATGGAGTATATTTGAGCTGAGTTTCTGGATATTTCCTAAATCTGCATATTAATGGCTACACATCATGATCTAAGGTGTTGAATTGCTGATACAGTTGTTGTATAAGCATCAAAATAAGCCTCACTGAATATTTGCTGAGTACAAATGTGTTATTTTCTTCACAGACTTTTACTTCCCCTGCCAAAAATATTTCAATATAAAAAAAAACGTAGTTGTGAAAGAGCTTTGCTAATATATTCTCAATTTGATGTAAAATAAATGTTTTAAACAATATTGACAGTCTCTGATTTTTAAAGGACTAGTGACTTCAGGGAGATCAATTTGCCAATAATTGTATTTATACTCATATAGATTTCATCAGCAATTAATGATTTGATATTCACAGTTTTCAGATCCTCCTCTATGTTTCTACTGTATCAGCATGTTGTGCTGCATCTTCAGTAGCCTATGAGACGAACCAAGCACTTGATTTAGAGAGGTCCTGTAGCCTAGGTGACTCTAGGTTCTTTTACATGTTTAGAAAGGGACAATAGTTAAATCTGCAACCTCACTACAGATAACAATACCATAAAGGCTGTCTGTCCACTGAATAAGAAGTAAAGGTATGTTAGCATTGCATAGCTTACAGACTAGAAACAGGAAAATAGCTACCTTAGATACTTATAAGGTAACAAAGGCAAAAAAAAAAAAAAAAAAAAAAGGCTACGTTGATAATGTTAGCCTTAATGCTTCATTTGAATTTATTGCTCAGATCTGTTTTTTTTGTTTTTTTTTGTTTGGATGTTCACTTTACTTTTTAAAAGTACCCTGTATCAGATTCCTGTGTGTGAAAACAATCCGGGACTACAATGCAATTCAATCTTTAATCCTGGTCCTTAAAGTTGAGAAAGATTTCATTTAAATATTCTTATTTGGGGCGCCAGTGGTTAGTGCACTCGTACGTGGGCCCCATGTACTGAGGCTATCGTCCTCCAAGCGGGTTTCCCGGGTTCGAATCCGACCTGTGTCGTTCCCCACTCTCTCTCTCTCTCTCCCCGATTTCTGACTCTATCCACAGCCCTGTCTCTAAATGAAATTAAACAATTAAAAAAAACATTTAAATGAACATATTATTTTAAATATTTGATGAAAACATAAAAACTTGACTATGAGGTGAAATATCTCAATATGATTGTTTTTGTATCTGGATTTATATATAAGACACAATGTCAAGTTATTGTAATGATCTGTATACATGATTGTGTATCTATTTGAATGCAGATTGGCTTTAGTCTAGTGTTTTCATTTGTGTGTATGATTTGACAGGAGAACTTCATAAAACTCAAGAATACCTTTTAAATGCGCCCAAAAAGGTCGTTGTTATCTGAGTGTCACAGTAACCTGAGTCTGAGGTTGGAGGTTACTCGGTGTTTAGAACGGCCTGTTCCTGTGGGGAATCCCAGACTGAAATGTATGAGAGGCCGGAGAGTTGATCTGCAGAGCTAAACGACACGGACAGGTGTTGTGACTGGAGTTAAAGACGCTCCGCAGTTATGACCACTTGTTTTGATTCCCTCTGCAGCGTCTTTGAAGCTCATGGGTGATTCACATTTCTAGCCTCATTAACTTTGTTTTGGAGTGGTTATTATAGTAACATGTGCCTTTTGTCATCCTCTATTGGTGACCAGCAGGGACTGCAGCAGCACATTCAACAGAGCACTTCCTACACAGCAGGAAACAGCCCATAAGGCCTAGTGTGAAGCAAGATTTGGGATAAGGGAAGTAACACAATCAGTCACAGGTCAACCTGAATAAAAGCTTCCCCTACTGACCAATCATACGTCATCATTTAGTAGTCAATTAGATAGATTTTTAATGTGCTTTATTATCTTACAACTGGGACTCATAAAGCACTAACGCCTTGTTAGATATGAAAGTAAGCCAATACTCACTGCTTCTCATTTAGATTTTTTCATTTCCTATGACAGGATGAGGGTTTATCTGTCATATTAGCCACAAGAACACATCAAAGCAGCATTTATTGAATCAAATAGTACAAGCTGCAGCTGTGTTGCCTTTAGACTTGTTTGTTGAACCTTCCTGTATTTTCTGGTTTCATAAATTGCTCTTCATCTGTCAGATGTTCTGCTCAGGTTCAGTAGATTTGACCTAATTTTGATTGGTCATATTTGGAAAAGGAGGCCCCTTAAAGTGAAAACACTCTTAGCTTGATCTGGAGACCCCGAATGGACCAACTAATTAATAATTAGATTTGATTTTTTTGTTTTGTTTGTGAGGCCAGATCACTGAAAAATACGAGTATTTAAAATGTTGCTTTATAGTACAGCGTGATCAACCTGCACTGTAAAAAAGAAGCAGTTGCTCCATAATGATGCCTGATGATGAATTCCAAACCCCATCACCACCTTCAGATTGTTATCTTGTCTTTCTTTTTCTACCGAGAACAAAGCTTAAAGACGCCGTTTAACAGAGCCCAAAAAGTAAAAAATAAAATAAAATAAATAAGATATTAACAAGATATTAACTCATGTGCATAACTTAATAACTTGTGGGAACAAAATTATTATATTGTGCACACAATTTATTTATTTATTTTTACGTATCTAATCTTATCTAATCTATTCTGTTTAATGTGTATTTTGTATTTTGAGCTTACTTGTCTGTGCTGCTGCAACGCCCGAATTTCTCCTCTGGGGATCAATAAAGTATTATCCTAACCTCTCCTATCCTATCCTCCTACTTTTTTGGACTTCAGGGACTCCGTACAGTTTACTTTCACATAAGAAAAAAGGAAAGTAGCTTCTTATCAGATGTGACGGTTCGTGTCTGATTGATTATGTTTGCTTAATAAATTGCTTTAAAGAAGAAATGACAAACTGTTTTTTTATATAACTACATTGACTGTGGCTCTGTGTGTGAAAAAGAGCCTGCAAAGCTTGTAAAAGATTCAACAACTCAATAAAAGTGATTCATACGTTGGCGATTTTCACATCAGGTCAACACAAAACAGCTCAGTGAGTCAAGTTTTATTTGTGGTTTTACAGTGAAGAAATTAAGGATCGAGTCCCCTTTCTTCAGATGAGAACATGTTGGTCTTCTTGACCACCTTTGCAGAACAAATCAGCCCTGTAGAGTCACAGAGAGAGCTGCTTTGTTGTGCTTCTGAGCTGAACTTGAAAGCTTCATGGATTCAGTCAACTTGATTTAGGAAAGTGTCTGAAATCTTTTACTGAACTGCACTGTCCTTGGATGGTCTGCTTTTCTCCTTGTTTAAGAGCAGAGGGAGGAGGAGAACGAGGGGGGGGGGGGGGGGGGGGGTCATCCAGCTGAAAACAAGTGAAGGATATAATAAAGGACACAGAGTCTAATTAAACAAATAAGACCAGGCAAGTTCAAGTTATCCAAACTACTCCTAGCTTCCAGGAAACACCAGGCAAAGAACCCCATTATCATTTTGGATGTTTGCACAGCTGACCTGAAGGGTTTACAACATTAGAAATGTAAACCAATTATATATGTCTGACATTTATTTGCCTTCATTTTAATGAAGAGGATTCTTCAGGCTAAGCTGAATTACAAACAGCTAGTTTACCAGAGGGGCAGGTTTAGAAGAAACAAGTGAAAGCATGAAAATGTGAATTTGTCCAATTGATTTCATGCTGGGTTGAATGTGTCTATAATTAGATATTGAGATGTTTAGGCCCTTTGTGAGGAAATATAAAGACATTATACGATGCTATCTGGAGTTAAAGGAAACTGTGATGAGCTTTTAACACAGTTTTCTTGCATTTTATAATCCGGAAAATAATCGGCAGATTCATCAGAAATGACTGTCAGTGTATGCCCTAGTTTTTGCAACTGTTTGAATGCTGTGTGATGTATTTTACAGTGCAAATTATATGAAACAGATAGCCGTTTATTTTGATGTGAAATCTCCCTTTTCAAACATCAGTCTGACTGTGTTTCTTACACTTTATACTGGAAGACAATTAAGAAATGAACCGTAATGAAAGGCGGAGTCACTCCCAGTTTAGTTCAATATGGGCCCTTATTTAGGAAACATCATGTTGTCAAAGGCAAGAGACAAATAATATTTGATGTTTTTTTATTTACATGCACGTTATTTTTAATTAGAAGGATCATTGTGTAAGTCAGGAAAGTTTCAGTTCGCTGTTAAACTTAACACAAGTCAATAAAAAGACTGCAGATAAAAAAAAAAAAAAACCTGAAAATGAGTGACTGAGAGCCAAGTTCATACTTTTGTTCAGGCTTTTTGTGTATTTGACTTTCAGGTCTCTTGCAGCCAGCCTCAAGCAGTCACTCAAGCAACATCGGGTTTTTTTTTTGCACATTTTATTTAATTTTTCAACACTGGAGTTTGCTGCCTGCCACCTGTATGCGACATTATCATTCCGTTTTTTATGATTTCATTTAGTGGAAAAAGTCAGAAATCGGGGAGAGTGATAGTGGGGAATGACATGCGGGAAAGGAGCCACAGGTCGGTTTCGAATGTGATTTTTGGTAATAATAATTAATAATTGTATCCCACGAGTCAGGACGACGATAAATTGCTGTATTAAAATATTTTCCCACCCTCGTCAGCAGAGTGCTAAAGTCAGATGGAAGGAGCTTTTCCTGTGTGTGTGTGTGTGTGTGTGTGTGTGTGTGTGTGTGTGTGTGTGTGCCACCTTCTTGGAGGTGTTTCCAGCTTGCAACGCCAAAAAGTCCTACAAGCTAATCTCAACAAAGTTTATACATTTACTCCACCAAGCGCCAACACACACACAAAGCATACAGCTTATCACTGGTATCAAATAAGTATTGTTTTTCACCTGATACCAAAAGCTCCGATATTATTATCGGTATAGTGACTGAAAATGTCCCATCAGTGCATTCCCGTAGTCTCAGTTTTAGCTAAGAGATACATGTTTTAATGTTGGCTTGTGGGACTGTTTTACTTTGAAGTGATGCTTTATTGGTTTTCTTTTAGTGATGCACAGATGTTGACTGCTTTTACTAAACCACCTATTGTCTATAGTGTGCATTATTTAACTAGTCAGACCAAAGTAAATACAGCGTCTTCCCTTCCCTTCCCTTCCCTCTTTACTTCTCTTTCTCATTCAAACATGTTTTAATCTCCATGATGTGGAAAGTCTACATCATTCCAGACTCCACACGGCTGCTTCCACGTTATCACTTCTGCTTTGCTTGCTGGTGTCTCTTTCCTGAGGAGATGCCAGCTGCAGCACGCTGGCCGTTGTGATCAGCAGGGGAGTGGATCACTTTGCTGTCATGTAGGTTCATGGTTATTGAGCTGTATTCCAGCTGTGAGGTTGTGTCGCCTGATAGGAGGGCCTGTTCGGCTCTTCTGTGTAGATGACACCTGCAGCAGAGGATGACAAAAGCAGACCGGATCATCCACTGTGTTTTTTGTGGCGCAGATTCTTATCAAGAGATCACACTCCTTTGTGCTTTGTCACTGCCATTACACTAATCTTCTTTTTTGTGTTTTTAAATGTGTTATTAATAAGTCAATATATTACACAATTTACTCCAGTAAGTAAGCCAACATTGTGAAGTTAAAATGTGCACTGAGCTCAAAGCTGAAAGAGCAGCCCCTGGTGGGGGAACATTTAAGAACTTGTTGTTGTGCTTGGATTTTTGTGGTTGTTTCACTGCTAGGATTTGGGTTACGATAATCTAAAATATTAAGAATTATGTAAGAAACAACAATGGTGTGTTCAAGTGGGTATGATTCTTTGTGTTAAAGCTTCGTTTGGTGTAGTTGTGTATTACACTAAAAAGAACCATATGAAACTTCAAAAATGCATTCTTATAATAAGAAGTATAAATGTTAAAATAAGCAGAACACTGTCCTCTGAGAAATCAAGTTACTGTAAAACTTCAAATAAAAGCCCAACCCAATTTAAGGGCCAGTCTCTTTAGCCTGGTCTGGCTGTAAGTTTGGACAAATAAGGGCCGGTCTCATTTAGAGGGCCCCTCTATGCATGTAGCCTGGATCAAAAATCTATCAACAACCGTGTCTCCTTCTCTCCCCGACAGAGCGATAGGTTTGTTTTGGATGAGCTGCCTCACAAAGTCAGATCAAATCAGTGATTTTGTTGGTCAATTTTTGGCTTTTGATATCCTCTTTTTCGGAACACATTTACTCTCTCTTCAGTTAAAGGCCCGTGTCGTATTGACGCCTGTCCCAAATAAAGGCAGGGTCATTTTATAGTCCGGGCTACTGAAGTATCTCGGTTAGATTTTTCTTTTACATACATGAAGCACAACCTGTGATACCTTGGGACATTTCCCTGACTTCTTTAAGATCCCTGCAGCCCAGTTTTAAGACATAAAAATACTCCTTAACATCTATGTCCTGTAACTTCTCTACAGAAAGGTTAAGACAAGTCTTCACATGTGCTCATTGTTCCTCGTAAAAAACACAAGAATCTCTTCATACATAGACACATTTTATTTTCATCAGGTTAATCTGCTGCAAAAAGAAGCTAAAATGAAGTATTATTTGTATATCTGATCCACGGGTTTGTCTGCTTGAAAAATGTCCATCACTGTTTCCCAGATTCCCAAATTTTCAAAAGGTCATAATAGAGGAGGAGAGATAGAAAGATGACATCAGCTCTAGGCTAGCTGTCTTGTTTGTATTACATTGTGGCTTTAAGGAAGGGTGGAAACATTAGCACAGTGCTGAACAAACATCTTGGCTTTAATAAAGGTAACAGCACATCTTAACGGTAGTGTATTTACAATGATAACATCAGGGTTGCACAACAAGGCGTTTCTTGACCCATAAAATCTTAATTAAAAAATATTCTGTAGTCGACTCCGAGGCAACAAAACCGTTGTGTTGATTGTGTTGGCCTGCTTTTTCCCCACAGAACATCGGTGAGTCATCAGTGTAATCTATAAAGAAAGTCATAAGAACATAATGACAGTGGTTTCAAGAGGATATTATGAATCCTTACTTCTATTCAACTAGGACATCATTCTTGACAGTAACGCTCAGACATCCAAAGAAAGTAAGTTTACTAAACATTTTAAAAAACACATTTTCTTAAAAATGCATTGTTCAGAATGAAAACAGAGCTCACAGGTTTCCAAACTTTACAGTTCCTGACTCCCAAAATGAGGGTGCCAGAGACCCCCACTGCACACTAATCGGCCTTTCCAAACACTGGTAACAAGAACAACACAAAAGAATACAGCAGCCTTAAAAACCATGAAATGATTTAATGTAGTCATTTATTGTAAGACAGGCTGGAAGCAGAATACAATTAGCACTGAGTGGACATAAGAAAAGTGTGTTGATCTTTACACCTACATTTATTATGTCATGTGCAAACGTAACATCTTAAGTATTTATACACATCCATTTCATTTTGATCTCACTTAATGATATGATTTTATTTGGAATTTAACTACTTTTTGTATCTAATGAGTAAAATATACAATATTAAATTATTTTATATTTTTATTATATTTTAGAAGGCATATTGGACCCCTGCCTTAGCTCCCAAATAGCTGACATTTATTTTGGAGATTGGGGGGGGGTTCACCATGTAGGCTACTAAAACGTTATTACATGCTGTCCAGTGAACTGAGCAGCAACACATGTCAGTGAAACAGTATCTGTGTGCTTCTAAAGCAGCGTGTTGATGGGCAGTGTGTTGCCCTCTGCTCTGCTCGGCCCCTCTCACTGGACAAGGCCGGTCCTCCGTCTCATGACTCTGAGCAGCGATTGGAGACTCCAGGCCGGTCCCGGAGACTCCCCCCTCTGACACACTTTCAGCGCTGCTCCACCGGCATGACTTTCAGTGCTCTCCAAGGGCGGGTAGTGCACCTTCAGGAGAAAACAAACAAACATGGAGGCCGTAGGAGTGCAAGTGTACAGACCCTGCTTATTTGACACTCTGTGAGTATTGAGCCTCGGCAGCGGTGGCATTGTTGACCTGTGTTAAAGCAGATTGTGGAAGATTAACACGACTTTTTAACAGTGTTTGATTACGTAGCTGCGAGTGAGAAGTATGAACAGCAAGCAACTTTCTTCTTGTGCAGATTGTTTGGTGTTCGATATCTTTGTCTTCAACTGTTCTGCTTAAAAAACAAAAACATAATTCATAGTTGTTCAAAAGCCTTGACTCGATTGCAATTAGTTGATTTTTGTGCCAAAATGTATAAAAATGTGAAGATTGTGTGCCATTTTGATGAAGAATATTCACCTATGTTCAAAAGATTTTTAGTTTGAAACATGAAGTCATGATGTCATGGCAATTGTTTTTAAATGGGGCTATTGTTATACCCTGACTGTCCATTAGGCAGAGCTCTTACCTTCAGTCATTAACAGCAGCAGTGTTGGTGGTGCAGATGTGTCTGTTTCCATCAACAGCTCAGAGCTGTGACTCAAATCTTCAGCTTACTATCTCTTCTGTCTGCATGCAACGCTTCTTTATCTCTCTGACTGACTGCTGTCAGGAATAGAGAAACTCAACCCAGCACTCAGCTCTGATTGTTGGACGAATAATGAGTTTGATGGAGCAGCATAGTGAGCAGAATCAGAGGAATCATGGGTTGGGTGGGTGGGGCTCTGCAACACTGAACATCCATTGTTTTTTGTGGGTTTTTTTCTTCCTTTGAGATACACACAAACATGCAAGGAGGTGTGTACACACACACACACACACAAACACACACAAGTGTAAAATTTAAAAAGGACAAAAGAGCTTTTTATGTGTTTCAGTGGACTGTTTGGCAAAAAGCCACCATACAGGAGAGAGAGAGAGAGAGAGAGAGAGAGAGAGAGAGAGAGAGAGAGAGAGAGAGAGAGAGAGAGAGAGAGAGAGAGAGAGAGAGAGAGAGAGAGAGAGAGAGAGAGAGAGAGAGAGAGAGAGAGAGAGAGACTGACTTCTGGTCTTTATAAACACAAACACACAAAAGTCAATCTGATTATCAGAAATGTATGAAAGAAAATCACGAGATGCTACAACTCTCCATAGCTGGCATTGTGTAACCTAAAGACTATAAAATAAGGAGAAGTAACCACTGTGACTTTAACCATTGCTTTGTTAACTGTTACTTAGAGCACTGAGTTTGGCATTTTGGACGTCCCTATCTTGTGTTTCTTTTGAGCTAAAAATAAACACAATATAATAGTGGTGCAACGAGTTACAAGTCTCTCCAATGTCACGGTTCAGATCGGATCACGGATTTTGGTCACAGATCGGATTGGTTTTGTGGATCGGTCAAAAAACAAAGAATATATAATCTGACTTTTGTACTCCTTCAGCTATAGTCATGACTTCAAACTATTGCTTTTAACAGCAATATTCAAATATTTGTTGCCATGTTCAGTAAATGTTCTATCAATCCTAAACTGGCTGGTTAATACACATACTGTCATTGATTGCATTGAAGTCCATATCCTAATTGACAGACTGCCTTGATCAAAGTTAGCCAAGAAGTTAAGTTTTCACTGTTTTACTGTTTATTTTATTCAGAAAATTCAGTTGATTGATGGATAGCCCCTTGATATGAACCATCTCGTTTTTTGAGGGGGTCCAACACAAAAACCACAAAACTGTACAGTGAGCTAAAGATAAAACCACAGCACCCTCACGAGACCATCAGAGGTCGATTTTTTTTATTCTAAATGGGAATAAATTTTGAAAAAAGGAGACTTTAAACTCATAAGGTAACTGTTAACTCTGGTATTGAACCTTTATACAATCAGACTTCCCTTTGCAAACAGAGAGTTTCCCCCTAGTGGCCATTAAAGATAATTGAGGTTTATGGCATTTGTGCATTGGCTTCACTTTTCACACTACTAAATGAGGCAGTGTCCACTTCTTTTGTACAGATAGTCTGGATACCATTCTCCTCTGTTTGGAAAATCTTTGATATTCAATCCTGTTATTAAACTCCACAACTTGATAGAGTTTATATTTTAAACTTCCTCATTTACTTCAAAATTACACAGCTTTAGAAATGATCTTTTGATATCGGTGTCTATGCTTCATTCCATCAGTCTTTATAAACTAATGTAAGGAACTTTCATCACCAACAACAACATTTAGCTGTTCATGTTGAAGAAAAATCATATCTGCCAATATGTTGTCGGGATTGTTTAAACTCTCCACTAAATGCTTTATCTATGGTGTGCAAAGAGAAGGTACGAGAGAGACACTTTAAAGAAAAAAAAATCAGAAATATCTAGTTTTTGCGCTGGCTCGCCCACAACATCAATGTCAGCGCGCTTCTCCCCGGTATCACTTCTGCTAAGTCATATAGGTTTCCTCGCAGCATCAGCTTTCCTTGGTAGTTATCATTAAAATCTGTTTAAAACTGTTTTGTATGCTCAATGTTTGCTTTCATTCAAGGAAATTTGACGAAGAAGCATTTAAAAAAAAAAAAAAAAGGAATCATGTCCGGGCATAAGCAGTTGCTTGAGACCTGGAAAGTGTACCCTATAAGGAAGAGTCCTGGTCCTATCAGATTCCACACCCTCTTTATTTTGACTTGTCGGGGAGGGAGATGTGACATCCTTGAGCAAGGTGGTGTTCCAAAAGTTGTTAAAGGTGAAGATAAAGGTGTTTTCACGCTCAGGATTGCTGAGCGCTGAAAACGCTGAACTGTTAGAGGAAACAGGTCCTAAATATTCCTCAAAAAGATATACTTTCTATCAGAACCATACTGTAGTAAATGTTCTTACTATACCTCTAATGTTTCTTGAGCCGTTTTCACATATACACTCCTGAAAAATAAGATAGATAATTTCTGGAGGACTGCTCCCGATATTCTCTTGACCTAGCTGTTCACATGTGCTCCTCACAGCGGGAGACTATCCCTGTCAGATGCGAGGGGGGAGGGGTCTCCTGACATAATACATAACGAAAAGAAAAAAAACGACGTGGAATTAGAAGTCGAAGCAACAGAGTCCGCTATACGATGCTAAATATTTGAGAATATTTGTCGTTTTATCAATGCCACGTGTAGTTCAGCAGAATCACAATGTCAACAAACCTGTTTGCGTCACCCTCCTATTGGCACGAGGTAAATTCTCCAGAGAATACCCTGCGGTGTTCTCACATCAGCTCACTAGGACTTAAAGCGGAAAAAATACTAATGGTCTGGTAGGAGAAACTTGGGGTAAAGTCCGAGTGAAAAATGTGGCTGTTTGCGTTCACATATACAGTTCCTCCTGGAAATATCAGGAGTTTTCTGCAAGTGTCAAAACCCTTTAATTGTACAGTTGTGTATGTTTGTTGTTGTAATGTTTTTGATACAATGATTATTTCAAATCGAAGAAATTATGTTCTAACTGTATCATTACGTAAATTAAAAGGACACTTTTTGTATCGTAATACAGTTAAGATAAAAGAGCTGATAAGCATCTGTTGAAATAATTCTCACGCCGTGTTGGCTGTTCTTTTATTTCTAATTTTTAAAATTTATTCCAACTAGAAACCAGAAGGGGAATAAAAAGGAACTTCTGTTGTCTCAAAATTCAAACCCTCTGCAGTGAAGCAGATTAAATAAGAAAAAAGGAAATCAAAGGATTCAGCTCTGGCGTTGGAATTGAACAAAAAAAAAAAAAAAAATGCAACAGTAGTTCCAGTGACTTTTTTATGAAACTCACAGGATGAAAGGAAACACACAATCGCCTAAAGTCTCATAGACAAAGGAATTATGCATATGAACACTAAATCTGATTCTATGTATTGGAATAAGTACAAAGGAACAAAAAAAAAGGAGCTGTCGGATTGAGGGTCCCAAACCGCCGCAGTACTTTCAGAGAACAAGCTACGGCCTTTGTTTGACTACAATTCAGTGGTTTAATCTACTATTGATTTATCCAGGATCAATAATCAGTTTAATGGGATCAGCATTGTCCTAAAGAATGAATGGGGCCGTTTATATTCATCTTAAAAAATGAAAGCACTGGGTTTTTATCTAATTTGACTTGCTATAATGGACAGAAAATGTGCTTTTATTGGATATTGTAGTGTATTTGTGCAGGGTTCAGCGGGTGTGGCATCAGACAATGAGATTATATGCAGCACTAGGGGGAGAATTATGGTATGCCGGGGGCTGAATACGCTGTAGAGCGAAGCTGTGTTTGACTGGACTGGCTAATTAGTGCGATTACTGCACAGCTGGATTGGCCAGACGTTTTACTGAGTTTTGTCAAAGAGATCACTCACTCGACGAAGGCTGCATACCCACGACTTCTGCTTCAGCAGAGTCTCTCTATTTTAGGAGTGCAGGACGCTGTCTGGGGAGCAGCCGTCTAAATTTAAGAGAGTGGGAAAACTGAAGCAACCTTTTATGTAAACTCTTCCTCTTTCTGTTATATTAGTGTCTTTAATGCAACAAAAAGCCTTCTGTGAGTGCAGCTGCTCTCCAAAAACATCCTAATGAGATAGTTCAGCTGTTGGAAAAAATGGCTTTTTCATTCTTCTAATTGAAATATTTATCTTTTCTAAGAAATATAAAACTACTTTCAGAGAAGTAAGGCTGTAATAATTACTTAAGTTAATTTTTTTTACAGTAAAAACTGCTCATCAAAAGGATTTCTACAAAGTGCAAGTTAAGAGTCCAAAACCAAAAGACATGTTTTTATTTTATTTTATATATGATGAAGAAAACCAACATTTACTTGCCCTCTGAATTGCTTTGAGAACCTTTTGCTGCTATAGCACCATAATTCCCCAGGTGGGAAATCATTTAAGTGCATCTACCAATTAGGCGCCCTTTTTGATTGCAGGTTTTCAGCAGCTCCATTAAAAAAAAAGGTCAGCCGTCACTGCATCTTTGTAGTTTAACGTTAAATTATCTGAATTATCAGTCAGTGTGTGATATCACATTTGGTAACAGTGCTGCGAAAGCACCCGAGGCAGGATGTGTATACAAACAGTAGGAGATTCACACACACAAACACACACATCGTTGTTCTGCCCGATGTTCACAGTGACGCCTTTTTTATCCGCAGTTATGATTCTGCCACCACCTCTGATGCTAGCTCAGCAGTGAAAACGACTTGGTTCCACCAATAAGCCTCTGCAACATTTACATAACAGGGGCTGAAAAGTCCTGGCTCAAACTGGCAATGCGAAAGAGGCTAGAGAAGTTTGGTTTCTGAAACCAATACTGGTATCGGCTTCGATCCAGCCTCAACTATAGACTCAGTATTGATCAATGCATCTATCAAATTACAAAATGTATTGGGTCAAAAATATCTAAGCTAAGCTTCATGTTCATTATTTTGTGACAATAACAGACGACAATATTGCAGTGATAGTTTACTGTCAGTCAAAGGTAGCAAATGTCAGCAATCCTTTTTTTTAATACATTTATTTTATCACATTGTTGATGGAGGGGGGCTCAGTGTTTGCTTTTACTGAGAACTCATGGTCAGAACTGGTATCGGGAATGGAAAAAAAAAACAATATCTGAACATCATATTTTTGATTATCAATACTTTTTGATACTCTGTGTTTTTCAAATGATACAATTTCCATTATTTTAATGATAAATAATATTAATAGCTACTGAAGTTATTTTCTTCTTTTTACCACAGATCTTTCGACATATTTTTAACCAAAAAGCTGCTGCAAAGAAGTGACTAAGAAATGTCCCAATACTGGGTGCCTAGGACTTCTATATCAGAGTTTAAATATCTGTCTGTCTGTCTATTTATTCACTAGTCAATTGCTTGGTTAATCGTTGCTGCTCCAAAATTCCGATCTTTTCTTTTGATCTCCGGCCCTATCCACCTTCACGTTAAAAAAAAAAAAAAAAAAAAACTGCCTTCCCTTCGTCTTCTTTTCTTCCTCTCACCTCTCCCCCTAATCTCCCTCCTCTCTCGTCTCTCTTGCTTGACCTCTCCTTCCTCCTCTGACCTCACTCTACCCTCTCTCTGTTATCACCCCCTTTTCTTTTCCTTCTCTATATCCCTCCCGTTCTGATATCTTTTTCTTTTCTTTTTTCCCCCATCTCTCTCTCCCTCCAGCAGCAGCCCGTCGGACCAGCACAGCTCGTCCAAGCCCCCGCTGAGCTCCTCGGCCATGACATCACGCATCCTCCTGCGCCAACAGCTGATGCGGGAGCAGCTTCAAGAGCAGGAGCGGCGGGAGCAGCAGAGACAACAGGCCTCTCAGTACCCACAAAGCACTGCGGCACAGACCCCCGCTATCAATGTCAGCGTGCCGGCCAGTTTGCCACCTTCTGCACAGGTGCCGATTGAGGTATTAAAGGTAAGAATCTGTGGTTCCAGTATGTGTGGAATTTGGGAAATTGCGCACAACATATGTCATTTGTCAATGTTTTTTACAGTGTAAAGTTTTCCACCTCTGGATTTAGAAGCTGCATGTGTCACTGTAGTAGTCAGAACGCCCCATGCAGAGCTGTATTTATAGAGTTTATTGAGCCATGCGTGTGTGTGTGTGTGTGGACAGTCAAGCAATTGTGGTTTTACTACAACTGTGTGTGAAAAAAAAGGGAAAAAACGGGGAGTGAGTGAAGTGTGTTAAAATGCGTATATGGGGATTATCTTTCCTGAGAGAATTCCTCTTTAATGCATGCTGTGCTTCCAGCCATTTGGGTTTAGCCATCTTTAATCCTATTTGCTCAGCTAGATTCACATCTTTTCATAGCTTTGATTCGCTGGCAGTCCAAAGGGACGGGACACTGTTGAGATTTTCTGTGCGAGTAGAGAGCGTTGCATAGGAGGGCACGTTATAACCACACAGTTTGGTAAGTTTTCCTGGTTTCTCTTCTATGTGCGATTCCAAAAGAGTTTTTATCATTTTCCAGGAAATAGCGTTAAGAACTTTTTTTTTTTTTTTTTGTGCTGAGTCGTGCACTGGTGAACATGTGCAGCTGTTATTCAGAAGTTTTGTGGTCACATGTATTCTTTGTGTCTTGAGCATTTTCCTCTAATTTAGTGCTTAAAGGTGTAAAAAAAAAAAAAGAGTGGGTTTGTGATTCTTGTTTGTGTTATTTGGCAAGTTCGGCAAAGTAGAAAGATTTTGTTTAGTTCTCTTTTTTTTCTTTTCCTGAAAAACTCAATAAGTCGCTAAACTACAGTTTTGTATTTGTTCTTTGGAAAATGTGATATTTAGTGTATATTTTTGTTGAGAAGATAATGGAAAAGTTTGACATGGCGACACGTGTGTACTTGTATATGCGTGTGTGCGTTTTTATATGCTCCTTCTCTCTAATGAGCTTGTGGTGTCGCCGTCAATTATGATATTACTATTTTTTCTTTTCTTTTGTTAAAGAAAATGTGTGAGACAGGAAAGTGTTGTGCAACTTGTCAAAGCCTGGCTCAAGGGCCATGACAAATATGAGAAAGAAACCAGTGAATGATTTATTGTAAGAAAGTAAACTAATGAAATGAGAACTGCAAACATGTGTGAGTGTGTCCGTCATGTAAGGTCAGTAGTGTGAATGTGTGTGTTTGGACTTTCAAAAATGACTAGAAATTTAAAAAATCTAGGTGCCAACACTATCTGCCTTTAATTAACATCAAATGTGCATATTCATGTAATAATGCCTTTGATGTGGAGTCATTAAGAGTAATGTCATCTCAGACATTGCTGTTAAGAAAACGTATATGTAACTGAAATAATATGGACCGTGAAGTTTCCTCAATGGAGATCTCTCCTGAAGGATACGTCTATATAAGTTCTAACATCACATTAGGTTAAGTATAAAGTAATGATTTGTGGGAGCTGGTGAATAATCTTTTTTTGAACTAAATCCCATCAACAATACATGCGGAGATTTCATGGCTACTTTGCTCAGCCGTGTTTTCAGCACCCTGGATGTGTGTGGCATGGGCCAGCAAGCGCAAGACAAATACAGTATATCCATTGAAAACACTTCCCTCCTCATGCAGCGTAAACATTACTTACTCCCTATAATCTGCAGCTCTTTGAGAGGTTTAGGACGCCCCCCAACCCAAACCCTGGGCCTGCGTACAATACATCAAGTTAGAGTAATTTTTCTGCTTTGGCCGGAGCTTACAGACATTCTTCATTGACTGAAGCCCTCAAATGAAAAGGCCGTTCCAGCTTGGCGCTGTTGAGCTGGGTTAACCTGCTCCCCTGTCTGTGGGTAGATTAGCACAGTCCGCACACACAGCTCAGGGGTACCAGGCAGAGCTGCTGGACCTCAAAAAGTGCAAACATTAAGCTCAGATGAGTTTATCTAAAGACTGATTGGACCCTTAATTAACCAAGTGACCTCTGACCTTCTGAGGAATAAGTAAGGGATCAGTTTAGGGATCAAGACAAAGGCGAGCACAGCCTTACCACACACCGAACGCTAATTCAGTGAAGAATGCTCATAATTAGCTCCCACTGCTTTCATTCCACGGCATATTTAAGAGAAAGAAGAAAAAAAACACGGCTTTGAAAATTTGTGTAGGATGACTTCCTAAAAGGGTTAAAAAATGATTTGTACAATTTTTTTTTTCCTCCAAAGGAATTATGGTGCCATGAAAAGAACAAAGTACTCGTCTACCCCCCCAAAGTACAAATTGTACGATTCTATTGGATTATACAATGAGTGTAGCTCGTGACCATAATGCATCAGAAAGTGTGCAAAGATATTTCAATCAGTGCAAAAAGACATTTGATAAAATTGCATATTTTTTAATCTCTTACTAAAAGAGCTTCACATTTGCAATTTCAATATATGCCGTGGAACACTTATATAATGCATGTTACTGATTATTGATTATGATTGACATTTTATAGGTTTTCTCACAACAATTGGACAAAAGCATGACCTCAACAGATATGAATAGTTTCAGGATGAATTCAGAAATTCGATGAAAAAACCCACAGTGGTTCAAAAGTAAAAGTAATAAATGTAGGACTACAAATATACTGCAAACAAACACAGCAGCAAAAAAAAAGTGTTACTGTGTACATTCATCCTTTGCAAAATAAACAAAAGGTAGAAAGAGCAGTGGGAATTAATCATTTTATTCTTTATTATCCTTTATAAGATTGTTGCATTGCTCCCTGCACTGTATAACCTGTGGCTTTACAATATTGCTCTATTTAACTTTATTAGCTCTCTTATTGTTTGCCAGCTGCACACGTAAAGCCTGTTATTTAGCTAATGCAAATTTGAGCACAGCATTAATCATTTAAGATCACACCAGTGTTTCGACTACCATTATATTAGGGGTGCCCCCCCCAACGGCACTCCCCGCCCCCCCTTGATGGTCAAGTTCATTTTATTTTCTATTTAGCGCCAGATCACAACAGAAGTCAAAAGGATACCTTTCCTATAGAACAGGTCTATACCTCCTCCTTTTATTAACCAAACTTAATAGCCTGATGTTATTTATCTTATTTACACGACAGCATGTCATTTCTGTCTCTACATGGTCGCGCGTTGTTAGGTGGGGGTTGTTTCTGCTGTATAAATCCAATGAAGAAAACGTGAAACAGACTAAAGATTATAACGCCATTTAATCGGTCAAGGTCAGACAACCAAACACGCATGCTTACAAATCGCTGACAAAGTAACAGTGTTCACAGTGCTGCTTATATTCTGTTAAAAGTTGCAACCCACAAATTCCTTTCCATTTGGGTACATCACTATAAAACAATAAAGACAACATGACACTGATTTGTATACATAACAGATGTAGACTCTTTGTCTAGCAAACAGTTGTTGACAACATATGTTTGACTCCTACACAAATAAAAATCTGCTGCAATTTAGGTGTTTCACCCATATAAGGTTACAGCTTCAGACACCCAAAAGTAGGAGTGCTAACAGGTGGTAGACACACTTAAATAGTACATTTCACAAAATTACCAAGATGAATGAATTTCATGAAAATTCGTACTAACACACGTTTACAATTCTCTGCTCTCTGTAACACACACAGACACTTGCGCGCACACAGGTGAGCACACTCTCACCAGCGGAGGTCTGGGTGTGTGTGGTTGTGTCTCACGGACGCACACGCAATAATAAAAAGTCTTTAAGAAGCATCAGAAAAGAAAGTAGTCTGCTTAGCTTACTGGGCATGTCTCTCCCTCTCTGCCGTTACTCAGGGGATGCGCTGTTAGCATGCTGCATTCAGGGGTGCTCAGACAATGAGAGATGCATTCAGGTGCGCTCAGAAACGGGAGTTGCAGGAACAACTCGCAGGACCCCCCCCCCACGCCCCGCCCCCCCAGAGCTCTAAACCTAGGGGAAACGCTGCACACGGTTTGTTTTTAGTCTGCAATCAGCCAACCCTTTTGCATAAAGGCATGACAGCGACTCCGAGGTGGAGAGGGCTGCAGCAGGTCTGCTCTGAAGTAGCTGCTCACATTAGCATCACAGTTGTTGTCTGCCGCCTCCACAAAGCACGTTAGCTGCTTAACTGGGAGACAAAGTGGCCTATTCTTCTAGCCTCGCGTTGCAAATGAGGGCATTCTTGTTAATGTATCCTGGCTGGACTATCATGGAATGCCCAAAGCATGCTAGTTAAAAAAAATACCAATGAGTGTCCTCTCCAAGTACAGCAGGACGCTTTGTGCAGGGTTTGAGAGTCTTTTGGGTGGGGCGGGGGGGGGGGGGGGGGGGGGGGCTTTTTGCTAATGCCCGTGGGGCTGTTGACGGCTAAAAAAACAAGCGCATAAACAAGAAGCTGTGTTGTCTTCTGTGGGTGCAAGATGCTGTGAGTTGGCAGTAGTCACATTTCCAAATTTGTGTGTTTTAGAAGAAGTACGTTAAGTGAAGATGATGAAAGAAAAAGGTCAAGTCTGGAATCGCTCTTTTCAATTTTCCGTCTCTTTTATTCGAGGTTCATCACAGAAGACTCTTGTAGATTTAAGACCAATGCCCTGACATGTTCAGGCTTCTCAAACATATGTTGCAGTCAGAGACAAAGAGCCTGTACAAGTCCAGTCTGTGTTAATGTGTCCACTCTGTGTACTCACGATGAAAAGGAATCTGTTTCATCGTCCCGGCTCTTTAAAAACAGATACTTGTCTACCCCAGGACCAGTTCATCACAACAAAAGCTGCAGTATGTTCTGATAAGATCGAGATGTTCCACCCCGAGGTCTGCCGGCCCCCCCTGTGGGCCTTCAATGAACTCAGAGCAGTGAGATCATCTAATTATGTGTGATAATTTAGGAAATGCCGCAGGACAAAAAACAGGCTCGATAAAAAAGATGCTCTTTTTTAATGTTAAGATAATGGACATCAGCACGTTCAGTAAATAAACCATCTTTAAGTCGACCAATGAATGGAGCACCAAGACTGATTCATGACTGATTATTATTTATACACTAACGAACAATACATCTGTACATAAATCTATAATTCCCAAAAAAAAAACAAATTCAAGCACCAAATGTGACGTATGATGGCTCGTTTTATATCCTTCAATACACATTAAAGGTGATTAAATTAGACACGTTTGACATTACTGAAGAAAAACATTTCACAAAGAATCATCCAGTTACGGCTGACACCAACATTTTTCATAATGGATTATTCTGCTGAGTGTTTACTGTAGAAATCAATTTTTCACACAAGTTTGTAAAATGTTTTGACATTTGTGACATATTTGACATTTCTTAAAGCCTCAAATGACCTCGTCTAATTTGCTTGTTTCACCCAACAGAAACATAAAGATACTCAGTTAAGTATTCTAAAAAAACAGGCGAGTCCAATAGCAGTTATTTTGCACGCCCGATGTACAAAAGGCTATAGTCTTCGTCGCAGTGGTCGTGGGTTCAAATCCGACCTCGGCCCTTTGCTGCATGTCATCCCCCTCTCTCTCCTCCCAACATTTCCTGTCTCTATTTTCAGCTACCCTATCTAATAAAGGTAAGAAGCTGGGGCGCGCTGGTGGCGCAATGGTTAGGGCGCGCGTCCCATGCATTGAGACTCTCGTCTCGAGCGGCAGGCCCGGGCTCGCCTCCACCCGTGGCCCCTCTCCACATGTCATTCCCCACTCTCTCTCCCTGGTTTCCGACTCTATCCACTGTCCTCTCTCTGCATTAAAGGCACGAAAAGCCCAAAAATAAATCTTAAAAAAATAAATAAATAAAGGAAAGAAGCCCCCAAAAATAACTTTAAAACAAAAAGTTTTTAAAGAAGCAGCCAAGCAAGTTAAACATGAGAAAAAATACATTTTTTTATTAATTATTGATGCAATTTTAGATCATTTTCTGTAAATAAACTCGCTCATTGATTGACTAATATTTTTACCGTTAACATTTTTTTATTCAAGACAAATAAATACTTTTACAGTCTTAGATCAAACTGTTGCATTTACTGTGATATTTTGATTCAACGATATTTGCGCTGGTTTGCTTCTTTTCTTACTATCTGTCTTGTGCATTTAAATCACTCTTAATTACGTCTTTGATTCTATTCTTAGTGCAAAACAGAGCGAGAGAGAGAGAGACAGTGTATGAGGCTCCTGTAGTAATCCTTTGTTTCTATTTTTAGACGGTAACAGCTGTCAGCACTGAGGATGTGTGAATTTACAACTGACTTGGACACATATGAAGAGACTCTGAGTCAGTTGGGTTTCTGTACTTGTGTGCATCATGCAGACCAACAGCAGTGGTTTCCTACCTGATGGTATGGTACCCAAAAGAGGACACATGTTCAGATCTGAGGAGCTGTGAGATGATCAGCAGGATAGGAGAGAAGGGTTAAAATATTCTTTGTAAATAATGAACTGAATGTTTGAATGTCTCTGTAGATTTCAATGTTTAGTTTGTGCCGATGTGCTTAATAGTAAGGCTGTCAAACGTTAAAAAGTAATCTCCAATAATCGCAACATTTCAGTTCATTCATCGCAATTAGTCACTTTTAAACATATGCTTAAAATGTAATTATTCCGTATTTAAAAATGTTTAAACTGTTGAAATGTTTTGGCGTTGTCTTTAGCTGAGCGTTCTTTACTTGCTGTTTGAATTCAACCCTGCTTTTATTTTGACATAAAGTAAAGACCTTCTGGTAGATCAAAGGCATTACATTAGGACACTAACTTAACCACGGAAAAAGAAACTTGTTACGGATCAAAAGCTGAATATCAACGGCTAAAAGTGATGTTATAAAAGTGAAATGTTGGTGACATTAGGAGGATATTACTTTTGACCCGTCAACTGAGCCGTCTGAGAGGGGTTTTTTTAAGGTGAAATGAGACTTTCAAAGATGCAGCAGGTTGCATTTTTTAAAATAATTTAAATTCATCGTACTTACTTATTTCACAAATGATATCATGATAATGATCATGGCATGAACCTCTAAGAAGAAGTTGATTGAACTGGCAGACAAAATGAATGTGTGTCATGATACTAAAAAGGCTCCAAAACACATGAGCCAGGAAACAAGGCAAAAAAACCACACTAAAATATACACATATATACTGTACTGTATGTGTTGTAAACCTCACCTTCAGGCTAATTAACTAAAGTAACAGATAGAAGTCAGCTCTTGTCACACTATAGTGAGTGAAGATAGTTCCCACATAGAGAAGGAAAGCATACCCTGTAATCCCCGAGGTCAGAGGGGACGATGGCGGGAACCAACTGAAGGGACAGGCTGGATTAACTTTTTTAAATATGTTTCACACAAGCTAATGTGAACGCTCTAGATCATGACAACAGCTGAAGGACTGCAAGTAAAAAATGACATTTTGACAAAAAAATTAAAAAGATTCAAGAGTCCTTTCTTGTCATTCAGAGTCTTTACCAGGCAGGTTCACAGCAGAACAACATTTAATATATGTTAACACTTCAGCATTCAAACCGTCACTTCAAACCTTAATACTTTTTGTGATAAAAAATATTAATTGGATATTTTTCAATATGATGAGGCAGCAAAACTATGACCTGCGTTACATTAAACAGAACAAGGCATGATACCTCAGTACCTGCCTCCCACCCACCCCTGCAGTGTACACCAGACAGATATAGACGAGGCAAGGACCTAAGTACCTACATAGAGAGACAGATACAAATGACAATACAAATAATAACATAATAAAAAGACAAACAAACAAAAAGGTAGAAAGACTAGACTCATTCAAACCTTTCTGTAATTTGATTTGACCAAATTCTTTCTATTCATTAGAGATCAACAACACCGTACTTTCCACATATGCTGATTTCATATCAATCTTTTCAATTCTGTTATTCTGCATGTGTAGTTTTGATGTAGTTTAATATTTTGAAAAACAACAAATATCAAAGACTGACATCCAGAAAGGCTAAAATGAAAGGTTTCAGACTTCTGATTTATTATTCAGCTTAATGGATACATGAATGTTGTCTACATTGATAACTGAATGTGCAAACAATCTAAAACTATGATAACCATAAACATCTTTTTTTAGCTAATTAACTTTATTAACTGAATGCTTATTCATGTTTTGTAAACATGTGTATATGCTGCTTTCTTTCTGTTTTATGATGTGGATGCAAACATCTTTTTTGTTTTGGACAGTTAGTCACTTTTCAAGACCTTAAAAGTCAAACTTAAAATGTTTAAAGAAAATGAGTTAATAAGGACAGTGTTTCCCCTCGGTTTACAGCTTTGGGTGGGTGGGGAGGTGCGGGCAGACGGACGCCGACACAAACACTTGAAGGAATCTTGGTGTTCATGTATTACTTTTAATGACAGCTGTCCTGTTCTGTCGGAAAGGTATCGGAAAGTTATCCTTAAATGACTTCTTTCCCTGATTTCCGACTCTATCCACTATCTCATCTCTACAATAAAGGCACAAAAAGCCCAAAAATAAAAAAATTTAAAAAAAGGGCCGGCCCCCTAATATAATGGTAGAGGAAACACTGAAGGATATTTAAGGAGATTAGTTATACTCGGAGTAATGTGCCAACTTTTGTGTTAGAATCAAGTTGAAATCAGTTCCAGTTAAGTTTGATGAATGAAACGGTTAAGTAGCATTCACGGTTGTTTACCCATTTCAACACAATAACAACATAATAATTGGATTGCTTATTTGTGGCTCAAGTATTTCCTTCTGGATTAGGCTTCTAAATACTCTGCTGCTGCCCTTTACACGCCTTCAGTCTATTTTCAGGATCAGCGTCACTGTGGTCTATTACGTATAAAGCATTCCATTTGATTTTTTTCTGGATTTGGATAAAGTTTTGTTTGTGTGCTGGTGGGGACTGATGATCTGATAAGAGTGGAAATGATTCTCCTGTTGTTATATTGCATTTCACCAGTTATACTCCATTACGAGAACAAAGTAGAGACTTAACAGTTCTATCAGTGACCAACACTAATGCATCATTGTTCTGCACTTTAGCCCAAAGCGTAATTTACGTTCTGTGTATAGTATTTGTTCATCCCCCTCGGTGGCGTCAGCTTTACAGCCCTGTAGTGACGATTTACAGCCTCAGGTGATCACACTTGTACCTGAGGGATATATGTTAATGTTGCTCTCACATGAGCATCTCCTGCAGAACAATGATCGTGTCTCTGAGCACAGAGGAGACTCTCTGAAAGAGTTTCTGTTCTGCTGAGGAGGGGGGGGAGAAATTTGACTGTAACAGAAAGAGAGCCGTGCAGCCTGACATGGTTTTAATATTCATTACAAGAATAATCACAAAGACAGGTGTGACACATACATATCCAGGTTGTAAGTGGCATTTTACACTCCAAAACTGTTCAAATGTCATGTTGCATGATTATAAACTTGCACAAGTGCACTTGTGTTTAGTCTGATTATGTCGTCGTGTTAATCTCCATGTTTAATTAGCAATCAATTTGCATAAATATTGAATATCCATGCTTGGCAATAAAACAAGTCAGTGCATTTTTTTTACCCTCTTCTCATTAAGCTCTACTTTTTGTTCAAGCGGCTGCTGGGAGTGGGAGTCTGCCCGTTTCTTATGCATCGGTTCAATAACCGGGACCTTTCAACTGTCTAGTGCAGTGTGCAGACTAAAGGCACTTTACACAGAAGCAGAGGGAATATTCGAGGTAGCTTAGAGCTGGTCTACCGCCGGTGACCTCCTCAGCGCTGTTAATGAAGCTAAATCCTCTGGACTTAAGCCGAACAAATACATCAAGTTAAAAAAATGTACTTATTCATTGATTTTGAAACATAGCGAGCCCCTTGTTGCCGGTTAGAAATGTCATTTAGAGACGCAACCTGCAGCCAAAAAAGGATGTAACAGGCCTTATTCAACACAATTCAAAAGGCTTTATGTGCATGAAGTTATTTTTCCAAAGCATTATCACTGTTTAATGTGCAGCAATGAACTAGGAGCATACGCCTCGAATCCACAGGGTTAAAAAAAAAAAAAAAAGAAAAGAAAAGAAAGAAGTGGATGCTGCTAAGTGGTAGCCTCGGGCAGGTTTCAGTAAAAGGGGTGGCCTTGCCAAACAAAGGCTCCCAGTGTTAGCCCCACATCCTGACATCAAGTGATACGCCATAAAGGAATAAATTCAGATTTTACATATAACAACACAAATTTGTAAAAAGCTCATTGTGCTTCAGTGAGATTCCCTGACATGCATAACTAATGACTTTTCTTGCCTTTAAAGAGATGAGCCTGAGATGTGTGTCCTCATACGAGCAGGCTCAGTCTCCTGATGCATCCAAGAAGGAAGCAGCGGCTGCTCCTCTTAGTTTAGTTTAAGGGTTGAACACAGAGTGGGATTTTTTTTTTTTTTTTTGGTATTGGAAAAGTCGCTTTTATTTTCAATGATGCTTGAGATGCTTGGACACCACCATTATGAGGTATGTTTCAAATCAAAGTTATCTTTTGTAGAAAGAGGTTTTTTATTTTTTTTTCATAAAAAAATCATAAAATAGCATGCTAATAAATTCTGACTAATTTTACAACTTCTTTACTTTATTTAGGCCAGTGTAGACCATTTATTGTATCTACACTTAGTGTTCTTTCTATTATGCCTTAATTAAGTACGTGTTAGTCGTGGCATTAAAGAATGCATTCATTCGCCTTAAAAGTGCAAATATAGACTCCAGATGTGTGCTGGAGGGCAGCAGCACTGCTCCATTTCATCCTGAATAACTTTGTGTTACTGAAGTTTGTTCATTTGCCCACAGAAGCTTTACTGGATCATTAATGCCACGTGAAGGATTTAATGATCCACAGCAATCAAATCTATCTATGACCGTGGAGTGCAAAGCCAGGGGTGTGCATGTTGATTTTTTTTCTTTGCTGGAAATATGTGGACTGATTGTGCGGAAAAGCAGAAAGTAGAACTGTTTTCCACCGAGACTCTTTGAGATAACAACACTTGACAGCTTCTCCCAAAAAAAAAAAAAAAAAAAGGAAAAATGCATAATGCATCGAAAGCTTTGAAATCTGTGCCGGGGTTTATTTTAATATTAAAGTCACAACTTTGCAATGCTGGGGACAGGCAAGACTTTGAGGTATATTTAGAGTCTTTTAATCTAATAAAAGACTACATAAAGCAAAAACTCCTCAAATGTGACGCAGTTGCAGATTAAAGTGGGATTTATTGAAATGGACTTTTCGTTTGCAGCATTGACTAAGGTGCATATGTTCGGCAATTTTCTCCAATCACATAACATTTCTGTAATACATTTTTTATTTCCCTCCCTCCTTTCCTTTTCTCTCGCCCTTTTTCTGTTCGTTCTGCACCTTAAGGTCCAGACTCACCTGGAGAACCCGACCAAGTACCACATCCAGCGCTCCCAGCAGCAGCAGGTCAAGAGGTACCTGGGAAAACTTGGCTCTCAGGCATTGAGCTTGCCCTGCCACAACCAGTCCTCTGACCACGGGGGCATGCCGCCAGGGCCGGGCAACAGCGCCCCCAACAGCCCTATGGCCTTACTGACCCTGAACTCTAACTGCGAGAAAGAGGTGAGCTTTTAGTCACGCTTACCACTCACGTGTCTTTTTTTTTAGTCATCCAGCACTGATTTATTCATTCTAATCTGTATGTCTTTTCCTCTTCTTCTTCATCTCCTACTTTAGATGGATGATGTCATTGATGACATTATTAGCCTGGAGTCCAGTTACAGTGATGACATCCTCGGCCTCATGGACCCTGGACTTCAGATGGCTAACACGGTATGTGTGTGCTTACATCAAATCTTTGTCAGCGCTCAGCCTATAAACAGTGAAAGCTCTTCACTGTCTGAAAGGTCAGCACACAAGGCTTCGCCTTTGATATGTCAAGAGAGGAAAAAAAAGTCAACCTTTATTTTTTCATACTGAATGAAACTATTGACAAAACAAAATGTCAACCCTGTGCTTTGCCTTTGCTGTAAGCCATGTTGCTGCACTGATCTTAATGTTAAAGTTAGCTCTGCTGCATCTCCAGGAGGGGCAACAACCTCCAGCTGTTAGCCTGAATGAAGGGAACATCCGGATGATTTTGGGGGAATACTTCCTGAAGTCTTCCTAGCATTTTTTTTTTTTTATACACGCAGAGACGGGAAGAAATCGCTGCATCTAGCTAAGAAGTAGAACCAAACACAACCCAGCCTAAACCGCAAATGAAATGCATGTTATGTATGTGTGTGTGATGATTCAATAACTGACATACAATAAATAAGATTTAGTGCTAGGATTGCTACATATTTTCAGTCTTTAGCTAAGCTATGTTAAGCTAAGATGAATTCTCCTGGCTGAAGCGTTGCATGAGAGCCAGAGGGAACATTCCAAAATGTTGTACTTTTCCTTTAATGGTGAAATTCATCTTATTTGCATCTATTGCTCGTACAGTCAAACTTCACTGTAGGATAGGCGTTCCTTTTGTCCCCCCATTTTTCCATCATGCTTTTTCTGTGACATTGATTGTCATCTATACAGCGGTGGTTTGATTCTGACTGAATGTCCGTGCTGTGTGTCCTCAGATCGCTGTTCCTGCTAACCTCATGGACATGTATGGTAATCAGGGTATGTCCCAGCAAGGTCTGCCCATCAGCAACTCGTGCCCCGCCAACCTGCCCAACATCAAAAGGGAATACTCCGGTAAGCAAGAGAGACACAAACACTTCAAATATCCTGGCATCCACTATCAACTCTGTATCTGTTAGCTATCAACATATACAATCATTAAAATGTGTCTGTTTCATGGGATATATTAAACAATACTTGTGATGCTCTACTCTCAAAGGCCGCTATTCACAAACATTCTGAGAATCCTCTCAGAGAGCTCCTAACTTCTAGCAAGGAATTTTAGCCTAGGAGCGATTTAGGAACAATCTCAGGGCAACTCTGAGCGAGGAAGAGACAGAAACCTTTCTCTACTAACAAGTCAGACATTGTGAAATTATGAACACTATGACATGAGCACCTGTGTGATCATTTGCAAGACGTACTTTAAAAGTACATCGATGTTTGAAATCAGATGCTCACTTGTGCAGCAGCTTCTTCACACGCTGATCATGATATCAGCATGAAGAGCCTTCATTAGGGTTTGGATGCACCTGTGGAGGTGAACTCAACGTGCATTGTTCACTTTGTACCGAAAAAAAGTCATAGATGGATTGAAATGTCTGCACAAATATTTCTTGTCTGTTCTTCCCAACTATGAGTCAAAAATATTCTTCACAGAGTGTTTGGAGAACATTCCTCCATTTTCTCCTCAGCTTGAGAATCTCTTTTGCCTGTTAGAAGTCCTCCTCACTACTCAAAACAGTTTTACAATGTAGGAAGTCTTTTAAGGGCCAAGATGCTTTGTGAATAACTTTCATCTTTAGAAGGATTTAGTCTCAACTTTGAGGGGAGATTCTTAGAAACTGTCAAGAGTTTTCTTAGAATTTTGTCACCAGGAGTAGCTCTTAGTAGCCTACTTTGTACAGTCCGGTCCTTGTAATCCTCCTCTGTGTGGGGATGTTGTCCCCATTACTGACACTGTTTCTTTTTCCAATGAATACGAAATCATTCTTCTCATTTAATGTTGAAATTCTTTATCACACAGTGTCACAGTCCCCTGCCATCATGCATATGCTGGACAAGTCGGGATCCTGTGGCAAGTTTGACAACTATCAGAGGCCTGAAGGATTCCCCGTGGGTACGTGTGGTTAATATGCTACACAGTCTCGTTACTTTCACCACACTGTTGTGTGTGATGTGGTGTATTGATCTCAATGTTTCTTCCAAAAGCAGAGGTGAGAGCAATGGCAAAGGAGAGGCAGAAGAAAGATAACCACAATCTGAGTGAGTTTTGACTCCACTTTAAAAATGCTAAACTGTGATTATGCTTGCTGTAGTGTCATATCATTTGTTTCACTTTTGACTTGGAAGAAAATAAATGTAAAGATTAAGATTCTTTAATCATTTTTTTTTTATCTCTTCTGTTTCTGCTGTGTAGTTGAAAGAAGAAGACGGTTCAACATCAATGACAGAATCAAAGAATTGGGAACTTTAATTCCAAAATCCAATGATCCGTAAGTACCTAATAACTTACATTTTTAATTTGCGTTTATTATTTTTGTATATTTAAAGGCAAAGGCAGGGAAATAAATTGCAGGGAAAAAACAGAGACAACCTTAAATAGCGGGGATAATATCCTGTCCTTATGTGATTTTATCATAGACTGTCTTCTGTGCTAAAATGTATCCAAAATAATTTTAGATTTTTTATCTAAGTGCCCCTGGGCGCTGAGAGTCGGCAGCCTGTTGCAGCAGGCTCCGACTCACTATTTTGCTGCTGCAATGCCCGAATTTCCCCTCTGGGAATCAATAAAGTATTATCCTATCCTCTCCTAAAGTCAAATCAAGTCAACATGTCCCAAAGTTGCGGTTGAGTTTGTTTTTTGTTTTTTGTTTTTTGCTTTTTACTGTGAAAACCCCGTCTTTGTGTTCCTTCAGCTTCTGAAGGAATCACTGTTTGAGTGGAGAGAAAAAAAGAAGCACACAGAGGGAATGTTGTACCAAAAAGACTGTGGAATGCCTGAAGATAACCATAAGATTTGTGTATCTCATAATAAGTCCTCACATTAGCTTCAGATGACCTTTAAAAAACATTTTAGCCCTCCTCTCCCTACCCAGGAACAAACTCCTGACTCCAAATCAAAAAAGTGAACTTTAAAGGTGGACTATGAAGATTTGGTAGTGAAATTTGAAAGTTGGAGAAGTGAAACAATTCTGTGCTATTTTTTCTGAACTAAAAACACGTACTTTATTCAAAGGAAAAAATTGATCCCTGGAACACTGTTCGGAGCTATAAAGCTACCAGGAGAGTTACGGTTTCACTGTTGCGAGCCCCCCACCATAACTTCTCCAGTAGCATTTTATCTTCAAACAGTGTTACAGGGACCAAATTTTCCTCTCAGGGCAGTTTGTGATAGAGATACGAACATAAACCACAGAATCTGTACATTTTCCCAACTTTCACATTTCTCTACCAAAACTCCAAAGTGCACCTTTAATCAATAGGATTATTTTGACATGCTCATCTGTTTATGTTACGAAGAGATTCTTCATTAAATGCATAAGAGGTATGCACATTTAGGGCAGCTATATGGAAAAGGGTTACGAACAAATTTGTAAAGATTTAATTTGCAGATTATTGTCAATCATGATTTCTGTGTGTTCTGACACACATGTTATAGGGTTAAAAGCTCAGTCCTGACCCTGCCGCTGATTCTAGGAAGACCCCAGCAGCCCCTCTTTTGTTATGTCCTCCCCCCTGTGGTTGTTTTGCCAAACCCCAGCTGGGTGCTCCACCTACACACACGCCCACACTAACACACAGACTCCAGATTCACACATGCTCACAACTTTTTTAATGTGTTCTGCATGTGTGTGAACACAAGCAGTAAAGCTTAAATTCTCGCCACGACTTCACCCGGTGTTTTTGTTGCCAGCATGCTCATAAATTTGCAAAAGAAGTCAGGGCGAGCTGATGTGTGAACACAGTAGGTTATATTCAGGAAAATTCACTTGTGAGTGAGTGTGAGAGAGGGGGTGATGACGTTGAAATCCTGTGACTGGTACAATATTTGTGCAGATGTGAACAAGAAACTCCGTAGGATTTCCGGGGCAAGCTGTCTCACATTTTCTAGAAAAGTATTTTTTCTTTTTTTTTTAGGTGGTTCATTTTACAAATGAAACATGCATGTTCTTGTGAGCATTCAATATAATTTTTTTTCTTCAGTAAAACATGTAAAAACCTTACCCATGACCAATTTCAGCCAGAGACAGTGGAGATGTTGGGATTGAAAGACTATTTAAGATAGTTTTCACGCCCCGCTCACTCCCACCACCACCTTTAATTCTTCATCTTCAAAATCAAAGTCAACTTTATTGTCAATTTCAAAATATGCCAGACATACAGTGGAATCGAAATTTCGTTTGTTTCCGTCCCACAGTGCAATACAACCAAAATAAGGTAAAATAAGATAAGGTAAAATAGATAAATAAAATGAGGTAAAAATAAGATAAATAATATTTACAGTAATAAATTCTAAATTGTGCAAAAGGTACAAAATGGTAAATAAAATTAAATTAAATTTAAAGAAAAAGTGAACTTGTGCAA
The DNA here is from genome assembly GCF_963930695.1 of Labrus bergylta. Classification (NCBI taxonomy): domain Eukaryota; kingdom Metazoa; phylum Chordata; class Actinopteri; order Labriformes; family Labridae; genus Labrus; species Labrus bergylta. The sequence goes on along the minus strand of NC_089206.1, from coordinate 9,345,588 downwards.
TATGTGCAATCTTGTTTGGGGGTTCACGGTTGTTTGACGTTTGGGGTCATCCTTATGGCTGCTTGTGATCCCGCTTGCACAAACGCCCGGTGCGGCATTCAGTCCTGCAAAGACCTCAGGCCCTTGATCAGCTGTTCACCTCTGTGACCTCATTATTCTCCTCTGTCTCGTGTTTTTTGACTGAACCGAGAAAACCATGTCTGAGAGCTTTTCTGTGATATCAGAAGGGGTAAAAACGGATCTCTCCAAGTAGATATTGCTGCTTTTCTTTCATGAAAGGATCTTAGAGAATATAGAGGGTTAAAACAAATGGCTTGTCTGTGGTTTTAAGGGACATGCGCTGGAACAAAGGCACCATCCTGAAGGCCTCGGTGGACTACATCAGGAAGCTGCAGCGAGAGCAGCTTAGGACCAAGGAGCTGGAGACTCGCCAGAAGAAGCTAGAGCACGCCAATCGACACCTGATGTTGAGGATACAGGTACACACATTTTCATTATACATATAGAGCTGTAGAACTTGATACCATAAAGTACCAGTAAAATAAAAAAAACTGTGAAATGTGATGTTTTGATATTTCTACAACCTTCTGCGTTGTTGTTCAATCCTGAGGGGGAACTCACATTAATTTACAAGTCAGATCTATTTTTCCAAGTATTCTGAATGCAGGGCAAGTTAGCCTCAGCCGACCACAGAGGAAATGACAACTGTTCTATTGATGGAAAACGAGCAGAATCACTATTTGATGCAGATGTTTCACGAGCGAGTCGACTGTTCACACCATAACGTGTAGATAATGGATCACAAGGCGAGAGGCTTCAGGATCTTTGTTATTCTGCTCAGCTGCCATTGATTGATTGAACACAATGTGCATCCATGGTGATTATCTGAAGAAAATAAAACCTTTGATTGTTTACGCATGGGATTATAAGAAGTAAAGGAGTCATTCATTCACAATCAGACAGTCAATGACCAATTTTCTGGAGTAAACTATCCACCAGACATGCTCCAATGCCGTTTCTGATACAGAGCCTTGAGAGTTGGCCAGTAGCGATACCCCTCCTATACTAGTGCGATAAATGAATATTTATAATATTGGTGGAAAAACTCTTAATGTTGATATTTTATTTGCTTGAACTAACATGACACCCTACACCCAAGTGTTGTTGTTTTTGTAATTGTCATGCAATAATTCCCCTAAAACCCGCTGATTTTCTTTGTGCTAATTGATATATCTATCATATCTGTTCATTGACTGGCGTACCTCCCCCACTCCAGATACCTGATACCATGGTTAGGAAGTATGATGATATAGATACTCGCATATTGGAACATCTCTATGGTGTACTTATTTATAATCAGCCATGGTGTGAGTCATAATGTGCATTGACTGGCGTACCTGCCCCACCCCAGATACCTGATACCATAGTGTGAGTCATAATGTGCATTGATATCAGACTTTCTGCTGGATATCAAACCTGCCATTGAGATCATGGTGCAAAGTTACATTTTCAAAACCTTAACCTGTGAGTGCGTCCATGTGGTTTTTTAGGAGTTAGAGATGCAGGCGCGGGCTCACGGTCTGGCCATCGCATCCTCAGCCCTCTGCTCCGCTGAACTCGGGGCCCGGACCATTAAGCAGGAGACCGCTCTGGAGGACTGTCACCAGGACCTGTACACACTCCACCCCCATCACCAACACCACCCAGCCTGCACTCCAGAGCCGCCCGGCACATTGGATCTAAACGAAGGTCACTCAAACTTCCCCGAGGGCCACTACAGCGTCCACGGCAAGCCGGGCTCCAAACTCAACGACATCCTCATGGAAGACACCTTATCCCCGGTGAGAGGGGGGGACCCTTTGCTCTCGTCCGTCTCCCCGGACGCCTCCAAGGACAGCAGTCGCAAGAGCAGTGTAAGCATGGATGAGAATGATCAGGGGTGTTAGCACCCCCTACTGGAGGACACCTCGCCTGCATCTGCAACCGCCTCCATCTTGCTGTTTCTGTCAGCAGTTACTACACTCCCAGCTGCTGGAGAGGTTTCTTTTAGTTTGTTTTTATTGTTTTGTTTCCTTTTGTTTACATGTTTTGATTTTTGTTTTTTTGTTTTTTGTTTTTTTTTACAATATCTTTTATCTTTTCAAGCCCTTAACCTTGCTTTCAAGGACTGATTATGAAGTAATTTTGCTTTAATCAATACTATGATGACAATGAGATGCAAAAATATAAGTTTTTATATTTAAAAAAAAAAAAAGTACATTTATCTTTGGATAGAGGCTAGATTATGTTTATTTCTATTGATTCCAAAGAATCTAGGGAAGTGATAAATCATGGTCAGATGTGTAGATATTAAATGGTGAGATGAATGCTTTTTAAATCACTAGCAATAATAGATGACAGACAAAAATCTATTTATTACTTTAGTGCTTTACACTTCCTGTGTCTTAGATTAAACTTGAATGTGTCGATGCCTTATTACGATGTGTATACATCCATGTTGTCTTGCTATGCACATGTTTCTGCTGTTAGCTGTGTCTTTGTCACGCTTCCAGTTGAAATCTCTCCCCTGAAAAATATTAATCGTTTTTAGATTTGATCTTATTTATGTATCTATATAAACAGGACTTTATGTACACATTCCCTGAAACAAAAAAGTTTAAAGTATAACAAGGCATTTCAAAGAGCCTTGTGAGAGAATGATGAATACAAATAAGACGTTTAAATGTCTCTTTAAACACGCTTAACTAGGGCCCGACCGATATGAGATTTTAGGGGCCGATATCGTTATTGAGGAAATAAAAAATCCGATACCGATATATTGGCCGATATCTTTCTTAGATCTATCTTCGACCTGTAGAGATTTATAGATATACACATTTATTGCGGTGATCCCTCAAATGCAGTTATCAAGCACTTGTGGAAAAGATATCTAACGAAGACAAGATGGTCACTCAACTGGAAAGTTACTGTACATGTATGTGCATCACCGTGTCTAGTGTAATACCAAGATACTCAAATGAAATGCTATCTGACTGGGGAATAAATCTCGTAATATTGGCGCATATCTGCGATTAAATTAGCCAATACCGATAGTCACTTGATATGCTATTATCAGCCGATATTATCAGCTGGCCAATTAATCGGTCAGGCTCTACTCTTAACATTAGGAATTCAATTTTGATGAAGGCATATTTCAGGCTTTATGAGCAAGAAGCAGCACAATGATGGATAAATCCTTTGACCACCAGTGCTGATTATTCCGCAGTTTGTACGTGACTTTTTAATAATATAATTCTTACTGCAAAACAACCAAAACACTGAATTAAACAAAGAATGCAATAAATGATTTTTTTTTTTTTTTTTGTGTATATTTAAGTCTGGAAACTATGAAAATCGTGTCTCAAATCAAAGTTAGAACACATGCACACAAAGCTGATTTCACTCCATAGATCTGATTGTTACATAATCCAGTAATTCTTATAATAATCTGATTAATGCCAGAAAGATGAATCACTTCAGTTTTTTTTGGCACTTTTTTTTTTGTTTTTTTATTGTATTGTTGTCTGCAGTGATCGGACTGAACTGAACTGCTGCACCCGGTGTAACACAGCCATGTTTTGAAACAAGTGCTCACTTTTTATACTTGTCCATCCATTTCCTAAATTATTTTTTTTACAGCACTGCGGTGACATTTCACATCCAGTATGCTTTTCTTTTTTCCATTATGTGAACATTTGTATTGCCAAGGAGTATAAGGAGACTGCTTTTGTATGAAATGCATGACATTGTCAAAACACTGGAATGTCCTCTTTGTAATGTGGTTTGTACGCCTTTTCTTTTTTTTTTATCGAAGCATAAACTTACTATTGTACTGGCTCTTTAAATGCAGACTGTAGACTCTTTCAGTGTGCCGTTGTTCTTCTATTTCAGCAGTTTGTTTTCAGCAGTTGTAGCACAATGCATAATATGTATGCCTTTGTTAAAACCTACCTGCCATACATCGCGAGCCCTGTTAAAAGCACAGCCTCCATTTTTTTTGTAACTATGCAACGGTGGTAGACAATGTGATCTCCTTATGAATAAGCCTAAAAAAAAAAAAAAAGACTTCAAAGTAATTACATTTTCAATTGATTTAAGTGCCTTACAGTCGTGTATTCTGTTAACCTGTTGGTGGTGGAGGAGGAAGAGTTTTAGACAATGATGCAACAGTTTGTTGATGTTTAAACCGGTGTTTGGTGCTTCATGGTTACACCGAAGAGGCACCTTAGAAAGTCAAGGAAAGGGCCTTTTGTAAGAACAAGATAACACTTAAAGCCTCGCAGACTCAAGAACCACGAGGATGGGTTCTTTATGAAGGACTCCTAAAGTGTTCAGTATTAAATCGCTCATTATTTAATTACTAATCAAAGATGTTGATACGGTAGATTGTATAAGTTAACCAATGAATTTGATAAATTATTGATGATAATTATTCAATGTTATTTAATAATTCATAGAAATACTCTTTTTACATTTGACTTATGTACTCGTGATTATTTATTTCACATATCTTCATTTGATATTGAACACTTTGGGATGGCTGTGCATTCTGTTTTTTTTTGTGTGTGTGTTTTTTTTATTGTTATGAAGGCAGTGTTTTCAAAGTTGAACTGAATATTTCTCACTCTCTTTAGACTAGCATGAATGTAGCTCAAAGTGATGACTGCCAAAATGTGTTGTTGCCAAAAAGAAATCAGACACAGTGACTTTATTTAACATTATGAATTACAGTTTTTTTTTTACAGTGTAACTAATGCAACACCTCTTCTGTTACTGGTGTTACCCCTCCTAGAGTTACCATACCTGGAACATGATGGCAGTCAGGTCATGCATACTACACACAGGTTGCTTTCACTGTGAAAGATCAATCCTGTTCTTGGTAAAAGACGATTGACTAAAAAAAAAAAAACTCAAGATCTACTGGTATTTCGAAAAACTTTCAACTGCCTCTCACCATGGAGACAGCATGGATTACATGAAAACCATGAGTTGTGGTTGAAAGTCTATAAAAAGATAGAAAGTGGACCTTAAGTGGAGATTTTTTTTGTTATAGGTAATAGTGGCCCTTCTAGCGACACCAATCCAACATACTGAGCCTTAACAGAGCAATAAAGACAGGTCTACAGCACTGCCATTTGACTGAACCCCAGATCAGCTTTCTTTCTTTTATTTACTGAATAGATAAACCTTGAAATGTGACAGATCGGAGGGGACATCAGCATCACATTATGGGTAAACCACTAATGAAGAACTATCTCTCGTGCCCACTCTCATTCCTGCGGTTCACACTGAAGTCGTCCTCTGCTGATGTTGCTACTGTTCTTATTGTTACACTTTGTATGACATGAATGTAGCAATAGTTACTGTACGCACTGGTTTCAGATTAGTGAGTTGGAACTTGTTGGTACTCAAAAATGTGGAACTGTCATGTGAGAAATATTAAAAGTTTTATTTGAATGTTTGAAGAGCTTGTGTATTTTTTTTTTCTCCCTCAAAATCTTAATTCTCAGGACTTACAATCAAATCTAAAACTGCCAATGCTCACTAAGTTGTTGTTTTGCTTTATACCCCCTGTTGAGCCTTTACAATCTCTACACATATATTCAATGAATGTTTCAGAACAATCTTTAATTCAGTTATGAAAAGAACATTTAAATTTTTATTATACAGATGCACCGATTGGGAAAATCACTGCCCATACCGATACAGATGTTTGAAAGAATATTTAGTTTGTTTCATGACTTCTTTCGGTTCAACACTTCCACAATGCCACCATTTTCTCTCCATGTCTGGTTTCTATTTTTGCTGGATACCGGAGCCCGACGCATCAATTTAGCACAGGAAAGAACAAGCGGGACCGGAAGTCAGACACCGAAACAACATTAAAACATCCGGTTAATTTTCAACATAAAACACTCTGTTTTAACGGTTCAGAAAAATGACCGTTTGTGTGTTGGTTTATGAGTTTATAAGGTTTATATAGAGGTTTATACCACATACTTTGTATTATCTCACACTGTTATCTACATTCTATTCTTCCAGGTTATAAATGTTTCCATAGACATAAGCAGCTAATCGTGTTAGTATCGTAGCTCTCGGCTGAATTTGATGCATTATTAGCCCTATCGTAACACTAAGGGAAGTTTACAGTCAGCTGAATCAGCGCATAGAAAACTTAACTTAATCATTTGACTCAAATCACATTATTAATTACAGTTGCGTAGTTGCTTGTGTAACATTGCAGGAACTTACTATCTCGGGTTCGTTTGCATTTGCAAGTTACAATTCACATCAAAGTATTAATTTAGCCATTTTGTTAATGGGGCCGTCTATAAAGCCGGGAGACATTTGTTCTTGCATGAGGAGAGGTGAGGACGTGCTGCCTTTAACATGTTTTTTAGTCTGATTTAATTATGAAATAAGTTGCCTTATTTACATTGAACTTTTGTTGTTTTGTTAAGTTAACACATGTTGGTTTGAGCACTGTAAATAAATACTCACCTCTTGGAAAAATGTCATCTGCTGAGTTGCCTTTCTACCACCTTCCTAGACACTCCTAACGACTTTACAAACATTGAGATTGACCTTTCTTTCAATGTATCTAGCTCCGTGAAATGGCGAAGTGGAGCAACGTCGAGCTTCTCACCGACGAGGATACCAACACTGTCTGTCTCGATGTTGTTGGGAGGGTTGATGCCTTGCTCAGAGACACCTTGGCAGTACTCAGGAAGTGACATGGCACCTCTCCCATATTCCAAGCTTTGGTTTGCAGGGACTCAGACTTTGTTTGACAATAAAGAGCAATCGATCAATGTGAACACTAGTGTGCCGATTTGTAATTGTGGAAATACTGTTTGTTTTTTTTTCAGGTACAGGCAGATCCCAGTCTCACCTCCTCCAGTGGTTCAAACTGTAGTATTGTTGTTGCTGATAAGACTGTTATCCTGTTTTGATCAGAGTTATCAAACCATCCTGCTGCTTCTTCACTTTGGTCATCTCAGTAAGTTCCCCTCATCTCTGAACAAGTGAAACATACTACTATATTTGAGTACGTACTGATCTCTCTGGCCAAAAATTCAGTAGTTTTATCAGACCAGTCTTCTCTTCAGTCCCACAATGCAAAGCGCCAGGTCAAAGCTTGATAAGACTGACAGCAATGGCTATCTTCAAGAGAAAATAAATACACAAAGCAGACAATTTAAGCAGCTATGGCAATCTCTACTCCTCTGTATACCTATTGTATACCTCTGTATTGCACTATATTATATTATACTACATTATATTATATAACTGCACTCTGCATTACTGTGGTACAACACTGCCTCTCTTCTCTGCTGTTTACATTACTTGCTGCTATTTATTTATCATACCAAGTCACTTTAATCATCACTTGTCACTTTATCTTGTCATTCTCTTCAAATACTGTCTCAATTCTCAACTCCCCCCAGTTAACTTCAACATTCATTTTTGTACTGTATATACCCCCTGTTTTTATTTTTTATTTTTATTTATCTTATCTATTCTGTTTAATGTGTATTTGAGCTTTCTTGTCTGTGCTGCTGTAACGCCCAAATTTCCCCTCTGGGGATCAATAAAGTACTATCCTATCCTATCCTATTGAAAAAATATTTGTATTAATGAATTTAACTGATTCTATAGGATTCTGTTACCGATGACTAAGTCACATACTTTGCATTTCAGAAACTGATGTGGATGTCATTGATATTTGCCTGGACGGACAGTTTTTGGTGGTCTGTGAAAGAAATGGAAACCTTCATTTGATCTTCTATATCCCTGTGATGGCCAGAGCCACACAGGGGAAATATCACTCACCTCATTAGTTGTTCACCAGCACATGTTTATTTAGCAGTCTACAATACAAACAGCTCACACACTTGATTTATTGTATTATATTATTATAACCACTATGTAAGTTCCCCTGTTATCTCATTGTGTTAGGTCTGTTTTTTTGAGTTTATATTAAGTTGACCTCTTTTATAGGCCTAGTTCTTATAATTTGGTTTGTTCCTCACCTCCTGCAACTAATCAGCTGGAGATGATCAACCTCGGGCAGGGCTGCTGGTCTGGGTGATTCATTCTGCTGACTACAAGTTGATGGTGTGACTTGTATGTTGTGTTTTCAGTGTTTGGAAGAGCAGTGCTTAGCTTGTTGGGCAGAATTAATTTAAAAGCTGTAACCAGCGTAACAGTGAAGCGTAGGGGTTCTCTGCCATTTTCTTTAACCCATTTTCTCCTGTTTTGTGGTGAGTCAGGGAGTTTAGTATTTTGATTTTGTTTCTCTCAGGTAAGACAGCTTTTATTTCAAGTCAGAGTGTTTTTTTGTTTTTTTTTAAACTTATTTGGCCTTGGGAGAACCCTAACGTTTATTGGTTCCAGCTAGGTGTTTTTCTTTGTTCTTAGTTTCACTTTGTTAGTACATTTTTCTTATTTTGTATGAACTATTTTATTTTACTCAACGACGGTCTGTGTGGGAATTGTTTTTGGGTAATATTCTGTTTATTGTAAATAAACCTTTGTAAATCTTTACTTTTAAAAGCTTTCGCAGTATCTTATCTTTCAGTTAGTTATTTCACAAATGTATGTTACTACTTTAGACATAATAAGGTCGTAATCATTAAGTCCCATTGGGACACTGACTTTAAGGGGGGGGTGGGGAGGGTGATGGTCACTGCCTTAGTCAGGCTATTACTAAATTGATTCTGTCCCCCTGGTTCTTCAGGAGTTGGATGGTCCAATCTAGAGCACCTGGGCCTGTTGCTTGCAGGGCATAAAAGCCCGACCCTAGGGTGGCTCTTCCCTCTCTCTCTCTCTCTCTCTCTCTCTATCTCTCTCTCTTGCCACACATTCACATTCATTCCATGGTTGTTTGCGTTATATGGTTGTTGGTGCGTTGTGCTAATAAATCATTGTTACCTCAATTTAAGTTGTTTTTTCTCATATTTGTCATGGCCATGGAGCCAGGTTATGACACAAGGGAACTGACTTTATGTCTACTCTGCTGAAACAGATGTACCAGTTACTGGGTATCAGGAGCCTCAGGACCACACCATATTATCCTCAAATGGATGGGTTAACAGAGCGCTTTAACCAGACCCTGAAAAAGATGCTCCAGATGTTTGTAAACCACACTGGTACAGACTGGGATCAATGGCTGCCCTACCTCCTCTTTGCATACAGAGAAGTACCTCAATCCTCCACTGCTTTTTATGGATGGATGATAGTAACGTCAGTGTTTCCTAATTCCTAATCAATAGCTCGAGTTAACAGCAGTTATTTCCACTCTACTTTCATTTGAAGATTATTCAGGTTAAGAAAATAACCAGTGTAAGAAATACACATCTTCTTTGGTGAAGTAGGCTATGTTGTTTGGGACACAAAACCTACTTTTATATTTATTGACATCTTACCTAGTAAACTTTCACCCTCGTCAATTAAAATGTTTATTTTCCATCACCTGTTGTCATTAATGGTTTTAAGCTCTTGCCTTTAGAGTATTGCTGTCTAAGAGCATTAATGTATTTTGTGCTAGAAGTCCTGACTGTATATACAGTTGTGCATGCTGTAGGTCTGGTTATAAGGAAAACGTTTGGGCTCACAGGAAATACTATGCTGAGGTTTCTGTACTGCTCTGAAGAGAAAATCACATTTTGTGTTCACACTATATCATAAAATGCCCATTGTTCCACAAATGTTCATCTTCTCTCTCCAGGTGCAATCATAAAACATTTAAAACCATCCCCTGCCAACCCTGGGCCACTTCTGCTCCCTGCACTGTTTGGTATTGTTTGTTCTGTTACACTACTTATTTGTATTTATTTATAAGAAATATTAGAGTTATTATCATTTCATTAATTTTTGTTTAGAAGTTCTTATTTATTTTTAAAATAAATAAATTCTGTTAAATATAAAGATGTATGCCAGTTTTCTTTAAGTCTATGAATATTGTCTTTGGTGGTCAAACTGTCTGCAATATAAGCCTAGGGCACCAAAATGGTTAGGGCCAGCTTTGTGTCTATAACTTGAAGGTCACATATTATGCAAAATACACTTTACCCTGATTTTCTTACTCTAATATGTGTCCCTAATCTACAAACCATCAGTTATTAGAAAAGTAAATCCTTTTCTTTTGCCTGCTCCACAGGCGTTACTGCAGCTACGTCTTTGTTCTGCCCTCTGAGTCTACCTTCTCACAGCAAACAATTGAGCATGGAGCGAGAAAGTCCACACAAAGAGCCACATCCTCTTTCGGAGAGGGGCGGGGTCAGACACAGCTCATTTACATTTAAAGCTACAGACACAGAAACGGCCTGTTCTGAGCAGTCACTGGATATGCTAACATCCGCAGATTTATTGGTCGAGCTCTGGATGATAATGCAATTCAATTTGCAGCCTTTGTATGCAACTGACATATAACCACGGTCTGAAGTAAACTTAGTCTTTTATCTGTTTCAAGGAAGCTCGGGGGCGCTGATTGCCTGACGCCATGGTTACTGTAGGTGGTGCCCCGTGTTCAGGTCCGACCTTTGGCTCCTTTCCCCCATGTCTTAACTACTCACACGTTCCTACTCTATCTACGGTCCTTTCTAAATAAAGGCAAAAACCCCAATGATAAATCTTTTGTTTTAAAGGTAGCTTTATTGGGCAAAAGAGTGTTGACGGATGTTTTTATTGTCTAATAAAATCTTCTTGCCCCTGTTTTGTGATAAGACTAGTCCTTAGAGACCAGGCTGAGTGCAGCCTCTAACAGGCCGCTCAGGGACCAGCTGATCTACTATCAGCAGCGCCCTCCGGTGGTTGAAATACACCATGAGTGAAATGTTGATGTTGACCATCTCCACAACAGGCAACTCTGGGATCACTGCGCTTAACATCACACTGCATTCATTTTTATTAGACATAATGTAACAGCTGTATCAAAATGATTTGAATATGTTAAAGCAATAGAATAGTTTCTCATAAAAAAAAAGCCTCACATGCATTACATGACTCTTTTTTTCATCTGAGCATCAGATAAGGTTTACGTCGTAATCAGTTCACCTTTAGGAGGACCAGACAACTTTGTTATTTGAAAGCATTGGGTGAGATTTCCTAAATGTTCACAGCCTTATAAATTATGCGTTTGGAAGTGATACCAGTACAGGATGCTCGTGGAGAGGTAATGGTCTTCTCACAATGACATGGCCATCACCACAATGCATTGCTGTCCCATCTTCCCCCTTTAGAGTACAGAAAGTTTTCACTTCTCTGGTAGTGTAAATGTAGCTGACACATAATAACAAGCAACTCTAGACTATTTCAAGGGGGGAGGGGTGGGGGGGTTAATCTGCTTTAATAGCACAAGCTATTGATCATGTGAATTTCAACATGAGGCCTTGATAAAAAACCTTTGTAATGCAGGAAACTGATCACACACATGTGAATAAGATGAAAAAGTAATGCTGTTTGTGGAGCATTCAAGTCTTTAAGTTGTTTTTTTTTTTTTTAAAGGGAACTCATTGTGTTTTCAGGTCAGAGTTGGAAGACAGAAAAGGGATTTGTCAGCGGTAGCACACCTCTGATATCTCCATGGCCAGCTCTATGAGTTCTCCTGCATCCTGGCAGCAGCCGCAGAAGTTACAGTCCAGCTCCATCTTACAAGAGCAGCAATCGCTCCCCTGCTGGTCGCGCTCACTGGACGCCTTGATGTATTTGTATGAGGGGAAACAGCGGCTCACGGCCCTCTCACATGTATCCGGTAACAGGACCATTATTAACTCGTGGAAACGACAATGCAGACAGGCGAGGAGAAGCGCGGCGCAGTCATCTGGTGGTATTGACAAAGAGGAAGAAAGGAGGAGCACATCAAAAGAAAATATTATGCAAATTACACAAAGTAAAGAACTTGCTAAGCCTTGAAAGATTACTGAACAGTTCAGTGGGTAAAGGTTAAGTGACTCTTAATTCATAAAAACTAGACCCAACTAGAAAGAAACAAAAAAAACCCATAAAAAGACACAAATGGATATAATATATAGCACACAGAAACAAGACTTAAATGAAGATAAATAAATAGAACGACCACAAAGACAAAGGTAAGAAAAGTGACAACTAAAAGAAACAAAGAGACATACGATTGACACAGAATAACCGAAGAACAATATACAACAACCACATAGAGACACAGAACAACCCAAAATACACAAAATGCCATCAAAAAGACTCAATACAACAACAAAAAGACTCTAAATGACCGCACAGAGACAAGGAACAACCAAAAAACACTAAAAGAGAAACCCTCTGGTATGACGCTGGACATTTTTGGGAGGGAGCAGTTTTCACTCATTTGTCAATCATTTTGGTTGTTTTACTGTATATGGCATGAAGAAGTTTTTTTTTTACACATTTTAGAGTTGCACTTTCAATTATTCTTATGGGTCTATAATACAGTTTGTACAAATTCACGAGACGTTGAGACCATTAAGGACAAAAATGTCCTCTTCCAAAACTATTCATAAAAACATACACTGTATATTTTAAATCTTTTAATCAACTTCATTCCTGATCAAAACAACCAAACATTTAAACATTTTTTGTATTTTAGCAATTCAAATTCCAGTTTGATTACATGATGTCACTGTTGTTTTTTTATGGAAAAAAAAGCAAACACACACAAAAAAGTCATTTTCATATACTCACTGATCGGCTCGTGGACTGTTTTTTGAATCACAGCCTTGGAAGTGTCAAAGATTAGCAACAACATTGATGTTGATGAATCCATTCAAGGACAAAATGTCTCATTTAGTCCCATTAAAACCACATTATTCAATCTCACAGACATTACAGAAAATAACAATGCACTCTGTAATGTCAGTGTTTCATTTTAGATAAATGAGTCACTTTTACTGTATACCACCACATGGTGCCATTTTCCCATTGTTAGCCTGTACATGAAGTGCTTGTCATTTCATCATTTCTGTGCCTGCTGTATTATGACTCTGACAGGCGCTGGAATAAATGTATGTAACTCAAATGATTGCATGGGTGTCGGTGTTGTGTCAGCTGAGTAATGTGTCTGTTTCTGTTTTTATGTTACTGTGCATGGTATGTACAGTGTGTTTGTGTGTGTGTGTGTGTGTGTGTGTGTGTGTGTGTGTGTGTGTACAGAGACAGAAATGTATATTTAGTTTACTGCAAGTCGCAATTTTCACATGCTCTCTCTCTCTCTCTCTCTCTCTCACACACACAAACACACACACAAACACAGACACTTTCACTCATTCATTCATTCATTCATGTAAGCATGAGACAGGGGCAGGCGTGTTCTTGTGGCATTTTCTTTTTTTCATTCGTGCTGTTTCATGTGTCTTTGAAGTCGACAGATAATAAGTGAGCTTGACCCAGCTTGATCTTATTGTGGAACTTCAAAGTCCTTTGATAACATCTCTTTAGCACTCTGCCTTACACAGTCATACATGCACTCCTCCAAGTAAATAAAAACATGGGCCCCTGCTCATGCTGCACTTCAAAGAGGTGACGGCGGAGAAAACAAAAACAAGGGTTAGTGTGTTTATGCACCTGGCCAAAGCCAAAGCTATAATAATGGTCGATGTCTCAGCCTTACGCTGGTTTGTGCTTCTCAGTGCTGTCGATCCCTACTGGCAGAAAGCCCAGTCATACAGGAGGAGGCTTTACTTTACTTGGACGAGTTGGGGAAATCCCTGGTGTCTGCGGAAATCATGCGGAGACCCTTTCCACCCCCCCACCCCCCCCATTCCATTCCATTTGTAGGTTTTATGGACCCATAAAACCAATTAGTAAGAGTGATTATAAATATTTGTAGTTAAATGCTTCTCAGTGTTATGAGTGTCTCATAACAGAGACTTTGAGTGTTCACTGCTGCTCACATTTTTGCTAAACGCTAAATAAATGTTGACAATAATTGTTTCAGTGAAAGTGGAAAATAATTCTTATTGTTGTCTTACCACCGAGAAATGAAGAATTTCATGCGTAGGCTTATAATGGGATAATGGCACCATGGGGTGGTATACATGTGATAATGACACAGTTAGAGTTTGTTCCCCAAAAGGAAACACTGACATCATAAAATGTATTTTAATATTCTGTAATGGCTGTGAAAAATAGAAAGTGTTTAAATGGGACATTTTTGTCTATTTGGGGCGGTCAATTTTAAATCTGACACTGCACAAAAACTAATAATGCATCAACAATAATGCTGTTGCTAATCTTTGACATATTCAAGACTGTGATATAAAAAAAAAAATCCCCCAGCCCCACATCATTGAGCATATGGAAAATAACTTAATAATAATAACAGTGACATCATGCAGTCAAACTGGCATTTAAAGGGTTAAAATCCCCCAAATGTTTAAATATATGGTAGTCTTGATCAAGACTAAGGTGGATTTAACCCCAATAAGTGAGGAAAGATATTTATATATTTAATATTTTCATGAATAGTTTTGGAAATAGACATTTATGTCCCTAAAAGCGGGTCGTACATTTGAATGATACCAGAGGGTTAAGAAAAACAACAACCATAAAGAGAGAAAAATGATGATCACAAAGACACAAAATACAAACAAAAAGAGTCTAAATCATCACAGCGACCACAGAGACATTCCATAGCTTAGCATAACTAACTAAAACCTTGAATTATAACACTCTGCACCACACCAGACATATATTAAAACTCTGGTAAACATGTTTTTCAGTGACTAATATTACAATTTCAGGGCTTCTGTGTTTCACATCACATCAACACTTCTGCTTTCAGATGTGTCAAACAATACCTGCAGAGTCTGGCAGGTAGGAATCATCCGAGGAAAAAGGGCTGCTGCTGTTTTTAAACTTGTCGGAGCACGTGGAGAAGCTGGATCCACCCCATTCACTGCCCCCCAGGGGATCATGGGAGCTGGGATCTGTGTCTGGGAGCTTCTCCAGTTCTTGCTCTGAGATGGTGCTCAGTCTGCGGACCCCGCTGACAGACTTGCCCCTCATCTTTCGAGACGGACCGCCCGTCACTGGCTCGGGGGTGCTTCCTTTGAAAGAACAACATCCCACGATTTTTGGTGCACAGAGTTACTGTTACATAAATGAATTGCTGTTTCGGCACTAAGTCTCTAACAGACAAGTTTGAGCCAGTGTTAATTATTCAGTGCACCATTAACATGCAGAATGTCAGGGAGGTGAGACTTGGAGTGTATAATGGAGGAGAGATTATTGATTTGCAAGCTTTTATTTGGATCTCGTTTCCTGAATTGAATCTGGCCCGAGGAAAATATATACTGTGTGAAAATACACTCTCCCACTTACATTTGGCATGCAGCACATCTATAAATCAACCCCAAGTTTTGACTTTCTCACTTCTATTCTAGGTGCTACTAACAATAACTCTGTCAAAGCAGCTTTTAGCCAGAACTGACATGAAGTAAACAACAACTACCTACCATCTGACACATGGTTCTCTGTCTTCTCACGCTCGACACAATCCTCATCATCGACAGGGGGC
Source organism: Labrus bergylta (assembly GCF_963930695.1). Taxonomy (NCBI): domain Eukaryota; kingdom Metazoa; phylum Chordata; class Actinopteri; order Labriformes; family Labridae; genus Labrus; species Labrus bergylta. The sequence continues at coordinate 9,330,020 of NC_089206.1, read as the reverse complement.
TTTTTGGGAGTTGTCATCTTATGCAAAATAAAATGGATAAAACACACACAGTCAGATAATAATAACTGAATTCAAGAACGATGCATATTTTTAGAAGCAGCCCTTTTTTTTCGTGCTAAGTTTAAGAGTCATGCAAGTTTCTTCCGTTCTTACGAAACACTTACTCTCTCATGAATTCTGCCAAGTAATGCACTTTGAAGATTACCTGTGTGTACTTGTTCAATATCCAACAGAGTAATCCGTAGCATCCGCAGCTGTGATGCCCTCTGAGCCGGAGCTTCAGCACCTCCCATCGTCATGCACACACCCAGCCACACTGTGAGCACACTCCACATAGATCAATACTCGCCACTCAGGAAGCACAACTACAAATCTGTGCTGGCATAATGCATGGAAGATTCATTCAATTATGGCATTATATCAATATAAAAGGTCAAGCCAGGCCTCTTATCAAACACCTGGAGATGGCATGACAGACTACTCAAATAGGGATCCTAACGCAGCAGTGGTTAGTTTGGCACACCACACATTTCAGACAGTACAAGGGTGAAGTTATCAGATTTATAAAATGGACATGCCGCAATACCACAGTGGGACATCTGCCACCCAGTCCATTTGTTTCATTCCATTAAGAAATAAGTCCAAACAGCACCCAGACAATTCCTTCTTATGAAACAGTGATAAATGGTAATTCGACTAAATCACACAACATTTAGAATGCATCTACAAGAAAGCTCAACAGCTTAGCGACGCTCTCCTAAAATGTCTCGTCTCCTTTTTTATTGCACTTTATCCTGGGAATACCGGTTACTGTATTTTGGCTATGAAACAGTACATTTTGCTCCTGTTATTTCCATTTCCATCTATATTAAAAAGGAAATAATCTTCAGAAAAGGTAAAGGGGTAATAATGGATTTGAAGTGTCTAAAAATGTTAATTCTTGTTGGTGTTTTTTGTTTTGGATTTTGAACATTTAAAAAAATCAGAGAATCAAAAAAGACCGAGTACTTTGAGTTTGCTGTTGTATCTTTCATCGCTAGAAGTACGCTGATTTAGGAGGATGAAAAGTTTAAACACCAAACAGGACATTTTAATAACAGTAAAACCGGTCACTTATTACATCAATCCTCACATTTAACATTGTTTCCTGGTACAACTTTCTCACTGAAAAATGCAATTTAAAAAAAAACTAACTGGAATGTGCAGCTAAAACCACCACGGGCACCTGAACCCAACTGTCAGAACTTGACCTGCATGCAGCAGAAAGGAAAGCAGTCTGCATCACTGAGGACCTTTAACATCCCCTTCACCACTCGTGTCAGCTGCTCCCCCTCAGGCAGACGTTTCAGAGCAGGCCTACCATACCACGAAAAAGAAAACGTACAGAAACTCTTTTATTCCCACTGAAATATACATTTTACACAAGGACAGATAAACGAGTGTCACTATGATACTTGCATTGAATTGCTGTTTTTAGTTTGTCTATGTATATTATATCTGTTCTTATGAAATAAACCATGAATAAATACATTTGATTTTTATGGGTCTAATGGGTGTGAATATTTGTGTCACTTCAGCCTTTAACCTCGGGTCCTTTTCTGTCACGAAAGGTGTTTTCAGACCAAACTGTTCTCAGGAACTATCCACTATGGAGTTCACTGAGAACTACACACCATAGGGACTATTTTTTTCTGTCTGCATTCACACCACTAAGGTACCAACTCTGAAGCAGGAGCTAAAAGGTTCCTCTAAACAGGGTTCTGGGAACTGAAATAGTTCGTAGTACATGTGGTGCAGAATCAATAAAAAAGGGGGGGAAAGTTCAAACAGCTTCTAGAAAGTTCCTGTGGTCTGAAAAAAAGCCCTTATGTGATAGACAATACAGTTTGTTTTTTTTAAATCTTTGAATCTTGAAATCAATGACACACACAGTGTACACATTTATCATGAGGAATTTATTTGTCATAGAGATGCATTGGTTTACAATAATGGTAAATCTGTATTATCTACTCTTACGAGCTCATTTAAGAGCAGATTCAGCGATGTTCATGTAAGGGTGAAAAAGACCGACAGCTTTATAGAAACGACGTAATCTTTCGATCAAATGGTTATACCTTCAGTACAAATATATCAGATCATGTTGGCAGTGAAAATTTCATTTTTTAAAGCAATATCCTTATTTTCCCACAACATTTCGTTTTAAAATAATTTGACAACTATAATAAAATCAACTCATGTGGCCCCAACATAGCAAAAAGGAGCTTTTTTGAATGGAGGAAACTGTCTCATTGTGAAGTGCTAACTATCCGTGTTCCCTTTCCTTTGGCTTCTCTGCTCATCATGGTCCTTTTGTGTACAGAGATATATATATATATATATATATATATATATATATATATATATATATATATATATATTTTAAAAAAATTAACAGACAGTTTCATCAATGTGTTTCTGTGATTTCACTCTACTGTACAGACAGAATTTAGAGCTAGATTAAGAACAAAACAAAACAAAAAAAGAAATTCAGATAAATACAGTGAAAAAAATTCCCTAGGAAGAGTGTTTGGTTACGTAGATGAAGCAGTTTTTTGTTTTTTTTGTTTTTTTTGGAATATAAAGTCACACAGAATGTGAGTGAAGCGGCCTGTCAGTGGAGAGCTCAGACCTCACGGTCAGAGAGAAGGCACGCGGTCGAAATGAAGGCTGGGCCTCTGCGGGCTGCCGTCTTCTTCATCTCGGCTCATGTCCGGACTGTGGCCGTGCTCGTCCGTGCTCTCTGGAGACTCGTACGGGTAATTCTCACATATCTCCTCGTCCTCCTGCTCCTCTTTAATGCTGATGAATATGCAGGAAGAAAAAAAAAAACATTATTAGGATTATTGATCACATAACTACATAACTATGAATCACAGCTGAGGCTCATATTGAAAAATGGAACATATAAGCTCTGGAGCGAACACTCACAAAGCTTGCGGAGGGGACTGTGTTGCGCTGCTATCACTTTGGTATCCTGATCCATTAGCGAGGGCGCCGTTCATCTGCTCTTGGAGAACATGAGGCAGGGAGTGCAGCGAGATGCAGCCCATGGAGGCCGGGCTGTACAGAGAGTTGTTGACGTCTAGACCACCACTCTGCAAAATTCATTCTCGGTTATTCTATTTATTATTATTATTATTATTATGCATAAACACATAACAGTAGCTGTGGCACATTTCTGATTACTGCTATACATAACACAGGAGCATCCCTTAGCTCTGTGTCTACACTGCAACAACAGCATTTATCATTTCAATTGAATGGAAACATAATCTAATAAGAGCTCAAATATCAGGTGAGCCTTACCTGATGGGCAGACCCGGCTAAACTCTGGCGGTTCTGTGAGTTCTTCAGAGGAGATCTATGAGGAAAAAAAAGCCAGATTAGAAAATAAATACCTGAAAGACCTGATAGAAGCTCTATACCTCACGACAATGTTGTAACTTTGTGTCCATATCTTCTAAATGGATCATGAACTGTTCTAAATGCTTTCTTTTCTAATGTGCAGGTTGGACTAGCGGTTAGGTTGTGCGCCATGCGTACAGAGGCAGTAGTCCTCAAAGCAGGTGGCCAAGGTTCGACTCAGACACTGCATGTCATTCCCCAATCTCTCCTTTCCTGATTCCCTACTCTATCTATCCACTCTCTTTTCTCTCCAATAAAGGCTTAAAAAAGATACAAAATAAACCCTAAAAAAAAAAAAATGTGCTTAGCCTTCAGAGATGCATATACATGATGCAGTCATTGGGTATTTGTTTACAGGGCACTCTTTCCCAGCAGGTCAGACACAAACCTTTAAACGTTTGCATGAGATTGTGTTTTTATACAATTCTTTGAGCGAACATATGTTTCACCAGTTCTTTAGCTACAGCTGTAAATGTATGCCAGCCTCATTTCAGCTGAAAAATCATCAGTCATCAAAGTTAACAACAAACATGAAAACACCCTGCCTTTTGATTCTCCTGCCTGAAATCTTGGACCAAATCTGTCAAAAGAAAAATAATATGACGAATTTCCAAAGGTAAATTTGATCATTGTTCACTTAACTTAACGTGCCCAAGAATTGAAAATTTAAGGGGTGGGTTCTACAAACAGCCGGATGCCCTCAAATACCCGGCACAAGCAGCTGCCAACATAAACACTGCACCTCTTATTCTGTTTGTTTAATAAGATACACACGGTTTAGACGTTTGAGTCATCATGGTTAGACATGACAAAGGAATAAGAAACAATGATGAGGCCTTTTCGACCACAGGCTTAGAGCGAGGTTTTACAGTTCAGGGCGGTGTGGTATTTCTAGGTTTTTGCCTTGCAGTCTTGCACTTCTTTAAAAAATAAATATTTTAAACTCGGTGCTTCATTTTGTTCCCAAAGACGTCCTTTTGCTAGTGTCAACATGCCACATAAACACGCTGAGACTCGGCCTTAGAAGCTCTTTACTTGCTTACAGTAAACATCGTGTTTACTTATCAGGTGGAGCTAAAAGGTCAGAAATGGTAGCCTTCTTCCGAGATCTGGTGATACCTGCACGTGATTCTGACGACATGCACAAGGCACACTTACCCGTTACCAGCCGTCTTCTGGGGTCTTCTTCTGTGGAACTCGATCTCGTCTACCGTCCACACAGCCCCCTTAACATTCTCCAAACGTACAAAGCATTTATGGAGGCTGAGGTTGTGTCTGACGGCATTCTGAAAGATGACAAAGAATAAAGTTAGGCTTAATTTACACACTTTGTTAAATGAAAATTAGTGACATTTGATAGTTTCCACAGGTGTAAAGACCTTTTCTCTTCCATGTAGAAATAATCAAAGACATGGATTATTTCAAAGAGTACATACCTTCCATGTAGCTGCGTTGCGTCTGAAGTATGCAAAGTTTCTTGTGAACCAGTTGTAGATTTCATTTAGTGTCAGCTGATTGCGAGGTGATTCAAATATTGCCTAAAAAAAAAAGGAAGTCCAGGAGAGTTTTAGAGAAACTAGAAGTTAAGCAATTGAAAAAGTGGCTCTGCTCCATTTCAGTGATAGTGACATGCTTCCATCCATTCTCATGCAAAACATGTGAATTTCTCTTCTCAACCATACATGAATATGTCTGTGGATGTTTAAAAAAAAAGGAGGGAAGGAGGACATTACCTGTCTTATGAGAGAAGCGTAAGTAAACGGAGGTCTAACTTCTGTGCCCAAGTAGAACTCCTTGTTATCAATAATGTCTGTGGGAAGACATGAGGAACATATAAATATATACATATAAATGAGCATAAACAGAATTCAGCTTTATACATGATGTCACTTGTGTCATTGTTACCTTGGCTCACAGAGCGGCTGTACCGCCTCCGTACGGGTGTTCCTGTGAACATGCTGTTGGGAGTGAGGACTGAAGGGGATTCAGAGAGCGGCGTCAGGGGTGTTGACGGTGCTGTGGCACTCTGAGAGAGGCTCATAGGAGGAGGGCCTTTGGGCAATGTTGCCTGGGAGAAGGATACATTAGATACCAGATTCACCTGAAAAACAACAACAACAACAAAGCACTTAAGTCAGGAAAGTATCAGGGCAGCTATGGGCCAAAACAATATTTACTTTAATTGAAGGAAGCAGCTAAAGCAGGTACTTACAGGCTGAGCTGCGGGTTTGGGTTCAGAGGACTTAAGATGAGCCATCATAGCTTGCAGTCGTTCCTTGTCCTTTTTCAGCTGTGTTCAGACGAGAGGACGGAAATAGAAGTTGAGAGTTGGGTGAATTCACAGCTTGTGTTACACGATGAAATGACACTTGGTGTTGGAACTGCTTCTTTTCTGGGATCCTGAAAAGTGTAATTATCTAAAGACCCATCACTTCTCTTTTTGGGTTTTGGCTGTGAAAACACATCACCGTAGCTAACACTGAAAAAGACGTCACTCAAGGTCTTTTATTTGCAAGTTGTTCCTTTTCTTTTCTGTTTATTCGTTTTAAAACATGACTTGATGCCACTGCTCTGAGCAACGGTTTAGTTATAATTGTAAAGGTAAGCAGCTGTTGTCCCTTTCATGTTTCTGATTTAGAAAAGAAACTGGACATAGAAAATCAATTGAATGTGTACCTGGAGCTCCAGCTGCTGAACCACTTGCATCTGCACACGACACTGAGCTGTACTCTTGTCGTCCAGAATGTGTTCACTGTTCAGATGTCTGCAGACAACAACAACAACAACAATCAAAATCAGGACGTGCTTCGGAAAAGCTATGTGAGCTACAGGCTGAGAGTAGACATCATCAACATTTTTAAAGTGACTTAAAAACCACAAAGATGGGGTTAGTGCGTGCGCCCAATGTACAGAGGCTTAAGGCCTCGTGAGCAGGTGGCAAAGGTTTGAATCTGACCAGTGGCCCATCTTCCCGCATGTCATTACCCACTCTCTCTCTCCCCAGTTTCTCACTCTATCCTCTGTCTTATCTATACAATAAAGGCATAAAAAGCCCAAAATGTATTTAATACTTGTTTTTTTTCACCACACAGTTTTAAGACACAGAAATAGGAAATAAAATAGGACTTCAAGAGGACATTAAAAGAGGAAATACAATAAAAACATTTATTTTCTCAATATTTCCTAAACCTGCCGAGCATGGTACCTGTGAGTGAACATTAAATATGACACTGGCTTTTGAGGTATGCAAAGATTCACCACTCACTTGAGAAATGCCTGAAAGTCTCCAGAGACCGTCTCACAGCCGGGCCATTTACACATGCCATTTCCATACAGAGGGTGGCTGTTCTGCGTGCTTTCGTCATATGAACCACTGCAATGCGTAAAAAAAAAAAAAAAAAAAATCAATCATTAATGAAATATCTCAGTCAGCATTTTTGTAGTAGTAAAGGAATAGTGCACCAAAAATGAATGAAGTATGAACAGCTAAAGCACCTTTCTTTCCTCTTCAGGAGGTTGTGATGACCGTTGGTGCTCGATAGTTGACCAGAAGACTCTCTGGTGTCTACACCCACAGACAGGATGCTGCCGTTCTCACAGCCTGAAGTCACACACAAACATACACACAACAAATTCATTTTTTGTTTGCACGAGTCACTCTGTAATGTCAACCCAAATTAAGATATATTTTATTCATCCCGAGAGGGGAAATTCAATTTTACACTCTGTTGTTGAACATGCTACACACACATAGGCGGAAACACACACACGTGCACAAACAGGATCCTATGGACCCGCACTAATGGAGAGATGTCAGAGTGAGGGGGCTGCCCACAGCGGGCGCTCCTGAGCTGGTGGTGGGGGTCGGTGCCTTGCTCAAGGGCACCTTGGCAGCGATCAGGAAGTGAACTGGCACCTCTCCAGGTACCAGACCAATGTCCAGATTTTGTCAGGGCCCTCCAGTTCCCAAGCCTACAGACTAAGCTACAGCTGCCCCCCCCCCCCCCCCTTTAGCTTACGATAAAAAAAAACTGAAATTAAAGTTGCTTGGGAATTAAGGGGACTTCCATAAAAAATAAAAAAATCTGTTTAATAAAATAATTAGTGCAATAAATTCTAAATTCATAAAGGTTGTTTTAAAGATCTAAAAGAGTCATTCATTTTAATGGAAATCTTTGGAGAATAGAGTTTGCAGTGTGCTTATTTTATTTAACCAACTTCTCATCCGTACGACTTGGACAATATCATCTATTCATGGCTTGTTGCCTCGCCACAATGTTGACCTAAAAATGAAAATACTGTCAAACACACACACACACACACACACACACACACACACACACACACAGAAAAAGGACTGTCACGCAGCATACCTGGGGCGTTTGCAGGGCTGGTGGGAAGCACAGACAGCAGTCCTTGCCTCTGTAGGTTGAAGAGGTGTTGCTGCTGCACCTGAAGGAGCTGCTGCTGGATTGAAATCTGCTGAGCTGTCAGCTGTGACGAGAGAGATAAAGCAATGTCTTTCAGTAAATATCCCTCTTTGACTACAGTAGATAGCATACATTGTTCTAGGTTAAGTGTAGAGTGACATTCAGTTAAGAAAACATCAGCTAAGTTGTTTTCTTTCTACAAAGAAGTAATAGAGAAAGCTGTTAATGACCAATTGAGATCACACTGGACACGCTTGGAAAGGGTGAAAATGTGACACGCACAATGTCCCACCTCATTGAGCAATTACAAAGTCAGAAGCTGCCGATCCCTAAGCTTACAAATTTAATGACAGCGGATAATGTTGTTAGCTATTCAAAGAAGACAAACCATCTGAAACTCGGATTCTGCTAGTTTTTTTTATCACGATAGTCTCTGCAGGTCCAACACTCATGGGAAGCAGTAGAAGACATTTTGTCATGCTATTTTGGTAGCATCCAACAGACGCCATCAGAAGAAATGCCCTTCTGCTCGCATCTAACTGGACAAAAATGTAAGACAATAAATTATTTAAAACACCCAAAGCTGCCTCCTTTAGAAACTCTGCTTACTGACGGTGGTGTTTTGAACACCACTGGGCTAGCAGGGATTAATGATGTCATACTGTCCACCATAAATACTTGTAAACAACTTATTGTGACTTAACTGGACTGTGTTTTGGCCTTTTTTTGTTTTGTTTTACTCATGCACTCAAGTCTACGAGACAAGTTTGGTTCCTGGGTTGGGGAAATCTTTCTGAACAAAACTGAACACAACTTCTTAAGCCTAATTGGAAAAACTTCACTCATTAGCGCCTTCCACAGCTAGAAACACCTCGTGTGTAATCCAAGACGGTAGATGTTACAATTGCACCCTTAAGTGCTATTTTATGTGTTAGTGACACACTATGTCGATCCAAGAACTGGTTACGTTATCATCCGAGAAAACAACGGAAAACTTGGCATTTTGAAGGCGTGATTCCAGGGTGTGCAGTACAAGGAGCTGGATATTCTTATTGTTAGAATTTACTACAGAATGTTTTCATTGTTTCACAACTATTGACCCCTATCTGTCTCTGAAATATCATCCCTGTTGCGTAATAATTATTGCTGTAATTTTTACAGTATTCACTAAGAGATCAAAAATCATATCAGAATGAATTAAAGTTACCTCTTGGCTAACAATCCCAGCATTCTTCTGCTGCAGCAGCTGAATGTTTAGCTGCTCTTGCTGGTTCTTGAAAACCTCTTGAATTTGTTGCTGCAGAAATGTGGAAGAAACTCGGGTTAAGAAAATGTAAAAAATAAAAACAAAAAATAAAAACCTTGTGGTGAATGACAAACACACGACTCTTCTAAGATAAAATACATTACCTGGTGTAACATGAGTGCTTTCTGCTGCTGGAGCAGGGCTTGGAGCTGCTGTGGACTGAGGATCTGCTGCTGTGTGGTCGGCTGCAATTGTTGTGGGGCCTCTACGGGTGGGGTCATCATTGACAACGACACTGGAACCTGCATTGTTGAAAACAACACGTAAAAAGAATGGTTAAAAGTTGAAATCACCCCCAAACACAAATAACAAAAGTTCAAGAACAATAAACTGTTCTGGGATCAGTAACACATAGGTATTTTGCATGTGCTCTGTGTGCTCTGGAGCTTCTTGAATGTAATCTTTACAGACTTCTTTCCATTGTGGAAAATCAGTCCATTCACTGTTTACATGTAAATAAGAATCCATATCTTTGTATCAGGCTAACAGGATTAAAAGACACAGCCTTTTTTCTCCTGCAGTGACCTGACTTTGAGAAACAATGTTTATATTTAATAGAGCGTTTAACATTAACTTCAGCAGGAGCGCATTAGCAACATAAAGAACAAAAAGAAAAAGGTATAAAAAGGAGTAACATTAAAATGTAACAATTCACCCTTTAATTCAAAAATAATTGAAACAAAAGCTCCACTCAACTTGAAACTGAGATAAAGAGGTCTAAATCTGTTCTCACAGCTGCACAGTAGGTTATTTGTAACATTCAAACACGTCAACAGAGGAAAATCATGCGCTCTCTCTCTCTGTGCGGACGCTGCTATCTTACTGAATTGAAACATCTGAAGCTTAAGTAAACATTTTGGGGATGCAGTGTCATAATGACAAGCCTAATAATATGCCAGCCGTTTAAAATATGGTAGTAAGTACTTATAAAACATAGCTGACCAATCTTGGTCGTATCACTACACCTATAAAAGATAAAGAAATAAAGCCAGAGGGAAAGGTTTATGAAACTGTAAAAACAACAAATGCTGCGAATGATGTTGCTGTAAAAATGTCCACTAGTCAGATTATGTCAGTGCATGTCAACACATGATCCATTTCCCCGTCATGTTCTGTGCTCATGCAGATGTAGCTGGTGTACTTTAGACTCCAGTACATGGCCAATGACTTGTTCTGATATACAAACACATGTTGTGTCTATTACATGTCTATGCACAGCTGCAGGTTAACCATTATTTTCAGTATTGATTCATCCGTCTTTTGTTTTCTCTGTCTACCTGCTCTGTCTGTAAATGTCAGGAAACAGTTTCAAATATGGATTATGAAATAGAAAACACTAACTGCTGCCGGCCAGAAAATGTGTTTTGATGAACTGGATGGAGGATAAGCCATTGGCTGTGGACATTATGATAAAGGGAGTCTCCTTTAATTTGTCTTTGACCTGAAGAATTGACTCAGCAGGTGGCGAGAGGCCAGAACTCCTTACAATGGCCCACAAACACTTTTGCTTAAATCTTGCTGTGTGTGAATAATTTAACTCAATTTAGTTCTAATTCATGCATCACTGTATCACATATACATTGACCTCTATTTCATGTTTGTTTTAACCCTAAATGCGCCTTTAGGTAATCATAGTAAAAATATATGTGTTGCATTTCTGTATGTGAAAAATCAATAAAAACTGTTTGGAAGAAATAGAAGAGCTTTAAATTCTCACATTTGAAAAAGTGGAACCAGCATGTGTATGACATTATCGTTGTATTTTCTATCTTTTTACTGAATGAAATACATTAAATTATTTTTTTCATTTTGGTCTCCTTGAGTCAACAGTCATCTTTTCTCTGTCATGATTTTTTCCCCCACATTATTTGTCCTCTTGCTTTAATCAAATCTTATTTAACCTTCATGTAGTCTTCCTTTTGTGTCCTTACTGTTTGTGTTTCTTTTGTTTTCTGTTTATGCCGCCTTGGTTTGTGTGTCAAAGCACCTTTCAGACTCGGTTTTTAAAGATGCTATTAAATAAAAGTAACTATTCTTTCTTTATCACTCACAAAAATCATTGCAGCACTTCATACCCAAAGCCTCTTTCTCAAGTTTGAAAAAAAAAGAAAAAAGATCATAGCTACTTGCAGTTCTGCTTATTTGTTATTCTCAGTTCAGTGGTCAATCTAGCAAGCTGAACTTGGCTCTACTGCCACTGCAACGAAAATAGAAGCAAACAAAAACAACACCATCGGATGTCTCGGGGGAATTAGAACTCCATCCAAACAACAACAACAACCAGTACCACGAAAACAACAACAACAACAACAACAACATCCTCCGCTTGGCATGCAGCAATTACCGCACCATCCCCCACTCTCTCTGTCAAGCCCCACAGCTCAAGGGATGTTTACAGTAAACATAAACAGAGTCATCAAAATTGCATAGAGAAATAAATAATGAATAAAAAAGCATACAGAGCCTGTTTATGAAAACAGAACTTGAGATTCGTATTTTAATTAAGGTCTGAACCACAAACAAACATCTCTCTCTCTGAGGCAGGGTCTGTTTCGAATCGGGTAAACAAACTGACAGTGAATTTCACACAGGCTTTGGGCTAACAATAACAGACGCCTGCCTCCTGGTTTGTCCTTTCTTATGAAATTCAATGCTGCAGAGGTGGCCACCAAAGCAATGAAAACAGGTCTATCCCACAAACAGAGCCAGTTGGCCCCCTCTATTTTCCTGTGGACACCATCAACACAACAACAGCCTTTGACTAATCCCTGTTGCCATGGCAGCCAGCAAGTCCAAACATCTTCTGTTGTTGTTATTGTTGAAAGTCATACCAGTGAGAAGCTGAGTGTAAACACAGATCTGTTCCCGCAAGACTGGTCTTGTGAACTTTGAGATGACTGACAGCCAGTACGAACGCTGAAAAACTTGCAGAAAAACAAACACAATGTGCTTTCTTTCAGGAGATTTATTTCTAAAATACCCCGATGGGTGCGGTGCGAGAGAAGATTGACATTTGCTAAAACAAAAAAATATTTGGTTATTAACTCAGTTGAAGATTTGATAAGATGAGAGCCAAAAAGTACAACCTTAAAATGACTTCACTCCCATTGACACACACCCTATATAAGTAAGCACAATATTAAAAAGTGATTAAAAATAGCCTTCTCATCTCACAGAACAAATACAAAGATAATTAAACAAACCTGATAGCCTCCATTGAAAGTCTGCGTAGCTGCTGAAAAAACAAATGGTGCTCAGCAATGAGGTTCTGCCTGAAAGTCTAACTGAGCCTCGCTAACCTACATGATGTGAGCATAAACAAAACTAACAATATAACACTGATCCCTCCGCCCAGCAGGAGCTGTGCTCTCCCTCCCCTTCTAAACCTCAGCGCAAACCTCCCCCATCCCTGTGCTCCCCCTCAGCATAATAAATATACAACGCTGGAGAGTTTGGAGGCACAGGGAGTTTCAAAGTGAGAGGTTCATGGATACCTTTACAAATAAAAACTCAACTTGGCCATGTGGGAGTATGCTGCTCGCCCTGTGTCACTTTTATCATCTACCTGCGTAAGGGTATAAATAATCCAAAGAAGAATAATGATGTTTGATAACCACACCATAAACCTACATTTATCATAACTTACAGTGATTCACACTTCAGCTTTTTTTTTTTTTTTTAAAGGTTGCATCAGCTGCAAAAAATGTTTGTTCCATTGAGGGAAAATATTACAAATTTGCTTCCCAGAAGCTGTAACAAAATAACAGAACCTCCCTGAACAACAAAAAGAGCACTTTTTATGAAAACACCGTGATTCGCTTCAGAGCTTTTTGTTCCAACATCCTGAATAATGGTCTTACTACAGCATGTAGCTTTAGTCTAGAATAGCTTGCCTGTGTATGTACAGATTCTAAAAATCAAAAATAGTCAGAACATCTGTACAAATCTGTTCATGACCCGACTACACAAACCTAGGATCTTCAAGTTATTTATTTCACAACATATTCTTAGAATCTTCAGTCTTAAGTCATTCTGTCACATCAGCATTATGCTGTGAAAGAATAACAGAACAAACTTCCTTCAGAGCAGTAACAACGCAAGATGCAACTAAGCACTATTTTTTAAGCATCACTAAAACTACATTTTATTTTATTTTTATTAACCAATTCATCATCTTGTCAATGAAGTGTGGAATAATTCTAGATTTCTTATTTTCTGCTCCTTGTTTTTTAACACCAACAGTCCAAAGTGCATAACCCTCCTGGTTACTTTCCTGTATGAGTTTTTTTTTAAACAGGAGAAATTCATCATATGTGTAAAGATGAATTAAGGTTATGTTTACCATTTTTGCTTATAGAGTAATCAACCAATCAGCTGTCATTATAGCAGTACATTCATTTCATTTCAGGTTTAAATACCTTATTGTGTCAACACATATAGAATATACAAAGCCTCTTATGTTATTTCTACATGTGTAGTAAAAAAAGCGAGGCTTTTAAGACTAATGCTGGTGTGTTGCATGAGTGCAGCTGGAAGTGACTGACCCTGGGTGCCTCTGGAGGAGGAGTCTGGCTGCTCCTCAGTCGACTCTCATTCTCAGAGTTGTTCCCGTTCTCTGTGTGACTCGCTGGAATGGTGTGGCTTGTTGGTTCTGACCCAGACTCATGCATCTGGACTTCAGTGACCTGAGAGAGGAAACGATTATTAATGAAAACAGCTGGCTAAAGAAGAACAAAAAGAAACGCAGATAGCAGAAAACGGAAAACACTCATTTCTGGGTGTTTTGGACTTTTAGTCACAAGTGATTAGTGGTCCATTCTGTTCAAAATGTTATTTAATAGAGTCTGAAAAAGGCCTTATAATTTCAAAGACTTCTCTTTTTACTTGTGCTGAAAGAAAAAGCTGACGCACTAAAAGTTAAGAACTACCCTGTTATAGCTCGATCGTCCAAGACAAACATTCTCTTCTACAAGTGAGAGAGGAACATGCTAGGTCTATTTGTTGAATAAGCGAGTGCTGCCATGACTACTGTAAACACAGGGGCCCTGGGTCCGTGTTTATGTGCAAACATATCTTCCTTCTGGAACAATTTACCATTAACCAGGTGGTGCGATAAACGGCTGTGGCAGGTAGTACAATGCACAAGTAGGCTTTTATGTATACAGCTTGGGAGTGTTTGAGTCAAACGCTTGGCAGCATAAACAAAGGTAAATAAAAGTAGGCAAACAAATAATGTGAGCAGATGGAAACCTACACAGCAAGCCTCAAACGAATCAGGCCACATTGCCTCCAGGATAATATGATTATGTTTAGGGTTACTCGACTATCAAATTCACAAGCTGAAATCAAACAGCAAGGCCTCACTTAAACAACATCTGTAAGATGATCTGATTAGACCGTGTACATTCAGAAGAACTCTCGACCAAAACTGTTCCAGCAGTCAGATATAAATGAGTAATAGAGGAAGAAAAAAGCTCTACTCGTGGCCTTCTATTGGGCAGGACTAATAGATAACTACAAGTGGAAAGTTATGTCTAGGTGCCACAACATATTCATATGCCAGGCATATCACAGATGGGTAAAACTGATGTAATTCCTGCAATCTTAAACTAACCCTATCTTATCAAAACAGGTTTCCACTGTATTTGCTTTTGCTTTCAGGAGCAGGATTAGATCTGCAGACAAAGGGCAGTGTTTCCTGTAGACATTTTTGAAGATGTCAGGGGTGATTTTGGACATATAAACCAGGATGACTGACTGCTTGGTCCGTTCAACATAGTTTACCCTCAAACATTATTTCTAAAAAAAAAAACACATTTCTTCCAGATACTGCAGGATTAGATATGCTCGAGTAGTTGTGCGTCAAAGCAACTCATTTTGAGGTGAGCTGTGTAAAAAGAGCACAGTGAATTTTGACTTTATTTAAACTATTCTCACCACGGGGGAAACTCTCAAGGAGTGGGGGCCACCCCTCTTCAAAGAATGCAAAGGAAACCCTGCAAAGAGGCCTTTCCTTGTGAAAGAGTAAACAATATACACCCGCACCTCAGGTTGCCAAAGACAAAAGACGAGAAATGTAAATCATCAAATCCCCTCGGGTGAAGCAATTTAAATTTAAATCAGTGATGTTTAAATATGTGTATTACAGATGGAAACATTGCTGATTTTTTTTTTTGGAATTTATGTAATAAATACCCCCAATTATTAAAAAAAAAAAAAAAAAAAAGTAAAATAACATCACCATTTAATAGACAAACAAAGGCGGATAAAAAAAACTAACAGGACATCACCAACACTGTTACTTAAGTTCCTCATTATCAGGCCATGTATGAATATTACCTACAGCTACAATTATTAGGATTTGACCGCTTTCATAGTGGATCAATATTTTAGTTTGTGATGCACTCTCTTATTCGGTATAGTCTGATAAATCGTCCAAGGGAACACTACACATCTGCAGATATATAAATACTTCTATCATTACTAATGATAATATATATCATTAGTATTATTATTACCATCTGGAGCTGATTCAGCCCTTAAACGTCAGATTGATACTGTTGTTACCATCTATTTCCTTTTTCCCAAATTCAACATGTGGCAGATCGAGGGAGCTGGTTTCACCTCCACAGCCGACAATTCAACCCAAGAAATCAACACAGTCAACGTCATAATTTAACTATTGAACGGAGGTTATCTGTTACATTTTACTGTGTTTATTAAGGTAGTTGAAATGTCGTAAATTTAGCTTAGCGCGATATGAATGGAATCAATATCCGTTAACAGCAACCATTGCGGTCTCACGTTGGCGTGGAGGAGTTCTGCTCGCGTACAGACGGGTAAGGTATCAACACGGACAACATATGAGGTTTTAAGTTTGTTTTTAACCCGAGCTTATCATATTATGTTGTACATAACATGTTAGTTACACTGGTAAACATATTTCGACCAACCTTGCGGGTGGTATTCTAACAGTAAGGTTTCAACGAAAGCTAGCCTGCCCACCTATGCTGCTAGCAGGTTTAAGAAACGTTCATCTCCACCTCCTCTTCGTTTTGCAAAATAAATAATAATAACACAATTAACTCATAATTTAGTTTAATATCCATTTAACGAGTGTCATCGCGATATTGAACAAACGCGTACTCACCGAAATGTGAGGGGGCAGACAGTCTTTTGACTCGGGGTGGTGTCTGGAGAATGAACCTCGAAGCGGCACCAGTACCTTCCTTGGTAGCGAGCTAGCCACAAGTTGCTAACAGTGGGCGTGGCTAATGTAAAAGTAAACAATGGTGACGTCACGTCCACACGAGAGACTGTTACGGACCTTACAGACCCAAGACAGTAAAAGGAGAAGACTTTATGTCCCCTAAGAGAGCCTACGGATTTTTTTTTTTTGTTTTGATTTTGCTGTATCATATTTTAAGAACATTTAAACATGTATGGCGTGCACACGGAAACATTTGTGTTCTTAAAAATTAACTTCTGACAATAACTTAATGACATGAATTTCCTGGATTTAAAAGGCATTTAATCCATACAAGTCTGTTTTCAGGTGAAAATGTGGTCAGTGTTAGTGTCGGATTTTTATGAACTACGTTTATGTCAGTGCTTTGATGCAACCACAAGGGGTCACATTTTTCCTTCTTGCAGTCATGAAATGGTGCCTTGACTCCTGTAAGATGTGAGCCTTGTGTCTTTGCATCATACATAAATTGGTGTAAAAATGTACAGTATCTTTGTCCCAAAGGTCATTCAATAACTTGCAATCATTTCAGTTGTAAAATGAGATTTATTCTTATGAAAATTAGCCCATTTCTATTACACACAAACATACTGCAAAAAAACCTATTTGGTAGAAAGGAAGAAAACACAATTCCATACACAACTTGGAATCTGACATCAGCGCAAACAGGATATACTGCAGATGAATATCTTTCTTTAGCCGTTGATATTCTCATTAAACGCGAAGAAAGTATTCAAAATGCCAGAGAGTGAAGTTGATGCTTCTTTATTTGTCAAACATGTGTAAAACTAATCGAGAAACATGAGTCTTTATAAATCCAACATGCTGAACACGTGTGACATTCTAAACTGCTGGTGAACACAAGGCACCATCCAAGATCAACAATCATTTACAAAGTCTGAGATCGTAAGTGAGTGGTCAACTGTGTATGTTCAATGATATAGCATTGAAATGTCATTATTCCACTACTTTAAACATTATTACATGAAGATTAAGGGTGAGGGGTAAAATTCAGCTATTTTTTGGCACCTCCTCAAATGAATGTTTTAGCATGAACAGTCTCTCTGCGGGTTTCAAAGAATACTTCACGACTACAAAGAAATGACTCTTCTACCCATGTACTAGATGTAGAACTCAGAATAATCTGCACAGAAATGGACCATAAAAGTGCTGGCTGAGATGTGTAATAACTGCTCAAATCAGATTTTGATCAGTGCATATACAGCTTATTTTTGTGAAGGTTTAGGGGGGTTTGATTATTCAGTATTTATCCTATAGGCAGCATAATCCAAAATGGTTGTTTTCACAAATTTAATTTGAACACAAGTCAGTTGAATACATAAAAACACATTGAATAACCTCGTTTTCTACACTAAAGCAGAAAAAAAAGAAAAACTCAACGTGAACCAAAACAGTTTTACGATTGATCAGAAAAGGGTGACGACACAAAACCAAGCTGGATTTGGTCTCAGTCATCATAACTCCATGTAAACCGAGAAGGACTATCTGGTGACTTAACACAAACAGTAAGAAAACAAAGTGCTTGATTTAGGGCAGAGCTTGAACAAACTAACAACCATGACACTACATATTCTGCAGAATAAAAAATGATTGCATATCTTTCTCAGCGTCTACCTACGATTTTTGTGCACTGGGGTCTTGAAATTGCAACGTGAACATAAGCTTTCCACAAATCACGATTATCCTAAAGAAAGAAACGGGAAAAAAACAAAGACAAATGTGCAATTGTCTGCTCGAATGGTAGAATTACAGCATACTTAATCCGTAGGTTCTCCAGTATAGGCAGCAGTGTTTTGGCTGTAACAAACAAAACAGGGAAAAGAGGCGACTAGAAAAGCCTTGTAATGTAAAGTGATAATACAGGTTCAATTTGTGGAACCGAGCCTCCTGCTCTTCCAAAAACTAGATTCAATTTAAAGACCAACCAAGCTATTTCTGTTCTCAGGAAACAACAACTATGCTATAATACATCTAAAAACAACCTGACTGTACATGATCTGCTGTTTTTGGTTCTGCAAAATGTTTCAGTATAAAAACATACAAACACTGTCGTAGATAAAATCAAACTAAAAGGGGTTTTCTACTTAATAAAAGTGACAATAATAAAAGTATTCTGGGTCACGTGATGGATGACAGAAGTGCTCAGAAGATGAAAAACCCCATCCACTAAGATTAATAATACATCGGCTACATTTTGAGGTAATTTAGATGACACAAATACAGCAACGTTAAACTCAACTGCATCAAAATTTTGCCCAAACATTATCCAAAATAAGCATTTAACAAGTACATCTAAAGGTGTTCTGCTGTTCGAGCTGTGCTAATGTCTTGGTCGACCTCCTTCAAATGCATGGTGCTCCTCGTGTGCTGAAAGATTAAAGAAAATAAAAACATCAGCGCCTGTTTTTCCCGGTGTTATCGTTATTCCATGATGAAGGTTAACGATCCAAGATGATACTCACGTTTGTAAAAGACAGCTTTAAAGGGTATTTGTGGGAGGAGCTCATTGATCCTCCCTAAGATCTTTGACTCATTAGCACATGAAGCATTTCCGTTCCACACCTGAAAGACATCCTCTCTGTCTCTTACGCTGACGCTGACCCCGACAACTTCATCATCTGCAAGAACAGCAAAAGAATTAAAGTCACTGCAATAAAACAACATGCTAAATTATTATCTTCCTCTACCTACAGCACCCCCCCCCCCACATGATCCAGAACTTTACCTGAGGCACAATAATCACTGAACTGTTCTCCAATGGTCGCCAACAGCAACTCTTTCCACACTGCAGACTGTAAATGTGAGACAAATTCTATGAATGGCAAAATCATCATAATTAAGAAAGACTTGTATAGATTATGATACTTACAGTGCATTCTTTGGGCACTTTCATTTTCCAAACACCACCTTTAGCATTGCTCTCTTCTTCCCTGGATTCAAAATGCACACAAAATGATATAACACAAACTATTCCAGAAGAATCCTCTGAAAACATGCATCTTTAAATTCACACTCACCAGAGGGGTTTTCTCTCTCCTCGCATCAGATGGTAGCTACATCTCAGCGGCAGACTGGAGACCCCGGGTATGTTGTTGTAAACTCTCCAGAAGTTCTACTCAGGTGCAGAGATGAAAAGAGGAAACAGGTTCCTTTATTTTTTTATTGAATGATTTACTGGCACAGGGTGTACAGACTCACAGCTGACTTTGTAAATATTTCACATGTGGTATATGCTAGAAAATCTCTACCACAGCTTGTTTCTCGATCGCCCTTGCAGGTCACACATACAAAACGTAGTTATGAATTTTCCAACACAGCTGCAATTAAAGATGTTTTACAGTGTACTTAAGCTCTTTAACATCTTTCCAAATAACCAGGTTCTACCAGGGTGCAAAAGCATACACTCCACCCTCATTTTTAATTTCTGCACACTCAATTGAATGGACGCAAAAAAATAACAATTTTATTTTTATTTTTTTATTTTTTTTAAAGAAGTTTTTATTTTTTTTAACAATAAGTAATCAAGGCTTTCAAATGACCACAGTGACTCGTGTTTATGACAGGTGCACGTGACCTGTCTGTTCACCGAGGGGCCACATGCAGGCCCCTCTGGACTTTAGTCAAGTTCGCTTTCCAAACAATGTGACGGCAGATTTCAGCAGAAAACAATAAAATAATAATAAAGGGAACACCCCAAAAAAAAAAAAAAAAGATTCAGAGTCAGATTGAAACTGCTTTGTGTTATCTAACTGTACCCAAGACTGACTATATGCAGTTTGACCTCTATCACAGGCAGGCAGTGATGCTGCCAACATTTTAGTGGCTGCCTGTTATTGCTGCTACTAAAATCTGCATTCTGTTTCCCTTTTGATACGAGCCATAAAACAAAGCTTGTCTGGGACTTTGGCTATTTTTTTTTTTTTGGGGGGGGGGGGAACGACGACTCCAAAATCAGTGTCATTTCTGCATATGTTCTGTTTTGAATGTAAAAGAAGCATATGTTAAAACCACTTACAGTGTGCCTGCTGGAGATATACTCATGTACCAAGACTTTAAAAACATCTCACCTGGACAGTCTCAACCGTGTAGATTTTCTTCAGGTTTGACTCGCATTCAGCTGCTGTAGTTCCAGGTAGAGACCTGAAATGTAGATATACTTAAATGCCATTGGTTTTATTTGCCTCTAAACAAAAAAGGAAAAGGGACCTCGGGTGTTCTAACTTGACATTTCCTATACGGGGGGCTATGTAACTCAGACATGTTCCACTGAGCTGCCCTCTGAGCAGACAGGTTAGAGGGGATCAGATGACAAATAAGCCAGTAAACAGTAAACAACACTGACCCCGTTTGAACACAGGACCCTGTGATTTGTACACACTGTGGATGATGAGGCTTGTCTTACTCAGGGTCACTTGTGTGTTATGTTATTTCTAATGTAGTTCTAATAAAAATGTCCATATTTAAAAAAAAATAAAAATAAAAAGATGGGGGGGAATATTTGTTTTAAGAAAATAAAACAGGGATCATAATGAATTTTAATCTAAAAGAAAGAAAGTGATGTACTGGACAAAATGGCAACAGGCATATGAGCAGTGACTCAACAAGTTTTAACAATAACACCAGTGCTCATAAATGGAATAAGAACAGGCTAAGGATGAACTCAAACTGACCTTGTATGAGATCAGCTCGTGTTATTATGTTTAGTCAGCTTGTCATAATTGGGCCCCTTTTTGTTTATTTTAAGATCCCACAAAGTGGAGCACTTGCGTATGTAGGTCAGAGAGAAAAAACAAGTCGGTGGAAAAGCTTCAGGCAGGGGTTTGTATAATGTTGTTTTTTTGTTTTGTTTTTGCTGTGATTTATTCAGACATCAGTCCTTCTGTGTCTGATAAATGTTATCTAAGGTTGACTTGTAGCAGGCCTGATAATGTTCGTCATCTCCTTTCTTTGTTCTCATTAAAAAAAAAAGGTCAGCAACAAAGAGTTCACCTACTTACAGCTGTGAAGAGAATAATCTGACTACGGCGGCGAGAGGGAGGGAGGGGGGGAAATAATCACGAAGTTTCTTACCGATCGAGCCAAAAAGTCCACGGAGAATGCAAAGGCAGAGTGTCGTTATCGTTGTCACTTGAAATCCTCTCCAAATCTCTGTCGCTGATGTGAATGTTGTGCTCCAGCAAACCCGGGCTGGATGATGTGTTCAGTGGAAACGCAGCTACCGGAACTGCCATTGTTACCTCTTGGAAAAACCGTCGTCAAAAACTAGCAGATCTTCCCTATACTTGTTTCCAGCAGGACTGTTATCGATGCGTGTATATATATAGGTTCGTTAGGTAAAATTAACCCCTATCAGCAGCTGACTCATTGGTCTCTTTCCCGGTTTGCGCCGTCACAACAACAGAAAAAAAACGATGACGCCCGCTGACAGCCTGCGGCACCTACAGCGCGCCAGAAAGGTCCCGAAGTTTCAGTAACGGGAGTCTGAACGTAGCTATACTAAATTATTATTATTTTTTTTTAAATAACAATAACGGTGAAAAACGTATGACTAACGTATTATACCGTCGCAAGTACTTTGTTGTTCTTTCGCTTGTTTGGAACGCATCTTCCTGCAAAATGTAGTATGTAACTTGAAGCTGCGTTCAGGTGCCTCTTGGATGCTCGGAGATACCAATTTAAAAAAAATCATTTCCCATATTTAAAGTGTTCTCACTTCTTATCAAATTAAAACGTATTGATGTAAAGTATATGTGTTCTGTGTTTTTTTTTTCAGGTAACTACATGGACATCAACGAACTGCCCTATCTTTTTTACCACATACCTAACTAATACGCTGCGTGATGACAGCTAATAAATATGTTTTAAACCTCTGCGTGATTTCACATAGCTTCTACTAGATTATCAAATTGGCTACCGTTTTGTGCACCAATTTACCAAACTAATGTTTCGTTGTTTCGTCATTTCACGTTCAGTTTCCCAGTCAAATAACTTATTTTTCCGATTATTCCCCTCACCGTGAGGACGCACGGTTGAGGCATGCGCAGACCTCACTGCCACCAGCTTTGTTGGGTTGCTACCTGCTACTGCTAACTAGCAAGTATTTCCTGCCTCTTTCTGGACACAGCTATGGACATCGACGCGTTATTGGAAGCGTTTCAAGGCAATGTTTACATTTATTTAAAAAGAGCGATTGATTACGAGTTAGGAATGTATATATTTTTGTTATGTTCCCCGGCAAAACATGTAATGCTTGCTAAGTACGTTACGTACTGTAACTTAGCTTACTGAAACGATTATCAAACGTGCTGTGGAGGCACTTGGGGACAAACTAATTTAGTATCTGATTGATCAAGCTAGTTCGATCTTGTGGTCTACAAGAAAGACATTTTGGGGTGTTTCTACATTTATTTCACGTTTATTCTAATTGTTAAGAGATTATATACAGAGCTAGCTTTGTGTAGCGTCACAATAAATACGCCAACATAATAACTTGTTCAGAAACTTTCCAGTTAGTTGTTCTCATTATATTATGCTCCATCATGCCTGAAACCTCCTCTGAACAGTTTTTAAGAATCAATACATTATATACATTATTATCTAATGTGTGTCTTCTGCTTTGGGCTATTTTGAAGAGATAAAATGAGGAAGGAGGGAGGGAGGAGTTATAATTATTAAGTAGTATAATCATTGTTTGGTTTGTTAGTTTTTGCAGCTATATTTTGGCTGCTTTTGTGTTTTTGTTTTTTTTTGTTTTTTTTGATATAATCAACAACTCAACTGATTTGTCTGTTTCATGTGGGTTTTCACAGATTATGAGAAAAAAGGCAAGAAAGAAACCTGTCCGGCTCTGGAGCAATTCTTGTGTCATATTGCCAAGACAGGACAGCCACTGTAAGTTTTCCTCAAAGGCTTATTATTTTATTTATAATTTTATTTATGGTTTATTTGATAGGGATGCATAGACAAACTGAAAACAAGCAATCCAATGCAAGTGTCCTAGTGTTTATAGCTGGTGCTAATTTGCAGCCAAGAAGGGCTTTTGTGTAAATAAAATATAAAAACAGTTAAAGAGTTGTACACTAGGATACAGATAAGATGCACATTTAGCCTTTTGTACAAACGACTAAATGCTTACAGTCTTCGTATCCAATTTCTTCCAGGATCCCATGGTCACAGTTTAAAATGTACTTCATGTTCAAGTTGGAAAAAGTCATGGAAGATTTCCATGCTTCAACACCAGAACAGAGAGGACCACACAATCCCAACGTTGACTATGTTCCTTTTGAAGACATGAAGAAGAGGATCTTAAAAATAGTGGATGGTTATAACGGGTGAGTAGAGCTCGTAAACAATCCACTAGTGGTGCACATCCCAGTTCGTATCCAAACACAGATTTAGAGAATAATATAACATTGTGCCTTTTAACATCACTACAATTCTCAATCAATTTCCTTGACTCTTTTTCACTAAGCTATACATTGTTTCCTGTAATAATAATAATCCGATTCCAATACTAGCAGTTAGATAAACCAGAACTCCCTTTTATTAAGAAAGTGATTTTAAAAGTCTGACTACAACAGTCTTTAATGATAAAACTGCAATATTTGAACATAACAAACAGAACCTGAATCATTCTCTGAATACAAGTTTGCTGTAATCTACAGATTTTATTTTTGTGATTTAATTTTCTTAATCTGTTTTTCTCTAAGCTTTGACAAGAGTTGAACCTGTAACATACACACACTGTTCATTTAGCGCGCGCGTGTGTGTGTGTGTGTAATACTTGGAACGCACACAGCGCTCAGCAGGCTGTAACGTTACTGACGTGAAGCTACCAGGTGTTTTTTTTTTTTTTTAAACACGCAGCCACTAGCTGATGCCTGCATGACAAACACAGACAGTGTGAGATCAAACAGAGAAAAGTTGAAGCAGCGTTTGATACCATCCTCACTGAAATATCAACGCTTCATGACCCACTTCTGCGTAAAATTCCGTGAAAAACTTGCGGGAAAATACGTTTCTAAATGTGTTCCTTTTTCTCACCGGGAATCCGCACAAAGATTTAGCGGCAGTATATTTATTGTACACAATGTTAATAAACCTTCCATCCTTCATATGCAGCCCGAACGGAAGGGGGGGGGAGGGGTGATACAAACAGATCAACGGTGGTCTGTTTCACCATTACTATCCACTTAAGAAATTCCACACAAAAACCATCCCCCACAAACCCTCATAGAAAACTGAACAAAGTAGCACGTCAATCAGTGCATGTGCACACCATCATTGGTGATTTCCTCTCATGTGCTAAACTGAATGGAAGTTTCTTTGCTCAATGTTTTGCATGCTGTTCCCATCACATATTTGCATCTTTAATCGTCACACCTGGAATTCTCATAATGAATATCCGCATAGTAAAAGTACTGCGTTAAAAAAAAAGCTTAAAAAACTCAATTAACTAATGATATGATATGAAAAAAATCAAGTTCCTCATCAAAGCATTGACTGAGTGAACTTTCCTCCAGAATAGAAGTATGTTGACCAGATGAATCATTTATGTTCATGTGTTTGGATCAGGAGTTGGACCAGGTTGGTTCCGTTTTTTTATGCAGTATTAACTTCAATATGCCTGTTGATTATTTTATTTTCCCAGAATCCCATTCACCATCCAGCGTCTATGTGAGCTTCTTACGGATCCAAAGCGTAACTATACTGGAACAGACAAGTTTCTCATGGGGTTAGAGAAGGTGAGAACTACACTGCCCACAAACTGTAAAAAAAAAAAAAAAGATGAATCAATGTTTAAAAACACTTAGTGTAGCTTCAAAATGTCTTCTTATTTAAAAAAAAAAATGTTTGTTGTTGCAGAATGTGATGGTGGTCAGCTGTGTTCACCCCTCATCAGAGTAAGTACTTTAGCTGTTAAGCTTTTCGTCCCCTTGCTCTGCTCGCTGCAGTATTTTCCCGTTCATTGCTTCAGATGCAAAATGTCACCTCCCTTGAATGTGTTCATTTAGTCAAACTTCCAAAGTTCCATTTAGCACACAAGTTGATTTTGTGCCTTTCTGCTTCTTTTTGAAGGAAAAATGGGGCCTCCAGTGTAAACAGAATGAATGGAGTGATGTTTCCTGGTAACTCTTCTCTGTACTCAGACAGGTGGGAGCCACACACTTGTCAGTGATTGAGTCATTTCCTTGTAAAGTGGAAAGTTGAACTAGTTTGGACCCAAATATGAGAACAAATTAAGGATATGTTAATAGTTGTTATGTCTTTCCAGTCACTTTTGGTTTTAGTGGTTCTGCTGATTTCCCACCTTGTGTTATGTGTTTCTTAAATATAGTTATGCTACCTTTTTTTTTTTTTTTTTTTTACAGTCGAAATGTAAATGGACCAGGCACACCGAAACCCCACTTCAGATCAAAACTGTCATTGTCAACTTCACTTTCCACCAACGGGCTCCCTGACTGTCCAGTCAGTAAAGAGCCAGAGCCGACCACAGAGGATGTGGAGGCACACCATATCAGGTAATTTGAGCACTCATGTATGGTGTGTACTGTAATATATGAAGTTCATTTAACTGTCCAGGACATCTAAAATAGCTGTCAAGCTCACACACTCCCTCCACACATCAATCTTCTCATGAGCTACTCATTGCTATAACGTTGAGTATAACATTAGATGGACTGATTCCTTGTGTTTCTGTCCTTCCTGCAGCGATTCTTCACCCTCAGAAGGTGACATTGCACCAAACACTGGGATAAAGAAGAAACACTCTGACGAGGAGGAAGAGGAGGAGACTTCCGATGCAGACAAACGTGAGGTCAAGAGGCTCAAGTTTGAGGAAAAAGAAGAGGATGAAACAGAAAGTGAAGAGAAGGAGTCATCGTGTTGTAAAGGCACAGCAGAGAGCTCGCCAGAGACACCCGAGTCTTCAAAAGACTCCTGTGGTCAAGAGCTGGTGGTCAAAAGTGGAACGTCTAGTGACACACCGACTACTTCAAAGGATAGTGGTAGGTTTGAACTCGTCTCTTTTTCTGAGGTGTGACCGAAGTATTAGGTGTTTCGGAGAGAACTCCCATGATTCCCTGCCAGCATCAATGTCATCTATTAATGTGTTGATTGAGAGAATCTACGTACTGTGCCTTTTTAAAGGAAGAAAAGAGTGTAGAGGTGGGGAAAAAAAAGCTTGACTTCATCATTGTTTTTAAAACCGTTAACAGTGATCGTATTAAGTTAAAAATAGATTAAAAAAGAGATTCCTTAAATGGCTCACCATGCTTGAAAATAATTGGGTTGTGAGATTTGACATCAAGCATAATTTAAAGGCCAAAATGGTTATTCAAAATGCTGAATGGCCATGCTTGCCAAACTCCTGCCATCAAGAGTCTCCTCCTGGCTCTGCCGTCCTGATCCCATTCCAAGTAGAAGTGTGATTGTTAATAATTGTGGGTTAGTGCATAAACGTTCAGAGAGAGACTGCTGGCATGGTGTCACAGTTTGCTGTTTCCTGTATCTTAAATCCTGCAATCCTCTTGTAACTGCAGGACAGAGTCCGACTCAAATTTCATCTTTGGGGACAATACAGTATATCTTATTTTATCTTGAAGTGACAGGAGTTGTTGTGAGACGTAAGAGTACCCAAGAGAAAGAGTTGAAGGTTGAAACAAGCATCCCCCCTCCTTCCAATTCAATCATAAGGAGATTTTAAACACAGTTAGAAAATAGAAAATAAATGCATTCACCAAACACAAGAAGGCTGAATTGCTTCCTATTTTTCTATAGTCTTTATTTTTAAACAATGTGTGTCACCCATGGCTTCATTAGGTTTGCCAGACAATACACTGCACAGGTGTTTTGTTAACGAGGCTGCAGCTGCTCTGAGTCCAATCAGCAACAGGATGGATAGCCTGCTGAGTAGACTCCATATATGGTCATGTCTCCATGCCTAATATCTCTATGATAATGTTTGTATTTGAGGAGGAGAGTGATGTAAATAGTCGTTGGTGTCATACCTCTGTGATAGATTACTGTATATATATATATATATCTCTTATATAAGAATATTAAATATCTCTATTTCAAACAGCTAGTCCAACATCTTAGAAATTTGAAGACATCACTTTGGGCTTTGTAAATTTGTGATGTATACATTTCACAATTTCTAAGAGCTTATGAACAAACGATTCATCAGTTATTTATAAAATAATTAACGTGAAAATAATTGTACGCTGCAGCTAATATTGTCTCCTTTGGTCCTCAGAGCCCAGCAGCTCTGACCCTGAACCTTCAGAAAGGGAAGAAGACCCATTGGACAGAGAGGACAGCTGCAGTCTCGAGAAAGACGGCAGCCCGGAACAACCTGAGCCGCCTGCTCCGTCAGAGAAGAGTGCAACCTTTGACGGAGAGAACAGCAGCAGCAGCAGCAGCAGCAGCAGCAGCAGTGACGGAGAGGGCGCGTCCAGCGACAAGCAGGTGCCCTCTTCCAGCGATTCCCCTGACTTGTCAACAGAGGTCGATGCCGACAATTCAGACAGCACAAACACTGCGACAGAGCCCGGAGAACATGACTAACATGAAGCCCAGTTTGCCAACTGACTCTTTTTACACTGTATTTCACCACACCAAGGGTATATCTGTAGCACTGTGGACCTCAAGACACCAGGACCAGGAGCGATGTGGACCACAAGATTCCTCACGAGTGGATCTTTTCGTCCTCTTCAGTTTGAACTACACACGGCTACACATCCCCTGGTCTTTAAACTGGAAGGAAATGATTTAAATGAGATTACGTGGACTCAGCTTTTTTCAGCGTTGACTAATAGTTTTTCTAATCTGTGTTTCCTGATTTTTATAATGTGATTCATAATTTAACCTTGATTACTCTTTACTTATTTGGCATGCATTTCCAAAAGATACATTTGAAGCTTGAAGTTTGATTTTGGCCTAAGACGAGTTGATTGGACTATGTTTTTGAAGAATACGTCTCAGTTGAATGAAAAACACACGGTTTGCTTTCTCTATAAAGCACATACCAGAAAATGTATTTCTTTTTAATATTATTGTAGTACATTTATTTGCATTGACCACTTGACAGATACAGCTACAGTTTGGAGTAGTCGAGGTATTGAGCCAATATTAACACAAACTATTGCCAGTAGTTCCCAGTTTGGTCGGATAGTTTTTGGCCTAAAGGAAACCCGTTCTGCTTTCTGATCCATCAACAAGACCGTAAGGTACTTTTACACTTTCTGTATGTCATACCTTTGTTGTACAACTGTCCCTTTTGATAGCTTGGATTTCTACAGTATGTATCTGTAAATCAGTTTTTGTAGACTTGTAATACTTGTCCACTGCCTTCGTAGATCAGTCCGCTGAAATGGAATGCTTGAGGTTGTATCATAGTATTCATGGAAAGCAATAAATGCTCAAATTGGAAACATAGTTTGCTCTGTTAATATTATGGGAGTTGTTATTTTGATTTGCAAATTGAGTCACTTTTTGTACCTTTTAGAACAATAAGAAGACGTGAATCAGAAGATTTTATTAATCAGTCACATTGGAGGTTTTACTTTTGGTTTTGTGGATACAAAAAGTCATCTTGCCAAACAAAGGTTCATGACAGAACACAATTAATTTTAAGGTTGTCACTATATGCTAACATGCTGCTGAACTCACCTGCCATGAAACACACTGGTGTTAACCAATCAATGCTGCCTTATTTATTATCCATTCAATTAGTGCTCCTCTATTGTCTGTGTGTCAGCATGATTGTTTTGATCGTCTACGTCTAGTTATGGCCGGTGGTTAGCGTTGAGAAGGTTCCTGGTTCGAACCCCTTTTGGTCAGAGCCTCTGCGTAGAGTTTGCATGTTCTGCTTGTACATGCGTACGTTCTCTGGCTTCCTCCCACTGTTCTAAGACATGCTTGGTGACTCTAAATTGCCCGTAGGTGTGAATGTGAGTGTGGCTGGTTGTCACTCTCTATATGTCAGACTGCTGACCAGTCCAGGGTGTACCCTGCCCATTGGCCAATGACAGCTGTGATGGACTCCAGCCCTCCCGCGACCCCCAAAATGGTAAAAGAATAATGTATGTATGGATAGAAATGCCTGTAGCAAGGACATACATATTGTATATATATTTTTAGACATACTTTCACGGCCCACAGCGGATGAATCAAACAAAATGGTGAAGCACTGTCCCTCAAGTGTCTCCATGAGTTAGACATTCATTGATTCATAGTGAAATACCTTGAAAGCATGAGATGAAATTAATATCTGCAAAACAATTACTAGTGTGATCAAAGACTTTGAACTTTAATAACCTCTATCTCTTCCAGTTCAAATTGATTTTTTTTCATTCAGTCCAATTATATTTGTTCATGACCACATTTTTGCAAAACTCACTTCCCAAACTGCTTAGCTGAACCAAAAGGCTAAAATACAAATGTTCCTGCTTGCACGCTGATCAAATGTGTTGGTTAAACATAAACACACCTGAATATTAAGATGTCAACATTACCACTGTTTGCTCGTTAGCATGCTGATGTACTGTAAACATGCTGATGTAAGCATTTAACTAAAAAGGAAAATGATTATATGTATTGATTATAAGGAACAAAAAAACAAAACAAGAGAAAGAGCAGGAGACTGTTGAACATGTTCATCATATGAAGTAAGCATGCTGTGATGCTAAAAGTGGCCTTGACACCTCTAAGCTAAGATTATCACTCACCCTGTTGTCAGCACATTTCATCGGCCAGGAAGGTATTGGGCCAGGCTAAGCTTACACCTGTAAACAATGGACATGGTTAAACCACTAACCGTGATTTTTTTTTTGTTATTTCCACACTTCCAAGGACCTCTCCACTGCCCAGTGCTCATGAAAAACCAAAACCTCATAGTTGTTTCCACTTATTTACCTAATATGACTGCTCTCTCTCGTAATGTTGCAATCTCGATGCCACAGAATATTTATCAAAGGATTCAGGAAGACTGATTCAGGCATGTAAACAGTGATTAGGCTCAAAACAAATAACCTGGCACCTAAAGGTCTGAGCTTTCAGGGATAACAAAACGCTTCGTCTGTGTGAGTCATCAAACTGATTTTTTTGTAACTTAGGGAGCACTTCAGTGATTCAGCTTCACATTTCCATAAAGGTTCAGATGAGAGATCAGCAAGGAATCATCCAAGCTTAGCCACCAGTGCCTGAGATATCCTGAATCGTATTTCTTGGCTACAATTGGTGAAGCTCTATCAGAAATGTTGAGTCCCTTATCATTAATTCATTTCATCAATTTGTGAATTTAGACCTTCTTTGAGATGTATGTATTTTGACCAAGATGGTCTCTAAACAGTGTTTTTATTTCATCAATTCATTATTAAATCAGCGGTAGGCTATATTACTGGAATTTCTGTGCAAAGAAAGCTGGATGATTGTATAGTTGACCTCATGACTGGTATAAAAAGTCAGTTCCAACACAGAGATGGCACTTGGAGAAAGTTCAATATCTGCTCTGTGAACAGGAAACACTGCTCTTCTGGTTATTGTCTATAGATAACAGGCCCTTATTCTGAGTCAACCATTGCGTGTTTTAGCTTTAGTCCTGCCTGTCCTGTGTGTGTGTGTGTATGTGTGTGTGTGTGTGGTAGATACATAGCTTCACGGAAATCGTCTTATAATCTGTCTGTGAACTAATAGATATTGACAAGTGTCCATTTGTAATCCTTAATCATGTGATCCATGTCAGTCTGTGTCTTACCCTCACCTTTCACAGGGGATTTGCCATAATAGAGAGCTCAATAACAGCTCAGCTTTCAATGAACTGTCGGGTCATTTTCATCATTTTTGGTGTTTCCTGATTCGCACGGTTTGTTGCAGTAACTGGTGGTAACTAAGGATTCTTTTTCTGTGGACTGTAGAGGGAATATTTTAAAGGTCTTTTAAAGGTCAAAGAGTTTTGTGTAATGTAAGACATTGTTTCAGTCATTAGGGGTTTGAAGTTAAAAGTCTCCGCCATGGGTCAGCGCCTGAGTGAAGAAGGTGATCCAGACAAGGAGATTGATGCCGCAGAGCTGCAGGAGTGGTATAAAAAATTTGTCGTGGAATGCCCAAGTGGAACTCTCTTCAGGCACGAGTTTAAGAGCTTCTTCGGTGTAACGGAAAACAAGGCGGCTGCAGATTACATTGAGAACATGTTTCGAGCCTTCGACAAGAACGGCGTAAGTACAAACGTCTGTTGTGTATAAGAGTTATTTGTCTTAATATACTAAGGACACGACAGATGGAGGTTTGTTGTTCTGGCAGCATTTGTGACAATACCGGTGTCTAGTGTGTCCATTATTATGGTCATATTTTAAGAGCTGGAGTAATTTGATAATTAGTGTAAATAAATCAGTAAATAGGGGGCTACATTAGCTCACTTATTAGAGCAGCGGCCACATATAGAGGGTCGGCTCCTGATCCTGACCCTATTTGGTGCATGTTGTCCCCCACTCTCTCTTTCAACCCCCCATGTCACTCTCCAGTTATCCTTTACAAAAAGTCCAAAAAATAATCTTTAAAAAATCAGTTCAACATGTTGATAGTTGAATTATTACAGAGCCTAATTTTCCCATTGTTTGTAATCTTAAATTCATAATAACTGGTCAATAAATCAATTGTTACATTGATCTAAGTTGCAGAAATAAATTGGATTACTGAATCTAGTAAGGAGACTCTTTATATTTTATCAAGTAAACACAGTTCAGACATTTTGTTTGTCAAAGTTAAGAAATATTTTTCTTGCTTGAACATTGCATCTAAATGGCCCTTCATAACATTTGCACCTTCATTTCACGTTCACAGGACAACACCATTGATTTTCTGGAGTACGTGGCGGCCTTGAACTTGGTGCTGAGGGGTAAACTGGAGCACAAGCTGAAATGGACATTTAAAATGTACGATAAAGATGGAAGCGGATGCATCGATAAAACAGAGCTTCTAGAAATCGTTGAGGTAAAACTCACAATAAAATATATTGCACAAATATGTATTTACATTGGGGTTTTGAGATTTTAAAATGTTGCACACTGGATACTTTTGCAGGGTGAATATGTCAATAAAATTAAAAAAAAAATGTTTTAAATTAATAATTTGTAATTTAAGTCTTATTTTGAAAACTGATTTTAGTATTTTTGATGTCTTGTTTTTGCCTCAATGCTCTTTGTCCAGTGTTTTTATGTCTTGACTGCGATTGCAGCAGCTGTAAACTAAACTGTAAACTACGAACTATAAGCAACATTTCATCTGCAAAATATTCAGAACACTTATAATGTTCAAATGGTCTGTAATGAAATGGGATCAATGACAGAGTAGCTTTAACATTTCCTTTCACTCTCAGTCAATTTATCGACTGAAGAAAGCCTGCCATGGAGAGCTTGATGAAGAGTGCAATCTGCTGACCCCAGACCAAGTGGTCGACCGCATATTTGAGCTGGTTGATGAAAATGGAGATGGTGAGTGTATTTAGCGGTTTATTTGGCAAATTAAAATGCTTCATGAATCATTCAAAGGGCCATAATTCAAGTCTCTGTCCATCTGCTTAAATAGCTCTGCAGAGCATGCTCGTGGTCATTGTTGTTAAATGAGAAATAACCTCTGACTATTAAACTCCCTTGTCATTTAGGGGAGCTCTCACTGGACGAGTTCATTGATGGAGCAAGGAGGGACAAGTGGGTGATGAAGATGCTGCAGATGGACGTCAACCCTGGGGACTGGATCAATGAGAGAAGACGCAGTGCTAACTTCTAGTCAGATCAGTCAGCTCCTCCATGTGTAACCAATCACCCTGCTTTGTATCTATATCAGTTTGTATGATTGTAAAAAGTAGACCAAACTACAGTCATCCTGGCATTGTGCCACACTATTTTGCTTGTTAAGAGTAAACCTTTACGGCATTAACGTAAATGAGCAGAATTAGGTTGTCATGTATTGCCATTGCTGCTCTTGCTCTTTTTATATGCATTGTTTTTTTTTACAGATGCTGCAGACATGAAGTACTTGCTTTAAAGATATTAAACACACTTACTTGAAATCTCTTCTCAACTACGTTCCACCACTAAGAGGTGTTTTTTCCATCCGTTTTTTGCTCATTTGGGACGATTATCAAGACTATGTGGGCAAGAGTTTAGACATTTTTCCTCACGCATTTTACAATTTAAATGTGGCAGCTGTAAGAGTTAGAAAACATATAACTAACCATTTTCTCATTGGTACACTACACTCACGGCTTATCCTGAATTGAGACGTTGTACAATATATAGACCACCTGCGTATTTGTGGGGTCTTTTTAAACCATACAAACAACAAATAAAAACATTTTAACACCACCAGTTTACAATTTTTCGACATTAATTCAATTAAGTTTAACAATGCAATGTGTTTTTAATGTTTTTGTGTTCATATAGCCTACAATATACAATACAAAACTAAATCTTAGTGACAAGTATTAAGGTTATTTAGGATATTTTGCTGTTGTCAACTAAAAACCAGAAAGTGACTGTGCACATATTTGCTTAAATACTTATATACTTACACAGAGGCAGAACATTTTTTGAAAATGCTGACGTTTATATATTTACTGACGTCAGTAAGATGTATTTTCTGACTGTCCTGTGGCCAGCCATGTTATAGTCTCAGTTGTTCTCGCGAGAGCTTGAACATATTTCTCGTGGCTGCGTACCAGCCTATCTTTTACTGAGCTTTCAAACACCATCCCGGAAGTCTTTTTCTTCTGCATTGTAACAGCCACTTATATTGCAGTGATAAGCTCTATTTTTCACTATCGAATAATATACGAGCTAACAAGTCATTTAGCAGAGCAGAGCAGAGTATTCCTCGTTTGGGTCCATGACTGCAACGTCACACACGTGAACTCACCGCACTGTTTCCAATGTCGTCCACACCTGAGGAACCAGTCAGCACTCACCAATTTGAGGTAAAGCTTGCACATTAAGTAGGGGGGGGGGGATTTCGTTGTCAAGTAATGTTTCTATCTTAGTTTTCTTCCCATGAACCAGTGTTAATGTCTTGTTCTGGCACCATGCCTCTTCTTTACACGGTGTAATGCTGCCCCCTGCTGGTCAGCCTGCAGAAGACAGCTGGAGCCTGAACTACGTGACTGGGAACCTGTTCTCCTGCCCTGAAGACGAGGCTTTGGCACACTGCATCAGCGAGGACTGCCGCATGGGGGCAGGCATAGCAGTGATGTTCAAGCAAAAGTTCAAAGGGATAGGGGAGTTAAAGGAGCAGAGTGAGTCAGACGTTTCATTAAAAATTCACAAGCAGTGAAAAATGTCCTATCTTTTTGATTCCCTGGTGATCATTTTGTTCAACAGCTTGCTATTCCTTTTTTTTTTAAAAGCTGAAGTCAACAATACATTAAGCTTTACATTGAAAAACAATTCTTATTCTACTCTCACTGACAGTATGACAAACAATCTGTACTAATGTAACACCTCAATGGCTTCACCATCATTGCAATTAAACATTCTTGTGCTTTGCATACATGTGTATATAGTTATCCTCAATCCTCACATAGGGTCACTTAGGAAACCTTCTCTTCACTAGAATATATAAACAAAACATCTCTTGGCTGGAATAATACTTTTTCTGCAAGGCATGAAGTTCATCCATGGTTCAGCAAATCTAAAGGGTCTTTAAAAAACATTATTAAATATGATTTTTGTTGTCTTTTTATATCTAAACAGAAAAGACCGTGGGACAGTGTGCTGTACTGAAACGAGACAGACGTTTCGTCTATTATCTGGTAAAGATGTTAATTTTGAGTAATTTCCTATGCAATGAAAACACAAAGTAGTTTATATTTTTTATGTTGCCTCCCTGTTTTAATCCTTTAGATAACAAAGAAGAAGGCAAGCCAGAAACCAACCTATGACAGCCTGAGACAGAGCCTGGAGGACATGAAGTCACACTGTGTACTGGACGGAGTAACAAGAATATCAATGCCTCGGTGTGTTCGAGTAAATTCTAGTCATGCAGTTACGCTACATCAATTAGAAGCAACAATTTTTAAAGACAGATAACACTTGGTTTGGTTCTTTTTCGGTAACCGTTAAACCGCCTGTTGTTCTCCCGCTCTCTGACAGTATCGGCTGTGGCCTGGATCGACTGGCGTGGGACAAAGTGTCAGAGATACTGGAACAGGTCTTCGAAGGCACAGACATCTCCATCACAGTCTACAGCCTTCCTGAGAAAGCAGAGGCCAAAGTGATGAAGGAACACACGCACAGATGACGAATACTTAGTTAATGCACTTTTCTGTCTTTTCACAAAACATGACAATGATGATAACCTTTTTTTTTTCAATGATAAAAACATGTTGTGTTTTCACATTACACTGAAATAAATGTTCCTTTTTTTGCACTCAACAAAACCTTCCTGAAGTAATGCACATATGACACACTACTACACCACTGTCTATTATTGTAATTAATGGAAATCATTAGTTTTCAACTACTTGACAAGATGATAGCTACTTTCAAAACATGCTAATCAAGACTTAGTATTACATCTAGAGCTTACTGGGGTTTTACCACCTGTTCCCTCTGGTTTTACATCAAGTGGTGTTTTACAAATTGAGCTTTAAATATCAGGTATCTCTCTATTTGTCTTTTCCTGCATCAATTAGTCACTATGTTGACTTAGCAGACAGCGTATTTGCATTTCTCTCCAGGCATCATATAACTTCCCAAATTGCTCATTGTAGCCTCTGCAGATGGTAGGGGCATTGTGTGATCTATTATTGATCTGCTCGGATATTGTGCTTCTGTGCAGCCCCGACACAAATGCAGCCAGGAAGGGACCAGATGTAAGTCAAAGAAAGGAGCGGACGGAGAACCTGACACCACAAAGTAAATCAGTTTTTTTTCTCCTGGATGGGAGATCATTTTAACAAATCATGAAACTGAAGTGGGAAGGAAATGATCTAATACCTCTCAATTTGCTTCGTTTAAAGCAGTCTGTTTTATTAGCTGGATTAAATACTCCAAGTTACAGGGGGCTCCTTTAAATAAATTGATGACATGTACTTCAGGTGTGTGTAATTATCATAAACCTCAGCAGCGAGACAGTCTGAATAACCTCAGTAGTTTGTGACCCTCCCTCTCTGCTCTGGGGCACCTTCAATAATTCATGAGGAAAAGGCATTAACCGCTGTATGCTGCAGCCGCCTGCCTGTCGTCCCCCCCCCCCATATATCCTGACTGGCTGCTGGAAGACTGTACTTCAGCATCACTGCAACCAACCCCCACTCTCCTCCTCCTCCTCTGCCTCCAACTCCCTTCCCATCCCCCCTTCTTGCTTGGCAATTAGACTCCACACTGCAGCAGAGCCACCTAGCCGCGCTGCAGTGAGTGCAGGGAAATCTCCCTTCAGCTGACCTGCTGTCACACCTCAACGTGCTGCTTCCAAAATCTGCCTCCATTCCACCGAATAACCCCCCCCCCCCCCCCCCCCCCCCCCGTCGCTGTCTTTGTTCCCTTCCAGCTTCAGCTTGTCCCACTGCGGTCCACTGATCACTGTTTCTCCGCCGATGCTCTCCCCCATTCCCACTCACTCCTTTTTTCTCCTACATACATCCTCCTCCCTCCCTCCTCCCTCTGTCCTCCATTCCCTTTTTTTTTTCCTTTGATGCGTATGAAATTGCAGAGCTCAGCATTATTCTCCACAGGCACTTAGGGAAAAAAAGAAAAAAAAAAAAAAAAGGAGAGGGATGAGCTGGGCGGGAAGGTTTCTGATGCACCACATAACTGGCACCCCTTCCAATTAAAGAAGAGAGCTTATGTTATTGAAGAGCATCTCGGCCAATCAGGACACAGTGCAGGCAGAGACAGCAGGAAAAAAAAAGCAGCAGAGCGAGTGGGCAAGAGGAAGGGGAAAAAAAAAAACTGCAGTGTGTGTGAGTGTGTGTAGTTTTCATCCCTCCCCTGAGCAGATCTGTATCAATTTGTGTACTCCAGTCTTGGGGTGCATTTGAATGGGTGTCTGTGTGTGTACATGTGGCAGAGTTTACAGGAGGACAGAGTTGAAGGTGTGTCTAGAAGGGCTGTGTTAGACTCCTGACTTGTTCATTCTGAAACTGGAAATAAGTAAAAGAAGCTTTATTCTTTTTCTCTCTATCTCAAAGTGTCTCGGAGCCTGAGGAGACCGGGGAGAGCTCTGCTTCCAGAGGAGAACGACCTGCACTAAAGGTAAGCTACTACACTCCGGGCATGCTTGCTTTTTCTTACTTCTGAAGTTGTTTTTGTGTGTTTTTTTCGTGTGTGTATGCTCTGGCTTTTTTTTTGCCCTCAATTTGATCTTTCTAATGAAATTACCTCTTGAAATTGACAAATGTAATTACACTTTAGTGTGTTTTCTCACATTAGAAAGATTTGACAGAAAAGCAGCGGGAGAGGCAAAGGGAGAGAGAGAGAGAGAGTGAGGAAGGGAGGGAGGGGGAAGGTTAGTGCGGGACTCCCTGATGCTTCTAGGCAAGTTTCTGTGCACACGGTTCTCTAGTGCTGCAGTATCCCATTACATCCCTGAGTGGAGCTGCCTCAGCATCCAGCCAGACCGAGTGAAATCATCTCCCAGCATTTTCTCAAATCTCCATCTTTTAACTTATTTATCATCCCTACTTGGGATAAGAGTAAAGTTGTGCCCCTGATACTGTAAATTCAAGCTGATAAGCTCAGTGTGGCAATGAGACGGCTGCAGACCATTTTAGTTTTGTCGAGCATGCTCTCATTTTGTGTTCACGGTATCTATTGGGGCTGCTTAGATAACAGATTGAATTGGCCCCTCATAGCGTTTGAGCCTCGTGATGAGTTTTGTGCGTTGTTTATCTGCTGTTCTGGGACTTCCTTTGAGTCTGAGCCTGCAGCAAAAGTAGGCTCTCTGATTGGGTGATTTCGGCTTAGTGACTCAGGCGCACTAAAAAAGCATAAAGAAATAGTATTGTCAGGTTCATATGTTTTTCGCTGGAGCGTTTTATTCACAAAAAGGTATATTTGATCGTTTTAAAATAATCTCAAACAACAGATGAAAGTGATGTTTTTGTTTGTTATGATAGTGAAGGACAGGTGATTCATCCTCACACAGCTTTGTTTTGTTTTCTCCGTATGAATTCATTATCAGCTTTCACAGTTAATTCATTACAACCCACTGCCTTTTCATGGAAGTCTGACCTTCATCATTTGTGAATGGAGATATGATACCGTCCAGCAGTGGGCAGTGTGTGTTTTCTCTGCTGATAATGTCTCTGAGACACTGGCCTGCTGCAGCATGGGAGGAAATATGGAAGGACTTAGTGTATTTTGTGTGGGCATGCTGAAAGGCAGGATGCTGAGTACAGCATGTACTGATGTTTAGACCAAAAAAAAAAAAGGTTAACACATTTCACCTTGAGATTGTAGATAAAAGCCCACGATATTCACGAGCCCCACCAGAATATCTGATCCCAGTAACTGGTATTAAATTACGTCTTAAATTATTCAGCGCTGAGTTATATGCAGGGATAAGGAGGAAGCTGGGGAGGAGATGTAACTCATTTCAGCACCATGGATAGAGCTCAGAGCTCAGGCTTTCGATAAGCCCTTCTCTCAGATAGTTTGAAGCACACCAGTGATTAGTTGTGAGGACTGGATGATAGTTTAA
This sequence comes from Labrus bergylta, assembly GCF_963930695.1. Classification (NCBI taxonomy): domain Eukaryota; kingdom Metazoa; phylum Chordata; class Actinopteri; order Labriformes; family Labridae; genus Labrus; species Labrus bergylta. Next base: position 9,290,878 of record NC_089206.1, on the reverse strand, counting down.
GGCTAAGCTAATCTTAAGAGTGTCTTTTCAGATGAACTCGTGAAACGCCTCACAACAAATGCTCCATTCCACGTTTCAGTTCGCTATGCTCAACCATTTCTTGCTTTTACTACTTCAAGCATGGGGAAAACACTTTTCATTATTCATGCACCTCGTCTTTTTTTTTAGAACACAGTCCATCTTAAAGAGAACTATGTTCCTGCAGATGTGCTGAAAACTCCTCTCCATCTGTTTCCCATGTAAAGCCTTATTGTAGTTCTCTATATGTGTTTAAACTGTGTTCTCCAGGTGGGAGTGTCACTACTGAGCTTTTGTTCGACCTTTATTCTCACTGAAACAATGGAAACTCAAACGGAGGGATGAAACTGAATACAGCTGCAAAAGCACAAAGGTTTAATCATCTTTTTTTTAAAGTAGTAAGAATCTGTTTGGGTAAAAGCACACATTCAAAAAGAAAGTATTAGAAGATGATACATTGCATGATTTGTCTGCCAGAAGTTACTAGTAACTCGTTATGTTTCCAATGAATCAATGTAGAAACAATCAAGGGGATGTTAAAAACACTGTGAACGTGAAATCAGGGGAAAGCAAATGTAATGACCGCGACCCGGGCAAGTTCCAGCACCTGCTGTCACACCGAGCTTTGTTTCATGTCATGGTTGAGAGCAACAAGGAAAGTGTCTCTGCAGGATGCAGCCGGCAAACTGAGAATCTCATTCGAATAGCAATGATCAGAGACCTCGGCTCCTTAATGGGAAGAGGAAATGAGACCCCTCGCTGCTCGTAGGAATTAGCCAGCATCGCAATTTGAGATAGAGGCAGAGAGCGAGAGATAGGGGAGATTGAGCAAAATTGTCATTAGGTAGAATGGCTGGTTTAAAGGCAGATACCTGAATCAACTTGAGTCTAAGTCTATGTAATAGCTGTTCTTGAATCAGGCTTTTCAGCATCACATGATAAACACTCTGGTCATGTGCAATGTCAGGTGGAGATTCCTATGGGAAAAAGCAAGTTGTTTATCAAGGTTTCAATTCCTAAGTATATACTGTGTATATATATGAAGTATGCACTGTAACTCTTTCTAAGACTAGTTGGGGGTTTAATAGGAAGAGAGCAGCTGTTTGGTCTTGTCATAGCTCATCCTCTGTGTATGACACCCTCTGTCCCGGGCTGTGTTACACGGGCGTTTAGTGTGCCCTCATAACTGATGGTGTAGGCAACATAGCGGAGCAACAACGGCTGTCACCGTGACAGACTACAGTTACAAACAGTCCTCAAACTCCCCGTGTCAGGACGAGAAGAGGTGCTGGAGGAAACAGCAGTAGCTCCAAACAAGCAGCAGTAGGGGTTCAGGTTGCACAGATGGTAACAGTGCAGATGTTGAAGGTGAGGAGACCCTCGTGGGGATGCTGGAATGACACGGGGATGAATACAGTGAAGTGTCGGAAGGACAGTGTGTTACTAAGTGTCTAAGTGTGCCTACTCCGAAACCAGGAAGCAAACGCTTAATCACACTCTGCAGGGAAAGGGTACAGGATGTAATCGGCGTATGTGTTTGTGTAAACGTGCTCCTCAATGTGCATGTGAGTGAAAGAGGACAGGAGAGAAAATGAAGAATACAGGATAATGTGTTAGGCAATTGGGTTGCAGCCAGTTGTAAGTGTGGAGAAGAATGTGCAGGAAAAGGACAAAAGTAATGAGGAGAAAGTGAGGAGAGGAAGGCATGACAAATGATATAAGTACGGGCGAGAGAGGGCGAGATATAGTGGGGAGAGATTGAGAGATTGTCAGAGGCAGAGTAAGAATGGAAGAGAGTGGGTGTGCATAGCAGAGCTACGAGCACTGCAGTACATTGCGGTGCCCAGCCCCCGCTGTGTGCTCTGCTCACCATCCGGTTCCATGCACTGAAAAGACCCCTGCAGCAGCCGAGCTGCACAGTGCAGAGGGCTGCCTGCTGACAAACAGCAACCTCACAAAGAGCTTCTTTTTTTTTTTTGACCTGCTGTTGTGCATCTTGGACTTCTGATGCTGCACAGATTTTTTTTTAAAAAGAGTGACGGAATCACGGTGTGCATGTGAAAAAAAAGGGGCGACCTGCGCCTGCAAGCGCATTGTCATGTTGAGAGTGAGAGAGAGGGGGAGTAGCCAATTCACGCTCCCCCTGGATTATGTAAGCATAACGCACATTCACTTTACCCAATAGCGGCTGGGTGATAGCACCTTCCCTAGTCGCGGTTTCCTCATTAGGGACATCTGCCTCGGTGTTTGCTTTTGTTCCAGAGCTAGCATCTTTGCAAACACACACAGACTTTATTGCACCTATTGAAAAGGCAACAAAGGGGAGACAAACATGTAACCATAAATGGCTTCTATAGTCTGACATTTTGCTGATGATGCTGTTTGCATACAAATAAATAATGATCCCATAAATAGCTGCTAAGATCGTCATTAACGCTGAAGAAAAACACTATTTATTTGACTCGAAGTCAGGCAGTGTAACGCACGTGTGAATGACTCCCACATGGTAGATTAACACTTCACTTCCGTTGGATTAATTATACCGCTTTTGGCCAGGCATGCAAATACTTTCCCCCTGTGTCACACTCAAACACTGAAGGATGTAAACACATGCATGCAGATGTGAAAATAATCTCAATCATGTGAAAGCTCTAGGAAAAGAAAGAGAAAGCTTGTTTCTGCTTCTATAAACAGTTGCTAAGTTTCCATCCCACTGCCTGCCTGCGGGGCTGCACGGCTGAAGCGTGAGAGCGTCCCTCTTTGTATGGTCCCTCGTTTCAATTCCTCTTCTTTGCTGATGTAGCTGATTCACATTCCATATAGTGTGTGTGTGTGTGTGTGTGTGTGTGTGTGTGTGTGTGTGTGTGTGTGTGTGTGGTCTCTCCCTGCTCCTGGTGACAAGTTCTGATTGTGTCTCTGGCTGTGTTCAGGAGGAGTCGAGTCAATTACACCTCGCCAGACAGGTGTTTGAGCTGTTAAGAGTGTGTTTGCCTCGGCACATCAGACTGTGTGTGTGTGCTTTCTGATTTGCAAAGAAATCAGCAGCAGGCTTTGATAACGATAAGGCACACATAGTGTATGTGCTGGTATAGTGAGTCACCCTGCAACTAAAGATAGTAATCCAACCTGCAATCATTGTAAATGTATCCATTCAGATAAAATGTATCAGATGTTCTGAACTAATGTGGTTGTAGTGTTGGCAGTCTTAGATGAAACTGTCCATGTTTATTACTTTGGTACCCACATTTATATGTGCGGTGATGTTTCGAGAAATAAGAAGGAGAAAATTCATTCCTGTGTGCATTGCTGAAAAATAGTCTTCTCTCTTTTCCTTGCAAGAGCACACTGTTCAAAGGCGGTGCTTGGAGGAAAATGCTGTCTTTGAGTATACTTGGGCACGTGTGTTTGTCTGTGTGTGTGGGAGAGAGAGTGGGAGAGAGCGGACGAGTATTGTAGTGTGGGTGAGGTGCAGCAGGGATTCGGAGTGCTGCATTGAGCTGCATAATTAATGTTGAGGGGGAGGAGCTAAAGGCGGAGATAACTTGCCGTAAAGAAGAAACCCGCTGCCATGCTGCTTGAAATAGAGCTACATTGCTGTGTGTGGGCGATCGCTGAAGATTGGGGAATATGGAGGGGATCTTTTGATGCAAAACCAAGGAGGCACACCGGTCCAACTCTGTGTCCCCGTCCCATCTGCTCCCTCGGCCCTGAAAGCCAATCACTCTCCAGCGAGCTGCGCACCACAGCCAAATGTCTCACTGCTGGCTGCACGGCTCTGTTAATCATCCAATTTGTAGCAAAGCAGCTTCCTATATGACACATCTGGTGTAACTCTCATCTGGTCTGTCTGAATTGGACCATGAGGAAGTAGTGAGGAGGAGTGGCTTTTTATTCTGCAGGACGCTGTTATATTTAGTCATCTGGGTTGTTGTCTGTGCGGTGAGATTGTGTGACTGCTTATAAAACGGAGATTAGCTGTGTGTTCAACCTCTTTTTCTTCTGAGACAATCTCTTTTATTCTCTGCTCTGTTTTATTTTTAAACACGGTTCCCCTGCATGAGAGGCATCTGCCTGCTCAGCCTCACATACAAGCACTGTGCATAAGGTGTGCACATGCATGCACATGTGTTTGATGAAAATGCTCTCAGGGTGTGTGGTTATCACTCTTGGATAAAGATAAATGATTATGGAGGCATGTTTAAATGCATGCAGTCTAAAATACGTACATGTATGTAGACTATTATTTATGTGTAAATAACATGTTAGCAAGGAGCCTGTTTACCGACAGTGATAACATCCTTACCACACTGCTCCGCTTGCACCTCTGTCATAAATCCTTATCATCATTCTAGCTATTCTGAGTTCTTGACATTTATTCTGCTGCAACATGCCCATCCTTTATGCCCTCACTGCTCAACACCAAAGCTTTTGCATGCTTGTGAAATGGAACCAAAGTGTTTTTCTGTCCCATCCATATGCTGCATTGAATCTATTCTATTTCCTTTTTTATTTTTAACTCAAAGCAGAGCCAGCCTTTGTTGGGATGTGTCTGCCAAAAAAGCTTCTGTGGGGAGCTGTCCTTGTCAGAAAGGGCTGAGGGATCGCACAGAGGCTTTTGAAATGCACCCTGTGTCGGCTCCAAGCCTCTCAATACACAGCGAGGAAGCCGGTAATGACTGCAGTTTCATTCTGGTCCCCGAAGAGCCACAAAAATCAAACTTAAATTACAACCCCGACATTATCAAGTGCAGGTAGAGGCAGATGCAATTGAACCTTGAAGGTAGAAGCCCCCAAGAGGTGTAAGGTGCATCCTATAGCTGCAATACCCAGCTTGTTTCGAAGCAGTGATTTAATTTGTCTGAATAACAGTGATTTACTCGAGGTGATAGCCTGCCTACAGTTGTCTTCAGAAACATGCCTGCAGGGTCTCAGTGTGTGGAAAATGTGGTTCAAGAGTTTCGTATTTATTCTTTTTCGAAAGGCATCTGGCAGCAGAATCTGATGGGTTTTTTTTTTGCGTTAGAAAAAACAACACAGGGCCTCATTAAATATATTTTCTCCTGTCCCCTGAAAATCTAAGAAACAAGAAGACAGTTTTGGTTCTCTTTCTCCAGTCTCATGGGGTTTTGCAGTTGGAGAGCTGAGTTGCCATTTCTCAGCGCTGCCAAGTGTGAATCTGCCCATCTGACATTCAGAACGCCCAGGGCAGTGCAAACATCAACAAAAACCTTGAAAAAAATGCTTCATTTCTCTCTGATGGAAAATATAGTCAGGATTTGAGATTGTCGAGTGTGTTTCATACTATATGATAATGTGAAATTACAGGGACAGGCTTACCTTTTAGATTCGTTCAATGCAAGCTGCGAGCCTTTATGGTCTATGCTACTTGTTTGTTGACAAACCAGAGGGGTACGAGGACATATGGTTTTCATTAGAGGAACACTGTGCAAAGCAATATCAGCCAGAGAAAGAGAAAAGAAGGAGAAGGGAGAAAGAGAGGAGGAGGGTGAGGACTTTATAGCTCTGTAAGTAGGTGCTCAGCATGAAGGCCGCTTCTTTTTGCTTTGAGTTTTTGTGAAGCAGGTGTTCAGGCGAAGGACACAGGATTCAGAAACAATAAAACCCCTGTAAGCTCTCACAGTCGTTCTGGGCATGGTCACATTCAAATTAGTTTCACTAGCATTGAAGCATGTTTTTTTTGTCAGCCCCCTTTACTGAAAAGGTAGACCAATAGCATTTATGTCCTCATCAAAATGATTTGCAATTATTTGTAAAGCCTAGTTGTTATTTAGCCTATTGTACTTAACGTTGACCTATTATACTGATCCCCATTTTTAAACTCTGCTTTACTATTACAATGCTAGATGGCCATATTTAACATGGGCACAGTTTCAGACCATGAGGTCAATGTATGTTGTAGTAAACCCAGAGGGTGAGGAAGGAATTTTGCAAACTATTACCATTCATCTCAACCGTCTTGAGATGGATCAAAAATAATAACCTTCAACATGTTCGTAGATATTTAAGAATAAAGGGTTTGAGGAAAACTAGGTCTGCACTGCCCCAAACGCAGAACACACAGCACAACAGAAGCTAAAGTAGCTGTTAGCTAGTTGACGGAAGTAAAGCTATCGTGCTATTTGTGGCTATTTATACTGAAGTTACATAATGTGAAAAAAAACTTTGTGTATGTCATCCTCTAGAAGTTGTCTGAGTCTTGAATATCATGTATGCTAACAGCTACCTAAGCCTGACAGTAGCTAAAGTAGCAGTTAGCTAGTTGACCTTACATTAGCTAATTTTATTTGTGGTTATTGCATAAGCATGAAATAACATAATGTGAATAAAACCTGAATACATAACCTCATCCAATAAGAAAAGTTCTGAGTCATGTCAGATAGATTTTCATGAATGCTAACAGCTACATTAGCATAGTAGCTAAAGTAGCTGTTAGCTAGTTGATGTAACATTAGCTAACTTAACTTGTGGCTGTTTCATAATAATAAAACGACATAATGTGAACACAACCTGAATACATGACCTCATCCATCAAGAAGATTTCTGAGTCATGTCAGATAGATTTTCATCTCATCGGTGGTTGTTTAATCATGAAGACAACTCACAGCCCGGAGCTAAGCAATGAATTCATTTGTTAACATTTTAATTGAGGGCAACTGAGAAGCAATACTTGTGTATATTAAAGGGTCAACTTGTTTTTAAACGATATAAAAATACAGCTTTTTGACTGTTCTGATTAGTGACTTTCTTGACACTGACTCAGCACTTTTAAATCAGACTGAGATGCATCAAAAAGGATTGCTCTCCAGCCCCGTACCACAGGTTGTTTTTTTTCTTTCTTTTTCGAATGAACAACCGAAGTTGTGTGAGTGGCAGGTCACTTATGTTGCTTTGTGAAGCTGAAGTGGCTCCACGGAGTCAGGAGCCATCCTCTTCACTCATTCTCTGTTCGGGCCATTGTGCTGCTGCCATTCCCAGAATACAAACCTGGTGTATGTCTGTATTCATCAAACTGGTTTTGAGTGCGACTGCATTGAAAGAAAGTGGCAGTATCAAACACAAAAACACACACCTGCTGGTCAAACTTTTCTTGGATTTTAAAAGAAAGAGTAAAAAGTTTTACCCCTTTTTTTTGTGTGTTTTCAGCTGCAAGTTGTCAAAATCCTTTAGATTTTATCTTGGTCAAAGAGATTATTGACTTAACAGGAAATTGGTTCATGTCTTTAAGAGCGTGATAGGGTTGCAAAATCAATTTCATCCATGATAGGCCCGGTAATAGTCAGGCTTGCAAGGAGGACACGGCATTCATCGTACTATATCGATTAAAATAATTGCTCCCAACCTTTTGTTATATATACAGTTAAAGCCCAATCACTGCATTGCTATCTGGAAAGCTGTAGTAAATACTTTTTTTTCCAATCTTTTTTCTCATCTGGAGAGCTCTTCTGAATCATTCCGCAAAGCCTCATGATACAGAGACTCACACTGCACATCCTCTTTCCTATCAACCCTGTTCCTTTTGTGTGAATAAGAATGCTTTTTGAATTATAGCATGGCTGTGTTAATCGCCCAGAGCTTGCATGAGAGTGGTTGTATAATATCTGACAGCTAGGGAGGAAAAATAGGTAAATAAAAGGGGAGGGGGGGGGGATACCAAGATTCCTCTGTGGTTTGCCTCGCATGCTGCAGGGAGCTGTGCACTAATTCGTAGCATTAGTGAATCATGACTGTTGCCGGGTCTAATTTTCCTCCTCATGTTGTTGTAGCAAGTCAACAATAATCATCCTACACATTTTGCTCATGAGTCTGGTTTATACCTCGTCTTCCATCGGTTACCTTGCTTCCTCACTGCCTAAAACAGCTGATATGGACTAGACTTACATAATAATTTAGAAAATTCCAACACAAGTCTTACCAAAAAGGAAACAAGTAACCTCTGTGCCTCTCGGGAATCCTTTGTCCGTCTTCATCTCTCTCTAAACGGTCAAACCAGTGTTCAGCCTTATCCTCTGCTGTCTCTGCTCGCCTAGATTTTCTCTCAATCTCAATGTCTCTCAATTTTAGGCTGACCTTTGCTCAGATTCTGCTTTTCTGACTGCTGGTTACAAGCACTGGTCTGTCATACTTGACTCTCTAGTGAGCTGACACTGCGGACACTGACAAGACTGAGCAGCTTTACGCCAACAGCCTGAGAATGGCATTATTCAAAAGAAGGGAAAGAGCACTTTGTTGTTGAAGTATGCCTCTTCTAAATCTATGGACAATTGCCTAAAGTTTGTGAAATTTGGTTAAGGTGTCGTATAATCCACCTGATCTCGTTTGGGGAAAGAACTCAAAGAGCAATGCAATTGAGAAATTAATTACATCACTGTCCTCGAATGATAATTAAAATCCAGTAAGTAAACCAGACCATTCTTCAACGCTCTTATTTCTCAAAAATATTCCTAAATTCTGACTTATTTAAAGCATATTTATTACGTCTTTGTCTTCTAATTTGGAAGAACAGGCAGCGTTTCAGCCTGTATTTATTCATACAGAGCTCTTGAAGTGATGTGCTTCCCCGTGTATTGTCTGCTGTTATGTAAACCTGACTGCTGTAGAGAGTCTCTCAATGCTGTGCAGGGTACCGTTTATCTAGGACATGGCTGGTGTGTGGTGTGTGCCCCCTCACAGAAATGCGTCAAAGGGGCTGTGAAAATAAGCTTGATATTTCTTTTTCTTTTTACTCTGTCTAATGTTTATTTTCTGTTTTTTTTTTTTTATACAAAAATGTCCCTGACAAATAGGGCAATCATTCAGTTAGCTGTTCTGCCTCAAGAAATTTCATGGGTGATGTGGGAACAAAACACTCACTGCCACTATTGAGACCTGACTGTATTCTAAATATAAAACTGGTAATGTTGTTGTGTGGGAAGCCAGTGCGGGATGATGTTCTTGTTTCTGCCTCTTGGCGGTGAATGCTTTGGGTGTGGCGGGATCTGGAGAATATATAAAAACATTTTGGTGTCTAACATAAATTTACTTATTCTACCAACAATGAACTGATATAGTTCTAGGTTTTCTTATTTTGCACCGTTCTGAACATTTGAACCAAAAACAACGTTTCTACAAAAGTACTGGACATCAGTATCAGTATAAAAAGAATTATACATGTTTATACAAATATATGATTTATGAGATTGTGTAGGTTAACTCTACACATGATACTACAAGGAGGCATGTGAATTTGAGTCGAAATCAGAAATCTGTACTAAGTGAACAAAAGCTGAACACAATGTGCCATCTTGCTATTACTATTTTTATCTGTTATAAATGTTCCATCTGCTCTGTTAATGAGAATCCTTATCCATGATTCTGAAGGATCTGCACAGACACAGGGTTAACAAGGCCTGGGTAGCAAGATAGCACAATGATTACAAGAATCATGGATTGAATCAAATCAAAAAGTAGCATTAATTTAGGAGGGAACACGCTACATGTGTAATGGAGGAGGCACTTTGCTGTTTACAACATCCTCAGTAAAGTGACTGGCGGAGAAAAGGGGACTTTGCTAACAGATGAAAGAAATGACCATGATATTGGACTTTATTAAGTGCTAAATGAATCTAGAGCCCGACCGATTAATAGGCCAGCCAATAATATCCAGTTACTATAAGTAGCGGCGAATTTTATTGAAGGTATGAGCCGATTTTTGTTTTGTTTATTTTGATGGGGACAGTGTACAGCCTATTAGCTCTACCAGAGTTAGATCTGAGCTAATTTACCTGTGTAACCTCTGGGCAGGACTCAGAGACAACATGTGTGTTAAGAAACAAAACATACACTAAAAAAATCCACACAACAATACATAACCACTGTGCAACGGCATTAAATTAATCCACAGTGAAATGTGCAAATTATATTAAAACAGTAATCTTGTCTACGTTGCACTGAAAATTGTTTCCACAAGTGTTTGATAACAGTTTTTGAGGGATCAACACAATAAATGTGTATATCTATATCGATCTATCTCTACACAAAGATATCGGCCGATATATCGGTATCAGATATTTTTTCTCTCCAATATTGATATCGTTATCGGCCCCAAAAATCCCATATTGCTCGGGCCCTAAAAGAATCATAAACACACTTCTTTTATAATTACAATGTATCTAAGATCCTGATTGAGTTAATGTACAGACGTGCCATCAACAAAATGTACTTTGTGGGAAAGTGTTAGTTCTACAGAATAAAGTCCAATGTACGTGATATGCAATTAATATAATGCAAAACATATACTGATGCATCAATGCCAATGTTGCATTTTATAATGTTGAGTATAGCTTCTTTCATACCATCACTGAAACCTCTGATAATGTGATGTATTTCAAAACAACCCTTTATTTATTTATCTCGATATAGAAAGTATTTACCGTTGAAAACAAAATGGGTATACTCATTGCTGTGTTTATTGGTAAAGATAAGACTGCTGGGACTCTTTAGTAAACACCAACAAATAGCCTCTTCATATTTCATTAAATGCTTCTTTAAAGTTCTTTACAAATATATAAACTCCTTTTTAAACTCAGCCTTATACCAAGACATATTTTCTCTCTCTTGATATATCACAAGCTTGTATCACAGTGCAAGCATTTGTTTTCTGCACGGCGAAAAGGTTCAAGTGTGATGCAACTTCAAGATGCAAGTTGTGATATCGGACATTGTTTTTGCACTCGTCAGCGCTGGATTATTTCTTGTCGTCTCTGAAATGTTTTCTGTCTAACATGGGTCATTTAAAGATTTAGATTTACATATGTGAGAGTGCCTCACAGCAGCATATCAACAGGGAGAAATTATCATTCTTATTTAAGTTGAAGTTTTATTACAAACAACTATTGAAGTATTTTTAGAATCAGTTAAAGAGCAAAAAAGAAGCTTGTATTCCCACAAAGGATGTAACTGAATCACTAGCTACAGCAGTCTTTCACATTAATGTTGTAGGATCAGAGCTTTGGAATATCTTCCTTTTTTGTTTTGCAGTTTCCAAACAGAGCTGTTGTGATTAAAATGAACTCAAACTTAACTCAGAAAACAAGGATCGACTGCTTTTTTGTGAAGAGAGGACAACTTCTCAGCTCGGCTCTATCTCAGCTGGCAAGCTTGTTGTCCAACGCCATGTTTACTGGGTTTCCCTGGTGCCTCCTCTCCATGAGAAATAAATGGACTTATGGGGGACAAGCCGATTGTGCTCCTCTTAGCCACAGAATCGTCAAACAAAGTCAAATTCAAATCGACATTTTGTCCTTATCTAGTTGCTGGCATACAGCTGAAAAGTTAAAGAATCTCTTAACAAACGTCTTTTTTCTCCTCCTCTTAGTTTTGCAGCCTCACCATTTTCATATTATGAAAAAGAAATGACTGCAAATTGGAAAGTTAAGCTGCCATGGAAGTTAAACCAACTGTGCACTATGTGATGGTGCGCATTTGAAACAGCTTGTGTTGCCAGCCGAACGGCCTCTTCTTGTAGGGTTTCTCAGACATAATGTTTGAGCTTTTAGTGAATGCAAAACTCATCCCTTAATTTATGCAGCATATGCATTGTGTCGAGTTTGCATAATTGATACAAATTGACAGATTTAGGCTGCAGTTTAAAATAATTTTGTTTTTTTCCCCCCAGAGGAAAAATCCCTTTTTTAATTGATCTTTTTAAAATGCCTGCTGCTGTTTATTGTCTACACAGACAAATCCACCCACATATCAGCCAGTTTTTAAAAACAGTCCATTCTTATAAACAGACAAGCAGATGTAAAAAAAAAAAAAAAAAGATTTAAGTCATTCATCCAGAAATTAAATGCAGATTAAACAGATATCCTTGTTTCCCAGTTTCTAATCCTCTCCTAACCATTTTTAAAGGTCCCATATTATGCAACTTACATTTTTCCATTTTTTTTGAACACTAATATGTGCCACTAGTCTGTCTACAAACCCCCCAATAATGAGAAAAGTCCACCCTATCTGTCTTTTACCTGCTGTACTTTTCAGAAAATGTGTTTTCAAACAGGCTGATTGGAGATTTTCCCTTTATGACATCACAAAGGGCAGTAACCCCTCCCCCATGAGGGTGACACTCCCACAGCTAGGTGTTTGAGCTGCCCTCTGAGTCTGCCTTCTCACCGTTAATAATCAGGCATGGAACGAGCCTGAAAGACCACCCAAGCCCTTCAGAGAGGGGCATGGCCAAACACAGCTCATTTGCATTTAAAGCTACAGACACTGAAACAGACTGTTCTGACATAGAAGAGTTTATAGGCATGATACAATACATGATCAGAGTGGATTTTTAGAAACTTCACTGACATGTTTTGTGGAGCTCTGAGATGTATTTAAACTTCCTGAAAAGGAGATTAATATATGATGTGATGTCAGCAGCCTGGCTGTTTCCTTAACATTAACCTCACTTTCAATAACTACACTAACAAGGTCGCCCAGTCGTGTCATAACCACCTGAGGATTATTGCTGTGTCTGGTGTGATTGATGATGAGTTTTAAAGACACTGAAAATATCAATTTTCAATCAATATCTACAAAATATCAATGCTTCTTCTCCCAACGGCTGGGCAGTTACAGTATATTGCTACTTTTAACACATTTAATTAAGAAATCGATAGACTCCTAATTGTGCAAAACGCAGCAGACTCATGACAAAAAGCAGCAAAAGAGAACACATTACTCCCATTTTCATGGCCTGACATTGGCCACCCATTTGTTGAAGAATTGATTAAATATTCTAACCTTTAAACCTCATCATGTATTACCTAACACTGTATCACATAGGAGTATTTGTTTGTGTGCAGCACTTAGTAGTTCAAGTGCCATTCATTCATTCATATCGTTTTACTACTAGCTGGTATTGTTCTCTTTTAACTTTGTAAGCCTTTAAAATCATCTATATGTATTGAACAATATAAATAGAAGACATGAGACTCTGCAGTGACCTTAAGAGCGAGTCTTGGTGCATGGTGTGCATTATTCAAGGTATGGTTCTCTTTTAAAGGTCACATATGAGAAAAGTCCATACTCTCTGTCTTTTGCCTGCCTCACTTTTCAGAAAATGTGTGGCCATTTGGAGATTTTCCCTTCATGACATCACAAAGGGCAGCAACCCCTCCCCCAGGTAGATGACACCCCTACAGCTAGGTGTTTGTTTTGCCCTCTGAGTCTGCCCTCTCACCGCAAATATAAGGGCATTGAGTGAGAAAGCCTGAGGTTCCCATGCTGTTCCAGAGAGGCGTGGTCAGACACAGCTCATTTACATTTAAAGCTATAGACACAGAAACAGCCTGTTCTGAGCAGGGCTGAAATGGAGGGGTTTATAGTCATGATGAAATAAAGGATCAGAGTGGATTTATAACAAGAAACTTCACAGACATGTTTTGGGGACCTCTGAGACGTATTTAAACTGGTTAAGAAGCAGAATAATGTGTGACCTTTACAAATTTGAAAATGACCTTTTTCTTGGACTAAGCAAGAACAAAAAATAATCAGTTAAAGTGATGATCATGGGTTGAAAAACTGTGTTGTCTACACCTCTGATAAGTTGTATTTTTAAGCTGTTTTTGCTTGAGTTATTTACCAACAGATGGGCTGTAGAGAGAAAATGGGAGAAATGCTGTCAAATTCACTCACACAGAAACCCCAGGAAAATGTAAACACAGAAAATAATTAGATGTTTTTTTCACAGAGTGGCTGAATGACAAGACACAATATTGAGTTTGACGTGCGGAATAACTGATAATCACTTACATAATGAGAGCCAGCAGTGATTCGGTTCTCCTGGCATTACTGCAGTTGAGGATAAATGCTGTATTTTTCTAGTGACGTTTGCATGTTTTCTAACTTCTAACTGAGTTTTTTTTAAATGGCTGAGTTATGATTGGAACAAAATGGGTAATGTTTGATCTTATTTTGCTTATTCCACTCACAAAAACAGGAACCATAAGAAACAAAGTGAAATAGGGGTTGCAGAGACTTGTCGTCTAGTCGACTTTACAGCTGTGTGATGACCCTTTATGTCTGATGTCGATGAATAGCTTATCAGGATAGAAAGTCTAAAAGTGTCACTGAGCAGGACTATGACAGTGAATAAACAAAAACAATATGTGGACCTGAATCTTTTTCAGTATGACTTTTTTTCAGCACACGTGTTATTGTGCTTTCAGCAACATTAGTTTTTGTTTTTTTTGCTGGATGCAAAGCGTTTCCTTCTCCCATGGTTTTATTGATAACTTCATCAACACTAGTCAACATCAACTCGTCTATCATCATCATGACTGTCGACTTGAAAAATCTGAAGTCTGAAAACCCTAAGGTGAAAGGTTAAACATTTTTAAAGGTTATTTAGTTCTGCTGTTATAAAATAGTTAAACCAGTGCTGCTTTATATCAAATTAGTGAAAACTATACAGGATTGTGTTGTTTATTTTTCCAGAACTATTGAGTGCACAGTAAGCCTGCAAACTGAATTCATGACTTTGTCAGTGATTAGTCAGATGTCAGGCGTAGCCGCCCTTAGCCCTTGAGAACGAAGGCGTTGCATTATTGAAGTCTGAATACGGGACATTTTGTCTCTGGAGGAGGAACGCTTTGAAACACCAACGAGGGTGAAGGACCCAAAGTCGAGAGGATAAATCATCCCTACATCCCGTCATGTGGGCGCTCAATATTTAATGAAGGTTTTTTTTTTTTTTACAGTATCATATTTTAGCTCAGGTGAAACAGGAGAAACTGATGCAAAAATATCACACAGCTCACATTGTGGTGTAAAAAATATTCTGTCTCTTTTGATCGTTTCAGTTTGTTTCAGCATGTTGACGCATACCTTCTCTTTTTATTTTTATGATTCAAAGTGAAACTCAAACCAATCTTAAGGATCAATGCTGGTCTTCACTCCCATGCACACATCAGCCATTGCCTGGACAAGCAGCAGATGGTGTGCACTATACAGTGATTTACTGCTGCACAGCCGGGGGTGCAGTACTTTTTGTGAGCCTTTTTTCCTCCTGAATAATTGATAGAATTCTGTCAGCTGGCTGTGTAGGATTTCACATATTGGTGATCGAGTGGAAAGATTTGGCTGATGTTATGTGTTTCTTCAACGCTCTCTGGTTTTTAATTGTTGGGGCATTAGCTTGCATCTGTTAGGGTGCAATGAGAGGAAGGAATTATTGTGATTTTTATGCTGAAACCTAATTAAATGAAATGTGCAAACTGAGGGCTACCTGTAAAACCTGGAATTGTTCAGGTGTGATAACAAAGAACCGTTCAGCTCATTAACTCAGTGACATTATGAGTGGATTTGATGGCTTCCACTGCAAGGTCAAATACAGCAGTTGTTTGCCGTTGTACTGTAGGATAGTGAAAGTGATCAGCTAATTTTTCACCCTTATCTCAATCATTGTGTAATATGAAAGGTCCCTGCAGTTGTTGCTGATGGTGATGATTACTTCTGTTTCTCTGCAGTTCTTCAAGCTACAAATCAATTTGATGTTGTTGTTATACTGGAGGAGGAATCTTAGCTTCATTTTCTATTCACTTATTTTGCTTGTTTTGCAAACTAACAATCAAAACCGTGTTAGTACCAGTGAAAAGGGCATCCAAAAATATATCAGCACAAGTACACCAAGGATGTGGAAACCTTTGACAGTGTTTTTGGACGAAGCAGATATTCAGAAGCGTGAATTCTTCCAAGAGGAGCGGAAAAATGGAGCAGCATGAGGCAGAGGCTCTGCTGCAATGCATCCTGGTACATGTAGGCACTGAAGGCATGGCTCTTAGAACAGGAGTACTATGTTTGTCTAAAGGATGTAGTTGTTTCGACTACATTGAACATAAAAAACATTTGGATATTTTCTAGATATTATTCACTACGTTTTGACTAAAATCAGTAAAACAAAAATGCCTACTGGCTCATAAAAATCAGTGTAATTTCTAAGCTGTTTATTGCATTCTTAAAATATCCTTGTAGAGGATTAGACCTCTTGGTATAGTTAGGTGATTTATATATTTTCACTCTTTTTTGTATAGCAGAAGTACTTGATAATGACATTTGTCTGTAGTGTTTTCTCCTTGTTAAATTTGTGCTGTTCCAAATTCCAGATCTTTTTATTTATCCTATTTATTAACATATTTCGTAGCTCCTGAACATTAACTGTTTGATTTTTTTTGTCTAATAGTGTGCTTGTTGCTGGGCCTCTGAGTCGACCTCAGCTTAATGTTGATAAAACTCCTGCATTAAGACCAGCACACCCTGCTCAGATTGACAAGCCTTTACCATTAGCTGTGCTGCAGTCAGACTGGGAGCCATGCAAGGCAAGGATATGCCAATTGGCAACTACATCACTGATGCCACGAGTCAGAATTATAAACAAACAGTATTTTACTCTGTAAAAGCCAGCAAAAAAAACCCCTGAATGTCAACAATATTACAACAGTTTGAATAACACCTGCAGTGTTGCTGGCTTATCCGTTAAAGCTAAGCAGAACAGATCGCAGCTACTCACCCACATCACTGAGCTATTTCTCCAGTATTCTCATTTCTGCAAACACACAGAATGCCTGGTTCAACCTTTGGGTAACTTATAATGGAAATTAAAAACAAAACAAGTACTAAGTAAAATCCAGTCCATAATGATCCTGTTCATAGAGGCAAACCTCCTAATTCAAAATTAGACAGAAGAACACATCAACATTTTCAAAGAAGCTTCTCTTTCTTAACACATCTGTACCCAGGAAATGTTTCCTGGCCCTTTTATATAAAACAAGATGATTATATAATTTCAAATTCTTGAAACATCTTTATTGAAGCATTAAAAAGACCTTACAGCACAAAAACTGTTGGAACACCACAAGCCCACCAGAATGAAAGCTTCAGGAAATAGCAGATGCATAAACACTGCATGGTTAAAAGCCTCATTTGGAAATACTTTTTTTTTATTCTCACAGAACACAATATGAAGTGGTCATATTTGCTTCTTTATTGAGCTCCTTGGTGAATGAGGCTCCCATAAAAACCTGCTGTTGCTTCCCATGTTACCAGTACAGAATCATGCATGAATAATTTGATGGGTCATAAAACAGAGCCATGTTTGGTTGTTTGGCCCTTTGGGTTGTTCACTGTGCATTTTGGCCAACAAATTGTGAGTTTACTGGCCGAGCAACAAAACTGTTTATACTTTGTAGCCAGCTGACTCCGACTGCCAACAAGTCTGATGGCTCCATTGTTGCACAACATTTGGGTCCAACCCTTCAATTACTTTTGTGCCACAGTGTACCGAGAGTGTTCATTTTGGTGTCATGGATGCAATTGTTTGTCCCTCACTGCATCTTCCAATTGATTTGTCTGTTTTTTTGTCCTGGTGAAAAAAGGCAAAACAATTATTAGACACATTTCAAAGAAGTTGTCCACAGAGTCCAGACTGTTATATTTGGTGATCCAGTGACTGTCTCTCTTGCACCAATTTGACAGATGTATGGCTTTGAAGGTTAAATATCTTCACAACTATTGGATTGTTTTTTTATTATAAATAATTTATTCTCAAGTTGGATCATAAAACTTTGGTGGTCTTTTGAACTTTTCATCCAGCGTGACAAATTTCTTTTACCAAAAATCAACAGAAAAAAACTGCAAAATTTCGAAAAAAGCAAATGTTAACAAGCTACGGTGATACAGTATGTTGGGCCTCACATGCTCAAGATTGTCATGGCAACAGTAACATTTAAATATTGTAGCATACATTATTAGCATGTAGCTTCAAGCTTTGCTGTGCCTGAATGCATTTCTATTTTTCAAGATGGCTACTTCTTTTTAGTTTTTCTTTGCATTAGAACAAAATGTTGTTCCAATTTGGTTGTTCACACTTTCTCCAGCAGCTGTGAGGTTTGTTCACTTACACCTGGTGGCGCACCTGCTAGTGTTACAATTGATTTAGTTTTCACTTCCCTGTGCTTCTTTGGGACCTCGTATGTATGAAAGATGAGCTTACAGGAACACAGAGCAACTGGTAAAGAGGTCAGCTTTTTATATATATATTTATATATAAATTGATTTTGGTATTGATTCAGTTCACTCTTGAAAGTGTTCTTACCATACTGAATGCTAAACCCCAAAAAGGAAATGGGAATTATTCCAACTTTATGGGAATCAATATCCATGCAAAATAAATCTGTCATAATGCTGAAAATGTTACGGCATGTGTGGCTGTTTTGAAAGTGAACCTATGGGTGTTACATTTGGAACGGTCATCTAATTTAAGGCTCCTAAAGTTCACCGGAGTCAGCTACTGCAACCTGAGTAGTGCACAATTATCACAGTGTTTCTAACAGGCATCGATTGCTCTTGTCTTCACTTTCCCTCCTTCCATTGATTCTTGATGCTGCTCTCAGATTACAGGGCTATGTGAGGACAGGTGATAATACACCACTGTCTGTCTGCAGAAGCATTCCTAATGCACATTTTCTTGTCTCTCCTTTGTGTCTGAGGCTGTAGGACTTTTTTTTTTCATAGATTTGCTCATAAGTATTTTTAAATATTAATAAATGAATGCATCAAACAAGCATAAATAGGGATTCATTCAGTTCGGTGCTGTGCAGTTAAAAGCTTCACATATTTATTAAACAGAATCTGAACATTCAATTAAGAACACTTGATGTGATTGATTACTTCATGCGTCTCTTTTAGAGAAAACTTAAACTATGTGCATATTTTGCAAAGCACAGTCAGCGACAGCGACTAACACATGACCAACATGATTTCAAATTGCTGTCTTTTGAGAGAAAGTGGCATATAAGAGACCCTTTCAACATAACGTTGAGAAATCTCTTCTTTAATCAGAGATGGGTGTGTTAAAGTGCACATCTACCTTTCTCTCCTCTTCCCTGTGCTAGTATGTTTCGAAGGTCAGCGCCTAATTTAGTTTTTAATGAGGGCTTAATTGAAAACGACTCTCCGTCTACTTTACAGATGATCTCAGTTAAATATCGCAATGTTCTTAGGTCAGATCTCTCTCTGCCGTTCAGCTGGAGGCAGTTTCTTTTTGAATACATGAGAGACTTCCTGAAAGGTAATGTCATTCATTTTGAAAAGTAAGTAACACCACTCCTTTTGCAGAATTGTGTATTTCTTACGGAGGAGATTGAACTGTTAAACAAGCTCTTTTTAATTTCACTCATGTAGGAGATGTATAGATAAAAGACTGTATATCAGAGATCTTTGTTTGCCAGATTACAGGCAGAGGGGGTGCAAATCCACTCTTTTCATCTGCAATCTAACATTACTTCACTTAAACAATTTGGAGGAGGTGGACGAAATGTTCTGCAAAGGAATCAAAGTCCACACAGCTACATTGCCATGCCAACAGATGGTACATGCAGTCAGTGTTAAATACGTATCTCTTCTATATAGGGGATTGCTATTGTTGTCGACAATGCTTGCCAACAGCTTGACAAAGGGGTTATTCCCACCTGCTGTGCTGATTGGCTCATCGTTAGTTCCCCCTGCAGCACTCATTAGACAGAATACCTTTAACATCAATGACAGCTGTTTTATTTCACAATCCCAGAACCATTAATAAACTTGTTGGATTCAAAGATGTGGACCCAGACAAAGATAACTCTCCATAGAAGGAAACAACAATGGGAATCCTGTGAAGAGTGTTTACTTAAAGCTTGTGTGCAGAGTTTTTAACTGGTTATAAAGCAGGCTGTTTCTTTTATTATTTATAATGTTTATTTCCAAGACTGTCAGGAAAAGGTCATTTCTTGAAAGTTTTATCTTTATCTCTGTTTCTGCTGCCACAGTTTCAGATTTGGATGAAGCTTTTTTTTTTTACTTTTTCCACAGAAAAAATGAACAGCGAGGGACACATTTAACTCTTTAAAGGGAGGCGGATGTGATTTAGATGTACAGGACAGGATAAGCAACGAAATAAGACGTACCGGTGTGTCCACAGGGGGCGCCAAATTCAACTCATTTAGTTTCTCACAGTAGCTTTAAGTTTAGAATTGTATGGATCAACTGTTTGCAATGTCTTATAATGACTTTGTTCCTCACTTTCTCTTTTATTTCACATGTTGGTAACATTGGATGGCGCCATTTTTAAAGAACATGTTGTGTTGGCATAAAAGTTCCCCTGTTTTTTTTTCTTACAAGCACGACTACACAGTCAGACATATTTGAGAAACCAGAGGGAGTTATTCTGTGGTGCGCACAGAGATCATCATGAGAGGTTAGCTGTCACACTCAATCTGTGTTTGACTAATGACGCAGCAGTTTTCAAGATTTGGGCCTGACTTGTAATGGAGTTCACTGACGCTGGGAAGGTGAATGATCCCCATGAGCAGCCACTCTGTCGGCCACTTGCGGCTTGTCTGTCGTTTGCCCTACAATACCTCTGACCGCATTACACAGAGCAAAAAAGGACACCAGTAACTCCTCCGACCACTGGATCAAGTCCGTACTGTGGTTTAAACTACTGCACTCTTACGTCTGAGCCATTTCTAGCTTTGAAAAAACGAAATATATACTATCATTAGATGAAGGGAATATGTATTTTTGTATTAGTTTCAACAGATATGTGGCCATCTCTGCTACAGTACTATGACAGTAGATCAGACTAACATCTCCCGATAGAGACCTTGATAGGTAATGTGGTTTATTAGGTCAACGGGCCAAAAGAAAAAGCTGCTTACAGAGCATATTACTAGAACCTTTCAGACATTTATAAGAGTTTGCTCTTCCCCTGAAAGGTTTATTTTTATTTTTAACACATCACACTAGTTTCAGGAAGCATGTAATTCAGAGACATTGAGGTCTGGAGGCTTTTCAGTACTTCTCTGATACTCTGTTTGTGCACAGATTGTCGTCTTCTTTAATTGTTAACCAGTTATTTCCATTGAGATAATACAGTGTGCAGTATTAGATTAAACAGAGAGTACGTTTATACGTTTCATTGTTTTCCTTCCCTCATTCTTTGTCTAGTGTGGTTTGTCGTGTTATGTTTCATTCACTGTGCAGCCAAGGAGGGAAGCAATTAATCTGGAATAGTGCACAGTTTGGTTCCTGCGGTTGACCATTTCCGTGGGACTGGTGATGATAAATGGTCTTATTTCTGCACATAAACACAGGTCTTGTCTCGAAGCAGGAGGAGGTAGCCGGAGGGAAGTAGGCGCCTTCCACCAGGATTTATGGACAGTAGCTCTATGAAAAATAGTCCTTGCTTGATATAAGTGAAGTAAGATCATCGTTTTCATAAAAGCTGTGAAGACTGGGGGAAATAAAAAAAGAATTGGCGCCAATGCTAAATCGTTCTTGTTGGTGTTTATGCTGTGTCATGTGGATGATGGAGCAGTGACTTTTTAAATGCTGCCAGGCAGGACATTGGGATTGATTTTATGGAGACATTTTGAATTTAGCTCAGATTGAAATTGAAGAGGATCTCTCCCTGGAAGGCTTAACACAAGATTGTCCTGAATCATCAAGGCTAAATCAATGCTAAATGGTGGTGGATCACAGTCCTTTGTCATTCCTTCTAGTCTCACTATACATGTAGATATAACACAATGCTGTTAGAGTCACTTCCAATACAAGATGGAGCCAGGAGAAGGCCTTTGAAGGTTTGCTGGAAGCATTTGTGAAACTGTAAAAACCCAAAAGGCAGACGAGAGATATTGTATAAAGAAAAGTATTGCTACTGTAAAAGTCAACTTGATTCTTTAAAGGCGTAGATCAGCTTGCTTTGGTGCCTCAATCATGTGGAGAAGAGGAAAAGCATTACTCAAAAAGAAAAACATTGAATCCCTATATGCACAGTGGTATGAAAATAACCACTGTGGGGAAATCTGTCCCTACAGCAAAAAGATCTGAAATTTCATTTAATAGTTTTCATTTAATAAATATTACACAACCTTTCACAGAGTG
The DNA here is from genome assembly GCF_963930695.1 of Labrus bergylta. Classification (NCBI taxonomy): domain Eukaryota; kingdom Metazoa; phylum Chordata; class Actinopteri; order Labriformes; family Labridae; genus Labrus; species Labrus bergylta. Next base: position 9,268,891 of record NC_089206.1, on the reverse strand, counting down.
ATAGTGTATAAACTTAACAAAACCCTGTAAATCCTAATTACCTTGTAACATTGAATACTGCCTCCAGATATTTCAAGATTGATGCAAACCACCTGCTCATTTTGCATCAAGCGGTTGAAAAAGAACAAGGTGCTGGATTGAACTCTAATTAACTTGCAGAATGAAACACTTCGATCTATCAGATAATCCACTACCAATTTATCATACCTCTAGTCTTAGAACATTTGTGTGCAGGTTTTTTTTTTGTTGTATAAAGGTGGTTAAACTAGCTGCCATTTTGCCATTTAATAAAGTAAATTGAAGCCACTTTCACCTTTACTGCACTCCTGAAAATGTCTCGAAATTGTCGGGGGGGGGGGGGCTGCATTTGTGAATGCCAATGGCAGAATTTTTAACCCAAACTTTAAACTTCAAATTTCCTGCCCACCCCCGAGTCTGCAAGAAACTGGGGTGAGCCGATGTGTGAACACATCTGGTAATAGTCAGGAGAATTCTCCACTAGCAGGACTGGTGATGTTTATTTCATGCGACTGATGAGAAGCCAAAGGGATCTTCTTGCATGTAAAGAGGCTGCTTTGTGTACTCTTTTCTGCTTGCCAGTATGTTCTTATGCATGCCTTCGTTTGCATTGTGAATACATCCAATTATACACTCAAGTGATTTAAAGGCACAAACTGTATTCATGGCATTGGACTCTGTGTCTTTGTCTGCCATCTTGCATACGTTGAAAACATTACATTTTCACTTCTGCAGCGTCCTTTTAACGTTATGTCCTACCTCCTGAGACCCCAACCCCAGCAACCCATCCAACAAGGCAAGTCTGATATTATGAGGGACAGTGTGAAAGGGCAACTCTGGAAAATGTCAGGGACAGGCTGTCCTCAAACGTTCTGCAAATTTTCAGGTGTGTGGGCAATAGATATAAAGTGCAGGGAGTAGAAGTAAAAAGAGTGAAATACTTAACCGCTATTCCAATCGTAGTTGTACTGTTTTATTCACAAAACCGTAGCTCCAGATAGCCAGTTTACTTGCTAGCATTGTGAGTTGGTTGCTCATCATTTGTAATGAATCACAACAAAATGACAAACCAGCTGTGATAAATAGAATAACTGTGACTAATGCTTAAATCAGGGCATTTGGAGAGTAGATAACGATGCCTGTCAACTTTTGTTGACAGAGACAAAATTGGTCAATTCTACACTGTCAATTAAGCTGCCAAAGAAATGTTCTGACTGCGTTTAAGTGGAACCAACCGCTGGTGTCAGAACATTTGTGGAAGTCATCTCTAATCACAACTTTGTGAGTCAACATATGCTGATATGTTCTTGATACCATTTTAAATGTACATTATCCCTTAAATCCTTAGAAGCTTTTGTTGACTTAGAGGTTTTTTTTTGTTTTTTTCACGTCCAACAGTGTTTCACTTTCGCTCTGTTGTCTCTGTAGCGGCTGTATCAGAGCGTGAAGAAGCCCAAGTGTCATCAATTGCTTTTTTTTCTGCTGACTGGAAAAGACTCCCACTGTCAGCAATCTGTCATGTAAGCATCCACCCATCACGCTCTTCACCTCTCACACTCTGGGAAACTGTATGGACTAAACAGTGAAGCCCACGGCAGCCTCCAGTTTTATTTATATTCAAACAAATGGTACAGTAAGCACCACTGAAGCAAACTTTAAAAACACGAATCGTTTGAATAAACTTGAAGGCGATATTCTTCTGCCAACTAATACCAGTGGTGGTTCTCTCAATTGAAAACTGTTATTCTTTCTTGGTGATCTTCTCACTGGTGTGTCATGCCACATGCATTGTTTCAAATAATGTTTCTCAAAGAACGTTGTGCAATAACATCATGGTGTTGGGGGTTCCAGATTGGTGGTGACTTGGCTCTTGCTGCCTATTGGTCTACATACATTAGTTGGGTTTGGGGGGAGTGATGGTGGCCATGTGGTGGGATGGGTGCATAGACTGCGAATATTAATGGACAAAGCCTGAGTGACGTCACCCATCTGTTAAAGCAGAGGGCTGCAGACACATGTACCCATGAGGAAAATAAATAATCAGACCTATTTAGATTTTTGTACCCGGCTGTAAACATGTTAATTTCTACTGTAAATAATGACTTTTTTGAATATGGTGCGTATGTGACTTCTGGGGCTCTTCTGGGGCCCTCGACGAACTGCAGGATTATTCACTTCCGCATTGCCTTCATTTTTCATCACCGGAGGTTGCCGCTTGGATAGGTGGTGGCAACATTGTTGCTGACTGGCTGGCTGGCTTGCATAGGTGGAGCCTGGGTCTGTTGTGCGTGGCGAGCTGAGACTCACACGATGAAGTCACATCACGTTGTGGTGTACAAAAGCCGCCTTACTGCCTGTCTAACACTCCTACGTTGGCATCTTAGATCAAATGGGCTTTTGTGGGTGTGCATGCAAGCATTCTCCCATCTGCTTGCACTTGTGTTAGTATGAAAATGTGTGGACTGTGTGTCATCAGAGGGCAACTTCTTTAATGTGTTTGCCTGCCTTCTGGCTCCATGTTAAACCCCTGCATTGCAGCACTGCCAGTGGGATTTCAGCAGGCACGGCCCTTTTTTTTTTCCCTCTAACCCTCCATCCTCACAATAGAGGGATTACATTTGGACCAGATTCCCCCTGCGTGGAAAGCTCCTTGCACACACATGCATGTCTCCAAGTCTTCATACGCTATGCTCCAGAGAGTGCAGGGCAGCGGAGAGCCCCCAAAAATCTCCTGTAGGCTCCGTTTGCCCCATATGACCACCCCCCCCCCCCCCAGCTTCCTCTGTATGAGTGATGGGCCAACAGTCATGGAGAGCCACGTGTCTTGGAGACAGCCTCAGACGGAAAGAATGAGAGACTTAGAGATAGCAGAAGAAAAACATGGTATCCTTCGGGGGCTCAGTAATATAAGTGCTGTCTGTGAAGCTGCACAGTAACATTGTTAAAGAATGGTTCCCCATTCTTTAACAATAGCAGTAGTTTGGTGTTGAAAGAGGTTTCCAGTCGTTTTCACTGTGTGCTGCTCTCCATCAAACAGAAGACAAACAGGGTTCAAAAAGAGGCAATCCAAATCAGTCAAATCTTTTTCCCCCCTGGCAGCCGTGTGATTTTAGAAGTTTAAAATATTAGAAGACTCTTACCATAATCTGGTTTCATCAAGCTCATGTACAGAGTGGTTTACAAGCAAACAGTCAGCACAGACCTGCAGTGTTGAGGAATACTTTTTATTATAAATGCTGTGAAAGTACTGAAAGCTTGAATCAGTGTTGGCAGAATTAAAAAAGCGTTTTGCAACAGCAATATTGGTAATATTGGTGGTGGGACAGTAATTTGGATATGGCTATGAGATGTTTTAGGTGATTCATCCATCTATCCATTCAGCCATTGTCTTCTGCATATCCGAGGGCGGGTGACGGTGGCAGCTAGCACACAAGTCAACCTATGACTTCCCCCTCCCCAGCACCGATAAATGAGATGATTCATAAGAGTCTTTATTGTTACTGGTGTCTTTGTGAGGCCAATCAGGTCACTTAATAACTTCAAGCTTCTGAAAACAAAGCTGAGTTTAACCAAGTTCATGTTCATTTCAAGCTCTATACAGGTGTAGCACAGTACAAGAAATGCCCTTTTTTCAAACTGATAAAAACACAGTAAAGTAGGAAAACAGGGTTTTCATATCATATGGGCCTTTTTAAACATTTGGATATCCTTTTAGCTGAATCACAAGGGCACAATAGGTTAAGAGCCATGATGATGTTGTTTAGACTAATATATGTGTAGTGTAGACATCAAGATATTATTTCAGTTTATCTCATAAACCAGGTCTCTGACACAAACAGGCTTTAGGCTAATGAATGGCTCATTAAATTCAGAGCCACGCTGTGAGATGTTTCACTGTTTTAGACCAGTTAGGCCCACTGAAAGCCTGGTGATTTTTTTCCCACCATGTGATTTTAAATAATTTAGCTCATCACTGTTCATTTTGACATGACTCCACTGCCAGCACAGATCACTGAAGTGGACTTGTAATGAAACCAAAGGGCAGAGTCGTCATTAAATTTCCCTTTCCCTCTGCATAGTTTGCTCCCCTGGGGACATAAATAGGTGTGGGAAAGATCCAATTATGTTCACCAAGAGGCAATTCCCTTTAACGTGATTGTATCTGAGAATCAGCACATCAGGGCCTGACGCCTCTGTCGGCTTGCCAATTTATGATCATTCAGGATGTTTATTTTTTTCCATTGACCTTCGATTTGTCCTTACAGGAAGCAAATGTTTATTTCTGCTGTGAGATTATGTTGTTCTCTAAGTATTTGTCGGGCCAAAACTAAAAGGTTTGCGATTCACATCAGGTCTGCGTGAGTGTTTTTGTTCTTTGATTTTGGATTCAGTCCTTGTCGTGTGACCTTTCATTTTCAAAAGAGAAAATGCCACTTGTATTGTTGGAGTGCTGCAGTGTGAAGCGGCTTTGAAGCCCTGCTTTTCTCCTCCCTGTCACTGCGGCCCCTCAGCTCGCTGCAAACAACTCACTTTGACAGCCTCATAGTGTTTCTATGACAGCTGCAGGTATTTCAACATGCAGGACCGCAAGGGTTCCTGGTTTATACTCCTTAATATGCCGTGAGATTGTTCTTCAGCGCCCTGATGTTTGAATTGTTCCATGCTGTTTCGGTGTTTGTTATTATCTTGGATTATAGGAATTAACTAGGTCAACAATGGGTTGATCTCAAGGGGTTTACTCACTTGAATAACAGTTTAAATGAGGAAAATGACTGTTGTTAAGAAATCCTGAAAAGCTGTTTTGGTGATGGCATACTGTATGAACTATTTTCCTTCACTGAAGAGCCCAAATTGAAGTTTGTTATCGCTCCCTGTGGATTCTTTCATGATACAATTACAATAAAGCAATTAAGTCCAGTGAGTCATGAAATGGATTGTTTTGCCAAAATAGGTGAAGGAAATTGGTCCACAAAAAGAAATTGCTCAAAGGTCTGCCTAAGAACACGGACAGACTTTGACTGAGTATTATGGAGTTCTTTAATCATCTCGTCAGAGTTTTGACTATTCAAGGACCAAGTGGATCACTGCCCTGTTGTCCTTAAAGGTTTTCTTTAACTTGTGGTTAACTTGTCATCGGAAAAGCACTTTAAGCAGAGAACAACAGCTAGCTTAGGTCGCTTCAAAGTTTCAAAACATATCAGCTGTCTAAAAGAGTCTAAAACATGGACTTGGTCCCAGTGACGTCAGCCCAATGGTGGCAGTAACTATCGTGGAAACTCTGTCTCAAATTACCTTTCGGTCAACCTAGAAACTAGCAAAGAGGTAAAGCTAAGGCAGGAATTCAGCCTCCTTGCAAATAGCGACAACACGTCCACCTGTCAGTCTAACTCTTAATATAATCAAAACAAATGAGGTATGAAACATGCACCCCCCCCACAAGTGTGAACCAATAAAGACATGAGCGCTTCAGATCAAACGTTTGGGGTCTTTTGGGCTGTAAACATGTTAACGTCTGCTGTAGAAAGGGGATTTTTAACATGGGTGTTAATGGGGCTTCTTGGGCTTTGGACACCTGTGAACTATGACGTCATTGATGTTAGGAGAAGTCATTTCCCAAAGTGTTGAACCTCTTCTTGCATTTGATTACATCTTTACACTGTCATTCAATGATGGGATTCCAACCTGTGTATTAGTTGTACTATAAATATGTCTTCAAATAATAAGCCTTGGTCCTAAATTGGTACATTGATCATTAAATCTTACAATATTTCGTTCTTCCTGAATTTATTTCAACCTGAAGGATTCTATAACATGCATTTTGATTAGATTCTAGGATCTGTCTGAAGTAGTCTTACTTGTGGTTTAACTTTTCTGTTAGCACGTCCAGCATGTATCAATCAATAAAACCCCTCAATATGCTTGAATATTTTAAAATGCCTAATCAAATAATCCTTGAAAAAAGTCCTGTGGAGAGAGAGTATCAATAGAGAGAGCATCTCAGTGTTAGAATTTGTTCCAAATGAGAGACCAAATCTATCATATTTCAGGGTTAGATTGATTCAACTCACAGTTCTTTGAACTCTGTGTAGAGGTTAGAAAGCCTGTTCTCTTTGATTCACGGCCAGTTTTCCCAGAGACGTTCATTACAGTGGTACTACTGTAATGACAATAAATGAATTCAATAATTGGCAAACCATGGTGTACAACGGGTAGCTGTCAGTGATAATGAATTCATCCTGCGGCTTTGTGGATCCAAATGGTCGGCCTAGGGCATATGTCAGCTTGTTTTTGTGAGAGGGAGACGGCTATCAATATTCCTCTCTTGTCACTCACTATCCTTTTTCCTTTGCGATAACATTATGTAGTGATTAAATTGAAAGTTTCATTTGTTTTGCCTTATTTTATCTTTTGAATTCAGGAATGCTAATCGTAGCAGGTGTACGTGGAGAGGGATTTAATGGCGTGGATTATCTTGAAATGATACTCACACAGCTGTCAAAAAGTCATTTGCATAATAAGTGAGGATAAGGCTGCAGCAAAAGTTTAAAGTCAACTTCAAATTTGCCAAATCTTACGCAGGAATTTTAATCCAGTCAGTAATGAAGACAATGAAGCTTCCAAAAAAAAAAAACAACGAGACAGATGTTTCTTTGACTCAAAGAGTGAGTTATGCCTCTCTGAATTCACCTTGTTTTTCTCTTTCAGGAGTTTCTGACTGACAATATCCTCACTGTGATTACCTCCCGACACTCTCGATATCCGAGATTTTGCTGTAAGTATCTCATACCCACGATGATATACCATGAACTTAAAGGTTGTGCGCTAAAGAGAGAATGAGAAAGGGGGGGTGAGGAGGAGGAGGAGGAGGAGAATCTCCATTTCATCAGAGCAGTCCGGTGTCATTGCGGTGACCGTCCTCTTTAGAGGAGACAGATCACTGCACATTGCGAGATGCCTCCATCCTCTGCGCCTCCCCTCTAGAATATCACTCATTCCTCGTCATTGGAGGAATGCAGCCCTGCCTCCGCTCCAGTACTGTCCACTGAAGGCATGGCCCAGATGGCGGCCTGTCTATGGCTGGGTGCTCTCTGAAACTGTCTGCTAATATAACACTCTGATGAGCTGTGGGGTGAAGGGAGGAGAATTCTGTTTATTACCATTAATCGCGTGGTATATGAATTCTGCCGGAGTTATTTCTACTTCATACCAAATTATTTTAGCAGGGTATTAATAGTAGAACTGAATAATAAAATCACTGCAGTGTTACAGAATGTGTAAATACATGTGAGTCTTGCGTAATCACATGTTTAGACTCCACTAGATGTCAGCATGAAATCTTGTGTGTTGGGTTTTCCCTGCTCCCCCATCTGTTCCTGGAAAAGCTCGGCCTGTGCCAGGGAGGAGGGGGCCCGCTGCAGTGTGTAGCGAGCCTGGAAGGCGTGGTGAGGATGAAGGTGCAGCCCACTGTGAACAAGCATGATTTACTGTAGGATTGGCTCCTTGTGCGCCCGTCTCCATCATACCCTGCACACTCCAGCACTCAGCTGATTAATCAGAGTCATTTCCATGAGTGATAGAAAGCTCCAGTGCCTCAGGGGCTACAGAAAGCTAATAAAGCCCAGCGGACAATAGCCACGCCTGGAGGGACGGTTACTGGCCGCTGCCTTTACACCGACTCTGTTTCTAATGCCATCTGCCGTTATTCAGCTCTCACTGCCCTGTGTCAGCCTCATCGTTATTAACATTGATCAGCTCAACATCTACTGAATGAAAATTCATACTCAAGGGACCTGTGGGGGGGGAAATCCGTTTTTTGAAGAGTGATGTTTTTCCAAAGTACGTGGAGAAGCGCTCATAGATTCATCCGTATCTCTCAGCCTGGAGCAAGGCACCTCTGATGGATGAATGTCCTAACAAACGACAGCCTTTGAACACATTCAGCAGCAGATTTGTAGTTGCGGTTGTGTTTTGGTTACTTAAGGAACGTTTGCTTTTGGTTGCCCTTGACTCGTGAGGGAAAGAAATGACTGATTAAAGGGATACTTCACCCATTTGCATTAAGCTTTGTATCTTTAGAAACCTGGTAGTATTTTTGAATGGTTGTGCATCCCTCCCTCATTTTCCCCTGAGATGGGAAATCTTTGTATTTCTAAGTCTGAAAAGGAGCTTCCGGTGACGCAAAATGACGATTTTTGCATCACGAGAAGCTGTTGCGGTTAGCGGGGTGAAACTACAACGCTAGTTCCTCATATTTTCGACCACTGAAGCTACAGACCAATCACAGATCAGTGGGTGGGAACAAGGAGCGGCGGCGGTGAGGACAAGGAGCCCGGGCCGGCTCGAGCTGGGGCGGACTGGTAGTGTCGGTGCTCTCACTGTTTGCATATGGACACAGACATAGAGTCTGTTTTCTGCCAGGAATTTCCAAGATCAATTCTGGAAGAAATTTCGGAATCAGTTGAGGAAACGGCCTTATGTGTCTGTAAATGTTTTTATTATTATATTTCTACTGCTATATTGTATATTTTGGAGAAACTGTAATGATCGAATTTCCCCCTGGGATTAATAAAGTATTTCTGATTCTGATTCTGAAATAGAGGACCTTAGTGGGAGTGGCCTACGGTGCTGTGCATTCTGGGATTTAGTGTCTTTCATCCACATGAGCCAAAAATACATTTTCTGCCTTTTCTCGGCCAAGAATTTATTTCACATTTCTACTACATATATGACCCGATGTCAATACAGATTCATGTTTCAACGGGTGAAGTGTCCCTTTAAGCAGCTAAACGCTCACCGGAGTTCACCAGAAAGTAGCTAACCATGCCGCTGTTGTGTGCTCACATAGTATAGCCTCGTGGCTTTCTCAAACATTATTGCCCAAAACAACTGACTGCTATGCCAAAGGAAGGCATTAAAATCAACCAAACCAATAACCTCAAGACGAAAGTGATTCAATTAATTCCATTAAAAATCTGTTCATTGTACAATCTAGATGCAGATTCATATTACAACTGAAATTATACATTACAAAAAGTACAATTCAAACAATCTATCCACACAACAGTTTTTTTTTCAAATAATATCACTTTAAATATACATTATCATTGCTTTGTACACAACTAAAGTACAACTATGTATTTTTTTTCTACACTAAGCGTTGGTCTTCAATGTCCTACATAGTTGGAAAATGTCTGTCACAATTCCCTGGAGCCGATGCTGACCTCTACCATGCTACAATTCTACAGATCATTTAGCAGATGCTTTTATCCAAAGCAACATAAATCAGAGAATAACTACAACACAAGCAAGGGTCTAGAAAGGAGGAAACAACGTCAGTGAGTGCAAACAAACAGCTTTAAATCCGATCGGACACACAGGTGCTGACAGGCAGTGCACAGAGGCAAAGCACTTCCTTTTTTTTAAGTTAATGTATCAACAACATCAGCAGCTATTCCTGAGAGTTCCAATCAGATCAAAATCATCCTAAATATAGTCAACATCAAAACCATCATCATCATCAATAATATCATTAAATAGGTGTTCATGAAAAAGCTGGGTCTTTAGCTTTTTCTTAAAGGCGCAAAGGGACTCCGGAGATCGAATGGACCTACCAACTGCATTTTAGTCTGAGCACATCCAAACCACTGAGGTAAATGTTCTCTCTATATTAAATGGATGAGGCAGAACATTCTCTGGTATGTTTGCTTCATAAAGATACAAACCGTTGATCAAATATGAAATCATTTCTTTCTGATTTATTCAAAAATAAGAAAAAGGTCTTCATTATACTAACAGGAAAATATTTTATTCATCCACTAATGCATTCACATGTGGTTTAAGCCCTTTGAAATGACTGGTGCTATAGAAACAGGTGGAGTGAAAACAAAATGTGCATTTTTCTAAAATTGTGTTTTATATGCAGTACCGTGGCCATCTTTAGTTATAAAAACACATATTGTTGCAGCTTCTAAACAGCAGTGTGAAAACACATTATGGATGGTTTCTCTCTTTCTCACTCTGCCAGATCTAAAATAGGCCAACACAATGAAACACAAAGAATTGCATTGTTGCAACCTCCTCACATCTGCAGCACCACATCCCAGCACAGGCACAGAACCAGATCTAATCCTTGACAGTTTCATATTTGCCACACATCCATGAAGGCAGCATTTACTTAAAAGATCTGGAGATCATTGCTTCTCTACTTCATGTTAAGAGTTATCACCAACAAAAACCTTGTGATAGAATGAAAAAGATGTTGTCGTATGCTGTTGCTTTTGTTGTATTTTTTTTATTTTATTTTTTTACATCTCATGTTAGCGTTTCTACTTCCTTTTATTTCCATCGAGGCTCTGGTAAATGTCGTGTCTGTCTCTGGAAAACAGTCACCTTGTTAAAACAGCCATGTGACTGAAATCAATGCACAGAAAACAAACGGCCTTACATGTGATTTTATGGTAGCGGCTGGGTAAAGCAATGCATCTTAATGGCTTCCTATAGTCATTGACTCACTGGCTTTAATGTGTGGCTGCGAGCTCCATGCAGTTAGTCTCCACAACACGCACGCCTTATTAAATATGTATTCTAAGTTGCATTGAATCTCTCTGGAGCCTTGGCCTGCTTAGTTCAAAGTAAGGTCTGATGATGGAGTTTTTCTCCTCAATGAAATTATGCTGATTATTACTAGATTATTATCATATTTTCTGTCTGCTGTAGACATGCAGCAGACATAAAACTTAGTAGTATAAAAATACTATGTTAAGAGCATTCATGCCCGTCATTCTGGTGATACATCCCGTGTGCCTCTGCGTTCCGTGTCTCATGGGACATGTGCCAGTGTTGCTCATCATAGATTTACCCAGCATGCTATGAATCTCAGTTGGATCAATATCCCGTTCCCACTCAGACATTGAGTCAGACCCCGCCCGGGTTTCAGGGCACTGGGCTGTAAGGTAGCTCATCCAATGTGGAAATAAAAAAAGAAAGAGTGCACAAAGGAATACAGGCTCGACCAGCTCTCACAGATTCAATAACAAGACCTTAATGTCATTCCACATCATTGAGAGCGAGGAAACAGAAACTATCGGGTTCTATTTAGTCAGAGCAGCTGCCATTTTACTTTCACCTCACACACAAAACAATATGGAGGCAGAAGTAAGCTAGGAGAGCTGAAACAGCCGTCTTCAAGGTTTGGTTGTCTGTTAACCTTCAAGCAGTTTCTTTTTTTTGTTTTTTTTTCTAATTATCAAGAATCCATTAGAAACACCAAACCCCAAAAAATGAATTGATCATGCTAACAAGTACTGACTGTGAAGCCAAGCATGGTCTAGCTCAAACCTCTGTGTGTGATAGAGGTAGGTTGTTGTCCAAAAATCAGCTTTAGAAAACACATCAGAGAGCCAAAACATTGCTAGTCGGGAAGCTGGTGGTTGAGTCAGTCCTAGACACCCTAGTGACTCGTTTTTATAGACTTATGTCAGTAGTAAGTAGATATGAGCTTAATGCTTCATGGAACTGACAGGGATGGAGTTACGTTTTGTCACAAATGTGTTTTTGATGCTTTCACGGGATTTGTTGGGAAAAATAAATAGAACACAGCCAACCATATCCATTCAAGTTTCAAGGCTGTGATTGAGTCATTTTTCTTTGTGTGAGTACTACAGGGACAGCTTTACCTCCCTATAAATACCTGATCACTACCAATTCCAAAACCAGCAGCCCTACATTACTGCATTGAACCAATGCTGAGAAATGGCACTGCAACAGACAGCGAACAAATTACACTCTCCCTCCAGTTGTATGTTTTGAAATTACAAGAAGCCATCTCTCTCCCCCTTCCATTTTTAACAGATTGAGACTGTATTGATTTCTTGTTCAAGCGTCCATTGCCGGCCAATAAGGAGGGTGATTCACTTAGGTGGACCATGATAATTCACAGTGACACACAGTAATACCCGAAGGGCTCCAAAATGTCTGGTTCAGGGTCGGTGTTAAGCGAAAAGGGTGCGTCACATCTCGTCATTAAACCAGCAGATTTAAGGGGATTGTGACGCATCTCATGCTAAGGGTGCTGGGTGGCATTGCTAATTATTGAGGAAATAAGTATTTTTTTATTTTCAAACCTTTTTATGATCTTTATACCCAAAACCCTCTCCATTGGACTTTTAATGTTCATATGAGACAGTGAGAAAGGAAACAGTTTGCCTGCAAAAGGTTTTTAAATCTCTGAAAAAAACCTTCTTAGATATCTTTGTTTGTATACACAATACCAGGCTTGTCTTTGTGCTGTTTGTCATGGATTACATTTTTCCTTGATGGCTGTGGGAGTGGTGCAATTCCAAAGTCATAATTTGGACAAATGGATAGAGATGGCAAGAGCAAAAAGAGACTCAGCAGCAGACTACTGCTGCGGTAAGCAAATGACAGCTTGTCTTTGTCCGATTATCTAAAGGTCTCTTCTACAGTATGTTGTTTTTTTTCCTTGTTTACTTATTTACAATCACTCTTTTTTTTCATGCCTCGCAGCCTTGTAATCACAGGAAGACGGCTGAAGCCCATGGAGTCCCTGAGCGGCGCTGCAGTTTGAAACGAGGGGTTGCGTGGGTGGGTGCCTGTCGGCCGATAGAGCATATGGACACTTTTGGATTGCCCCTCACGCGTTGGACCGGGGCACATATTGCTGCATAAGGCACCTTGTGAGCAGCATCGCAAATCAGCCGGCTGAGTACTGAGGGCTGGAGTGGAGGGGAGAGATGGAAGACGGAGAAAAAGCGAAGGGGGTGGGGGGGGAGAGAGGAGAGGGGAGGGGAGGAGGGGGATCCTTTCAGTGACAGAGATAGAAAGGGAAAGAGGAGGAGGGGATTGAGAGAAACAGAGGTGGGGGTAGTCACCGACAGAATGAGTGAGCGTGTGTGTGCATGTGCATGGGAGAACAAGTAGTGCTGCAGTGGAAACAGTGCGTAGAGGACTGCAGTTTCTGGTGCTGATGGGAGAGCGGTCGAGGGACGTTATTAAGGCTTTGTAACATTAACCCTCAATGCCTGTTTGGTGAATGGGTTAGCTAGTTGTGGACAGCAGGATTACGGAATTACGGTAGTGCTGGTAAGGGTGTATTTCAACTCTCTTCTCAGCCTTGCTTCAACACTTCCTTTGATGTTTCTGGAATAGAGTTCGAGGCGTCTAAAGCTGGGGGTCGCTGCCGTAGTTGAGCATTTTACAGACTGTATCTGCTTTCCTTTTTTGTTCCCATATTGCAGGTGCTGTGTGTGCATGTTACTTCCTGATGCATGCGCTACAAAACTTTCATAATTCATTGTGTGGGAAATAGTGAAGATCCTTTGGGTCCTAATCTTCCCCCAAGCATCCAACGATGAATCTCGTCTTCATGCAATATGTGTGCAATCTGTTATGGTTCCACATCAGGAACAGTTTGCAGCTCTGGACCTAGATTATTCTCATTGATCATGCCTCATTTAGCTGAGCCTGGTGGGTGTAGTACCGCTTTCCTGGAGAGTGTCCAGGAGGCTGCCCTGCTGACAGATGCTTTGCTTACCCCTGTAGCCACACCGGCTTCTCTCACGACTTCCCTGAGCACTGCAAAAAAAACAAAAAAAACAAGTGGAGCTAAAAGAGAAAGAAAACATCACACTGATATAATTCAGGTCCGTTGTGTTGGACCTTCATTCTAACAAAACAGACACAAGCCAGGGTGCTCTTTACCTTTGGAGAGTGAGAAGTCAGACATAAAAAAGGGGATGGCAGTTGTGCTGAGGAGTACACAGAGTAGAGGGTGGGGATTTTTTATAAAGTGCTGCAGGATGCTTTTTTTTTTCTGCTGTCTCTCATGGGACATACAACACAGGCAGCACTGAGGTGACAGAACCAAGGACAAAACCTATCTCCAGCTTCTTGTACCTCTTTACCCTGCCTTTCTGCAGCAGGCTCTTTATTAGAACACAAGTTTCATTAGATGTAATTTGATTACAGTTAATTAAAATAAACTGACTGTGAGCAAATAGGGTTTTGTTTTTGAGGTGTTTTTGCCAAGGGGTTTTTTTTTGTTTGTTTTTTTAGACGTTTGAACCTCTGCAACTTCAAAACAAATATTACAAATTTTCACATCATGCTCAAAGAGAATTATTTATTATTCTGTCTTCAAAGCGCTTGGAGTCCTGAAGTAACATCCTGAAACAGAAACCTGGTTTTTATTTCCCCCTCCAGAGTCTAACATTTGTAATTATCAGTGTTTTTTTTTTTTTTTTTTTAATTAGGAGAGGTCACATGATCACTCAGGTTTCAGGAGTGTAGTAAACAAACACAAAAGCAGGATCTGAGGGACCTACAGCTAGGTGTATACTGTACCTGCGTACATGCTTACTCCTCCAATACCCACAGTACAGGAGACAAAAAGATGCCGAGCATGCTCTGAAGGTTTTTCTCTTTCTGTCAGGCTCTGAAACATTCATGCAGGCTCATTAAGTCCGTACCTCAGGCGGCCGCTCCTATTGGCTCCCACACCGAGAAATACTCTCTGAAACTCTCATACATAACCAGAAAAATGAGAGGATGCTTTGAAGTTCACCAATCTTATTACTTTTTCTTTTTTTTCATTCTCTCTGTGTGCTCCCTCCAAGAAGGCAGCTGGTGCCCAAAGCTGGAACTGCTCAAAGAAGAGGAATAAGAGAAGAGGCTTACTCTAACTATTCAGCCACGTAGGGTGATTTGCTTGAATGGCTGTCCCCTCTTGCACCCACTTCACTCTTGTGTTTCTGTTTCCTGCTGATTAAGGGAGCAGCTGTGGCTCAGTTAGTAGAGTTGGTCATCGATCAACCGGATGGTCGGGGGTTCGATCCCCAGCTCCTTTAGCCACATATCCGACGTGTTCCTGGGCAAGAAACTCCAGGTTGCTTCTTCTGCTTCAGCAGAGGCTTGTAAATGTGTACGAATGTGATTGGCTAATACTGATGACCACTTTACATGGCAGCCTCTGCCATCAGTGTGTGAATGGGTTTGTGTGGCCTGCGGTGTTGAAGTGCTTTAAATAGTCAGAAGACTAGAAAAGCACTATACAACCTCATGTCCATTTACCATTCATTAGATCAAAAATATTTCCTCCTCTCTGCTGATATTTTCAAGCATTCCAGCATGGTCAAAATCAAATTCAAAAAAGCCACCCATATTGGTCTGCGAGATGAGCCAGTGGTTTTCTCTTTGTCACATTATCATTGCAATTTGCTCTGCTGCTGTCAGTTTCTCACTCCAGGTGAGAAGCTGAGCCTTCCCAGTCCTGGCCCTGGCCCATTTGATGGCGTGTTGCTGGCAGGCGATTGCAGAGAGCTTCAGTGTTAAACGTTCAGATGCTGTCACCAGTCACGACCTCCTACTGGGCTGATGGCAGCATTTTCACCACTCTTTAATCTTTAGACGGAAGAAAATATGCCAATTTCTGTTGTGAGACCTCTGGCAGCATTTTCTTTCCACTTGGAAGAGAATATTTGTGACGGTCAGAGAGAGTGTACCGTGGAGCAGGGTACCACTTTGCTGTGGAGAGTAAGAGGAATCAATTGCTATGTGTTTCATCATACGAGAGATGTTGGTGTAACACAGGCAATGTTGGTGTCAAATCTTAAATTCATGCTGAAAATTTACCACAAGTAGTCAGTTGTTTGTTTAAAAAATAGTTAGGGGAAACTCATCTATTTGTTTTTTTGTGGAAGAGTGAGATGAGCAGATCGCTACAGCTCTAATAAATGTACAACAAGCAGGTGGTTAGCTTAGCTTAGCCCAGATTCTAGAAGTATAATTTATACTTTATTAATCCTGCCAGGGGGAATTTGGTTTTACACTCTGTTAAATGAACATGAACACACACATAGGCCGAAAAAAGTAAAGGGGGAATCTGCCAGAGTTGCTCTGTTAAATTACATGAAAATGCCTGCCAACCAAAGCTTGCAAATTAATCTTTTTTTTCTTGTTTAGTTGAACCAAATACCCAACTGCAGCAACAGATAGTTGTCATATTAGGGGTGTATTATTATGCAAAAGCAGCTCTGTTACACTCAAACAAAGTTCATGAACCAGCTTCAGCTCAGAATCTAACACTTTTTTTTTAATCTGTTCTTTTTCAAATCTGTACAAAAAGTAGTGTTAAAACGACAAGTCTGTTTTCTGGCGAGCAACAGCAACTTCCAAGCAAATGAGTAAAGCTAAGAAATAGGCCAGCACACGACCCACGTAAAACAGTGATATGTCCACATGTCTACACACTTTTTCCTTCTTTCCCCTTGTTGGACAGATAGGCTATTTGTTTCCCCGTGTTTGGGATCTTTGAGCTTGCAGCCTGATATTAAACAGCAACTGGATAGCTTAGCTTAGCACAGCACAAAGACTTGCAGCAGAGGGAATGTGCTGTAGTTGCCCCGTTAAATAAGAGCAAAATCTACCAGTTTGATTAATGCAAGAACTAGAGCGTTAACACGACAAGATCTTGGCTATTTTCATCCAAATACCGTTGATCATTAAGAATCAAACAAATAGCATTTCTCTAGTCAATTTTAAAGGTACTGGTTTGCAGATTTATTATCTTACCTTTCGACTGAGGCTAGCTGTTTTCCAAGTTTCCAATCTTTTTGCTAAGCTAACTGGTTAGAGCTTCATGTTTAATGGTGGTTTGAATGTAAGTGGTGTCAATCTTTTAATCGAACTATCCACTAGAAAGCTACAAAGTAGATTTCGAAAAAAAAAAGATACCCATAATGCAGTTATATCGGATGAGGTTTAGCACTTCCTGAGTCTCTTTCTACACATTTTCCTTTTTTGATGTCAATAGATCAGGCCTATCTGCAGTGCTGCAGAAGCCCTCTCCTCTTCCACATTTTCTGCTCTCGGCTTTACATGCAGATTGGGTCACTATCTGCGTGACAGAATGATTAATCGACCTATCAGGGGACAGGGAAAGGGGCTGTGTGCTGAGAGGGAGAGGGAGGATGTATGGCAACTGGGTGTAAATGATCCCTGCAGCTCCCAAGCTCTGCATTCAAACCCTGGCGCCTCCCACCTCCCTTTATAGCATCCCTCCTGATAATAGCTGAGTCACATTCAGCTGCAGGTGAGAATAAGCATTGTTTTATCTACACGAGCAGGTTTGTAAATGAGCCCCCCCTGGACCACCCTTTTGGGTTCGGCACACAATGAGTTATATGAGGGAGAGGCTCTTCTCTGAGATGATGTGCGAGGCTTTTTGACATCCTTATCTCTGCAGCTGCCCTCAGATGAGCTGTGGCAACCGGCAGGATTTCCTGATGCACTTGCGATTAGTTGACATAAACGTGTAATTGCCCCGTTGACATCTCTGATTGATGGTCACGGTCTTCTCTTGTGGATGCTTGTATTGTGCATGTTTGTATTCAGAGCATTTGTGCAGCCCTGAAGGCTAAACACAGGGGTCTGATACCTTTGTAAACTTCCGCCCTGGATGGTTGCATAAGCAATTCTACTGACCTTTTTTTAGCAGAGGAGCTGCTGAGTGAATGTGTGTAGGTCTTTTGCCCTGTTTTTCTCTATTGCACTTCATTATTTAAAGGTAAGAGGCAGTTTAAGGCCTGTAGGCCTAAGTTAAGGAAGAAACAAAAAGCAATGTTGATGTTTGAATAGCTTTTAAAATAGCAAGATTTGGTACAACTTAAAGCCACCATTAACACTTTGCTAATTAAAGTTTTATGCTAATTGTCCAAAATGAACCCAAACAAAGGGACATACACAACTTGAAAGGCAGGACAGTTGGCAGGGTATTGCTGATAATTAATATCTCTGCCTTGTTAGTTGAATGTAATTGCTTAATTACTGTTTAAGTCACATTGCAACTTCCTGACAGTTGCTTGGCACGTTTCTATCTATGTATTGTGGCAGGAGAATTGAAGGCTCTTGGTTTCGAGTTTCAGAATCTGGCTCTGGCATATGTTTTACACCACGAGCTGGAATTTTGGGTTTGCAAGAGCCCTTTGTCAGGCTCTTGGCTCTCCACCATGAAATGACAAAAGATCGAGTGTTTTTGTAACGACTAAAAGCTACCTTGCAGATATATGTCACGGCCAGCCACTTGGCATTTACAGTGTCTGACTGTGCAAGCCAGCTGAGATGTGTTCAGCTGCAGGACTGTACTCTGACCAACATGCACAAAAGATGAAGAAGCGATAGCCTTGTGCTGAGTGGTTCAGAAGAGCAATGGAAGGGAAATGGAAGAGTACAGGATGCAACTACTCGACCCTTCCTAGCAGTTTCCAGCTAATGTATTTCCATTCGAAAATTTACAGCCATGGAAAAAAACAAGTTACTTGAAAAAGTAATTGCTATTTTCTGACAGATTCGGTCTTTTTCAATAGATCTGTGAACAATATTTTGTTTTTTATTTTAAGGCTCCTGTTAGGAGTTTGCCTCTGTAATGAAGCAGCCTGAAATTTTGACCCATATCTGTACATGACCATCGAAAGCTTAAAAGACAATAATTGACAAGACTGACTATTTCTAAATAACGATTTTTAAACCCTCGAACAGCTCTTGCTGGGTAGGTGTCAGACTAAGTTAGTTACATTGCACTGTTTCCTGCTACAGACTCACAGTAAGTGATATGTTTGGCTGTTAAAAGAGGGGTAGTAGGAGCAGTAACTGTGTCTCTGTTTTCAGGATTACATGTATCAAGCTTTTTTAGAATAACAACACATCTACACACACACACACACACACACACACACACAGAATAAAAGTTTTCTAAAATCTCAATATTTTGATTTCCATTGAGGTAACTGTTTCAACCAGTCAATTAAATTTACAGTAGTACAAAAACATTTGCTGTGATTGTTTCTTTATAATGAATGTTTTCCGCATATATAACTTATTTTGTTCGTCGGTTGGACTCAGGCCAAGCTCCACACAGTGTCTCATCCATCAGTGGTAAATAACAAGCAAAGCAGCCATCAGTATCCCCTCTGTAATCCTATTAAAACTTGGCCAAAAAGAGACCATTATGACTGCGGGAGCCACAAGTCCATTTCAGCAGGGGTAAATTACCATAGAGTAGCAAGAGTTCAGGAACAAAGCTGCACATTATCTCTAATTGAAACAACTCCACCATCTCTGCTGAGCTCTCTGACTGTAGTAATGCTCCGCCTGATGGATCTAATAAAATACCGTGCCCCTTTTTCTCGAAATGTTCCTGTACACATTTTTTAGCTGAAATGGAGTCCAGACGGATCAGAGGTCAGACGTGACTCAGTCGATGTTGAGGCAATATTCTCTTCCCCGTATCTTCAAGTGTGTTTATCATAAATTCAAGATGCATGTCTTTGAACAATTACCCTTTGAATAATATCCTCCATATCTTGGCAAGTCGGCTCACTACCTAAAATAGCTCAGTGGGATCAGATGAAAGAGTCACTCAGCATGAGCAGGAGAAAATAGAGAATTGGAGCACACACACACACACACACACACACACACACACACACACACACACACACACACACACACACACACACACATTCACACACACACACATTCACACACACACACATTCACACACGTGCATTTCCTCAGTAGGAGATAATCTGCCCCGCTGTTTAAGAAATTCCAATTTGCATGCAAGTTGCATCAGCCTAAATCTGAAATTATCCAATTAACAGTCTCCCTACTACTTCTGCTACATTTTTAAATAACCCAACCCAGCCTACAGTAGAAATGATATTACTGAGACTTAGAGGAAATGAAGCTGCACAGGATGCTCAGCTACTTCGGCTGGAGGCCAAGCACTCCACCCACCCACGCATAACCCGTAATGTCACAGATGTCACAGGGCCTCTGTGGGGGCTGAATCATTTCATTGGTGTCATACAATTCTGTCTTTGAGGACTCAGGTCGGCATGTGACGAGCGAACAGACGTTGCTCATTGGTTTCTCTTTGAATTCGGCAACCTTTTCACAGCACCTAATATTCAATACTTAATTTGCCGCCCCACTGCTTCTGACTGTTGCCCCCGAGCTGGAGTCTCATGACCCCGTGACCATTTCTTTTCTGCTTTCACAACAGAAGCCATTTTAAGACGTTTGAAAGGATTTGAAACATGTGCCGCATTTAATAAGAAAATATGGATGGAAATGTAACTCAAAAACACACACACACACACACATATATTTAAAGCAGTTACTGGCAGACAGCTGTGTTAGCTGCGCTACAGGAGAGTTGTAATGGCCACTGGGAAATGAAGGACTTGGCTGCCTGGCTCTGGGTTAATAATTAATTGCTTTTCAGGTTACTTGTTCTCGTGTAATGAAACAGCTGCCTGACTTTAGCCCACTCTCCTTGGGTTGTTTTCTCCTAGATCTGACGTGGGTGCTAATAGGCCCTCCATAAACACAACCATCTCCCCTCGCGAGTTATCTTATCCCCAGGCTGGGCTTTCCTGTCACTTGGGAGAATGTCACACTATGTGGTCAGTAGGTCATCACGCGCATGACGTCAGATCAACTAAGACATTCCCTGGTCATGTGCCTTTATACTATATATGAAAATAAGGAGATGTGGGTTTTTTTGTTGTGGAGTTTACCAGGTGGGAGGTAATTAAGTAAAAGCATTTAGCCTGTAGGCGTCTTTGAGTGTTTCTTAGTGACGCATAGTGCTGATGAAGACAACATGTGAGGCGTATGATTTGATAGTCTTCTAGTGTTCATCGTGTTGTACTCTGAAGAGTGTAAGACATATTTATGTCTTGTACTATTAAGAATCTTAAAACACACAAAGTGAGGCTCATTAAATATACCTCAGGTTACAACCCAGTAGCTTAAGGTGGTTAAGATGCCTGATACAAGTCTTGCTAGGGAACTTTGTTGCATATTGCTTCTCCTTATTTTTTTCCATTTGTTTCTTTTCTGGCAAAAAAGTGCCTTGAATTTATTGTTATTATTTTTTTAAAGGTGCATTTAAATCAAAACCAGATATTCCCTGTATGTAACATTCAGGGTCAAAGTCGTTATGTTCTATGGATTTCTGTTATTTTATCTGCTCTATAAATCCTGAAGAAGACGGTGCAGAGAAGGCAAAGAATGTCATATAATAATACATTAAGCTCTTTACAGTGATGTCCTCTATAATGCAATAACCAACAAAGGTGACATTCATTATGACGCCGTCAGCCACGCTATAGCAAATCTTCTTCTGATGCATCCTTATAATGCAAGAAGTTATTCTTATTCAGACTCTGGTTGTATGTTGTCTGTTATTAAATGTAAAGCTTCTTTATTTCTATAACAGAAGAAGACTAGTTGTGTTTGTTAAAAATGTGTTTTTTTTTCATTTCTTGTGAAATGAAACAAGCACACAGCTCCCCCAGATTCCATACAACCCCTCAAAGTATGACATCATGTTTTCCACAGTTATCATAGCCTTTTCCCTTCCCATATGTTTAGGATGCTATATTTTAATAGACACATGTAACCTTGATGTAACACAGTTTCACTTTTTAATTCTACTGCCGTGTTCATACGTGGGTTTTCTACACGGTATTTGTTTGTGTACTAAAGATAAAAGTGCTTGATCCCCCTCCAACTCAGAGCAGTGTGTTTAGTGATAAGGGCCGGATCATGCCCGTAGCTGCTCTGCTCTGGGCCGTGGAGCAGAGCCATTTTGTTTTCACTAATTCTGATGACTCAAACGCTAACGAAATGAGACGTACATTGGGAGATGGAGCTAAAAACTCCCACACGATTGAGTAATTGAGAATAATACGGAATACGTATTGGATAAGGGGTCTATTTTTAACTTTTTTATTCATCCAGGGAAGGAATCCAACAAAACGGCCGGCTCTGTGCTCACTCGTTAACACAGGTTGTCACCTGGATGCTGCCCAGAAAAACCATAGTCTGATCTGCTCTCAGTGTGGCTCCACTGGAGCAGGTGGAGGTTAAGAGCCTGACTCAAGGGCATCTCAGTGATGTTAATGAGCAAGAGGCATGTGGTGCTCTATTACTTCCTTTCCAAAATGTAATAGTTGCTCCAGAGATTGAATCTCCAACGTGCCGCTTCAAGGAAACATAACTTAAT
The DNA here is from genome assembly GCF_963930695.1 of Labrus bergylta. Classification (NCBI taxonomy): domain Eukaryota; kingdom Metazoa; phylum Chordata; class Actinopteri; order Labriformes; family Labridae; genus Labrus; species Labrus bergylta. The sequence continues at coordinate 9,246,783 of NC_089206.1, read as the reverse complement.
TGTAGATTTTTGCTTAAAGTTTGTTGCTGCTGCATCCATTTATCATTTTAGTAATTTTAGCATAGTCCACGTCTGTTTGATATTTTGCCGTGTCTCTACAGTGGCTTTAGGATTGACTGTTTCTGTTAGCAGGTGAACTGCGTGGGGCCAAACTGAAATATCTCAACAACTGTTTGATGGATTGCCTTGAGTTTTGGTGCATAAATTTGTGTTTCCCACAGGATCAATGAACATCCAATCAAATCAAACTCAAATCAACTTTATTTAAATAGCACTTTAAACACAACATTGATTGATCCAAAGTGCCGAACATTGCAGAAACAAAGCATTAAAAAGTAACAGACAAGAATAACAACAATTAAAAAAAAAAAAAAATGAAAAAACATGCTTTAGGAAAATGTCTTTTTGTCTGATCATTTTTCGAAACCCAAACACTTCTGACTTTTTTACGATGCCCTAGCTTTGCTCTGTCTGTGTTAGCAAATGTGAGCATGCTAACATCAGTTATCATCATGTTAGCCCTGTCATTGGGAGCATGTCAACATGCTGTCATTAGCATTTAGCTCAGGTCACTGCTGTGCTGAGGTGCAGTCTCACAGAGCTGCTAGCATGAAGAGATGCTGCTCTGGGTTAAAACAGCCAGATGGATTATTCAGATCTAGTTGTTATTAAACGGATGAGGTTTATTAGGCTTTCTCATATCTTTCTTAAACCCTACAGTGTTTTTATAGATTAAAGAGGATACATGACATCCGTATTCATTCAAAAAAGAAAATTTGTCATGGAGTGAGTCTCAAAAGCTTCACTTAACTCGGACTAATGGTCATAAAACAGAAACATGCACGTCTGTGTCCTCTCTGTCTCTCTTCACTGTCGCCCTCAAAGTGTGGGAGATAAAACAGCTTGAGCACATATCCATGAATGTTAATTTAACTGGTCGGATGTGAGGGACAAACAGGGTGAAATGAGCTTAAACCACAGATGTAAGTGCATGCTTTTAACACAATATCTAAAGTAATGGACGATACAGAAGAGAAAGTGATTCCTGTGATTGCTGTTTGACTGAGCAACACTCTCATTTTCAAATATGTGATGGGTTATAGGGATTCTGAGTCATTTTCACAATTTTCCCAATAACCTAGTTCCCATCTCAGTATATTATAACAAGACGACGGCTATTCGTGCCTCAGCATACATAAAGGCTGCACCAGTCTTTTCAGAGACGTATATTTTAAGATGTATAAATGGTTCTTGGCCTGTGAATAATATGAGCTTATCCTTCCCGCTGTCAGTCTGAATTTGAATAATTTATACGTGGCAATAAATAGAAGCAGAATCTCAGGCACCGACTGGGAGAAGTGACAGTCGAGAAATGGGAAATTCCTTCTCTTTTTGCCCATATCACCATGACTTTAATAAAATCAACGTCAGAAGTCACCTCTTGTTATGCTTGTCATCTTTCTATGGATCCAGGTCTTGCTCGATCACTCATCACTCTGGCGACAGGCCGCTCTCAGCTGCACTTGTCACAGTGTGACTTCTGGAACCGATAAGAGCTCTGATTGAACATTTGTTTGGCCTGTAGTTACAACAGCCTGTAGATGTTCATTTAGTTTCTTTGGTGAAACACCTCCCCTGGCCAGGCTCTGTTGGCTTGACTACAGGGCAGACACAGGAACAAAACAAATGTGAAATGATAGTTATTTCTTGTGAATATATCTTGGGTAAATGGGCTCAAGTCATTGTCCACTGACCTCATAACACTGTCAGATATTAAGGGAAATGAGAGACTGTGGTGCTGACTGTTATAGTTATTCATTATACAAAATAAAGGTTAGTTACCTCTCAGTAAAAATGGATTGAATGTTAGAAAGCCAAAAGCTTAAGAACTTGGATCAGTTAAGTTGTCATGTGTTTGAAATGTTGTCCCAGTCGTTTTTCACTTGCTGTATTATTTAGTCTTATATTATACACTTCATGACACTGTGGACAATTTGTATCAAATGAAACTCAGTGTAGTTACCTGCCATACGATTTCCGTTTTCATGAATCATAAGGCTCTGTGATTGACTCACACACAGTCACACAGTCCAGGGTGTACCCCGCCCCTCGCCCAATGACAGCTGGGATCAGCTCCAGCTCACCGGCAACCCGAACGGGAAATTGTGGTAAAGATAATGTATGGATGGATTGATTAATCAAAAGATTGTTGTCATTATTTGGATGTGTATTCAAGAGTTATACTGCTGTGTCATACCAATGTGACCTTAATGTAAAGAAGGTAAAATGACCTTTTTCAAGTCTGAGCATCACGAGTCTGGCTCGAGTCATCAAATTCATTTATTTGCACACGGTTGGAATTGCCTTATTGCATTTTTTTTTTCAACCAAACACTTTGTGGGCTTAAGGGTGACACGTGTCAATGATGAGCTTAAATAGATCATTTAATGTTTCACAAGGTGCTTCCAGCTGCCTTTGTTCTTAATTTGTTTTGGCATGGATACTTTTAATTTGATGGACAAAGAGGCCTTTGGCAAAAATATAACTTGACTGTGATGATTATGATTTGATCCTTGGGTATTAAATGTGCTTTTGTTGTTAAACTAAAAAAACATCTAAATGAAATATTTAATGAGTCTTTGCGAAAACAATGTGCACCAACTTGATTTGGAAATTATTTCATTCACATTTATGTAACAGTAACCTTGTGATTGGAGGTTTATTTGGGGGCTTTTTATGCCTTTATATAGAGATAGGACAGTGGATAGAGTCAGAGATTGGAGAGAGAGAGTAGGGAACGACATGGGGGAAAAGGATTTGAACCCATGCCGCTTAAGGACTTTATACCTCCATGTATGGGTCTGAAATAAAGTGTGAAGTAAAGTAAAGTTTGTGAATGAACAGCAGCAATATTTTACTTTTAAATACCTAAAGTTGTACTTTCAAGAAATACTTTTGAATATTTCATAGGGTTGACTCGATGTGAGGGCTGCTTTGTTGTCTTTTTATGATTCTATTTGTCATTTGCATCCATTGAACTCATCAGAAAATCCAGCAGAACCAGTTTCTGTTTGCTTGTCTTACTGTGTTTGCTCTCGCGGCAGATGTAGAAAAAAAAAAAAGGCTCAGGCGTGGATCTTTTGAAAACACTCTTCTCTCTCAATCCTGCAGGAAAAAAACAATTCTTTCCTATCTAGTCTGACATTCACGTTATGCAAGTGTGTTCCTAAATAATATGACATGGCGTTTATTTGTTATTTTATCCAGCTAGATTTTTCTCCCATGCATGCACATTAGTTTGGGTTTTATAGTTTTCCTACAGGACACTTCTACATGTTGGCAGGGATTTAACGACTGATCTTTTAACAACTGGCCCTCTCCACCTGAGAGATAGCAACACTTGTTTCATTATTTGGACATTTTCTGAAGACTGCATGATGTTCAATGAAGAATCATGTCTTTAAACAGCTTGTAGAACATTCTATGCATCGAACCTCATCATCAATCTGTTTAGTGAGACAAGTTGAACCATAGCTGAAAAACATTCCCTCTTCATTTCTCTTCTGCTGAATTAATACATTACTATAAAAGCTAATGTGTTATCACCTTTGTGCATGAATTATTTTGTAAAATACAAAATTTCACAACAAACAGGAACTCTGCATGGGGTTCCTCTGATTTTAAATGTTTCCAAAAATGCGAAAATTGGCTAAATGAGCCCCTCTGACTTGCTACATGGGAATTTTGACATAGTAGTGAAACATAATGGGCATGAGTGGGGGGGGGGGGGGGGGAGACAAGCCAATGATGGTTGGATACTCACATTTCTCCAAGCACTGCCTCTCCTCTCTCTCCTAATGACGATTGTTTTCATTCTGTGTCTCAGGGACTGTGTGTGCAGCCTAAATGACGAAGTGGAACTTGTTCAAGGAACAGACAACGCCCATGGTCGCTGCCAAGCCAACGGGGGCCAGTGCCTTGACTGTGACTCCAGCCCCCGTCGCATTAGTCTCCGCTGATAACTCCACCGAGCCGGTCGACAAGAACGATGCCTTCGATGAGATCAAGAACAAGTTCCTGAATGAAATCGACAAGATCCCACGTGAGTGCCAGACAAAGACCCCGCCGACTTATACTGATGTGACTCTGAGCAATGATTTTTGAATTAGATTCTCTCTTTAGCTTCAGGCATCGGCAGCCTCATAATGTCTTTATTCACTATTGATCACTGGCTGCCCTTCCTAATGGCAAAGAAATCTAATTTACACCCAATCTAATTGCTAACCTAGCACCTCTCACTAAATATGTTTGGCCTAGGACATGACATGAAGAGGGATAAATGATTGCTTGGTCAAATGTCAAAGTATTTGCTTCTTTTTCTTCTCTTTCCATGTGTGGATTTTGGAACCTCTGTGTTGATCTGTATGTCCTCTTCAGTGCCGTCCTGGGCCATCATTGCCATCGCTGTGGTCGCTGCTTTACTCATTCTAACATGCTGCTTCTGCATCATCAAGAAATGCTGCTGCAAGAAGAAGAAGAACAAGAAGGGCAAGAAGGGGAAGGGTGACATGGGAATGAAGAATCTTAAAGGGGGAGAGGTATGTTCCACCGCGGGAGGTTGCATCCCGGCCGAGGGGGAATCTATACACGTACACTGTAGATGAATCAGGAGCCTGATTCTGAGCTTATTATGTAACAGCTGTGGGGCTTACAGTATCACACTGTGCTGAAATACAGAGAAAACATGCATGTAGAGCTACATTTGACTCAGCTAATTATATAACAAACTGTAGTAACACCTTTTTAGTCCACTATGTGTTATATTACATATCATTTCTGTTTACTGTTTAACTCTTTGATGGCTTTCTAACGCCGTTTACTCTCCACAGGTTTTAATAACAGTCTTTACCCGTTCTTTCTTCTCCTTTTATTTCAATTACTTAAAGTATTTGTCATTAATGTTATTGTTGCTCTTTCTCTCGCTAGTGCTTTTTGGGATTTGAGTGGAAAATGACAGGACTCTTATGTCTTCAGCCCAACTATTGTTTCCCCATTCATGAAAGAGTAATTATGAAAATTAGAGGATAGCACAATGCGGTTGTTTCTTCGTCCTATAATTATCATTTTTTCACATACATGACTGATGATTTGACCGAATACAATAAGAAAGCATCTTAAAGTGGAGCTATTTTTAAAACCCAGCCGCCTTGCTGCGCAAGATATGATTGTGCTAATGAGTAGGCCCCTCTATCTGTCATTTTCCTCGCTCCCGTACAGTGTAGCTGACTGCATTTGCTGTGATGACCCTTCTTTTGGTGTCTGCTGTGAGTTCAATCTCTGCCTTTGTCTCTGCTCTCCTCCTTCCTGCTTTGTGTCTTATGTGTGCTCCGTGTATCTTGACTGTGGTGGACTTCTCTGCCTACGGTAGGTCTGACAGCACGCGGTGCCCCTCTCTGGCCGCTCTGTGTAAGCGCAGACCAGGGCGGCGGGGTGGGGGGAGAGGTGGTGGTGGTGGTGGTGATGGTGGTGGTGGTGGATTGTGGGTGGTGGGGCGGGGCTTGAGAGGGGTAGGGTTTTGGATTGCAATGTTGATGACAATGAGTGCTATGGCTTCCTTAGTTTTTTATGCAAGCTTAGGTGCTGCGGGTGCTTGAGGAATCTATGGGAGCGATTAAGCTGCTTCGCAAACCCCACTGAAATGATATGCCGCACCAACTGCTATGTCTTGAAACTCCAGAGTTTGCTATTTGTTTTACAAAAAAAAACAAAAAAAAAAGAACAACAAAGCAGAGATGTGTTTAAGTGTCTATGGTTTGAAATGAACATGAAACTCATCCTATGGTTGAGCCCTTGAATGACGAGTGCACTCAGCAACTCACTAGAGATCACTAACATGCATGTGCAAGGGGTAAGCTGGGTATTTGTCAAATAATAGCTGGAACTTTACCTAACTGAGAGCTTTGAGCATGTTTCCACCGCGACAGGCCTCCATTGTGAAACACAACCAAAACAATTGACATCATGCACACATGTTTTCTCTAAAGGGGATACATTAACTTGGGTTTAAAAGTCATACACCGAGCCATACCGAGACACCCCGTGCAAACACGCTCCAAGTTCCACAACAGATAAAGCTGTTTGTATCTCTTGACAAAGACCAGCATATGCCCTTGCAGTAGGTACCATTGAATGGCCACAACTTGACTTGAGAGTAACTTTCCTGGATGACCCATGCTGCTGACATACTAGGTGACAGTCATTGACGCCCTCTCCTCCTTGAAGCACTCGGGTCTCACTGAGGAGAAATGGTGGGCCAGAATGTTTGCCTACGTTTGCAGTCTCCATAAATCCAAAGTTAAACCAACAATAAATTGGCTTTATTTTTATTTTTTTACACGTATTTTGCTGAACAATACATTGGTCCTGAGGGCACAGTTCAGCCCACTGAGTTGAGCAAAGGGCAACGCATTCAGACACACCAGGTCTTTATCTTTGAACCCCCCCCCCACTGGAAGTTTGAGAACATCTAGACATTTCCAATTTAGCATGACCCCTCCATGGATGTGTACATTTCACTCAGAAAATCTGTAAAGACATTTTTGTTAGTTCACAAAAAAATGTGTCCCAGAGGTTTAAAAGACTTTTAGGTAAGGTGATACATTTACATTTTCCATCAGTAAGAAACTCGGACCCTGCATTGTGTGGCCTGGCATGCGTGAATGAAAAGCATTTAGCACAACAAAGATAGAGAATGCCACATGTACTGTAAGGATATTGTGTGAGAATGTGAGACAGTTTGAGTGCGATTTTAAGCATGCATGAGAGCCTGCATGGAAGAAAATGTGTGTGCGAGTACATGCGGGGGTGTGCAGTACAGTATGGTGTGTGATGGGTGTGATAGTGTGTATTATCTGTGTGTGTGTGTGTCTGTGTGTGTGTGTGTGTGTGCCTTGTTCCTCTTCCAGCTCATCAGTGAGTAGCTGGACCCTCCAGTCTTACGAAGACATCAGTGTTTTTTCAAGAAGACAGCCATAGGAAAGTAGGCCATACTAAGATATTATCCAGCTTTGTATGACGTCCAGAATGAAAGTTTTGCTTTAATATTCATATCAGAGCAAAGTGCTCTCGATCCCCTTAGACGTCTCCTCCTCTAGCGGCACCAAAAGACTGAAGAGTCATCGGGTGTGATGGTAAAGAAAGATGGCCGATAGCAGACCACTTGATTTATCTTCTTCGTGCAGAACACATTTTCAGGAGCAGTTAGCCATCTGTAAACCGATGGATTTTGTTCTAAGGTAGAAAAAGAGGGGCAGTAGTTTGCCTGAGAGTATGAGTGTGGAATAAACCATTAAATAAAACCGTTATTCAGTTAGCTTCAGCAATGAGGCCAGCAGACTAATCCTGGCAAAATCCCATCAGCTATACTAGTGTAAACACATTAATGAGACTTTGGGATGTCAGGAGGAGATAAAAAGGCAAACACTTGTATTGTCTGGCTTGAAGTAGACCAGTTTTTTCGAGCAGCTTACACATCAGTGTGAGGATTTTCAGCTGCAGTTTTAGCCAGTTGGAGAGTAAAGTGTCAGGAATCACTGCGTCGGTGGTTTGATCAAATCACATCCCCTCTCTGTAGCTGCGTCCTTCAGTACGTCTCAGTAAGGAACGCTCTGCTGCTTGCGACAGCCCAGTACTTGAAATCCTGCACACAAGGTGGAGAAAACGACAAGAACACCTTGCATTATAGCGCAGTGCGTTGCGATGTCTCTGCAAAGCATACCAGTCGGAACGGTCCACTTCCTCTTCAAAATGAGAGAACTTTGCTGTGTTTTTCTGAGAATATAACCCATAATATCCCTCAGCCTGTTCACTTGTCACATTGGCTCATCTTTGCTGATACAGCTCTCTGCTGTGTGGGATATGCCGTCACGATTTTTTAGACTTTTTTTTTCTAACCAACTTAACATGACTCACTTGGGATTAGTCATATCTGGGATTTGTGTAGTTGCCTGTGTTGTTGCTTGTGTAACTGCATTGCAGTCCCCTCAAAGTTGAAATCCCTTTTTTTCCTGTTATGCTCCAAGTACTTTATCCATCCCCTGTAATATAACAATTACAGGCACCTACACAAGCCCCATATATTGATGTGCAAAAAATACAAAACAGTTAGCTGTAATGATGTAATAAAGGTCTCAGAATCACAGGTTTTATTTTTTTACCAGTCAGAAGAGCTTCCAGAGGTTTCTGCATGGCTTTTGTATTAGATTGCAATATACTGTAAGGTGATCTTGTTTTTCTGTCCACCCCTTGTGTTTTGACCGTTTTTTTATTCTCTTGTTTCTCACTTTTTCCTCACTCTTTCTTTCTGTCTCTCTCCACTCTTTGCACAATAAACTATTCTAACAGTTCTTCAGCATGTTGTAGTCAAAGAGAAAACCCCCCTCTGTGTAAGGCAGATTTGAATACACGTGTCAAACTTAATTAAGTAAAGGAAAACAGCAAATGGTGTCACCCAAGAAATAGTGAAATCAAGTCAGGTTGCAACCGTGGTCATCGATGAGCAGATTGCACTAGTAGCGCCGGGGTGAGAGGGGGTAAGTGGCAGGTAGGTGCTGTGACTAAACCGACTGCTGATGCCCTGGGTTTAGAGTTCAGCACAGCCACCAGCTCACACACGTCCTCTTACGCCTTCTCCTGCCGCCTGCCTCCCTTTTTTGTGCCCCTGCAGAAACAACAGGATGACGATGACGAAGAAGACGACGTGGAACCCGGACTGACCGGAGACGAGAAAGAGGAAGAAGTGAAGGAGAAAGAGAAGCTCGGGAAGCTGCAGTACTCCATTGACTATGACTTCCAGGAGAACAAGGCAAGCCCTTTAAAGATTTGACATTAGTTTAGAACTACTAGCTTAACGTCATTTTGCAGCAGCTTGCAAGTATAGTTCACATACATCCATATTTGCAAAGAAGCTGAAGTAGTTTACAGACTTCTTGCTTTTTTTGTTTGTTGTTAATCTCTGAAAACACTACAAATGGAAACTGGGTCATATTGGATAAACCCTAATAGGTGACAGTTTCTTTGTGGTTTTAGTTGTGGTCATGTAGTAGAGAATTCAGATGTGTTGAAAACAAAAACAGAAAAAATTGCAGCTCTGTCCGTGTTAAACAGGATTGATTAGTTTGGAATCTGCTTTTAATAACTTAAAACTGGTGGCGCACTAGTGGCGCCTGCCCAATGTATGGAGGCTATAGTCTTCCAAGCGGGCGGCCCAGGTTCGAATCCCGCCTGTAGCTCTTTTCCCGCATGTCATTCCCCACTCTCTCTCTCTGACTTCCTAACTCTATCCACTCTCATATCTCTCCATTAAAGGCACAAAAAGCCCCCCCCCAAAAAAACAAAAAAAAACAAAAAAAAAACTTAAAACTGAAATTTCAACCCTAAACTTGTTGGCGTAAAAGTGTGGATTGAACTATTTACATTGTTGTTTACTATTCTAGCAGTGACAACTTGAGTCCTTGTTTCTGGAAGGCAGGCGTTTGACAAGTGGACTCATTATACAAAACCAGAGATGTTATTGACCGTACTTACATGGCAATCAGTTTCCTCTGAAATCATGTTGAGGGTTTGAGAGCTCAAAGCTGGGCTGCACCAACAAGCTGTGCACAAAGTGGTTCTAGTGGCTTGATAATAATGCTTAAGACATGAACACAAAGAAAACAGAGGCATTAGCGCGTATTGTGATTCATTCATTGACAATTTAAACCTATTTTTATAATTAGTATGAACTCCTTTTCTATGCAGCTTTAGTTCACCAAACAGTAGATTTGGCATAATTCATAGTTACTGGTTGCATACAACACTAGAGTAGCTCCACTAACACTTTCAGCATCACACACTACACTTTATGATTTATGATAAAGGCCTATTCGGCAGACCAGGAGGTAGAGAAGTGCACTACCACCCCATATCTATGCTACAGATTTCACCTGATAACAGCTGTTAAAAGGTCTGATAAGACCTGAAATCTGTTGAGGGATTGCAGTACCCGAGCTGGAGAAACTCTCACTATTTAATCTCGTACTGCCTCTCTGCTCTCTCCCCCAGCTGACTGTGGGGATCCTGCAAGCAGCTGACCTCCTCTCCATGGACAGCGGCGGCACCTCTGACCCCTACGTCAAGGTCTTTGTCCTCCCAGACAAGAAGAAGAAGTACGACACAAAGGTCCACAAGAAAACTCTGAATCCTGTCTTCAACGAGACCTTTACCTTCAAGGTAAGCCGGAACAACTCTCAGACACCCTTTAGTTATTACTTATTAAAATAACATGCACGTCATGCTGTTTGATTTGTAGACGGGCTCGTTAAGAGGGTGAAACGTTCCCCTCTTGTCTTTTGTCTCGCCTGAGATTCTTGTATCTTTTTCACACAGTCTTCAGTCCAGCAGAGATAAAAAGGAGCAGACATATTGAAGGTGTCTGACAAGGAGAAAGTGGTAGAGAATCAAATTAAAGGAGAGGGCCACCTCTGGTGCACCACGCCTGCTGACACAGCTCTATAAAACACAATTCAAACAGATTTCCCTGCTCAAAGTCAGGCTCGTTCTGCTGAAGCTGCATGCTTAAGCTTCAGGCCAAAGTCACAACCTGCACTACTGTGTTCTTTGACATGAGTTGTGCTTGAAGTGTTGGATACCGTATGTCACAAAGCCTCCTGCAGATGAGTGAAAGAGGATCCGTTTTCTGTTTTCCAGATCCCGTTCCAAGAGATGGGAGGAAAGACTCTGGTGATGTGCGTGTACGACTTTGATCGCTTCTCTAAACATGACGTCATTGGGGAGATTAAGATACCCATGATGGCTCTTGACCTGGCAAAGCCGGTCGAAGAGTGGAGAGACCTGGACAGCGCCGATCAAGAGGAGGTAAAGAGTCATGCGGCGGAGAGTTGAATTGTTTTTTCCACACTTTTGTTTTCGCTCCATGACTTTTTCTGATGTGGGCTCAGGAGCTGTACTGATGAGGCAAATAACCGTTAAGATATTGATATTTGAGAGTTGTGAATGTATGTAAGGATCCATTATCAACATACTGTACGTATTCTCCCACATCAACACGTATGTATAATTAGAACCAGCTGAAGAGGCTACGTTATATATTTTTACTGCAAAACATTTTCTTGTCACCTGATTCCGCTACTCCCCTCAGCTTTATGGGGCTTCATACTGTAGTGAGTTCCAGATCATTCTTAGCTGTCCATCCTTCAGCTTTACTGCTGTGGTTCAAAATATAATATGAATCAAGCACCAGAGGAGGTTTGTGACCCTGTATAAACCAGCTCTCTCAGATGTGTGTGTCTCTTTAAATGTGTGTCTCTTTAAATGAAATGAGACCCCCCCCTGAGTTTTCCTGGTAGATATCACTCCTTCACTATCGAGAATAAAAATGGTGGACCTGCCCAGGTTTGCTCTAGGCTGGGGGTGGAGTCCGTGGGTGGCGATACGAGGGGAGGGTATTTTCTTTTTACCGGAATCCCACTGTGACATCACAACGAGAGCAAATTTTAAATGGAGCATTTTACCTTGTGTTGTAAGAGTTATGCAGACTACAAACAAAGGGCTGGATGGATTTATTTCACACTTTGTGGGTCAGTAGACTCTCAGGTTACCCAAATATATGTTCAAAAACACCATAAAAGTGGATTTTGCATCCCCTTTAAGCATAAATCTCAAATGCAAAAGGAAGCTTTATTCAGCTTTCCGAAGGTTTTAAATCCACCAACCCTCATTTCCAAACTGGAAACTGTAAGCGACAGTTTTAAAGTAAATGTGTCAGTGTTCTCTGTTTATAAAGGCGACACTTCACAATCTTGAGAATATATTTTTTGGTTATTCTTTTGTCAAAAATATTATATGGTACATAGACTGCAGAAGGCTGCACTTTGCAGAGTTGCATGTTTTCTCTGTACATGTGTGGGTTCTCTCCGGATACTCCGGCTTCCTCCCAAAGTCCAAAGACATGCATGTTAGGTCAATTGTTGACTCTAAATTGCCTGTAGGTGTGAATGTGAGTGTGGCCGGTTGTCCTTCTCTATATGTCAGCCCTGTGACTGACTAGCGAACAGTCCAGGATGTACCCTGCCTCTCACTCAATGACAGCTGGGATCAGCTCCAGCACCACTCCACCCCGAACAGGAAGAAGCAGTATAGATAATGGATGAATGGATAAGACTGTGGAATACTTCGAGTGCAACTTAAAAAGAGAGGTTTTATATAAACTGGAGTACATTTTAAAGAAACTCGGAGCAGAAAACACTTTTCCACAGAGAGCAACCTGACCAGCTGACTAAGCTGATGACATAGAACATAAATAACCAAGGTGTCAACTTTGTCTGTGCACCAGTGTGATTCAGAGGGCTGAAAGAAACACTGTTTTGTGTGTTTCTTACCAAATGCTCTGTATTTGTGCAGCCTGTTATGTGTTTTTTTAATCATTGTGCACCACCTGAATATGAAAAACAGCATGTAATCAATTTAGCCTCCCAAGAGCCATGTACAAAGACATACTGATTCTACAGTTGCCTGCGGGCTCAAATATGTAATTTATTCTCAAAAGATCAACTGTATGTATTTAAGAACGGCTCAGGAATTATTCCTAATGGTGTTTTTGTCTAGAATTAAACTTCAAAGGGGCAGTTTGTATATTAATATGTATTGTGAATAAGAGATAATGATAAACCTCCCTCAGACCTGCCTTAACTTTCTCTCTTTCCCACCTCCTCACAGCCCGAGAAGCTGGGTGACATTTGCATCTCTCTGCGTTACGTCCCCACTGCTGGAAAACTTACCATCTGTATTCTGGAGGCCAAGAACCTGAAGAAAATGGACGTGGGAGGACTGTCAGGTATATAAGCGGAGCTGAGAATGAGATATTACATTTTATTATCACACTCTTATGCCTGACACTGTTTCTTCTGACCTTTCGGTGAGCTTCATGTGAAATGTGGATGCTTGCAGTGGGACTGCGGTGAACAAAGCAGCGTGCCTGTGAGCACAGCCATTAGGTCGGTCCTGCTCTGCTCACGTGCTGACGCTGCAGTGCTTACCATGCACCAGCTCACGCTCCCTCTGGCTTCAGCATGGGCCCCATCTGTTGGTGCATCACAGCATTGCAGCCCCAAACATGCATGTGCGAAGACAATTTCAACAGCCTTGCCGTGATCTTGCCTTCCCTCTGTTTTCAGATCCCTATGTGAAAATTAACCTGCTGCAGAATGGGAAGAGGCTGAAGAAGAAGAAGACAACAGTGAAGAAGAACACTTTGAATCCGTACTACAATGAGTCCTTCAGCTTTGAGATTCCTCTTGAGCAGATGCAGGTATGGTCTTGGATTGTAAAATCCTGTTTAATCCCTTTGAGAGGAAGAAAGAGTACCATGTATTTTAAGAAATAAAACAGTTTTTCTGAAGAAATACAAGTGTATAAAAGCACTGTATCCAATCAAGAAAACAAATGAATAATGACTGCTTAAAGGCTTAAAGGCCTTGTTCAGTTGTAGTATCAACAAAGCAATCAGGCAGGGAAACATTCAATTATGGCAGAGATGTAATTTTATGCACAGAAAAGACTCACAAACACTATTTTAAATCCTTCATTCTAAGTGAACCACACTGACAAAGTTTATACAACAGATGGTCATTTAGACGTAAATCTAAGGGTAATCACTTATTTATGAGCCATTTGCAATCAGTTGTGACCTCATCACTCTCTAATTAGATAATTAGGAAGTGCTTGGGGGGACAATATAGACCGGGGCCGTATTCCGAATTGCCAAGTACATACTCAATCTGTCAGTATGCAGTACGTACTATCTGTGCTGTATACTGTTAGTACCTACTATTCTGTATGCACACACAGTAGGCAGATATTTGTTCCTACTTCTACTGATTCATTCAGTATGGAAGTGTCGTCATTTACGTTTCCCGAACTGGCCGCATCCACCCGTTTTTTTTTTCCGTTTTTTTTTGTTTAGCTTTATTCAAGAAGAGTAATGTGCATATACAGTCAGGTAAACAAAAAACAATATCACAATGTAAATCAAGTAAAAGACAGATTAAATAACTAAATAACATACAGTACATAAGGAAAAGTACAAATGAAAGACAGTAATATACAGTAAAGTAAAATAAACCAATAAAGACACATTTAAATAGTGAAATGATTATTTAAATAGAGAGGGGAAAGGTTTTATAATAATGCAGATATTTGTTATATTTTCTGTTTTTAATTTAAAGTAGTGATTTCAGTCGGGACTTTAAATTAAGATTAAAAATTGATTCAATTAATCCATGCTCGTTTGTTTTGATTTGGAGGTGGACGTGACGTGACGATTTACGTTAAATTTCGCACAGCATTGTGGGTGGTAAAACACAATTCATTTCCTGAAAGCACGCATCCGATCCATACTGCATAAAACCTGGAAGTTAGTATCCATACTGAAATGTTCAGTATACTGAGGTGGACCCAAAAAATGCATACTGAATGACCACGAAAGTTCAGTATACTGAAACTCCGTACTGAAAAGTACGTACTGCCTACTGAACTGTGACAATTCGGAAAGGGCCATGGTCTTCAATTCATGGCCGTTATCACACACAGTTCCCATGCTACTCACATTAACATCACATCAGCAAGTGCGGCCACAATTAAAAAATTAAAAAAAAAAACACAAAATAACTCTCCGAGAACAAGTTGAATTCATTAGCAGCAAAACACACCTGTCCTAAGTTTGATATACACCCAGCTGTTTCGCTGCTACAGTCTCATTTGAGGTGGTCCAACCAGCTGCCAATGTTACTAATGTTTAGCTGGTTTCATGGACATATTTCCATCTGTGCTAATAGTTATGTCAATGCCAGTTTTACCAACATTGGCTTCTCTAATATTTATGAAAACTGAGTAATTGGTTCTTTATGCACTAAAGCTTTTGGGCAAACCGCTATTTATTACTAGCAGATAAAAGCGTCCCTCAATTCAACAGAGAGGTATTCATTGGTTTCCTCTCCTGTGTTGGACTTCCTGCAGTGTTAAGCATACAGTACATCAAACATGAATTAACAAAAACATTTTCAAGAAGGACACTGAACATTTACAGTTTCATATACCAAATTTATCTGAAGTTCCAGTCTCCCTATGTCACATTGTGCACAAAGACAAAGAGGAGGACCCAAGTGCAGGTAACAAAACTACAATACAAAAAGGACAAAAGGCAAAATAATGTTAACTTTAAACCCTGATCAAAAGTCCAACAAAAAACAAAGAAAAGCCACCAGGAAAAATACACACAGGAGGTAGGAAGATGTATGAACTGACAACAAGAGGGAAGGTACACAGAGACTAAATACACAGGAGCTAATCAAAACCAGGTGTGAGAAACAAGACACAGGTGAAACTGATTGAGTGCAATCAAAAGGGAAGGAAACCCACAATGGGAGGAAGTAACGCAAGAGAAGAAACACTGGGGACAAGAACTACAAAAAATACAGGAAACACTTAAGACACACAGAGGACTTAAGAATATAACAGCAAAAATAAAGAGAAAATAAATCAAATAGGAAATCACGGTTAAGCAACAAAACAAGGAGCTAACAACCAAGAAGAAAGGTAAATCATGACACCGCCATAAAGCACAGATCCCTGAGGACGCTGACGCCAACCACCATAATGCACACTGATGCATGAGGCAATATAAAGCATCAACTCAGACACAACATTTTACTTTAGTAATATTCTGCATCAAAAGAGTGTCATAGAAAGCAGTAGAAGTGATTTTGGAATTTACATTAAACCGCTTATTTTCCACCCTGCTATTCATGTACCCATCGTGCCTTTAAGATCGTTGTTCTAATGTTTTTCTCTCCGTTCCCTCAGAAAATCCAAGCTGTGATCACAGTGCTGGATTATGACAAGATTGGCAAGAACGACGCCATCGGGAAGATCTGGGTGGGAAGCAAGTCCACAGGGGCTGGCCTGAAACACTGGTCCGACATGCTGGCCAACCCCCGTCGCCCCATCGCCCAGTGGCATCCACTGCAGCCAGAAGAGGAGGTGGATGCTTCCCTCGCAGCCCTGAATGCCAAGAAGTAAAAATCCCACCTCCACCTTACCTAACCCATACATTTCCCACCATCTTCCCCGGGTCCCACATATCAGTGTATATTCCAGAAGAACACTCCAACTGTACATCTGCTCCCTCCACCCCCTCCTCCTTCCTCTTCCTCTCCCTCCGCCACCTTTCAAAAGATCCATGAATACCATTCAACATGATGGGATATATAGTTTAAAAAAAAAGCATCATGTTAAAAGAAATCATGTCATTGAAAAAAGAAGACAAGTCACAGGATGGACAGATACTCCGTTGATTTCCTTTAGATCTATTTTTGTATTGGGGTTGTGGTTCCATTAATAAGAATACAGAGTAGACTATGAAGAACAGTACAAGTCTTAAATGGGGATCTGGTGATAGAGGGGATAACACATACATTCACTCATGTTGTACTTCTCACCCTTTCCCTTTAGTGACACAGTTTGCTTAGAAATAGTGCTTAATAATAATAATAATAAAATGCTTTATACTGCCATATATGATAGAGAAATAACACAAGCAGGTCCATTCCTTAGGTGTATTTATTGTGCACCATGTTCCACACCTGCCAGTAATCATTTTAGATGATTCTGTTAGTTTGACGTACATTCCTAGAGTTGGGTAGCGAGTAGGGATAGGCACATATCCGGTTACCCACAAACACACTGCCTTTTTTCGATTGGTTAACCTTCCACCCGTCGTCTCAGGAAAACTGAGAGGGAACTGAAACTCCATGCCTTTTTTCTCTAAATGGGTTGTTATCATTCAAATATTCCAAGAAATGGGAAATTGTTGGATTCTAAAAAAAAAAAAAAAGCTTGAGCGCTTGTTTTTTTGGGTTGACGTAAGGCTCAGTTTATCCGTGAAATGGTATGTCAGGGAACAGGGAGGGAGGGATTTTCAGTTAGGAAAAAAAAAAAAGCGTTTGTGTATATTTTGACTGCGAGTGTCATCCGAACAACAAAAAAGCGAGGAAATATCAGAGCAGGTTCAACAGAGACTGATTCCACCCACCAATGACATGATATTTACAAGGTGTTGAGTACTGCCTGCAGTCTACCACCTCCCCTCCCAACACCTCTGATTCTGTATCTCACTTGTTCAGTGCTACTGCCATTAGTCATGGACTTGACACAAGGGTTTTACTTCAAAGAAGATCCCTATAACCGTCTTACAGTCATAAAGGAGACAAGCCTTCAAAGTAACAAAATAAGCAATTTTCAACTACCAGGGACGCCTTCCAGTTAAGCGGTGTTGTTCTCTTCATTTCTTCCTTTCTCATTCGCTTTTTTTTCTCCTTTTTCTTTATTTTTTACTCCAAACACTTTTATTCCTCAAGCACTTTAAATCCAAATGTTGTGTTTAAGTACCCTCAGAAACCAGAGCTTTAATTATTTATTTTAAGAATAACTGCTGGTTAAAATAAAGAGCAAGGGAGTACATTTTGTAAGCATTTTTTTGTTTTTGCCGTTGCTTTTAATGTATGTGTTTGGATTGTTTGAATATTACATTTCTCACTTGATTGCAAGGACACGGTCTGGAAGGAGGCACTGATCCATGTGTATATATTACACAGCTTACCAAACTGTTGAATTTAATTGCACTACTGGGTATTAATTATTCTGTTCTGTGGTAATTTGACGCTGTTCTCTGATCTGTGTTTTTTTTATTTAGTGATCAAATGTTGTGAGATGGAAGTTTTCTGTGGCTCATGTAACATGCCAGATGGTTCTCCTCGTGTAAATGGAATCCTCAGATGAAAAAGAGACAGGTTTCTATGCTGCGTCCTTTTTAATCAATATTCTGTTACAGAAAAATTAAGGATGAGCTTGAGACAAATTTAAAATGAATCAGCTCTGAATAAATTGTTAAAAGCATAATTAAAATCCTGACATGAGTCAGTGCCAAGGTAATTATTCAAATCAGTAATGCCCGTTGACTGTGTGCCAGAAAATGCAAAGTCAATGTAGACATTACCGCAATTCTTTGGGGTAATTTGATGAATGTTGGCTCTTGTATCTTTCTCTGTTGGAAAATGTAACTTTTTATTTTTGTATAACCAACATAGACCATGTTTAGATTTATGTTTCACATCTCACATGATGTTTTGTTCTTCTGTTAAATGAAGCAGCACTAAAGAAAATGGCAACATGGAAGCAATCAAGCAACCCATTGGTGTGTAGTTTTGCCTATATACATAGTTCATACACGTTGATACTGCATGTTTATACAAAAATACTGTACATAAGAGCATGTTTTAGAGACGAAGCAAAAATATCTCGTGTACGTAAATGGGTGTCATTTGTCATTTTAATAACACGACGAAGGGAAAAAAAAAAGATGCACTGTATATTTTCTAAATGAAACAAATGTGTATTTATTTTCCATGAGGGTCATTGGAGAGAATGTCATACAAATATTAGAGTACTACTGCTAATAAGAACCTTTCCACGCCTGAAATTCTTAAGCAAGTGTGTCGTCCAGTACTGTGTGTGAGTTCATGTAGGATGAAAATGTAGCCGCATGCTTGCTATCTAATTCCTTGTGATCCAAAATCTTATTTTGATGCCATTTTTATGCCATACTTTTTTTTGTTACAGCACTTACCTGAAGGCCAATGTTTTTTCTGAATTTTATTACTTTTTAAAAAGATATGTGTTGAATTTTTAAACGCTTGGGATGGATGGAGGGGCCTCCAAGTCTAGAGAACATTTTCTTTTATGTGACAGATTTGGCATGGATTTATTCAGAAAAATTAAAGTAGATTGAATAATTCAGCAATCTGTAGGTGGATGTAGGAGTCAATATTAGTGCCAGTTCTGATACGGAATCAAGTCTGTTGGACCATATCTTTGTGTGAAAATGTATTTCCAGGGGCCAAATTATGAATCCTCCCATTCCAGTGAACACAAATGACTTGGAATCCCTTCTTCTCTCGTTCTTTACTTGGAAGTTTTTTTATTTTATTTCCACTTCTATTTAAATGACCTGAAACCCTTCACGGCTGTGTCTCTTTTACTGTGTTTATTATACAATACGTGTATGTGTATACAAGATAAATGAATAAGATAAAACTAAAGCCATAAAACTCAAGCACTAACTCTTTAGAGCTCAGCTGAGTAGCTAGAGTTTATTTATGATGAAGAAAAAAAAATCCAACATGTCTTCGGTTTCCTTGGCCAGTGTTTCTCTTAATTACATTCCGTTCAGAGGTCTTTGTTCATCAAGAGGGCGAAATCCATTTTACTGTATATGTGAGCATTGAGAAAAGTTGTGAGTTTAGTAGAGTGAGTGTGTCTTTTTCTACTTTCCGAGCTGTTGATGTCCTTGTTTCATAGAGGTAGCTGATTTTACAGTATTGTGATTAGTATTGTATATGCCTTGTTTTGATAGTATAAATAATAGATCTAATATCACAATAGGTTCTCAATAATACAGCTAAATTTATATATACATATATAGATATATAGTATATGAG
The DNA here is from genome assembly GCF_963930695.1 of Labrus bergylta. Lineage (NCBI taxonomy): Eukaryota > Metazoa > Chordata > Actinopteri > Labriformes > Labridae > Labrus > Labrus bergylta. The sequence continues at coordinate 9,227,173 of NC_089206.1, read as the reverse complement.
AGTGTGTACTATTCTTTGGGCTGAGTGCAATTTAAGAACCAAACTATTCCACTCTTCACAGTTTCTCTATTTCCAGTTTAGCTGCAGAAGGTACTCGTAAAAACATGTACAATCAATAACACACTGTTGGTTATTTACTGCTCACGCTGATTGTTTTTTGTTAGCTTCTTAAGCATATTTCTTAAGTGACAAAACAATATGGAAATCCAAAAGAACTGAAACAAACAAACAAACAAACAAAAAGGAATTTACAATTGTGGCACCAAATTTTAGGCCTGAATCCCTTCCATAGAACTATGCACTGAGCTATGATTTTAATGAACAGAAATAGCCTACATAGAAAAGAAAATCATGTCAAGCACATGATGTGAAATCAAAGACGTAATTGTTGAAATTCAATTATTATCTTCTTTGCCAAGAGATTAAAAAAGTGATACCTCTTGTGTTCGCGCAGTAAACATAAAGCCAGAGCTAGCAGAATGCAAGTTTAGCCTAGCTTAGACTAGCTAAGGCAAAAAAGCTGAGAACAGAAGCTAAAAGTTAGCCTAGCTCAGTCCAAAAGAAACTAAATCCATCTGTCAGAATTTTTAAAGCTTTCTGGACTTTTTATAACCTCCTGGAGAATAAAAATAACCCATTGTCACTGCGTCAAGAAATAGTCTGATAAATCACCCAGTGTTGTTTAACAGTGTACAGACAAACTAAATGAGATGTGTAAAAGAGTGAGCGTTTGAGGTGCTGTTAGGTATCTTTTTTATCTTTGTATAGAGCTGAATAAGCTTTTCCTCCCTGTTTCCAGCCTCCGCTCTAAGCTTAGCTAAGCTAGCAGTCACCTAGCTACAGCCTTTTACTTCAAAGCTGGAACAGGTGTATCAATCCTCGCTCTTCTTCTCGTAAAACTCTGAGAGGTGAGAAGGCAAATATTTCCTAAAATATTCCTTTTCCTGTCCCTTTAGGTTGACCTCATTTGCTGATTTTTTTACGAAGTACTGCCATTGATCCCTTCTAGCAACAATCGCCAATGTGTCGTGTTATAAGACACATTATCTAATGCAATATTATAGTTATTCACTGTCCAGTAAATGCTATTGACTGTGACCAAATAATGCACTGAAGACAATTCACAAATAAGATTTCAGTGTGTTTCAGAAATACTGCCAGTACTAGATCACAGCTGCCATCACTCGTCAACAATGTTTGAATCGGCAAAGCCAAAATAACAATTCATGCAGAGGCAAACAGATCGCATCAAGTGACCGATGGGGCAACTGTGATTTCAGGTAAACTTATAGCACATTCAAGTCGATTTCTTTACTTCTTGCTTTTTCTGCTTGGGTCACCACAGTCACTTGACCACCTGAGTTCAATGGGGGACAGAAACTGGGAGTGGGAGCTGTGTGTGCTTGTAGGCGATGTGTCAGATAAATATCTAAATAAGTGAAGGCCCTCTAGCAGAAACAGTGCAAAAAACAACAACAGTCAAATATACAAATAGAATATACAGTACAGGTCTGCATGTCTGGGACCCATTACTCATTCCTAAAATGTACATGTGTGTGTGTGTGTATATGACCGTAACACTCAAATGATCTCAGTTAAGTTTTAGATAAGGGTTTTTTTCTGCTCTGTGTAGATGTACAATACCTTATGCACAACTGCATCTGAAACTGACTGCTGTTTCAGCTGTGCACAGACCGTTCAATAAGCACCGTTCACGCTGTTCTTTCTTTTTTGTTTTGTCTTATTTTGAACAAACGCTGGGATTTAAAAAGGGAACGCATCCAAAAGTTCATTAGATCATTTTACCACCTTGTCAAAATGTGTTGAGAAGCCTCTCAGCCACCACTTTAAAAAATAACATGTTGTCTTGTCTCCTCTATTACTCGCTGTATTTCTTCTTTGTATTCTTGTGCACATGTGTAATCACTACTTTCTGTCCTTTATTTATTTTTTTGTTGTGATGTATGCTGTTAATGTAGAATGTAGGTCTGTATTGGAATCAATGCAAGAGTCACATTTGCTTTCTGTTTGCGTCTGTGTCCTGTTTAAATGTAACCAGCTATGTTCCATCAGAGTCGATAGGAAGCAGGCTCACTGATTTCTCCACGGAATCTGCTTCTGCTGAGCGTAAAGAAAGCCGGCCTTCATGTTTACAACATGGACATACTGTATACTGCCAAACATGCAGGACCGTACCAAACTCCCCTCTTGAGCGCTTAGTCCTCCATGCCTCATCCCTGATGCAACTGTACTCTCAAGACTCTTTTTTCCTTTTCTTTTCTCCCGCCTCTTTCTCTTCTTCATCATCTTTTAAAAGCGTGGGAGGACGGTCAGGTTGTGTCCTCTAGCTGTGTTTCTTCGTGTCTAGTGTTGTGGTGCGCGTGTTCATGTCAGTACTTGTGCCTACTGTGGATCGCATGCTTTAGCCCTTGACTGGACACAAACGTTGCTCACAAACTCCTCTTGACCCTTATGTGGACAAACGTTGGGGATCCTTCTAAAGTTATCAAGGGAACCAAATAACTTATTACAAATTTATCATATGTGTTACCAGTTCTGTAAAAAAAAGACAAATAGGAAATAAAGGCCTTTTAATTACCATGACTTGTTTGTGTTTGATATGCAGTGTGTTCAGCTCAGCTGGCTCCCAATCATTTTGGATTCATAATTCATTAATGCCACGCAGAGAAACATTATCTTTCCTTTACAGTTTATTAAGCAAAGTGAGTAAACCGCTGTATGTGTATTAAGCTATCATCAGCACAGTTCAAAACAATATATTGCATAGTTCAAGATTTCTGCAGCATACAATGTGTTCTATCTTTAGTGTAAATGTGACCAAATATAACACTGATGTTACAGCACGCTGCTCTGTTTGGACTCCAGAAGCATCACATCTTCAAAGAAACACATAAAACAATAGGAACATTTCATCCTGTAAGTGAAGAAAAGACAAATGCCAAAATCATTCCCATCACACCGTTTATCACTTATTAAATCTACAGCCAAATTATTTTTTTTGTCTAATGCATCCAATAAGATAAGATACAGAAAAAAGCACATTTTGTTCTAGAGATACATTTATCCGTCTAATTCTTTGTGGATTAGATAGATTGTTTGATTAATTAAATTACTTAGATCATTGTGTCACGCATTTAAAAAAGAAATGTGCCCTGCCAAAAACAGGCTTTCAAGACACCATGGTAATGCACACACAAAAAAGGAACCAGGAGGAGAAGTAAAAATATAATGGAAAAAATATGGAGCAAATTAGCCATCTTAAGGTTTCATCCAAGTTCAAGAAACAAAAGTAGAAAAGTGGAACATATTGAAATGAGGACTATAGTACAGTTGAGGGCACTCCTCTAGCTTCATAAAGAACCTCCATAAGGCTCCATGGATTTATTTTCTGATATATCATGACAAGTTATTTTGTCGATTGCTTTCTATTAAATGCAACACAATGCACAATGAATTTAATGTAGGCTACATGGGGTCTTGAAAAGGATCTGAACAGAAAGCTGATAGGTTTAATGAAGTTAGGATTTAATTGAGTGGCTGTAGTATCTTAACACCATTAAGTGAAACTGTAAGTAATCTGCACCATTTGTAATGTAAAGGGCCAGCAACAGGGTATTTCATAAAACATTGGATTGTGCTTAATAAGATCACACAATATTGTGCAGGATAAGATGTCAGCAGCAATCTATTTGTGGATGATTTTGGCATTTGTGTTTTCGTCACCTAAAAGAAAGATTGACAACAGTTCAAAAACAAATATGCATGAAAGGAAATATATCTAAGTATAAAGATTTTTAACTAAGAAATGCATAAATAAATAAATAGATCTCTTTAATACAACATAACACAGGTATTTCCTTTCCCACACACACACCCACACACACACTCACAGATGGCCTCCTCTGTCGTCGTTTTGTTTTTGAAGCTTGGTCAGTTGATAAAAAAATCTAAAGAGACCGAAGAATGGCTGCGGAAGCTACCCAAACAATTAATAAAGAGAATCCAGCTAACACTAAATTACATGACATTCTTCTAGTGATGCCTAAGAGCAGCACTGACTATGTGTACGATTGAAGTGCATAACCTTGGCCCTGGCTTTTCGGGCTAATATGTGGTCCTCTTTAGCTACCAAATACACAGAGGACATCATATATAACATACATTTATTTAAAAAGAAGGCAATTTTAGAAGTCATCAAGACTTGAGTGGAATATAGAAAAAAAACAGCTGGAAATGTTTTGCAAATTGCTTCATTTATGTAATACATAAGAATTATCCCAGGGCTCTCTCACTTGGGCAGCTTAAAAATAATATGGATGTTTTTTCTATTGATTTGGATAAAAAAAACATTTCAGAATTTTGCATCAAATTGAATAAATGTTCAGGGGAGTGAGTGGGAACAGCTCACTAACAAACCTGAGGCATATTTTATGGTTATAATGAAGTAAAAATGTAATTTGTGAAAACAGCTGAAGGCTTTAAAATGTGTGGTAGAGGCTGAAGATTTTTCTCTTAGTCAGGAACAAAACATTGCGATGAAAAGTACACCTCATAGCAGCTTCCATGTTTGTTGCTACTCAGGTGCCCTTAAAGGTCACGTATTATCCTCCTTTTCAACCAGTTTAAATAAGTCTCCCTTAAACATGTCTGTGAAGTTTCCCGTTATAAATCCACTCTAATCTTGTATTTTAGCATGACTATAAACCTCTCTAATTCAGCCCTGCTCACAACACGGTGTTTCTGTGTCTGTAGCTTTAAATGCAAATGGAGGATGAGAAGGCAGACTCAGAGGGCAGAACAAACACCTAGCTTTGGGAGTGTCACCCACCTGGGGGCGGGGTTACTGCCCTTTGTGATGTCATGAAGAAACATTTTCCAAACAGTCTGTTTGAGAACAAATTTTCTGAAAAGTGAAGCCGGCCAAAGACGGAGAGGATGGACTTTTCTCGTAATGGGGGGTTTATAGGAAAATAGAGGCACATATTAGTGTTAGGAAAACATGGTGAAGTGTATTTTGCATAAAATGTGACCTTTAAGTGACCTGCACAGGCATATATTAAGAATACATTAATGAATTGGTTAACTTTAGAAAGACTTTGAATCTATTGTCATGCCAAAAAATTGACATACCGGTAAGTGCTATGACAAGAAATGACCGACGTAATAAGCTTCTCACCTTTTCACAACTAGGAAAAACTATTAAAATAATTTTCTGCAGTGCATGATGTCTCAGCAAACGTGAAGTCTCAGTGTGATGATTATGTATAATAATATTATAAACAATACCTTCATGCAAACCCCCTGGATTTGGTCAACTGGGCCTCATTTAAACAGTATTATTGGTCCCTGTTTCGTTCATGTGAAGAACCTTACGATGTAACATATTTAAGTTCAAACTGTTGTAACTCTGTCAACGCAGTGACTCAAATTTGCCTGAAACATCTAAACACTTCTCCTTAGGTGTTTACGAGTCCCAAAAGGAATTTAAATCAGGCAGTCACTGTAGCTCACATGACAGGAGTCACATCACGGGTACTTAAAATGTTCATATCAGGGATTGAGTATCCACAAACACAGAACAGGAGCTTCAGACATGTTTTCATTTGGACAGTTTGCTGATGACGCGGATGAGAGCCCCGTTCTCATCCTTTAGCCTCTGGTTGTCTGACTTGAGCTCTGTTAAGATCTGGGACAGCAGAGGGAAAGAAATTTAATTAGAAAATGATATCATCATCACAGTTATGCACACAGAGATATATGTTAAATGGTTTGTGGATACTGTGAAGTTTTTAGCTTCAGGTGGTAAGATGACACAATTCACCAGGACTATATCCACCTAAATGATAAAATATGTTCTGTCACTACACAAGAAAATCATTGAAACTTGTCCCTCTGTAAAGTTTGAGGCCAAGCAATGATGACATGCTTCACGGTACTTCATGCAAGTGAGGAGTGACTTTGACGATATGGCCTTTATATGGAAGGTGAAACAGAAAAATGTCAGAAAGAGAGAAAACTGAGAGAGAGGGTCAATTTCTAAAATCTAGGTCATGTCTCTCATGAGGAGCAATGACTAAAAATATCCAGCCTCTTTGCCAAAGTATTTCCCCTCTACTAGAGACAAACAATAACCCTCAGCTCGAGGCTAGCTGCGACATATCACCCAAAACTGGTGAGTGAGCAAAGGAGCAAATGAGGATCAACGTGTTCAGAACCTGTGGAAAATCACAGGTTTGGAGACCCTTCTCTGTTTTCTTTTACTCTGTCACTCCCTAGGATTACGTAGCCCAAAATTAAACTTAATTTCATGTATAATTATGTTAATGCAGGTTTTAAATGTAATAAAAGGAATAGCAAAACATTTTGGGGAGTACGGCTTTATAGCTCTTCATCGGAGTTAGGTGAGATTATTGATACAACTCATGTTTCATGTTTTAAAGACTCTTTTGCAGAAAGAGAAGCTAAATGTTGGAGACAGTGTGGATTTCAGGAGGTTAACCACTAGCATATCTCACAGTTCCCAGTGAAAAAACCCTTCTAGGTAGAATCTCATAAATCAGTAAAAGGCATACTAGCAGTTAACCACATTATTTTTTTTTTTACGAAATATAGATTTGTCAAGGTACAGGTGCTCTGTAATGTAAACTGCAGTTCAAATACAAGTAAGTAAAGAATAAAAAAAGAACAATGTGAAATGACATCAGCTTGTTAGCATAGCTTAGCATGAAGCTAGAAACAGGAGCAGAAAGCTAACTTATCTGTGTTTAAAGCTAACAAATCTCTCTAAACAGGGCCTCTGGGGTGAACTCATCAACACAATGTACAGTATGTTTAACATGCCAAAAAAAAAAGAGAAATCAACAGTGATTTAAACGGTTTATGAGAGGTTGTGTGCTGGAACTTTGGGCATATTACTAGGCTAGATGTATTGACCTCCTGAAGCTATGTCACGACCATGCGGTTGCCAAATTGTTTTTGTTTTTATTTAACAAATTTACGAGTTAGCTTTACATGTGCTTTCGGGCATACTTTTACATTTTACATACTGTTTCTATCTTCATGTATGCTAATCTAAGCGAAGTGTTTCCTGGCTAAAGCTTCATATTTAGCATACAGACACAAGAGCCTTTAAGTATTGTATTTGTCTTTTTCTTCTCTAAAAAGGTTCATAAACCAAAACGTAATATGCATCTCAGTCGGTGGCACACACCTTGTTCATTTTGAGGCCATTGCGCCGACACATTTCATTTCCTCTGGGAAATTGACTAGCATGGCTATTTCCATGTGAAACATTAGGCTAACTCTATTAACATTAAAAACACATTTGTTTTAGATGATGCCGACTTCTAATGTGAATGTTTAAATTAGATGAGAACCCCCCAAAAAATGTAATGCAATGTTTGTGTCAAGTGCAGCCCTGTGAAAGGAAAAGATAAATAAAAATGCACTTTAAAAGAAGCATATGATGATTTTTTTTTTTTTTTTTTTTAAGGGGAAGGGGTCAGCTGTGTTGGCCCATGATGGCCATAAAGAGGACTGGGTTAAAAGGGTGCAGAAAGAGATGCATTGCAATTGGGGGGAGTGAGCACGGGGAAGGTGCAGGACCTGCCTGAGAGGAACACAGCAGAGGACGAGGGGCCTGAAGAGGCACCAGGAGGAGAGAGGAGTGTAGAAGTTATGTGGCTGAGGAGGGGGAGAGGAGGGGGGGGGTGGAAGGAGGACAGATGATGTCAGAGGATCAGAGGTCCTCCGTCTCCGGCATGGACGCCGTCTCAGAGAGGCGAGCGAGGACGCGCAGCATGGCTCTATTCTCAGCCAGGAGACACTCATTCACCCTCCGCAAGCTCTGGACCTGAGCCAGAGCAGGGAAAGCCTGCACAGAGGAGGAGAGAGATATAGAGAGGGGCAGACATAAAGCATGCAGGGGGAGTGTGGGGGGGCAGGCCATGTGCAGAGAGAAAGACTCAGACATATCCACTCATACAAGGCTTGTGCCCACACAGCCACACAGACAGATGAAACAATAACAGATCAGAGGAACTTATATAAACCAGTATTTATACAAGAGGGAGATTTTGAGAAGAAATAGCAAAAGCTGCAACAGACAAAGAAAATAAAGAAGCTTTTTCTCTTTGAGTTTGAGAGTATATGGAAAGTGGTGGGCTGATGAAATGCTATTTTATGCATGGAGTTGCAAAAAAGAGGGTATATAAAATTCATAGAAATTCACTCTACTATTTCAGACTTTGCAGAGAGCTCTGGTTAGGAATAAGGAAAAGAAAAGATTAATTCCCCCCTCCTATTTGCCAAACGTTTTGAGGTAAACCTCCGTGTGGTTGGATTGAAACATCTGTGGTTTGACGCCATTCCTGAGGGTAAACCACAGAACACACACTCACACACACATTTTGTAGTGTTTCAGGCTAACCAAACACACTTTTACAGATTTGAATATGGCCATGGATGTGATTTAAGGAGTACATCCAGCTGGTTCTCGCAACACTAAACACATTGACTAAAGCCGGGCTGTGTTCTGGATTTGACAGTTCATGCATACAGAATAAATCTGATCAGTTTCTGGAGAGGTGCCCTTGTCTAGAAGGAAGAGAACAGCAGAATGAGGCTAGAATACATAATGATCAGTATCCTTTATTAGACTTTCTTAATATTGAGCCCTCTGATATGAAATTAGATCCGACCGCACTCTCAAGTCCTTCAGATAATTCAACACATTTGCTATTAATTACGCTTCAGAGGCTGTCGAGAATAATTCAGCGTCTCTGTCAGAAATGTAACGCCCTGCAAAGTAATATCACATTAGTAAATCGATTATATTTCAAAGCAGAAAGCAGGAGACAAAGTGCCTTTGATGTGAAACACCTACATTGGAAACCAGTCAGCTAGGCAGTATATAGGCACAGTGCCAGAAGGGTTTTGACTATTTATAGACTGTATTTAAAAGAATGGACGTAGAAAAGGAAAGCCGGTGTTTAAGTGACTTAAACCTTCATTATTTTTAAAGGACAGAGGGATGTCTTCACTGGTTGCAAACAAGCAGCAACCTCCGGAGTTGAAATGAAGTCAATCAGGAAGTGCAAAAAAAAAAAAAAAAAAGCAGTCACTCAAGTGTCCAGCTGAAAGCGCAAAAACTCTATAGCTCATTTCTTTATTGGTAAAAAATAAAGCTGTACGATGATAAAGTTACCACTCATTCATTCTGATTTTAAACTTAAGCTATATTCATAAATTTGCACTATTAGGGGTGTGTCTGAATTGACTGACAGGTGAAATTGTAGCTGTTTGCCAGTAGGCTTAAGGCCCGCATCAGCTCCAACTCTTTCCCTGTTTCTTGACTGATCATAAATTAGGTGGAGAAAGCATTTCCAGTAGGCGATTGCCATCTTTTGGCTTCACATCTCTCCTTCTGAAATGGTGATGTCACTTAGACTACATCCGTGTTTTATACAGTCAATATAGTAGAAAAAAAGTATTTGGTTAAGTGTTCTTTAAATGAACATGATGTATGAGCATGAAAGTATTTTCCTATTTAGAGAAAAAAAGATCAATCACGGTGGGTGTGCTTAACGGCATAGCCACCATGATTGACATGTTTCTAACACTGTAAGCTTTGGCTGCTTGTTTCTTCATGTAATTTGTTTTTGCCTGCCTTAACTAGTGTCCTGATGATATCACAGCCTCTGTAGAAAAACTAATTTCGATTTGCGAACCAGGCTAGCTTAAGCGTTAGCTCTTGTATGCTAAAACCTAGCTCCTCTCTCCACTCTCTATTATTAGATCCAAAAATATCAAGATGCCTACATGGAAATGCCGGACTTCAGGCTTCAAACAGTACTCACAAACCAGCAGATGACGTCACAGTGATGTGTGTATTTCCATTTCTTAGATACAGTTTGTTGTTACCTTGCGCCCGGGTGATAATGTCAACTTTATGAGTAAATGCTTCTGCAGTTTTGATGCTTATGTAACCGTCAGAATGTCAAATGTACATGTTCTGAATAACTTTACACTCTCAACAGCTGCTTACCCAAAGAAGACAACACTGACATTTTCACATCTGAGAGTCTTAAATTGTCTTCCAGTTTCCTCTCTAGCAGATAGCGTGCTAGCAAACAATCTGACATTGACTTGGCAGCTCCCCCTTGTGGAGCATCTGTAACTTAGCTATTGTGAATAAGTGACTTTGTGAGTGAGTGCCTTGAATCTAAAACTCCTATTTTTAACTTTATCCCGTGATGTGTTCACACGTGTGCACATGCCTGAATCTCTGTCTGAACAGAATATAGTGGGGTGACAGGCAGGTGTCAATCACTCCTAAACTTCTTTGCGAGCACTCACCATCCCCCCTCCCCCTGAGACAGCCTGCTCTCAGGGCTGGTACCCACAGCGGAACCGCATTGGGGCGTCCTGCTGAGGGAACCACGACAACAAACAACAAACATCTGTTTCTGGCACACCACACTTCTTCATGTGTCCTATTTTTAAAGATGTCATCATTGGCTGCATATTGTGCTTTCTCAGACCGGAGCCATGATTTTATTTCTGGAGAGGATTACACTATAACAATGTTGCTGTAATTCCCTCTAACAATCAAATTATAATCTTGTTAATGTGTGACTGCTTTCTCAAAACAAAGTACAGTTCATGTTTACTCAGGCCTGACGTCTCTTTGCTGCTCTGCCCCGTGTTTCTCTGTGAGGCAGAAAACACACAGTGCAGGAATGTCTCACAAAAGCAGGTCTTTTGCTCTTGGACGGGGTCCGGTATTCAACTGGAACTAGGTCACAATGTTCACCCCAACAGTGGGATAAGTGGAGCAGAGGAGCAGCAGCACAGGCTCCTCCTTAGCCTGGCAGGAAGTGGCCCAGCAGAACAGTGTGGGTAATGAGCCTGAAGCATTAACCTTCCCTCTCCTTGACTCCAAATCCACCTGGCTAACCAAAAGCCCTGGACTAGGCTACATGTGTGTGTGTGTGTGTGTGTGTGTGTGTGTGTGTGTGTGTGTGTGTGTGTGTGTGTGTGTGTGTGTGTGTGTGTGTGTGTGTGTGTGTGTGTGTGTGTGTGTGTGTGTGTGTGTGTGTGTGTGTGTTTGCTCTGTGAAAACACTTTAAGTCTGCTTGATTTAGCACGAGTGAGATGGGCCTGGCTGGAAGGTGTATATCTTCACAAACTGTTAGTGTTTTTATGTTGTCTGGAAAAACATTGCTGAATAAACTTCATGTAACTTGCCAAGGTGTGTTAGCACAGTTTATTTTGCATTCACTGACCTTTAAGTCATCCTCCATGTTTGACACTCTTTTCTCAAGAGCTTGTTTTTCCTGTAAATGAAGATAAAACACTAAAATAAATACATCAATGGTCCTTTGGAAACCCATTGCGAACAAAAAAAAACAACAACCAAGAAAGCCCAAGATAGAAATGGGTGTTTATCCATTATGATAGCGCAGGATAACATGAACAAAGTAAAGACCAAAATGCCAAAAGGTTGCCATGACACTTACCCTTTTCTCCGAAACAAGTGCTGAAGATCTCTCTGACATTCTGTCTTGCCTCTAGGAGTTAGAATGAGGATGTTATTACAAAGTATTGGCAGAAAATATCGCAAAAATAAAACTTGAACTATGAACATGGTTTCATTAAGAAATCAGCCAACTCCTCCTGTTGGCACCTCAATGAAAAAGGTGCTATTGTAAAAATATGACTGAATTAACAATTTTCACATTCTTTTTTTTTTTTTTTTTTGCTCTGTACCTGGGTAACTTTCTCCAGCTGGGAGCGTATCTTGACAAGTTCTTGTTTACTGTCCTGCAACCTGGATTTGAGCCTCTCATTCTCATGCAAAGCTTCTGCATACATCTGAAAATTAAAACAAATATTGGAGATTGAAGGGGTTCACTCGGGGGTGGGGGTGGGGGGGGGAATCCATTCATTTAACATGATGGAGTCTCTGATCAAAAACATACAATGATTAAAGGGTAGCGCCATCCGGTCCATGAACACAGAGTTGAGAACAACAAATCCAGAGGGAGTTCGACTTTACTCTCTTTTTAGGAAGTCATTACTCCAAAATATATTTACATAGGGTATATTGGATTTTGCTGTATTAATATTCAGAATGTCGCATATTAAGCCTTTAAATAATGTATAGTCATTTCAAATATCCAGGTGCTTGCCCTTACTGAACAGTTACAAATAGAAAGATCTGGTTGGTTAGCCAACAGGCACACTGTGGCATGAACCCAAGTTTTCTCCATCACATGAATCCTTCCAGAGGTATTGTGCTTGTTTAAGAGTCAGGTAGGAGTTACTACCTTCTTATAGTCTTTGGTGGTGGCGTCTTGCTCCTGTCTGTTCAAAGCACCCAGCCTAGTCTCTCTCCGTGAGTAAGAGCTGGTGCGGCCCAGTGGTTTGTCTGTTGCACTCTCACCACTGGAGTCATACCTAAGAGCAACACATTCAGCACACAATGCTGCTGTATGAAGGGCAGCAGTTTTTTTTTTTGTCAGGAAATACAGGTATGTATCACAGCAGAATGAAAACAATGCTATATCCTTACCTTGACAATCTTTCATGCTGAAAAAAAAAACAAAGACAAAAACCTTGTTAGTTTGCTCATTCTGCACCACAGCATGGGAACAACACAGTGGGAAAAAAATGTTCTGTGACGGTTGGATCAAGATTTATTTGCTTGATAAGACCTAACAGAGGCTTGGCAGTGAAATATTTTCCATTTTGAGACTACAGAGAACAAAAACAAAACTTCCAAGTGAATTATCACAGCGTGTTCAGAGACCTGAAGTCCCAGAGGGAAGAACTACATGAAGAACTGAGATATAATTCACCCCAACACTGCAGCGACAGGGTTCACACAGGTCAAACCTCCCATGTGAGCCCGGTTAATCTCTTAGAACAGGCGGCAGCCACGCAAAAGCCTGCAGCATAAAGATGACATCATGACATCAGAAGCTAAGTATCTCCTGTGTGGCTGGTTGACGTCTGACCTCAGACAACAGACTGATAGCAGACTGTCCTGGCAGGTTTTTTTTTTTTTTTTTTGCAATGACTAGCCCAGTATACATGGCTGCCAAGTTGCCTGTTGTGATCAGAATTTGTTTTCCATTTCACAAAGGAGTCTGTGCTAAAATCGGAGGAGATTATTTTTGTATTTCGAGCGGCTGTGTTTTTAGAAATCCCACTAACTCATAGATGTGATTAAATGATTGGCACAGAACTTGTAGTATAAAAGTGTACGTCCACTACCTTGATATGCTAAAACAAATCACATGATACGATACACTTTCTTGTCCACTTGGGGAAATTTGTCATACACTGAATAAGTTGTTTTAAAAGGTTCTCTGATTCTAAAGGTATTGATGAAGATCTTTTGCAAGACCTGTTTCTGCAAAGAAAAATAACTCACTATTGCTGGTTGATAAATGATGCGCATATGAGCATGACACATAAAAGTGTCCTCCAGTACAGATCCTCCCTGTTCACCATTATCAGAACAATCTTAAACACAGCCCTGAAATTTTTTACGCTAATTACAACCCACACTTATCTGCCAAGTCCATATAAACGTCTTATCTCAAGATATGAAAAGTAAAAATAATAAGGCTTCTTTTTATAGGAATACGATTTCTTTTAAATCTGCCAATGGGGCAAGAAAAATGTATTTGTTGAGTGTCTTGAAATGAGATGAATCATCTAAATTAATTAGTACATCTTAATTCAAGACACTCAACAAGTGAAGGTATCTTGTCCCACATTGGTGGATTTTTTTAACCTATTCTAAAAAATGTAGACCAAATGTATTCCTTTAAAAGTCTTGATTTATTTATTTTTTTTCTCTGCAGGTCAGTCAAATGTGTTTTAAAAGAAGTGTACTATATATTTCTTTAAGTTAAAAAAATACACTTGCTTAGATTTGAGTTTTTGCAGTGCACTTGTAACTGCTCCTCCAGAAACGCATCCTTGTATTGTAATAACAGATTATGGCTACCACCAGCAACGACTTTAGCCAGATAAGGAAAAAAAGAACTGATTTCTTGTAGGTTATAACTGTTTGTCCAAAGCTATAGCAAAAACTCAGCCATTCCCCCCCAAATCACATGTTTTTGAGCCAGATTTTTTTTTTTTTTAGGTGAAATCACGATAAATAAACCTTTAAATCACAAAACAAAGCAGTTTCTAATATGAAATCTTAGTTTTCCCCGCACTTTTTTCCAGATGAACGGAGTCAAAGGGACTGGATGCTAGCTGAGCTACAGAATATGTTAGCTTAGCTGGTTATCTTGTTTCGCTGGAAACAAGATAGGCTAATGTTAGCATGTCTTCGGCTACTAAGCCAGGACTTACAACAATTAAAACTTTCAGACGACATTCATACTTGGTAAATAGTAAATGTCTTATTAGAAAAATTAATTCGTTTTATTAGGCCTTTGTAAAAGCACAGGTAAAAGAGAGTTTCCACCATAACTCTTTTCTAGGTTTTGGAATCAATGGATTGAAGGAGGAAAATGTCTATTTTCTATCAGGAACAGACCAGAACAGAGAAACAGAGATGATGGTAATATGAGGAAAGAATGGTCCATGATGTCTTCGCAGTATCTGATGCAGTCTCACAAACTGTTCTCATAAATTTCAATACTAAGAGCTGCTTTCTGCCATGAGGAGCGGGGCTTTAAACACCTTTTTTGGAAACAGCTTTGCAATAAACATCTTGTGTGGTTGTCCAAGATGTTGGAGACAAGAAGCAGATGTAGGTGCGTAATGTGCTTTATACGAGGACAATTGATGTCAAAAGGAAAAGAGCTCACAGTTATTCGTGCTCTCTTATTTGACTAGTTGGGGGGAAATATTTCATGCAGCGTCAAAGGAGCAAGTGTTTACATAACTGAGCCAGCGCTGCTTGTCCTTATGTGGTCATGTGCTTTAGCAGAGCTATCCAGGAAAAAACAGACCTCCATGACCTCGATAGAAAAAGGGCCAAGGATGGAGGTAAGAGGAGTTGTCTTACTCCAACCTCTCGGCAATACAGAGGAGATTCCTGTGCAAGATTTGGTAGAAATGCATTAATCAGCCGGGCTGATTGGCTGCCTAGTTTTCCATGAATGAATCATCACAGAGTCTGCTTTTTTGAGGAACTGTTACTCAATCGTCTCTCACTAAACTCTTTCAAGTTTAAAAGTTCCCAAACCCATTTCACACTACAGGATTAGCAAATCGGTGATATACGTTTATTAAAACATATACTCCCCGAGAAATCCACAGTGAGCTTACTAAAAGAAGGGATGCAAACTGTCACACATGCTCTCAAATGTATGTCTGCTTCATGTTAATTCAAATCCAGCCAAAGCCAGAAACTGAACCATAGTTGAAATTCTACGTCTGATAGCAGCCGCACCAGAGTGATTCCCTTGTTAGGAGAAACAGAGGAGTCAGTGTGGCCTTTGAGGCTCAGCAAAGTATGTGAGGCAGAGCCGACGCAGGAGGAGAATATCAACTGGAGGGGGAGAAAAAACAACAGGGTGTCAGACTGATGGAAACAGCCTCCAAACGGGTGCAGGCTTGAACCATGGGCGCTCTGTAAGCACAGCGGCTTCTAGGTTTCATGATGGGGGGGGGGGGGGGGGGGGGGGGGGGTTGCATGAGTTCAGAGATACAGCATCCTTGCATGATAATGTTAAGAGTAGAATGAAAGAGCTGCAGCTGAAATCATCCTTAAGAGACTTTTAACACATTCTCTCATCTCTTGAGTGTCTTCCCTGCCCTTCCTGTCAAAGCATCACTGCTTTAGAGCTGACTGGATTATGCAGTAGGAAAATCTGAGCCACATACACAAACACAGAAACGTTCTCTCTCTCACACACACACACACACACACTTCACTCCAACCACTGGGACTGACACAAGGATCACGACCATAAAAGACGTTTCTTCCACATTCACTCACCTTCTCTCACTTTAGCCCTCCTCCCTTTGCTGTTAACCCTTAACTGTAAGTCTGAGGCTGACCTGCCACTGTGAGCAGCTTCTTCTTTTTAAAGAGCACAGACTTAACATGCCTCACTTTGGAAGAAGTAATGAGATTGTTTGCTTAAGTAAAGGTGAAAAAACTTGCTTGCTTTACTTTGCTTAAGTAAAATAAAGGTGTTAATACCACAATGGTAAAAATAAAATCCAATTTAAGTTCAATTAAGATGTATACATTTTACAGCTGTGGCTAGTCAGAGTAGAAGTGATGGTGTAGTCCATGGTTGCCAATCACAAGCAAAATGTGAATGGTAGTTAGATGAGTATTAGGGCACAAAAAGAAGAAAAACCTGAATTAAACCTCCTTGGTAAATACCTTTTTTTCATTATTTCTCTCTAATCTTTGCTTTTTATGATTACATTTAGGACTTAAACAGTCTAAATCAAACCATCTGAGACGTTAAAGTGAACACACTTTGCACATGTAACACAGTGTGTGTGTTTCATTTGCTTATACATTGTTTGCGTTAAAGGTAACACATCTTTAGCTGTCAATATTACACACATTTCCTTTCCTTTCAAAGTAAAAGGTGGCAATGTAGAAGTATAAAGTAGCATCCAATGGAAGTAGAGTTCAAGAACCTCAATTTTACAGTTCTTGAGTGAATAGACTTGGTTGAAGCGTCATCACTTTTAAAATCTGCCAAAAGATGAGTGTCGTCCAATTATGCAGATTGGTTCCTGTTTATACTTCCTCCTGTGGTTCACAGCTGTAACACAGATTGTGTTTCACTAAAGAGGACCAAGTTTGCTCTCATCAAAACATTGTGGTGAGTCTAAAAATACTCCCTCAATCTGAGTCCACGCCCCCTCTGCATCATATCTTCTCTCCCATGCAAAAAAAAACCAAACCCAATCTGATTTGGGCTGAAATCATGGAAAATGAATTCCTGAGTTTCACCATGGATACAGAGCACTAAGGCGTCAGTAAGAAAATAACAGAAACATGACAGCATCCACTGGTATCATTCACTGTCTGAAGGACAGCATGACATCACATGAGAAAATGTGAGCAGCAAAATGACTACATTTCTTTTCTGTCCCTTTAAATGTATCTGTCAGCTCAGTGGGACATAAACACAACAGTCAAACAACGCCCATGAGAATAAAACACTTAAGACAGAAAAACAAACATGACAGGAAATTACAGAAGGAATGTTTTCAATCCAAAAAAAATCTTTTTCCAGGAACTTGAGTCAGACTCTCAGGGCTTCAAATAAGTCACGAAATAAGATGAGATACATAGATCACAGATTATTTGATCACTTTGATAAACTAAATGAGTAAATCAGGAGAGGTTGACTAGTTAAGAAAATGCATATCATTAATATAACTGTTAAGTAATTGTTGTTAATCAAATGTTTGAAATTCTGCTTGTAAAACAGAAATCTAAACATGTCCAAATACAAAAATGTTTTGTTAGGCTGCAGCTTACACATCATTTCAGGTATACATTCATCGGCCTGGATTTTCTCAGTTCATAACTATGTCGAATAATGTCATGAGATAGAATGCATTGTGTAGTTTTACTTTTATCTGATGTTTTTTTTTTATCATAAACTGTAAACATATTTAATTTCTGAAACTAAGCGACAAATATTAGAGGCGGTTTCTAAAGCTTAAGAGGCTGAAATGAAACAATATTTTGTTTTTGTGCTTGAAAATTGAAAAATGTAAAAAAGAATAATAATAATTAAATAGCCACAGATACATCTGCATTCAATGGAATCAATGTGTAAATTAATAGCAGTAACAGTCTCAATCCAGAAAATGTTATCTGCTTTATGGATCACTTTTATTCTAGGGAAAAAGGTGTTATCTTAAACTTAAATGAACAGAGTACAGAGTCAATTACTGTTAACTTGATCAAACATATATTCTATGCGAATCGATGATTTAAACAGCATTTTAAAATGATTCATACAAAGTGAGATAAAGATTTGGAATTGTAAAATCTGAATAAGAAAACATCCCGATCTTACTCTGTAGTTTTTGTCTGTGGGGGACGGAGAGGACGGCGGTGACTCTGTCAGTGACTTCCTGGTGCGAGTCAGGTCCTTGGTGCGCGGGTAGTACGTTGACATCTTACCCCTCGCCTGGCTGGCCAACTTCTACTGTAACATTCACAAGAGGCCACGGCCAGATAACAGCTGCACCGACGCACAGATTCCCTCAAGCAAGAGTGACGCAGAAGCCCATGACAGCACTCCCAGGGAATCCTTAGCGACAACAGGTGTGTGTTAAAGAGTGTGTATGTGTGTGCTCTTCAGTCCAGCTTCACACCCCTGAAAGAGCTGCAGCAAAGTTTGGAAGGATTTTCTTCAAAGCTCAGACAGAGGAGCAATAATCAGCAAAGAAAACTAAGCAAAAACTAGTTCTGTTGATCACAAAAACAGAGAAAAGATTGTGAAACTAAAAGCAAACACATGATCATCTTGTTTTTCCGCTCTGTCAACACTCAAGTCTCTGATGAAATGTGAAAAGTCCAAAAGCAAGCAGCCAAGAGAGAAAAGTTTGTTCCCGATGCTGCCTCTTCCAATGTTTCCCAAAGTTATACACTCTCTCCCTCTCTCTCTCTCTCTCCATCTCTCTCCCTCTCCTCTCACTGCTTGGTCGCCCTCGCAGTCCCCCCCCCCCTCCCCCTCCCCCTCACACGCTCTCTTCTCCCTCCTGTCTTCAGCTCTGGCAACCTGCCAGAGGCTCTGCTATGGCAGCACTCGGCACCGAGGGCTAAAATTGTCCACTGATGTGGACGGGGGATAAGGGGAGGTGGAGCACAAAGCCAGAGCGGAGGGGAAGAGCTGCAGCGGTTTGTGTCGTGAAAGGTCAACACGCGGTATTACCTGAGGAGCCATCATCAACCGAGACGTGTCAAGTAACTGTGTGCACCCTGCAGTGTGACGGAGAGGAGTGCTGTTAGTGCGAGTGCTAACACAGAGCACTTGTGCCACTATTCCCCTGAACAAAATGATGGTGAATCTGTATCTCATTTTAGCCTGCCAGCTCATTATGCAACCTAATGGAGTTTGTCAAAAGAAATTGTGTTTTTTTGACATCTTTGTATCAAGTGAATGCCTTATAAAAGAGGGGGACATAATGGGGGCGCTGAGATGGATTCCACACATGCACATAATAAAACAGTGGGAAACTAATGATTAGGTCCAGATGTTCTGATATATTGACATATAGTTTGCCTTTTTAATTTGTATGAAAACACTCACGGGGTTTTTTTTTTATGTACCAATCCAAGCATAGCATCGAACATAACCTATAAACCTAAAAAAAGTTTTTTTTCTTTTTCCACCTGAAGGTTACCGTAAAGTAAAGTAGCAATCTTGACATTTTTTGTTAGTTGTACGTCCTCTAACGTCCACTTGTCTTTTATTGTTTTCCTTCCGCTTCTCTTATTGTTGCCTCAATTCAATTGGAAGTTTAATCATCTGGATTCATCAATCTTTTCGCTGTTCATTCGTCCATGGCAGGTTGGTTTACTGGCAAAGCTAGCACGGACTGTCAAAAGCAGTACGCAGCTTCACCTGGAAGTCGGATGAAGTTTGTTTCTCTGAGGAATGTGACCACAGAAAGTTCACAAAAACAGGGTCTTTAATTCGTGTGTAAAGGGGTCAACTTCAGGCTTCAGGTTATCTATATCTATATCTATTAAACCCTAATATGTCCTGGTTTTGAACAGTCCTTGTCCCGGTGTTAAACAACCAAAAACAATACACTATGCTTACAACACTGATTTGTTTGTGTATATGTCAATCAGTGTTGTTGCCAATGCTGTTTTAACAAATAGGAAAACACAAATAATGCACCGCAAGGCACTGTTAAAAACTGATTCAGTTGACTGTTGCTTAGCTAGCCTAGCTCATCATGCTAACAGGACCTGTTGCGTTACCGCAGGTAGGCCTGCTGTCATGCCAAAAAGGAAGTCAGCTTTTCCCAAAGAGCTCCAGGAGAGTTACAGCTTACTTCATGAAGTACCAGGCAATGAATAATAAGCTGTGTTTTGTACCACTGCAAGTGTCCATTTTCAGTCATATGCAGTCATACGCCGACATTCAAAGCCATATTAAACAAGCAAACACAAACGGTGGGAAGCGGCTGGAAGTAGCGCTGTTGCAACCTTCTTCAGTGAGGCAAACGCAGTTGACAACTAGATTAAACAGGCTGCTCAAGGAGGACACCTTGTGTCAGCAGTGCAGGACCATACATGTGGGTTTGTGGTCAATTGAAAGTGTCCCGATTTGGAGGTTGGACAATATGGTCACCCAATACTGGGGGTAATTTCATAATATTAATGCAGACCTGATTAAGTATTGCAAATCGCGTCATCTAACTCTCAACAAGAAAATAAGCATTATTCTCAAATTGTTGAAATTAACCTTTTAACAACTCCGCAACTTTTACTGTTTTGCCATTGTCGGCACAAGCTGGCTCATGCCATCTTCCTTTTATAGTGAGGTTTGCAGCACCCTAGTGTTCCTAAACTCCCTCGTTCATGCCCAGGGCGAAAAGATACCAAAAAAAAATGTGAGAAGGAAGTGAGAAGAATTAAGCAAAAAACACAGAGGAAAGATGGAGCAGTTATGAAAGAGGGTGAAACAGAAATAAGGGAAGGATGGTTGTTAATAAAAGATTCATTTTAGTGCAACTAGAATACCCTCTGCACCATCCAAACAATCACACGTGTTAATTTACTCTGAAGTGCCTTACCTGCCCCTTAAGCTATTAAATAAAAGTTTTGACTTCATTCATTTTACATTCAAACTACTCTTGTTGTCTGTTACTGTTAGGGCTTTTGTCTTACAGTTTGACATCAACTGGAATCTGTAACAGTGCCCATCTTGTTTACAAAATATACTTAATACATGTTCTCTGGGGACAATCTGCAGAGTGTGACTTGTTGAAGTTGAACTTCTCTGGCTCTGTTGGCGCATTTTATTTAGAGTTGATCCAAGCTGGGGTTTCCCCCGTCTTATCCTTTCTCATTGTTTCAGGATTTTCTGTATGGAGTATTATTTGGATGCGTTTCATGAAAACATAAAAATACACTCGTGAGTTTATTTGATTTTGACAGCAAATCTGGTAAAGCAGGAATGCCTTACGAGCAGAATTTAAATACTGATCCGCTCTAGATAAAGGACACTCAGTAAAAAAAAAAAAAAAAAATTACAGCTGTTAAGAAAGTCTTGTGCACTCTGTTTCACCTCAAAAGTAACAAAATGTCTTAACTGCTCTTCTCTACACCTGTCTTTCTTTCCATCGCTGAGAATCGACGTGGAAAATCTGCTCCGATCATCATGGAGTCACGCAGAGGTCGGCCTCCATGATGTGCCGCCTGTCATGAGTCTGATGAAACCTGGCTGCTTGGTATGATTATCACAGACCGATATAGTCCTCTCTGTAACTCTGAGAGACTCTCATGTTACTAACAGATCTCTGTGTCAGATTTCACCACGGGGGGACAGCTGAACCGATGGCCTTGAGTCGGCTCACAGGGAAACCAATTTCCTTTCATACTGTATTGTATTATCTTGTAAAAGTCACCCCTGGCTGCCTTATCATCCCTGCGTCACCTCTGCTTCCTGTTCTTGCGTGTCCTCTATTTTTATCTTATTTTTGGAGACACAAACAAATTGAATATCCTCTGTGTGAATTGCCAGGCTGCACATGGGAGGAGGAATTAGGGCAGAAGATCAGGGTCGTAGTTTTTCACATGCAGCAAGCAGGTGGAGGGAGAGCAGTATCAGTGGAAGAGGGAAAGAAAGTCAATCCCTCCGAATCCAAGGCTAAGACTGAGCGGAGAGCGCCTCACTTTTGCCCAATAAGGTATGGAATGCTGAGACACCTCTGCCATGTGATGTGAAGAAGCAAAGCGACTTAGAGGGAGAAAAGAAGGGTGGGTTGTTGAGGGTGAGGGGGCTGGAGCGCCTTTCTGCGAGACATTAACCAGCACTTCTACTTAAAAGAATCCCTGAACACATGTTTCACATCCACGATTGCCGTATAGCTCAAAATATTGCATCAGAGATCTGAGCTCAGCTGCCTTTGAAGCATAACTCAGGCTTTAGGCGAGGGGGGAAGCAGGCTGTGAATATGAAATAATGACGCTAATTGACGAATGACGAAGATTGAACAGTTAAATGATGGTGGCATAAGAGTCTGACTCGTAAAATACTTCAAATCTAGATGCATTTTTCATAAACATCATTTTTACCTTTTTTTACCTTTTTATTCCCCCAAAAACCAAAGTATGGCCTTTACACGCTTTAATGTTTACAATTACTCTCAAGGGAACTCATTTGAATCATTTGTCAGCGCTTTTCATCAAATAAACTGTAAATACATGGAACAACAAGGTATGACAAACCACAAAATGAATATCTTTTGGCTCCATCTAGTGGCAACAAAATGAAACAACAGGAAAAAGTCTCTGATCATTTTTTTCCCCCGTTATGATTGTAGATGTTTTCCACATACCTGTGAAGTATTAAAGTGTGAACCTTCGACATCACAGCAGCGTCGCCTCTGTTGCTGCTTTGTAGCAAAGGTGGAACAAGCCGTACCTTCAACAGGGTTCTCATTTTCATCTCTCCGCCATCTTTCCCCGACTGCATCATAAAAAGGGAATATTTCAGGTTAGTTTATCTATTCACAACTTTTTTCTAATAGCACAAAATTCATACTCGGTGCACTCGCACTCCCACCACAAATTAGCTAGTTACCCTATTCGGTGTTATAAATTGCTTGACTGTAATTTCTCTATTATCATAAAGTTGTGTGTAAACCCTTTAATGGCAAAGCGAAGGGTTCAATACGTCTATATTTCTCCACATATGGAGCTGTAATTGGGTCAAGAAGAGAGGACAATATGACTGTAATGCAGTGGGGTCAGATTGACCTGAAACATGAGGAATTGAAGACGAAGTTGAAAAAATAACATCCAATCAGACACACACACACACACACACACACACACACACACACACACACACACACACACACACACACACACAAAGGTGTTCATGTCACTCTGACCTTGTGAGGTGTTGTTGCAGAAAAGAAGGCCACAGGATCCAGCAGTTGAAGAAAATGACAGATTTTGTACCGGACACTCAGTGAGGGTTTCTAACTTGTGTTCAATGTTTCCCTGCTGTAGATACAGAAAAGAGACATTTTCAGGTGTTATTCAAAATATTCCATTGTGATGAAACATCCGCATTATCTGATCTCTGGATAAATGTGTCTTCCTAACCTCGTCCATTTTGCTCCACTTTGGACTGATCTCGGATGATTCCTCCGACTCTGTCAGGCCAATTCTAACTCTCCTGTCATCCGTCGAGCTTTTCCTTAGACAGGACCTTTCATCCAGAGTGTCTCCATCCTCTGTCTGTCTGTCCTGAAGAGACAGACTGATGGTCTTCTGAGCCTCTTTCAGGTCTGTCAGAGTCACACCCTGCAGGATTACATACAGCCCATACAGCTTCATACCTGACAAACTGTCACCTCTCAATCAAATCAAATCTGAAATTCTGTCAGCTGTTCGTTTGTTACCTGCGTCGACCTGCGGGTCTGTCTGGCATGACGAGACTTTGCTTTCCTCTGAGACTCTGCTTCTTCATCCCTGACCGGGGTCAGATAGGACCTGAATCAGTGGAAGGAACAAAAAAAATAAACTGTACACATAGTATTTGATATAAGGGGGCTAAAACAGGACATTGGCACAGATATGTAGACTGAGGGCAATGGAAATTGTTCAAGGATATCAGATCATGAAGTCTAATGGCGAGAGTAAAGGTTTTGAAAGAAACCGATCAGACCTGAATAAAAAAGGCCAACAGTCAAACACAATCTGAAACACGGTAGAGTTTATATTTTGTGCACGTCTGCTGCTTCAAAGGTTGTAACTCAGCAGAGACTCATCAGTTATCATTTTGAGTTTAGACTTTCAGATGGAGAGAAAGATCCACAAGTGATATTTTACCAGTCTATTCACAATTACAGTAGATATGACTTCTATATTTTACACAAAGAACCACAAATACACATCTGCTGCTCCATAGTAATAGGAGGAGTGGTATAAACACAGGAAGTCTACTGAATTATAGACATCCTACAAATAGCGAAGGGCATGTACAAGTTCTACGAGTGTGAACAGTTTGGTTGAATCAACATTTAAGGCAACCTTTGACCCCCATTCAATACAACCCTTCCCATTCACACGCAGCCCAACCGTCACACACTGACCTGCTATAAAAACACCTGAGTCTACATCTCGTGTGTGTCTGTGTTGACTTGATTACTTTGACACCGCTTTCAATACTTTGATCATTTTCTACACCACCTGTTTTAAAATGATACAATCTCTGTTATTCTAATAATCAATAGTTATTCAAACGTACCAAACACTAGTAAGTGTCTTTTAGCAGTTTCCAATCATATCGTGTTGTTAGTTAAGCTTTTGTGGATTGCAACAATTAATAAATGGTAATTACATTTGTCTTTTTTTGTATCTAATAAAACGTGTTCAAAGCTACATTACTCATGAGTCCTGCAGGTTGCATCAGCAGGTGTAACGTTGCGCTGATTTACAGCTTAAAATTGTCCTCCTCTTTCACTAGAAATAATTTAAACATTGCATTAAATCCCTGCATTTGCATCATGACTTTCAGAGCTGAGCATGATTTCTGCCACTGATTTACAGAGACACAGAAAGCGCTGAGCAAGCATCTGAGGACAGGCTCATGTTTTACCCAGAGAGCTGCCCCTCCTTTGCTACGCTTTTACCGGTATTGATCTCTCTGTTGTGGAGTCACCCTGAATCCTCACTGAGAGTTAGTGGGCTGGGTAGCAGCACGCTCTACTGTATAGTGAACAAAGCATCGGAAATGGGCTCCATGACTGTGCACACTTTAAAAGGCTGATGCCACAGAGGAAACAGTGTGGTGGGAAACCACAAAACAAGTTAGTGCGAGCTGTATGATTAACTTGAATAATCACAGACATGAGTTTAGTTTAGCACCAACAGACATAAAATCACAAAATGTGCAAACCACATGCAGCTGAATTATCCTCTTTAGTCAACACAACAATGTAAATAATAAATCAACCAAAAACATTTGCTAAGAATAATACCCTTCAGCAAATAATTATGTAGCCTACATAAGAAGCTAATCCTGAGATCAAAGAGCACATTCTCAGTCCCAAAAGCAACAAACTAAAAGCTCACATTACATTAGTTCAAACAGGGCCTGCAGCACCTGAACAGGGCACAGTTGTACCACATTAAGATCACACACAGGACCAGGAGCTTTGCCAAACTAGAGGCTTGTCAGAGTGAAGATAAATAATTGGTGAAACAACAATCCAGGAATAGAACAGCACTGCTAAGTCTCTGTGAAACTTACCTGGGAACAAATGCCTGCATGGTCCCCGTGAAAGGTCAGAGAGTGAGGCGCTGAGAGACTGCAGCAGTGATGCTGAGTGTAGAGGCTGGACCAAATGACTCTGTTACCGGCAAGAGTGGAGTGATGGGGAGAGAGAGGGGGAGAGAGAGAGAGAGAGAGAGAGAGAGAGAGAGAGAGAGAGAGAGAGAGGCTTGCCCCATCTGGATAGTGCACAAATAATCAATTCAGACTTTCTGTCTACCTAAGTCTGATGTAAGCAAGTCTATTCATGCTTCATTGCGGCTAAACATGTGTGCAGCAAACACATTTCTGGATCCTTTTTTAAAAGCACAATGAACAACCTACTGATCAAATAATCAAATGTACGGATATATCTTTATCCGGATGCTGCAGTCCTAAACAGTGTCCAACTATTAATAAATGTATGCATTCATTAACTATAGCATTAAATATGTCCCTGCATACACCAGGACTGCTTTAGATGACTAAAGCAGAAACATATCTTTCTTTGGCTCTTGGGCAAGAGCGCCTCTGACGTCACACTCTATTTAGAAACAGCTAAAAACCTTCAAAAACTTTTTTATTTCCATTATTTATACTGAAGATATATGAATAGTGTTACTTATCACAGAAACGAACTATATGGTAGCCTATAAAATATTATGAAGCAATGTATAATAATTGAATACATTTATCAAGCAAGCCTCTTCAATAAAAAAAAAGGATTGTATTGAATCGTTTGAATCTACAGAAATTGACAAATAACTATCTCTTTAAAGTTTTGAAACAGCCACCAATGTGTCAGAGGATAGTTAAATTACTTCAAGTTAAATTTCGAGGTAAAATTTGAAAACCCATTAGGCCTAGGTGCCAAAAGTTATGAAAACACAACAACAACAACAGCATTAGCCTACCCATTAGAAAGGAGTGTATCAAAAAAATGAAATAAAGCTTGGAATTTGTTAAATGCTAACAACATTAGCTGTTGTGTTAGGTCAGCTAATGAGTGGTCAGGTGTTTTTTTCTGACACGATATTCCTCCAGGTGTTCCCTATCCATGGTCTTTTCAGGTGCATAAACAAGTGGTGTTATGATTGCTTTTTGTCATTACATTCAAACATCTTAATCTGGAACATGTAGGCTATGTGCAAAATGTTATCAGCATTTGATTTACTCACCCTGAGCTACTCCTCACAGTGCTGTAATGAGACCAGAGTGAATCAGTTCAAACTGAATATGTTCATTTTAATCTTGGTATTTTTTTTGATGACTGAGTAATAAAGTAGCCTACATTAAAGATGTATCCTTGACAAGACATGCATGATAAGACTCTATAAACAGTCGATTCAGCTGACAGTAAAAGAAAAAACCTTTTGACAATATGTGGAAATAGGATGGGGAAGTTATCCGATTGCTGAATCCAATTAGAAAGGAAATGAGGCAGCTAATTCTATCCAAGCACTGATAATGCAATGTCATCATTAGAATAACGACACAGCAGCAAAGAATATAAGTGAAATAAGCAGTTTATTTTAAAAAGGACAACGTGAGAAGTGGACAATAACCAAATCCTTGGCAGTGCATTTTCCTATTTTAGTAAAAATGTAGGTACAGTGATGTCCAAAAGCCTTGCTTTAGCCTACTACCAAGAACTAACATAAATTACTTCACATTTTGAAGACTGACCATACAAATATTAGTCATCTCCTCAAAGGGGGACCTTCTTCAGATAAATATGTTTGATATGTTAAGTCTACGCTCTAATCACAGCTTCCACTCTGAATAGCAGAGCCTTGTTTCATAATTCACATTATTCCAGTTGTCTTAAGAGCATCTCAGAAAAGGAAACTTATTATGTGACCCTGTGTTTCTTTTTCTTTTTCTCTCTCATGTTCCCAGACATGTCCAGGAGGGCTGAGATCTGCTGACTGTCGCGATAACAACTCTTCGTTCCACCTTCAGATTTCACAGTCCAGGCATGACTTCCACCTTTGTTAAGGGTCAGTGTCCTGCTAGGGAAAGTAGAAAACTAGGAAGTCTGACATTAGGCTGCAGCATTCGACAGGGACTATGCACAACAAACACATCTGCTGGGACAGAGTTACCTAGAATGCTAATTTACATGAGCATGAACTTGTCCTTCTATTTGATTTATATGTTTGCATTCGATCTGGATTTATTAACTCTTGCTCTAAACTCTCAATTGGCTGAAATTTGGAACTGTAGAGTTCAATTTCTTGATTTATTTGAATTCACGACTTTCTTCCGAGATTGACATGCTGTTGCAGTAGTTTAGACAAAAAACTAGTTTTAAGATTTAAGCTGTGATGATCTACAAAACAAACCTTATTTGTCAGTATTGTGTCATATTTGTAATGGGGGTCTAATTGATGCTTTGGATGGCGATTACATGGCCATGAGAATCCCTCAGCTAGCATTTAAATACCTCCCAAAAAACAAAAATATTCAACTGCATCTTCAGTGCTTTAATATTTTGCCCTCTTGAAGAATAATTTGTCCCTGAGATTCTCCAAAAAGCCTTTTCTTGAAGTTAGGGACAAAGATATTGTTAGTAGTTAAAGTTATTGAAGTTAGAATTTCCACTATTGTTGTTGAGGCAACGTCTGATTGAACTCGATGATAATGGCAAAACGCATTGAATGCAGCAGGATAATGCTGATCAAACAGTTCTTGGTAGAGATGTCAGACTTTTAGACCACTGTATTTTACAATACTACACCTGTAGTGAGTGCAAAAAAACACGATAAGCCATACTTCATCAACCAAACGTTCATTATTTTAAGTACTGAACCACAGCAAGTACTTAGAAAAGTAAATACAAAAGTACTATCAACTACAGTTTGTCTTATACATTCAGGAATCTCTTGTTTATCTCAAAGATGCGCCGTTTCTTTTGCTAGCTCTTCAGTTGGCAGTTTTGCCCGTGTAAACAACTCAGACATGTTAAGTTACGGTTTTCTTTTCTTCTGAAATAGTCTCAAAATGCATTTCAGGCAGTTAGAAAAAGAAACATTTTAATGTCACCAAAACAGGCATTACTTATGGCTTCAAGTGCATAAAAAAAAAAACAGTGTATGCATTGGCTTCTTGTCATGTCCTTGGCCTTTAGATTTCCAGTTTAGCACAGACTTATGAAGAGTGGAAAAGGCTCTGTAGAAAGATAGTTTGTGCGTTAAGGCTTCTGAGGTTGTTATTGGCAGGTGAACCCTGAAGTACTTATTTAGCAACATAACAGCCATCTTGTAATGTGAGGTAAAGACTTCAGCATAGTGACCTATTTCTTCTGCCTTTCAAAGAGCAACCATATAATGAATACTGCACCGAAACAACAGCAATCAATAGTGCCTCCCTAAAAAGCGTTTGTCTTATTGTAGAGTGTGTCATTAGGTGGAGAAATGTCCCATTCTGTGTGTGTGAAAGTTTGTCCATGGTGGGATAGATTCCAATGCGCTCTGTGAAACACAACAAAACAAGAATATTAGGACAGAGACTTATCATTTATTTTGTTTATCCAGTGCATCATTTCAAAATTAACCTTATTTGTGTTCTCAATATATCCATACTTACATTCATCCTCTGTTATATCACTGTTTTCTAATGGCTCATCACCTTTCACCTCTTCAGCTGCTACATCTTCTTCCTCTTCTAACACTTTCTCCTCCACATTAAGTTTCTCCTCTTCGGGTATTACCTCCTTCTGAACTTCCTCGTCTTCAGTTGCCTTCTCCTCTACACTTTGTTCTTCTTCTCCTGTCTGTATCGTATCCTCTGCCTCATCTTCTGAAGGAGCGGTTTCATCTGTCACGGAGTCCTCCTGCTCGACGGGAGCGTCTTCCTGTGCGACGGGAGCTTCTTCCTGTGCGACGGGAGCTTCTTCCTGTGCGACGGGAGCTTCTTCCTGTGCGACGGGAGCTTCTTCCTGTGCAGCTGCTTCTGCTCCTTCACCTGCCTCTGCCTTGTCTTGGTCGGCTGCCTCTTGTTCTCCCTCTGCATCGACCTCCTCAGAAGGGGCAGTTTCGGCAGCAGGAAGTGCCTCTTTCTCTACGGTTTCTTCTTCTGTGGCTGCAGCTGCCTCTGCATCAGCTGCTGGAGCCGTTTCTTCCTCGGGCTGTATCTCAGGCTCAGCGGGAGGTTGAGTTTCTCCCACCAACTAAGATAAGAAAAGCAATAAAACTATTTAGATCATTTCATAGCAGACAGACCATCCATATGTCTACCATCCGACAGAAAAGGAACAATACGTTACTGTATCTGGATAATTGTAAGGGGAGAGTGCATGAAAATCCATCAGAAAATCCATGCGAGGTAATTAGCTCCTTCAAATTAATGACAAGAAAATCTTACGGCTCCCTTAAGGCACACAGGGAACAGAAATAGTAATGAGATCATGTGTGCTGATTTTATGTGATAAGGCATGTCAGGCATGTTCTGCCATTGTAGTTCAAATATAATGTAATGACACAAACCTCCTAAAACTTGGATATCTATCGAGTCTGTTGTATGCTGTGACCTCTTTATAAAAAGATACGTGATTTAGTCTAGTTAGTTCTAGACTCATATGTTCAGCGAATTTGACTTTGATCAGTGAATTAAGTGAAACAAAACAGTACTCTATATCCGTCTTGTGCGTTGGTTACCTTGGTAACCTGCTCCTTTATGTTCTCCAGCTGAGCCCCGAGTCCAGAGTGCAGACTGTGGGCCGCTGAGTTCTGATCCTGCAGACTCTGACGTACCGTATTGAGCTGCTCCTCCACGCTGGCCTGCTGCAGCCGCCGGGCCTCCTCACTCTCAAGCAGCTCTCTGAAAGACAGGAGGCAATCAAGGTGTGAGTTTCTTTTTGAAAGTCCTAGTTTAAAAACTAGTTTTATTTTTGCAGATATTAAGTGTAGGGAATTTAATGGAACATCAATTCTGTAGAAACATGAAGCCTGGACCCCTACAGTTAAAGTACTGTAAGAAATGTTCTCATTACTTTGCCTTTCTTTGAGTCTGATATGCAACATAGCCTGTGAACCACATTTGTATGTTGGTATAAGCTTGAAAGAGTGCCGACTTACAGACAAAGAAAGCTTTGAAAATCATCAGTACAATAGAAATGTTTACACAGATCGGGGCAATCTTCCAATGTGAATATGAGGCCTACCAGCGCCCTCCCAGAGTAACACACAGACAGTGGCAGCCAGTCCGGCTTTGGCAAAGTCAACACTAAGTTATGGGTCAGAGGAGGTGAGCTATTTCCCTCCAAAGCTCCCAAACCTGCTGCTTTTTCCACGACCTACCTGACAGTAGCCATCTCTTGCGTGCTTTCCACCAGCCGAGCCTCATAGGCAACCAGCTGCTCTTTCAATCTGAGCACCTCTGCCGCCTGTCCGTCCAGGGTGGCACTCAGCGCGCCGACCTGTTCCTCTTTGTCCTCCAGCTTTGATTCGGCCTCCCCCAGGCTGCCCGCCAAAACCTCAACCTTCTCAGACAGCTCGGTGCTCAGCGTGGCCAGGCCCTCCACCTGAATCCTCACGACTTCAAACTCCTCGCTCTTCCCCTTCAGCATGCTCTGCAGCTGGCCCAGCTGCTCCAGAGACACGGTGGCTTGCTGCATCTCAGCCATGCGGGTTTTCATCTCGGTGTGGAGCGACAGCACCTGAGCGGGGAGGTCGGACGTCCTGAGCTGTTCTGCAGTAGCCAGTGCCATTCCCACCTGCTTCTGGGCCAGGGTGTAAGACTCCTCCAGGGCATTCAGGCGGGTCTCCAACCCCTCTGAAACAGGCTGCAGCAACAAGAAACACAGCAGGGATCATTCTCATAGAGCTGAATGACTTCATCTTCTATTTAAAATCTGTGTAAATGGAAGCCAAACTCCTAAAATTGTATCATGGATGTTAATTTTTTTAATGATTTTAGTAGAATCTGTTCAAACTATATCAATAAAGGAAAAAAAGATCTCCTATTGTGGAGCAGAGTCTTCATAGTCATACTAATATCAGGGCACATCTGATAATGCATGGACAGCTCAGTGATGTTACATAAAAACAAATTCCATTTGCCAAAGTAAGCCTTCCACTGAATCAATGTTTACTGTGTGTTTACCAGGAGTCAGTCTCAGGGGTAGTCAACCAACCTGTAACACTTTTTGCAACAGCAGAAGGCGAGTTTATGAGTTAACTGCTTGAACAGGAAATATTTCTGTTAACAAGACTGAGCTGGCAGAGCTGTTCTCATGCAGAGTTTTCCGCCACATTACATGCTTGCCCGCACCTAATGTGGAGTTGCAGGAAAAGGAGGAGTGACGAGGGCATGTCTTTGTTTTACATAAGTTAGAAAGAAAGAAAAAAAAAAACCCTGCTCGTCTTCCTGGAGTGGCCTGCAGCAACTTAGAAATAGCTGACATTTCTGTGGGCTTCACAGGTAGAGAAGACTGTGCTCAAGGCAGCCATGAATGTCGCCATGAACGTCAGTTTTGGCAGTGACATAACAGGGTTACTTTATCCAAGCTGACGCAAAACTTCAGAGATTTTCTGAAAGTAGTGCCTAGAGTATTTACAAGTTTAGAGTCATTGCAAAAATACAGATCAGACATATAGCTTTGATTTGTATGAGAATCTTTGGATGGACTGAAAACAACCTCTAAACTAGTGTTAGGTATCAGACTAAATTTAGCCCTGGCACACTACACAGCCTTGTGTATTATTATTTTGGCAGCATCCTCCCCCACAGCCCTGGAAGCATGTTCTCCACTAATATTACACTACACACACTTTTCCGCAGAGAACTTTTGATACTGATAAGATTTAATACTTTCGGCACAACGACAAAGTCAGTGTCCCTGCTGTAGTAGGTCAAGAATAATCCTAGGTACAAGTGTCAGCAGCTGTCTGTGTGGATGTTAGAAATAGCAGCGTTTTGTGCTCACTCCAGTGAGGCTCTTGGCATTTGGAAATCTGATAGATAGAGGCCTGCAGCTCCCAACTTTCCTTACTTGTAGGGGGCAACGTGGACTGTGTGTGCGTGGGGTGAGGCCTTTACTATTTATTTTTTTTAAAAGTGTTAAAGCTCTGAAAGGGTATTCATAAAAAGGGGATCGGCCACGAAAAAGGGGGGTGGGCGTCTTGTGCAGTTAATGACTTGCACAACTCAGGAGACGAATACTAACCTCACAGGGAAGGTTTGTGTGCCTTACCTTACTACTTGACTGCCGCAGTTCTTCGTGGGAGGACTGAAGCTTTACTATTTTCATCTGCATGCCCATGAGATTGTCTGTTAAGTAGGTTAAAGTTTGGTGCTGCTGGAAACAGAACCATGCGCCAGACGCACCGCCTATTACGATCATCAGGAATAAAACCAAGAGAAGAGCGTTATTACTGGCTCCTGCGCGAACTTCTGTCTCCGTGTTGTCGCCTTTGAAAAAGTTATCTTCATGTTTGTGGTTGTTCTTCCCTTTCCGATGCTTGGCAGTCATTTTCCCAGCGCAAAGGACACAATGTTCTGGCAAGGCAGAGAGGTGATTCTCAAGAAGCCGGCGGGTCACAAACGCGAAGATCTAAGAGGGCACGGGTGGCTTTTTTTTTTTTTTTAATTGGCGCTGCACAAAATCGAGCCGGATTCTATCACCGCGCAATGAAGTACCGAGAAGCTGCAGCAGCGAGGTTCCTGGCGAAGAAGAGGTAGAGAGGAGAAGATGAGGCAGGGAGGCGTGGACCGCAAGTAGCGCGATCATCCATTCAGGAAGAGGAGGGAGGAGTGAGCGGGGGTGAGGGCTGAGCCTCCAACACCATGTGCGCTGCTGTCATCTAATGGAAAATCTACACGGCCGAGCTGCTCCGAGTGTTCCTATGCGCTATGTTTGTTTTTTGTTTTTTTAACAGCTGCTGAGGTCCGTGCAGAGCTGCATGCACCCTGCAGCTTTAACACACCTCTGCCACAAGCCAGCATGGGTGACGAGGCCGGACTCTAAGAAAGCTATGTGGCTGAT
The DNA here is from genome assembly GCF_963930695.1 of Labrus bergylta. Lineage (NCBI taxonomy): Eukaryota > Metazoa > Chordata > Actinopteri > Labriformes > Labridae > Labrus > Labrus bergylta. The sequence goes on along the minus strand of NC_089206.1, from coordinate 9,193,699 downwards.
TTATTGTCCTTCTCAATCAATGAGCGCTTTCACTTTCTCCGTTGTGCTCATATTGCAGTGTCCCTTTAAAATGTGCGTGATCGCTCACGCTGTAAAAAGGTCACATGTCTCTTAAAGTCCTATTTTCAACTTTTAAGATATTCATTTTTGACCTTAATTCCCTTAAATCCCTTAAACATTGTTGAGCTTAAATCTCCTGTTAGTGCGTTCAAAGACCAAATCATTCATTCTTACACTTAGGTTGTCTGTTTTAATGCTGTTTTATTTTGAAGAAGATAATCCATTCATTTTCTCTTCCATGGTAGTTGGCATTAACTATAGAAAGTGGAAGTAGCCACGGTGATGTAACCTATTGGTTTTCAAGCTTCCTTTTTGAAACTCAAAGTTGAAAAGTAGTAATAGGCACTACTCTGCAGGAAGACTCACATGATTGCAGTCTCTTTTTTGGAACCATAGTTCGACGTTAGGATGGACATCGTCACATCTCTGTCCTGGTTTCTAGGATGCTGTTATAGCAACTTGTCAATCAGGTAGCTGCATCCTGAAGCGCAACATATTTTATTGTCAATTTTTGCTCTAAACAGCAGCACAATTAACAAAATGAACATTATGGTGTGTTTAAGAAGACTTTAAACAAGCTATCCGGACCATTAACTCGTTTGAAAATGTTTACTAAGATAATAAGTGAGAAGTCGGCTCTGTTTCTTCATTATTAACAGTGCAGTGCAGTGTCCCCTATCCCATCAGACAAGTAGCAGGTTTGAGAAAGCTCTGCATTGGCTCTTTGTTTGTCAAATTAAAAGGTCACAGCACTTACTGAAGCATATCCAAGCTGACATTGGATATTTAACAATACACAATGTTTTTTTCTGTCTTGTTCTTGTGAAGCCAAAGACAATTTTCCACTTTGTGGACAAATAAAGTTCTATTCTATTCTATTACACAGGACTAGTTGCTAATGCTTCACATGACTGACACGTCTTTAAACCATAACACCTGCAGAGGCAGGAGGAGGATCCAGAACCTTGGTGTGAGATGATGGTGTTAACCACTGTCCCACAGTGCTGCTTTGAAACTAAACTAATCTGCCCTGCAGGCTACTGACAATGATATTAAGCACGTCTGGCATGATAATTCTTGTTCATGGTCCACACACACGCGCGCACGCACACACACAGATCTAGCTTTTGTGTAAAAGTTGAGCCCTGAAATTCTATATATATATATAAAGTGAAACAACAGTAAAATAATTAACTTCTCCTTCTTCTAGTTGCATCAGTATAAATGCGCTGATTGGGAAAACCTCCCTGTACATTTTAAACAAAGGTGAGGTGAACTCTGTACCTGAGTTCTCGGGGATCACACAGAAAACAGTTGGGTGGGCCTCAACTGAAGTAACCAAAAGAAAGAGCAAATATTTGCAATACTGAAGTGTAATATAGCTGTACCTGAAGTATCACATGAAGGTCAATTACATGACAGAATCACCCCAGTATTGCTCCACCCAGCCTCCACCTAGATATTGGCATTACCTCCAGAACACATTACGACATGTCCCAGTATGAAAAGCACCAGTGTGAATTATCCAATGAATGACGGCTGAATTTCCTTTAGCTCCCTTCCTTGGTTTCAGGATCCTTGTTCTGTCCATGCATGTTAGCCAGTTGAACAGGTGAGATCATTGTTAATGTTGTCAGTGAAACCTGTGCTGTCATGACAAAAGTCCAAATGTCTGCGATGACAAAGATGATGTTCATGTTCTACACTGATGTTGTGACGTGAGGCCAAAAGACACAGTGAAATAACCATTAAACAACAATAATAACGGTATGTATTTGAGAAGTTAGTTGTATTCTTTATTTCAGTGTCAGTCCACTTGATATAATTTCAAATGTTCTTTTTCTATTTGGCGTATTACATCCAAGCGTCACTTCAATCCAAACATTTTGGCTTTGCCTGAAATCACTGTCTATACAGTGTGACTATATATTCCACTATATAAGGAATATCTCTGTTATAATCTCTGAATGTTGACTGAACATCTAAATGTATATATAGTTAACCCAAATATTCCACAATGCATAGTTAAAAGTAATATACAGCCACTAACACAGCACTTTACACTTTAGACAGCGCAGAAAAAATGGGCAGAAATTGTTTTGTCATTTTGTCAATGAGAGATCACTTCAGAGTCCTGTACATACAGTTTAACTCTGTAGTAGAGATACAGGGAGTAGTAAATGATTTCAGACACAACCAAGTATTCAAATAGATATTGCTTCATGATGCATTTCATTTCTTCACTCTGTGTGGAAAAGAGAGAGGGGAATGGTTTAATCAACTCTGTTCCTTTAAACCAAAGTGAATGCTCTGATTTCAGTTGCAGGTGTGTTCCTCCCTCACCTCTGACGCTGAGCACGGTGGAGCATTCAGCCCGTCCGAGGGCGTTCTCTGCACTGATGGTGTACTCGCCCATGTCTTTGGGGCCTACGCGGAGAATCAGCATGGAGCAGACTCCACATGTGTCAGAGATGTAATAGTTGGTGTTTGTGTTCAGGCTGATGTGATTTCGATACCACGTGATGCGAGGTTTGGGATCTCCCTTCACTGCACAGCTCATGTAGCACTCGTAGCCTTTTGGTGCAGTGTGAAGCTTCAGAGGCACAAGGAAGGTCGGCGCGCAACGCAAATCACGGTCCTCTCTGGTCGGTATGTTCACCACAAACTTTTCTACAAGGAAAGAAAAAAACAATAACATTACAGTTTTCTACCTTTAGGCTTTTGAGTTTCTTGTCTGTGCATGAACACACCTTTCTTCCGCTCCATCCCCCAGGTAGGAGACTCTGAGGGTGCAGATACACCCATGTCGTTTTTAGCGTAGATCCGGAAATTATACTCCCTTCCAAGCATGATGTTGCAAACTGTAAACTTGTTATTAAAAAGCCTCTCTGCCACTGTGGTCCATGTGCGTTTGGTGGAGTCCAGTTTGGACACTATGTAGTGGAGGCGATCGTCGCGCTTCTCATCAGGAGAAGGCTCCCAGATCATTGTGATTGTACCTGGCACATTTTCCTCCAGTTCCACGCTCCCAGGAGGCTTTGGATCATCTGTAACCACAGTCTAATTTTATTGATGAACCTTTAACATGTCTCTTTTTTTAAACGATATTGCAAAAAAAAAAAAAGGTCTATCTTGATATCTGCTTTACCTGTGACCCTGACCTCTGTACTGAATGTCTCCTGTCCTGCAAGATTTTTCACCAAAATGGAGTAGATGCCAGTATCGGAGCGCTCTGAGGAGGGGATCAGCAGCTGTGATGTGCCATCAGAGTTACTGACTGTAACTCGCTTTGTAACAGGCACATTGTCCTTCAGCCAGATTATTTTAGGCTGTGGGGAGGCCTGTAAAAGAAATCTTGAGTATTATTTCATGTATAACACACAGCGCCTAATAGAGTATAATTGGGTTTCCATGTTGTTTAATTTTGTAAAGCCATTGTTTGCACAGCACCAGTCTCCGAAGTTGAGATCTTACCTCAAAGTTGACTGTGATCCTGACTGAGTTTCCTGCCCTCACCACCATGAAACTCTTCATCTTGTGGTTTGTGAACTTTGGCCTCACTAGAATATTGAGCAAAAACAATGAAAAGTGCTTTTGGACAATATTTAATTTAAGATGTTTTTTATTTTTTTAACATAAGGCACATTTGTCAAACATGCACAGCTGTGATTCCTATAGCATTCTTCCCCAGAATTATGCATTCATGATTAAGTAGCAGATCAGTGGTTCAGTACCCTGAGATACAGATCATATAGAGAAGCATCGAGCTCTAGAAGAAAGAGAAGACATTTTGGAAGCTTTACCTCATAAACTATATTCAGGAAATGTTTTACACAAACTGTATTTTTATATTTCAATTTCAATTTTTCTTACTATTTTCAATCTACTAAATCATTCATCATATTGGATGGGATTGATTGGGTTTTTTTTTTACATTCCTGTATTTAATCTTACATTAAATTTCCTTTATTCATCTATGCAACTATTTCTCTTTTTCAGAAAATGTAGTTGCATTTAGTTTGTCACATTAAGCGTTTTGTGTTCTCTACTTCTTACATCTTTTTGTTGTTTTTCTTTCATTGGTTTTTGTTAGTGTCACAGCAACATAGTATGTCAAAGTAAGTGCTTCTTATTGATCTCTAGACTATAAATGAATATTGACTGATTGCTCATTGTATGCATAGGTGCAACTGAACAGCAACATCTTCCATCTTAAATTTCAAACAAGACTACATACCGGGCGAGGGCATAGCAAGGACATAGTTGGCCAGCTCGGCAGGAGTGCTATCTCCACCATCATTAGTCGCAATCACTCTCAGCCAATACATGCCCATGGATTTCAGGCCTTTCACATTGTAGGAAGTCGTGATGAGGATGGTGGTATTACAGCGGGACCATTCAATGTCTTCAGCAGGACGGATCTCAACAAAATACCCCTTTGCTTCGTCCTGTATTTCTGGTTTATCCTCAGGTTTGGTCCAAGTCAGAGCGATGTGTGAGTAAGAAGTTTCTGTCACCTTCAGGTTTAAAACTTTTCCGGGAGGCTCTGAGGTTCACAAAATTTCAAAGTAGAAGTTTTAAAATCATAATTTAAAGATGCAAAATGTGAATTTATATTCAGCAAACTACTGGAGACTTTTGGGTGTAGCATACAAATCTGTTGCAACACTTACTCTTGGGATCTCTTGCGAAAACAAATTCAGATGGGCTGCTGTTTTCACCAGCTCCTGAGAGGTTTATGGCAGTAACCCTGAATTCATACTCCATTCCTGCCACTACATCTTTCACCGCATATTTCTTCTCTAGAAGTAATTTCAGAAAGCCAAAACATCAGTGTTGTGGGCTTCAAAGCCAGACTGAACTAAATGGGAATAAAAATGCAGACCTTTTATTAGTTCATCCAAGGCATTAACAACAGTCCACAGATTACTCCCCTTCTTCCGTTTCTCCAAAATATAGCCAAGGATTCGTGAACCTCCTTTATTACTTGGGGAATCCCAGGAAATGTTGATGCAGTCATCATAGGCACTGATCACTTTTGGAGGAGAAGGAGGACCGGGAAAAGCTGAAGAAATGCAGAAAAGCACATGGTAGGTATTGTTAGAAAAGGTTGAACTCAGAGAGAGACTGAAATGTTCTTCTGCAGTTAAAGACAAGGCATCATAGATGAATGCTAATGTTTCATTTTATCTTAAGTAATATTGTCGTCATGTTATAAATGAAGCCAACTGCTTTGTAAACAGATCTGTGCTGTGTGTTTAGATCTATGGTTTACACACACTGGGGAACAGCAGGGGGCAGTAAGGACATTGGTTTAAATGATGAAGTCAATTTAAGACCTATCTTTTGAATATTGCTTTTAATTAGGAGTAACTTTACAACCATGTTCAAGAAATGTTATCATTGTTTTATCTCTGTTTTTTTTTACATGTTTATCAACGTTTTTACCATCTTTAAAAATGTGTATTGATTGCTGTTTTTTTCACTGTATTTTTATTTTTATCTTTTTAAATTATTGTATTACCTTCCTTTTTAAGCTCTTCATAATCTTGCTTATTGCAATGAAACATTGCTTTCACTTTCATGTTGTGTCTGTTCCTCTGTGTTTTTTACATGTATGAAATGTGCTTTTTAAACAAAACTGAGTTGAGTTGAGATGATCAAAAGGTTATGTTAATTTAAACCTAAGTATATTTTCATGTTATAATAAAGAAAACAAATTAATGCTGGCTGAACTTACAATCCTGGTGACTTATTGTCCCACTGTCATGGTTGCTATCATAGAATTGCAACATCTTTAATGTAATAAGTAACACCTGTAATTTTTTAATATGACAAATATATGCAGTAGAAAAAGGCCAATTAAGTGGAAATAGAAATAAGTCTTATTGGATTACCTGGCCTGTAAATGTGAATTTTATTAAGAAGCTTTTACAGTTTTAAAATTTCAGAATCACAACTTAACCAAATTGGTATCAGACCAATGTGAAAGCACTTTTTTTTCTGTAGTTATTCCTGAACACGCCCTGAGTTAATAGGCCTACGTCACACTTTTTGTCTTCTAAGTACTGATAAGCTCCGCCCACCCGATACTAAAGTTGTGTAGTCGTGTTTTGGAGTCAATTGAAACAATAAATTAAAAAAACCCGTCTTTACTGAAAACAAAAGTGTCATTTTCGATGAAAGTGGGCATACAGCCTCTGAGGAAACGAAAATGTGTTGAAACAAGAATGGTAAGTGACAAGACAGGAATAGGATAGAAAAATATAAACAATATTCATTGTGTTACGTTCGCCTTTGGCAGCTTGAAATGTCGGTAAAAGCTTGTCGACGCTTGGTTAATCTTGCATGCTACAATATTATCAGTCCAAAAATACCCCTAATATATAATTTTACTACTGTGTAGAAATATGCCATGAGATATATCGGGTTACTGGTGGCAGAATAGAAAACCAGAAGTACCGTATTTACTGTATAAAGTATATGTGTGAATTTCTTGCAGTGTGAAGTAAAGTCTTAAAATGGTTTTGCTAAAGTTAGTCTCCCACATGTTTAATTGTAAAATGCATTAATTACTAATTAACTTACACACCTAAACTTTTTTTTGTTTATCCTTAGACACATGTGGTTTTGTAGGTAGTTGGGTTGGGGGATTAAATATAGCAGCCATAAATAGATCTTAACTCAATCCAAACATAAATCGACTGTTTTTCATCAGCTCTGGAAATGAACTACATCTTTCATGGATTGGACTTTTTCCAGACTTCACCTCAAGTCACTATTTACGTGGAGCCTTACAGACCAGTAGGATGAAAACCTTGTTCAGCACACAGACTTCATAAAGAAAGACCAGGGGGTGGTGTTTCCTCAAAAAGTAAGTGCAAAACTTTTTTTTATTTTTTTATTTTTTTACATTGTGCTTGTGGTTTCCTCATTGTGTGTTGTGGGCTACTGCTGTCATGTGGTGATGCTTGATATAACTCTGTGCCTTTTCTGGTTGCTTTGATGAATTACCTATTGTGACATGTTGAGCTCCAAAGAGGTTTGTGGCAAATTGTACTTTTGCGGTTTACAGAAGGAAAATAAGTTATCTTCATTGAATTGTCACCTCAGTATGCATTGAAGAGGTTTGCAGCCGAGTCCCAAATAGTTGGGATGCTTGGCCGATTCATTTTTTCATCTACATTGCCTGGTGAGTCAAAAAGTTATTTTAGGACTGTGAGTTGAAGTATCTCAGTTTCTTGTGTACAAGTACATGTAAAATGGATCATGAGATTGACATTCAACTGGGTGCGTTAAACAAAATAACGCAAGCGTTGTTCCGGTCCATCATGGCAAAGAGGGAGCTGACCTTCACCCATTTTACTCAAGACCGAAAGAACAAGATTGCTGGTAAGCGGCTGAAATGACGTTGCTCTGAAGGATAGCTGCAGCCTTGGAGCTCAGACATCTGGATAGAGAACAGAGTAGAGTTCTTACTCCTTTGCAATGAAAGGAGCCAGTTGAGCTGGAATACAGTACCCTGGAGAGGTATAACTGGGTCAGCTTATTTAGAGTTCTTAGCCTGCTGTCACTGCAACCCTATCCTAGATAGCAGAATGAAATGGACAAATGGATGTTTGGCCGTTTGAATTGGAATAGTAAGGTTCAGTCACTGTAATCATTTTGGTATTATTGGTGGATTAAAGATTAATTGGCAGTTAAAAATTGAAAAGTAGCTGCAGTGTATCTTTTGTTTAGTTCTTGAGTTGAATTAGTTGGAAAAACTGATCTGAAAGATAAAAAACAAATATCATATTGGCTCACCTAGAGTCCCGGCTTGCATGTCATCAGTCTCCATAATGTCACTTAAACCCTCAGCAGTTACCGCTCGGATGTGGTAACAGTATTTCCGGCCATGGTCCACGTCATTGTCCCGATAGCTTGGCACACCTGGGATTTCCCCTAACTTCTTCCAGGTGTTTCGTCCCACTTGCTGTCGTTCCAGTATGTAGTTTATCACCGGTGAGCCACCATCATCCTTCGGAGGTCTCCATCGAAATTCAATACACATAGCTGAACTTTCTGTGACCTCCGCAGGACCCTGAGGTGGAGTGGGTTTGTCTGAAAGATTAAAAAGTCAAATTTCCCGTTTGAAAATCCCTTTCCTGAAAAGTCTGTGATTGAGGAAAAAGTCACAAAACATTTTAAAGTTTTAATTCGTGCAGTAGTTTAAGATAAAGCAGGGGTTTGAAAAAAATAATTCCTGTCTGAAATGTGTGCAAAACACATCGGATAACCCCTAATGTTAGCTGAAACTGGCATTCTCTTCTAGAGGGAACAAAATACAATATTTTCAATACAGAGAACAAAATAAAATCTAAATCTGTCCTGTCACAAATAGGCTCAGTGAAAAGTTGAGCCCTTCTTCCCACAGAGAAAACACTGGCCTGGAATTAAAGATAATGTGGATGAGTTTTGATTCATTTAAGGACACTTCTACTTGCTGTTTGTAAGATCTTTGAAGAGAAAACATCTTGAAAGCACAACTTGCCTCCCAAATTACTTCTTTTGGCATCCATAAAGATAAGAATTATCTTGAAGACTTTGGATCTCAAAGATGTCCCTTTTAATTTGTTTGCCATTTTTTATCGTGTTACATGAAGAGCTAAGAAAAACAACAGAGTGATAAGAGATTTCCTGTTTTCCTGCATTGTCCTTCATTCACTCACCAAGCACAGTTAGCTGTGAAATTGCCTCGATGAAGCCGTGTTCGTTCTTCAGCTTGATCTTGATCTCTCCTGTGTCTTTCCTTTGGCACCTGCTCAGCAGCAAGCGGCTGTGACTTGCAGATTTCTCTATCCTTGTATTGTTGTCATCTTGGAGCTCGTCTCCCTCTTTGTACCACTGAATTTTTATGGGTTCGTGGCCAACAAAATGCAGTTTGAAGATGGCGTTGTGCCCTGTTTTAACTGTCAATGGCTCAATGAATACTCTGAGGTCTTCATGGTCAAACCTTGGGGGATCTTAAACAAAGCACATCTGGGTCATTTCAGCATCGATATTGTATTTGACTATGATCAGTCTCTAAGATGTGTTTATAGAAACATTTGTAATCTTTTTCACTTAAGCGTTATCATCAAAATAACAATCAGTTGATGTCATTAGAATCCTTAAACCTTTGACGTTGATCATCGCCTCTGTTTTGCGACCGTCTGCCTCAAAACGATATTTCCCAGAGTGCTCTTCCGTGCAGCTAATAATGACTAATTTATGGATTGCACCATTCTTACTGATAGTGAAATTGTCATCTGGGGAAATCTGTTGGGAGAAGAGACAGAAAATAAACAGAGCTATGACAAAACATACGTTTATCAAAAAAGGCTCTTTGACTATCAACTAGCTCCCTCTTGATTGCTGTTCAATCAAGAGGGAGCTAGTTGTCTTATGGTACTTATACTAATCATGATGTTTTTTGTCTTGGTTGGTCCTTATGACACCAGAAAAGATGCATAATCTCATAAAGCTGTATGGAAGTGCAGTTCTTCCTCTCAGCCACCAGAATTTGATTTTAGGGGTTCATGACGGTCATAATGCCAAGAAACCAAAACTGCCAAGTAATATGAAATGTGTCTGTTTGAGGAATACTGTCTCCAGAGTTAAACAGTATCAAGTAGTGTTATAAATAACTTAATGTTATACCTTTTGTAACTTGATCACATGATGGATATTGAATTAAGTATAAAAAAAACACTAGTTAAATAAATTAAAAAGAACATAATCAGCTCCAATACTTCCAATTCAATGCTGGTATGGCCTTGTCTCATTTAAGAAAAAGTCAGTGTAAGCATGAAACGCATTCTGACTGCAAGACAAAAAGGTGTCTGCTGCTGGGGAAGCAACTTTGGATCACCAGGCCACTGTAACACACTCGCTTGACTGACATGACCAGAGTTCCCCAGGAAATGATGAGTTTGACCTTTATGACTAACCTTCTTGCCGTCCCTGTACCAGACTCCATCACAGTCTTCACTGCTGAGCCTACATGTTAACTCAGCAGTTTCATGGATGATAGCGCTGACATCAGACAGACCACAGACGAAATGAACCCCTGGATCTAGCATACAGACAGGGAAACTGTTAGATACCACGATTATTGTAGTATGGATTCAAAAGCAAACCTGATGTTTTTAATCTTTTTACATACGGTGCATTGAATATATTAATAGTACACAATTTTAGTTACTTTTAAATCAGGTTCAACATCTCTTAAAATATATATATATTTTTTTTAATGATTCTTATTCAGACATTTTATTCAGTTTGAAATAGTTTGTTAAAAGGAGGGAAAAAATCTAGCTGACTGCAGATCTGTCAGTAAAACTCCTTAAATTAAGCAAATGAAAACCAAACAATTTTCTGTGCAGCTTAGTTATGCAAATGGTGAGTGTCCTTATCAACATTACAAACATGTAGAGTAACATGGGAAGCCTCTTAATATGACAAAGGCGGATAAAGGTGCCAAAGTATATCATTATCATTTTCAGAGGAACTTATTTTAATGTCGGTGATAATCCACTTGACTCCTTCCTAAAAGGAACGTGGTCTTTTGTTGTGTATTACATCAATGATTATTGAACGAACTAATTATTTGATTGCTGGACAAACATAGATTCAATATAGCCCCTTCTTTTGTTTCAGTCACGACCCCTTTTAAGGTTACTTACCAATTACTGTGTCTTCTATCAGTGGACCCTGTCTTTTTTTACGCCTTGATTTTGTAACAGAGTCAGTTGCGTCTTCTGTATCTTCACACTCTGTGTCTTGAGGACCTACACTTTCACCTTCTAAAAAGCATAGTAGTTAATGGTGAACTTCTACCACAAAGGTGATGAAATTATTATACCTTTGCAAAAGTTTCCCTTAGCGTCTCTTACCATTCATGGCTTTCTTTGAACGCTGACGTTTCTTCGAACTGCTTGAATGTTTGACTTGGCCAGTAGAGTCCTCGCAGTCATCACTATCACTTTCTTCATTTTCACTTTCAAGTTCATTTTGATCTGTGTAATAGTCATAGACTTAAGGTAGTACAAACTCAGAGTTTTTTTGTTTAGTCGGAAATTTTTTGTTTTGTAATTTTAAAATATCTCCACCATAGTGGTGACTTGTATATGAATGTGTAAAATGACATTGAAATGTAAGGATCGGTCCAGATGATCACACTGTCTTGCACACTTTTAATAATTTAATAATTTTCAACTAAGGTATTGCATACAATAGGCCAATGATGTTACATAACGGATAAAATGAATATACTGTGAATCCAAAGTGCTAACGAGAGCGTCTACTGGTCATTTTCACGACTAACATTTCCTCTACCCATATTTTACAATACAATATATCTGTGACACATCTTAAAATATAACTTACAGTACATTTGTTTCAGTTCAGGAGTTAGTATGTTTGTTCTTGTCTCTTACCATTCATGGCTTTCTTTGAACGTTGACGTTTCTTCGAACTGCTTGAATGTTTGACTTGGCCAGTAGAGTCCTCGCAGTCATTACTATCACTTTCTTCATTTTCACTTTCAAGTTCATTTTGATCTGTGTAATAGTCATAGACTTAAGGTAGTACAAACTCAATGAGTTTTTTTATTTTGTCGGAAAACTTTTGTTTTGTAATTTTAAAATATCTCCACCATTGGGGTGACTTGTATATGAATGTGTAAAATGACATTGAAATGTAAGGATCGGTCCAGATGATCACACTGTCTTGCACACTTTTAATAATTTTTAAGAACTTTCAACTAAGGTATTGCATACAATAGGCCAATGATGTTACATAACGGATAAAATGAATATACTGTGAATCCAAAGTGCTAACGAGAGCTTCTACTGGTCATTTTCACGACTAACATTTCCTCTACTCATATTTTACAATACAATATATCTGTGACGCATCTTAAAAGATAACTTACAGTACATTTGTTTCAGTTCAGGAGTTAGTATGTTTGTTCTTGTCTCTTACCAGATGTGCGTTGTTTCCGCTGGGCCTTCTTTTTTTGCCCTGGACGTCTTGTAGACCCAGTAGAGTCTTTATTTACTTCTGAATCTTCATTTTCACCTTAGGAAAATAATTGAACCCAATTAAACTCTACATCAACATTTTTGCACATGGACTCTAAATAAATAAAGACTTCAACTGAAAAGAATCAAGCGTGGAAAATAGTTTTAAAGCACAAAAAAATTGATTTCCAAAAAGATGGAAGTCCATAAGAGTAGGACAACAACATTGTATTGAAATTGTCCACCGTCATTGTTATATCAGTTTTTTATAGTTATTTATAGTTATGCTGAATTATTCAGACTTTTTTTGACCAGATACCTGGTTTGGTCGGTTATCATATTTTTAGATGAACCATTTTTTTTTGTACTTGGTGTGCTAAAAAGTAAGCGTATAATAGATGCAAAATTGTGGTTGTCCTGCAATAACTTATTTGATGCACCTCAGCAAATTTAGGGCTTAAAAAAGCCTGGTAATCATTTTGTTAGAAGTACAGTAAGGCGACTTTTCAGTATGTTACTTTTAACCTAAGCATTACATGTCAATGCCCATTTCTTCCGCCAATGTCATATTTACTATGTAGAAGCATGTTTTCATCATAAACTTAACAGTTGTGGTCGTGAAAATGAATTGTCAGGCATCGATCGACTTTACCTGTTACCTTGTCAAAATCCATTTGACCAGATCGGGTGCATTTTTGGTGCGTTGGGTCATCTCCTGTTAGTTGCCCGTCTGAATCATCTAATTCTGTTTCTGTGCCATTTTCTCCTGAGATTTTGAACTTTACTTTTCCTTTCTTCCCTTTTGACTTAGACTTTATCTCTCCGCTGTTTTTGCCCGGTCCAGTGTCCTCACTTATTTCACCGTCACTCCCAGCGGCTAATATCTTCCCATCTTTCAGTAGTTCTTCCTTGTACTTTTCTTTTACAGCCGCTAAAATCTTCTCCATCTCTTCTTGGTTTTTTAATTGCTGCTCTTTTGCCAGCTTTTCAAGGTCGATCCGTCCTCCACCATTCAAGGTACCTGAACGGACTGTCTTCTTCCCAGTAGATGCAGGGTCCCTCTCTGTTTAAAAGATGCAAAATACATCGTACATAACACATGAGCCATTTATTTGTGATTGTCATCCCAAATAATTTCCATTAGCAGCAATGAGGATCACTTCAGCATACATTCAACATTTGAATTCAAGTACAATATACATTAAGGCTACCTTCTACAACCAGCCAGGCACTGCAGGACGCATTGCCAGCCACAACTGAATAGATGCCTTTGTCCAACAGTGTGCAGTCTTTGATCAGCAGGCTGTGGATCAGTTGGTGGTCTGACACGGTTATGCTGTATTTTTCCCCATCCTCCAGCTCGCTGCCCTTGCCCATCCATGATATCTTGGGCAATGGGTGTGTCAGGACACACTCAAAGAGGGCATCATCGTTTTCTTCAGCTTTAATCTCCTGAATTTTGATCACAAAGTCCAATTTGGCGACTGTAAAAGAAACAGAATGAAGTCAGACAACCAGACGTCAGTTTGTTACACAAATGGACTCCAGTTAAGTTTGTGTCTTTGTATGTGAAGTGTGTCACCTTTGAACCAGTTATATCTATATGTATTCATATAATCTCAAACATAATATGGTCATCTTTAACATGATTTTAATATACCTACATTTTAACTCTGAAAACAGGCGGTTGACCTCTTCATCCACTTTATTCTGCCATGCATCTTTTTGCATTGGGCCATTGATACCATAATCCTTTGTCCTCCTACGACTCTTAAAGCCATTTTTCTCTGATAAATCTTCATCGTATGGTATCTCACCATCCTAACAAAGACAAAGGGATTGAAAACAAGACAAAAATGTCATAATCTGACTGGGGAAAGATAACATCACTGATGTAAATTGTGCATATTTAAATCTCAGTGGATAGCTCTGATGAAATCAGATATAACACTTTCTGCAAAATCTGCACTTTCAATCTGTTAACAGATCAACTCCATTGATACACTTGTGTTTAAGCATTCAGCTATGTATAACTTAAACTGTTTGTATTTTTTGAGGGAACTATACTGTATTTAAATCCACATCTAGTGTCCGGATGAGCAAATAAAAAGGCAGGTTAAAAATATTGCATTTGGGCATGATGTCCAAAATAGTGGTAATATGTTGTACTATATATTGAGCCCAATATAAATACAGTCAGATGAGAATCCATCATAGTTGTTAAGAGGTATGTTAATAACCAAACTGATGATATTGTTTGTACTTGACAGATTTCGTACCGTAAAGTTTTTTTGCTTTCTCTCCTTCTTCTTCTCTGCCAGTTGCTTGACAATCGACTGTATGTCTGTAATGCCGAACTCAGCACAAATTCTCTCATAGTCACTCCTGTCAGCATTCAGCATTGCTTCCCAGAATTTGTCATCAGATTCCCCATTTGGAGTTTTCTTTCCTGCTTTGCTAATGGTACAAGGCAAATATTAAACACTACATATGACCAGACAAGGATCGATGATAAATCCCACCCATGTGCAGACATATCTTATTATAATTTAAATATTTTGATACCATAGTATTTGAATTCTTACCTTCTCCTCAACAATTTTCTGAAATCTGCTGGATTTTTCAAATCTGAAAGCAGCAAATGCAGATCACAGTGAGTTATGAAAACTATAAACTACTATGACAACGAAATTATTATTATCTTTTTTAATTTAAAGCAAGAAGAACCAGCAATTGATGAGAAGTCAAATAATGGAAATGGTAATACCAGCCAGATTGATCAACTCTGTAACTTGCACAATCACAACAGACATTACCAATCACATCTGGGACTGCGTTATTGGAACAACTCTTACCTTCAGTCAGGTTGAGCGTTGTCGTGCAGACAGCTTTGCCAAATTCATTCACAGCCAAGCACTTGTATGTATCTGCTTCCTCGGTAGTTACTTTGCGAATCTAGAAATATAAATAACATTCTGCACTTTCAGTTATTAGATGACAAGATTGAGTTTATCTAATATGTTGTATTTATGTCAAGATAGTAATGTGCTTTACTTGGCTAATAAAAACACAGCCTGATTAGTAAATAGTCAAAGGTTTGTTTTCTGCTATGTTTTTTTTAGTCATTTAGTAACTTACCTCCAATATGTGTTCTCCAGTTGATTCATCATATTTACTCAGAAATTTGTTCTTGTTTAAAATATTCCCTTTAGTTCTTCTCCATGAAACCTCTGGTTTTGGATCCCCCGTCACTATGGCCTTGAAAACAGCTAGTTGTCCTAAATGATGAATAGAATAGCATTATTAAATGTTGAGTGCTTTAAAATGTAAGCATTCTAGTTTCCTGTAGTCTCCATTGACCAGTGCATTGGCGCATCTAATTAATTTGACTTGACTGAATTGCAGAAGTATATTTTAGGGCTTTGTTAAAATGTAACCCACCTTCTTTAACTTCTACTGGCATAGGTTTAGACTGGAAATCTGGGGTGGTTTTCCCTTCTGGTAGGTTCACTACATACTGAGTGATCATCACTCCTGGAGTCTTGGATCTTCTCCTGATGGCAGCTAAACAAAGTAAGCAAAAACATTATTTAAAATAAATGAAAAATAAATTAACTATGAAGGTTAAAACAAACCAAAAATCACTTCAGCATAGTAAGTAAACACAGTAACTTAAAATAAATCGTCAGACCAAGTGGAAAGTGTTGCATTTGGTAGGACTAAACAGATTTCCTTTCCACCAGCAGATGTCAGAAATGTCAAAGGTTTTCACAGTGATGGCTGGTGTGGATGTGTGTGTTTTAATGTAGACAGCTTGCTAATGTTTGTATTTTTACTGACATAATAGCTTGATGATGTTTAAACAAACATGAAGTACTCCACACATTTGTTAAATGTATAGTAGATCTGTAGAGCAGAAGGTACAACGGAAACATGAAAGATGATCTGCTGATGATCCTGTATCTATTTTGTCAAATTTTAGACACTCAGTTTATTATTATACAACCTTCTGTTGATCATAAACGCTCTGTTTGAGAGTGTACTTTCAACATCTTCTCAAAGACCAGTAAAAGCTCATCATCATGTACACTCTAATACTACACAGTAGAGAATGTACAGTTACACATAAGGGCTACGATCAACAAATGCTTATATTGAATAGTCAATTGTCTGGATAGTTTGCTCTGAAATGCAACAAATTGGTAAGAAATTGATTATCAAAACATTTTCAGATTGATTTTCAGTAGATGAACTATTGGAAGAATTGACTAGTCATTTCAGTTGTATTTTAGTTGTTCCGGTAAGATTAATGAAAAGTCTGTAGTCGAAATAACTCAGTCTTCAAACAGCAGTGCATAAGATTCACACCATGATCTTCTTTTTTTGCTGTTTTGTGGAGTATTTCTTATCAGGCTTTTAAAATGCCAGGATAGAGGATAAAACAAAAGTCAATGAGGAACAAAATTAATTCAGGGATTAATGATCATTAAGTCAAGGGCTGAATTTGGAGAGCTGTCCCCCAGTCAAACGTGTCAAAGAGGGCGCCTGACTTGATAAGATAGTAAATAGATATTTAAGTTAAGGTTAACACCACAATGACAGGCAGATCAGGTAGACACACTTTTCAATAATACCTAATGTATTATTCAATAATCTTCTGTTATTCATAAGAAAGGATGTAGATCAACATTGTACTCAAACTCTACATCAACCATTCTTTGATTTCACCTGACTTGTTGCCAGACACCTCATTAAAATGTTGAATGTATTGATGAACGATGGAGAAACCTGAGTGGAAGAAACAACATTACATCAGTTACAAGCACATGAGTAAATGCTAAGCCTTTGCTGTAAGATATTAAACATTATATATTTTATTGTGTATATAGAATATATATATTATACATTTTTGTTGTTGTTGCAGGAATTGTCTTGTATTTGTGGAAATGTTTATCTAAACCAGGTGAAGCATTTATTTGTCTATGCTTCTAGGTATAAGTGATGGATGGACTCATGGGTGGATAGATGATGTATGGAAGCATTGATAAAACATAGGGAAGTATGGAGGGTAAGAGGTTCAAAGACCAAAGTAAACAGTGGGCGGAGAAGCGAAGAGTCAGTCAGGCATAATGTGGAAAAGGAAAGCTTACACAGGCCTGAATAAACTAAAGCCCTGAGAGGGTCACCATGAAGGGCAGTAGGCAGGCAACCTTAATCCAGGGATGTTTTCTTCTCATCCTCACTTTAACACTGAAGCCTGAGAGAAAAGACCTTTAATCAACTGGATGTTAAAGGGCCTGCCAGTTTGGCAAAACTCCAACTTGCACACTTAACATACAGTAGAGATCACATACCCTCTTGTGGGAGTAAATGTTTTCTCATTTTATTGTCTCGGAAGGACCCGACGTGAACTCATTTGTTGGAGAAAATCAAAGTAGTATCTTTAAGTCTGCAATAACTGATTGTTGGCCACGCGAGGGCAGCATAATTCAGTTTTTAAAACAACATTGATATGTTGTCACCTTTTAAGTTGATGAAGCTTAGCTCTGTGTTTAGACTCCACTACTGCCTGAGCGAAATAGCTAGCTCTTGATCAGCTAAATATTCACCAGATAGTAGAGAGTCTGTCTCAGGTTGTACATGACTATGAGAGCTTTAGTGTACATTAATGTTGTACCTGGCAGCAAAACAACAAGCTGAACTCTTCGTAAAGCTCAGTGAAATTGTTCAAATGTACATAGGATAGTAGTTTAAAAAAAAAAATCTGTATGAAGGAAGAATGCAGTCTAACATTACACTTGATCACCACCAAAATGACAGTGAGGCCACATAAATTGCTAATGCTATTCTGGAATTTAGGATTGAAATTATAATAATAGAAATCTTTAACATAAATGAAAATTAAAGGATTGCTTATTCAAATAATAAATATCAGAAACTTGACTGAATCTTGTCAAATGAAGAAATGAATTTAAAAATTAAAAAAAATCCATTATACACTGTCTGATCTCTGGAAACATGTAACATTTTCAATACCATCTCTTAGTCTTTTTGATTCTGTCTGTTTGTCTCTAATTATTTTTGCAATAGACTGAAACCAACATATCATTGGACCATAATTTAGTGAAATAAGGGAATTTTAAATTGTACTTTACATTGTCTCCTAGAACCCGGGCTTTTTCCACTTTTCCACATTTTGACGAGGGATGACTGTCAAAAGAGAGACCTGTGAACAGAATGCAAAAATAACTATTAGTACCAATGGTAAGACCCAACATAAGTGTGTCTTTTCAATGTAAAGTATTTGCTTAATAGGTTTGGTTTTCTTGCTGTGCAGTACATATACTTTTTTCACATCATAAAAGGAGGCGACACTGAGAAGCCACTTATCCAGATATACCCAATTTCATCCGCAACACCTTCATGCTGCTTAAATTTGACTCTGTAATCTGATTTTTGTATGTTGCCTTCAGTTGTTTTGATATATAACTTCAAAAAACATCTGTACAAAACTTGAACTATTCGTATCTACCTGCATTCTTTGAGGCTTACATGTACAGCAGAGTCAGAATGTCAACCTATTGTGTTCATTGTGACTTTATGCTTATTAGTTCTTTTGGGCATAACACACAGTAAGAAATACACAGACCCTATCTATGCATAGGGATCCAATTTTGGGGGGTATTCAGCCAGTTTCTGCAATTCGCCCTTTACTGAAAAGCTGTGTATGCCAATACACTCTTTTCAAAGCAGGGAAATAGTTTATTTGACAAGAAAGATGATTCATTTTATTTATATTCAGGACTGCTTAGAAGGCTTAGAACTTTAAAGACAGTGGTCAATGAGAGGTCAATATCACGTGGAGGACAAACACTGATGGTGCACAGCTCCAAAGCTCCTAAGCTATAGTTAGCTGTGACCCTGTATTACTTCATATAGTTTGATGAAGCTGGACTGTTTGCTACTGCTGCTATGAAATGTCATTTTGAAATAGTAAAATGCCTTGAATAAGATTCCCCTTTATGCAGTACATCAATGTACTAAAAGTTTTTGACTCTATATTTGACTTCTAAACTTGAGTATAAGTCTAACAATGAAAAATATATCTTTATAGGGGCAATTTAATGCTATACCAGAACATTTAATTGATCCCTTTTTATTAAAGTGACGACTATAGTTGTCAACCAGTTTAGACTGATATTCTAGGTAATTAAAAGAAGCACTCCACTTGATCATCTATGATTTTAAAAAACACTGTTAACTAACTCTTCCTTTAAGGACAAACTTCACATTCCTTTCATCCTGTAGACCCCTACTTGGATATAACAAAATAGGGGCTGACCTTAAGGATATAGACTTGGTCACACACAGTCACAAACAAACAGAGGGTAAGAGTTGTTTACCTGTCTACAGCTCCGTCCTTACTCCCACAGAGACTCGGAGAATGGTTTATGCAGGTGGTATGGACTTGCACCCTCCTGGATTTTACTGGATATTAAATCCTTTGGGGAAACATGTCTGATTTTTCTGCCTGGAAGCTTGTGCCTGGACTGAGACTGTCAAGGGGAGGGTTCCCCTGTTAAAGCAGATGGAGCAGATGGATGCTCAAAGTGTGTGGGGTATTATTGGGAGGGGGAGGGGGGAGGGCACAGTGGGTGGGGTGGTGTGGTTCTGGATGAGGTAAAGAGAGGTAAATAGAAGGAGAGGGAAGGGCTACCAATGACAAGTTAGTGGTGAAGTTATCTCCTGGTGTAGTAATTACTGATGACAGCATGCTCATCTTTCACAGACAGTTGCTGACAAGAAAGTGACTGCTGTGTTTATTTTGTTTGTGTGGTATCTCATTTTGACATACTGATACCACATTACAGATAGCGTGCATATTTTAATATCATAGGGAAAAGATAGAGGACGCAGTTTGTTCGTTGTTAGGGCATTCAGTTTTGGTTAATTGCTATAATAATAGGCCAGTGGCTTAGTTTTTTACAAGATAAAGGTGAGAGTTTTAGCTGTCACGCTGGTTTTTTTTTTTTTAAGTATGCACATTTAAATGTTGCCTAAACTATGTTCATTTAACGGTGACCTTGGTGGTGTGCAGCAGGAAACTTGACACAGACAGGCATTGCATTTAATTTAGACTGTTAAGCTCATCCTTGCTATCAACAGTCCCACATTGTAAAGAGGGTACTCATTTCCCTTGTCTGCTGTGTTCTTCTTGTATTACAATACTTTACATAATCAAGGTTATGGCATTAATGAGGTATAATCTCTTCTTGTCGTGGCTTTGAGGCAGTTGCGCCTTTGGAAAAGGAGGATCAAATGAAGAACAAGGCATTAATTGTCTCAAGGTCAAATCCTAGAATCTCCATCACAGTCTGTACATAACAGATGATTGAACTGTATGTACTGGATGTTCTGCCTTTAGAAGAAAATATTGACAAAACAGATGTCTCTACAGCAGGTGATAAACATCAACGGCTGACTTTAACACACTGTTTTTGTTGCTGATCTAATTTCCTTATGGGGTGAGGTGGGGGGGGTATCCATACTTTATTCCTGTTATGTTCTCTCCATGGAAACCAATTTGTTTTTTTTGCCACATTAGCAGCATGGCTCTAGAAATGGGAATGCTGTTGAGTCTGTCCCTCTGTCAGTCCACCCCTTTTCTTCTAGATAGACAACTTACAAAATGTATGTAATTGCCAAGTGTGAAACAGACATCCATGCGACTCTTAAAACATGTCACCATGGTACCATAACACTTAACATAAACCAGCTAGCATGCTGATTTACATTTAAACTAAAGTGCTGCAGAAACTAATAGTACCAGAATTCACATGCTGTAGAACTTTGTCCATCGTTGCGTGCACTTCTAGTCTGGTGTCATTTGATAAACCCCAATTTAAAAGTACATCACTGTACTCTATCCTGATTTTTAAGGAAACATACATGACAGTTCCTCCAATTTTTCTTCAGTGCAATTGCACACTATGAAAACTGCTTGTCGAGTGAATGATGCATGGAAAAACAGACTTCTAACACCTTGGACTGGTTGGTCTCACCAGGACATTCATAGTATCCTCAAGCCCAAGGTCCAAGTCATGCCAGTGTCCTATCAAGCTTGTCCTTCCATGTGCAGTACCTCTAATGCATGTGAATAGACTCTTGAGTAGGCCTGAGCCCACATAAACCTGCTGGATTAGGAATTAAACCCCCTCCGCCTATCCTGCTTATATTGATGAAATGTCATGCTGCATAGCTTTCATTCCAGTCATGAGGAACCACAGAGAGCCGCTGAGGTGCTAACTAGACAGCCTGGCCTGCCTCTCTGTAGAGTAGATTGCTCTTCTGAGGGAAACCTCAACAGTACATCAGGTGAGGCCTTGTCACTCACTCTTCAACAAGGAGTGAATATATTCTTAATTGGGCTACACTAGGTAAACTCAGAGTAAATCCTTGTCTCCAAATGTGTCAAAATAACTTACCTCAAAAAGAATCCTGGCACTTTCTTTTCTTTTTTTTTTCTTTTTTTAGCACTGTGAGGTTGTGGTCATGGTTTGCAGTAAAAATAGTCAAGAAGGGTTTGTTGAAAACATTTGTACAGTTTCACACTTTTAGGAGGAAGCCTATTTTTGTTTGGGATTTGGTTTCTTTATGAATATATCAATGCAATAGTTTTCAGCGTTTTTTGTTGGCATTTAAATGCACATACACTGGATGAGTAAACAAACTAATCTTCCTAACAGAGACACAGTTGCTCTTCAAAAAAGACCACATAAGGACACATCCTTGCTACACACAGGAATATAAGTAAGGCATGCAATTCCTCCAAAAAAACAGGATTAATGTCTCTGAATAGAGGAAGGACAGAAAAAAGAAATACTGCCTGTCATATGCTTTGTTTCAGAATCTGTTGGAGTTAAATTTAAGGTCCAATGTGATATTGCCAGTGAAGTGCTCATACCTTTTCTTTTTTTCAAGCTTTGTTCCATAGCTTCTGTTAAGGAAAATCCGTAACATCAGTGAAGTTCTAACCTACAAATCAAGCAATTCCAGCCATGCCATTAAAGCAAAACGTAATTCCTAGTAGTCAAACCAAACCATGAATGCTCTGCTTTTTCCAGGGTTAATCATAAAGCCAGGAATTCAGGGATATCGGTCTTTATTAAATAAGGAACATAACGAACGAGAGAAAAGGTAATTTCAACGCCTCTTGTTTCACATCAAGAATTTGGGTCAAACAGACCCCCTTTAGATCCTGAGGGGAAAATTCAGGCACCCATACAACATACTTTACTCAGAGAATCTGTCACATGTGTCACAGTTTAAACTGTCGTCTTGCGTGACGATTTCTATAGTGATCAGTAACGTCAGCAACGTGCGGTTTCTGTGCAGCTGTGTCGCTCTTTTATTTTGCACTCCTACTAGCAACAGTACGCTAGTTGAGCTGTCAGCCTGCGGGGAAAGTTGTGAAGCACAGACCCCTTGCGAGCTCTCTGCCTGACTGCGCTGGTCACTCTTTAACTTCAATATAGGACTCTTTCAATCAAAAGAACACTCGACAAGGTTTATTTATGGAACAATATACCACCGTGTTTTGTAAATGCCTGATTATGACATCATGAGGAAGAAAAGATGTGAAAAAGTCTCCCTCCTACACTCTGATGTTAGCTTGGCCCGTTAACCTTCCCAGGGCTATCAGCTCTGTCTCGACTTCCCTTTTTGTCGCTTTGTCAATGCAGTGATAGTGGCCACGGCAACGGAAAAAGTAGCGTTTGTATTTTCAACGGTATTAAAAGTCATACCGTCGGTATTACTAAATATCGTGGTATACCTTAATACCGCCCAAGCCTGCTTTGAAGGATCACTTAAAGGCAATTATTTTAGTGCGCTGCTGTTCTGACTGCACATGTCTGACTGAGCTTGTGAGTTGACGTTTTGAAATTTGTTTTCAGATTGTTTATTCTAATTTCTGTGAACAGATTCATTGGGATCTGACATTTTTCCAGCTCTTAAGAAATAAATGTTTGAGATGATTTTACTGCTGTGTAGTCCAATCTACATAGTCTTGAGTCTCATTAGTGTTTCAGCACTCTGATCTTGTTACAGCTGCCTGACACTTCATCATATCTTATACTGTTATGCTGCCACTCTTTCATCATGGTAATAGAGCATGTCCACTCAAAGAGCTATGATTGCTTTCATACAGCGGGTGCCTCTCAGATGGCCACGCCAATGCTGATGGACCACTGGTGCCTATAAATCACATTGAACTCATGGCAAAACTTGATGAAGGTGCTGTGATGTGACACTTAACACTTCTTGAGATATGAATTGCTATATGGATGGTGCATTGTGCCATTTAGTGTAAGCTTAGAACGGCAGTGGGTGAAATATGCAGGTATTGTGGTTCTCTGAATTCTTGGCTTTAGACCAGAAAAGCCAGGCATCTTTACTCACAGATGAAAAAATATTTTTAATGAAGTTGCTATGACCAGATGTGATCTGGTATTTACAACTTTAAAGGCAGTACAAAGCTGCTTTGAAATGAATGGCTCATGTAGTTGAGAATGGGTATTTTATTTGACATGCAAAGACTTGTGCATAATGTATCAGTTGTGGATTCACAAATTTGATTCTAGTTTTTAAAAATGGGGTTGGTAGTTGAAGAAGCTTGGTTCCAAATTAGAAATGATTGAAAAAATTGTACCAGATAAAAAAAGAGAATCTGGATATTCTGCTTTTGCCTGAATACGATAGTCCTTTATTGAAAAACAAACAGAGGTTACAGCAATGACATGTTTACCTTTCAATATAACATTCAGCTAATTTTTCACATACAAGCTGGCTAATCTCAGAACACTCTGAAGATGGTTAAAAGCATGGCTGTAATGTTAGCTAATAAGTTGATTCAGCGTTAAATCATGTAACATTTCTGTAATCTTTTTGCCTTGACTTAAAATGTTTAAAACTTCATAACAGTCAGCCTTGTTTCTTTATATTTTTTACTGTTTCTATTAACAAGTGGTTATTATACAAAGAACATGAACAAAAAATGTTTAATATATTACGTCAGATACAGTGTTTCATATACTGATAATAAAACACATTATAGAACCAAATAGTTTTTATTCCATTTTTATTCCTGTCATATTCTATTTTCAACACATTTAAAGGCATTGTAAGAGAACTCATTTAACATTCAAGATCTTCTTTTTGATAAATCTGAGGGTAAAGGGATATGACTTGAAAGTCTCTGTCAACCGGCAAGAAAGCGAAGAGAAAAATTCATCTTTCTCTTTGAGATAGGGTCCTTCCCTGTTGTGAATTGCATTTTAAATCCACATCACATCCTCTTGGTGGCCCATCTCCATCCTCATTACTCACAGCTCCTAAGGCTACGTGCATGATTAATTCTCCTCACTGGCAAATAATCTGTGTGCTTTTAACGCTCAGACTCTGACCCTCTGATTGTTGCCTGAATGTTCCCTGGATACAGTTACATTTTAAAAGTGTACTCAAAAGCTGACCAATCACAACCAGCAAAACATTAAGTGAGAGCTTTTATTAGGCTAAATGGCATTTCAGTGCAATTCCCTTTTGCAAACATATTAGCATTTTTAAGGGGCTTGTCTAAGAAGTGGCCTTGCTCTTCATCCAGCCAGGATCAACACCATGCCACAGTGATATCAAAGAGCCAGGGACTGATAACATCATGGCACAGTCTTCAACATCACATACAATTTTGATCTTGGACTCTCACAACATAATTTAGTCTGGATTTTCACAATGCATTTTCTTTTATAAATGTCTGCAGCTGCCTCTTCACAAATTACTTTCCAAAAGTAGAACTTGCTGTCCAATCTGTTTACCAGCCGTCATTCTAAATCTATGTTGTGAGCCCTGTAAATATTACATGACTGCAACAGAATATGCAAATTTGGTGACTAAGGTGAATTTTACATGGTTCAGAAAGAGATCATTTTATGACATGCACAACGTCAAGATTTGTTGTACCTATTTTAAGATACTCTGTAAAATGCTTAGTTTCTGTTACTTCTCTGTGTAGCTCACACGGCAGAAATGAAATCCTTCCAGCATGTTCCCTTTGGTTTCCAAGATAACCTTTGCCCAATAGTATAAATCATTTGACTGATACTGTAGATAGTTAGACCATCATAACCAGATTGGTGTTCTTTCTCTTAAGATTCCACAAGGTGGCAGTAGATTTCCTTTATTTGCAGTTTCAGTGGGATTTCAACCTGTTTAAGAGGACAGCATGTAAATGAACCCTCTGATGCTTTTTACAACATTAGTTTCTGAGGGGGCATGTCTTAGGTGAACATTGTATTGTGTGGTTATCCGTTTACTGTTCAGAATTCTCCTGACAGAAGGCTTTTTGATGTATGTGTTGTCGTAAAATCTATTTTCTTTCACGAGTAGGTTCAGTGCATTTTACTTCACCAGATGAAACTGAAAGTATATTGAAAAAGACCACTGCAAAAAAGGAGGTTGTTAAAAGGAGAAAAAACATTTTATTACCTTTAATTCAATGAAGCTTTAATTCGGTAATTTTCTTCATTGGATTTCAGGCAATGTTTGATCCACTGAACAGCTTTTTCATTTGGCTGGATGTGAGATAGGCAGTATAAGATGATATGGCAAGGCTATCTCAGCGAGATAAATGAAAAGCCCCCTGGGAGAAAAGTTGGACTGTCATTCTTTTATTGTGACTCAGGAAATGTAAAGACCTGGCCAAAAACCCTCAAACCACCTCAGACATTCAGTATTTCATATTAGAAGATGATATATTTGTCCTGAGAGCGTTGGGAACATTTCTTCAACTGTTTCACCTGTTCATAGAAAACCAGTTTCTAACCAACAACACCTTTATTGTGGCAAGAGTGCTTGAACTTACTTAGAAATATTACCTACAACGAGTCACTCATGGAGATAAAATGCATACAGCATTACACAGGTGGATCTGTTTTGGACATTGATCCGAATAGAAATTACAGCCCTTTCAACAGTTGCATTACATCAAACCCAAGGTGTAAATGGCCCAAATTAACATAGTGCAGGTCCATTGACGTTGGGCTGCAACAACACCAAAGAAGCTGGGGAATGACTGAAAAGAATGGATAAATGGCCAGAGACAATTAGAATTGGGAGGACTTTGTTTTTGCCCTCTGTACCACCTGAAATGAAAATGCAAAAAAGATAAATGTAAATAATTAAGCTAATCCAAAGATAATAAAGAATGCTTCATGGTTACACCTGCAAGACATTACAATCAGATTCTCAAAATCAGTCTTTATCAAGAAGCATTTGTTTGTTAAGTCTATGACTGTTACCCAGCAAAGTGTATTGAGGCTCCAAGACAATTGATCACGACCCTGTCATTGTCACACTGCCAGTGTCTTCTGATGGAACAGGCTCATAATGGGTCAGCTCCAATCAAATAAACATTATGTATTCCTGGAAGTTAGCATAAAGGGGCTTTCACTTTGTGTTCATTTTAAAGCTCTGGTTTTGGGACATCTGCATTGTATTTATGACCACCGGCATTGAACTCACAGTTGTCAACATGATTAGCATTATTCATATATAAACTGACATTGACTTTCTTCTGTGTTTAAACATATTCAGCATTGTGACAATGAACATAACCAACGTTTACCTAAAATTCACATCCAAACAGATGTTGTTCATCATTTTGACAGATTTTTGGAGTAAATGACAAAAAAAGAGATATGCTGTACATTTGATAGATTACATTATAGTCTCACTACAAAAGATAAAGACAAATGGTTTAATAACGTTTTAAGTCTTATCATGCAAAAACAGAAAACAGCAGAAAACAAAACAGTTTCAGGCATCTATTATATAAACATCAGGTCTCTTCATGCTTTGCTATCCACCTCTGTCTGGACAAACCAACACAAGTGACAATGTTGACTGCAAGGAAACGCCGTGCACAACCTTTTATTTTCTAACATTGTATTCACCAAAATTGTAATATTTTTGAGTAAAATTATAAATGCAACCTAGTTAATAACAACATATCCTAAAGGCTGAAAGTGATAGACTAATTTTGAATGTTTTATGTCCCGTAAAAAAGAATACCACCACTGTGATGGTGGCTGCTCGGGGGAAAATTATACATCCGGTAAGAAAATAACAGGACCGCTGTTAAATTATTGCATATGAAACACCATGAAATCTGCAGATACCAGGAGTGACAGAAGTTTCAGTTCCACAAGCAAAAAAACACTGTACACATAAAAATGATCTGCCTCATACTAGCCACAGAAGTAGTTTATCACTAGTAATCCTCCCTGATGAATACTCACAGCTATGTTTTTCAAAAGTGACCTGTAGGGGGCTTGACTAAATTTGGCTAATCTACCTCTTACTTCTTAGGTCCCTCTTGTCAATCATCTTGAAAGGAAAGTTAAACGTGAGTCCACTAAGTAGGTAAATAAAACAAACAGACAAGTCTTTTATGGTAGAGGTTGTTTTAGGTTAATGAAAACGATTAAGGCACATTATCAATTTAATGTAAGCTCATCAGGAAAAAGGCTATGAACTTTAAATGATGATTAAATGCAACCCATTTAAATAGCCTATTAATTAGGAGCGCAGAAAGTCATCCACTTTCCTCTTGTGACTTTTTTTACTGTTCCTAAATGTTAGCATGGGATGTTGTTTTTCAAGACTTCCAATCAACTGCAGGCAAAGTCAAATATAATTGTTTTAACACTCTGAAAATATTAAAGTTTGAATGGGTATCCCCACAACAAAAATATGAAAAGACAACCCGTTTTATGGCCTAAGTGAAGACCCATGGCATTTTGAGTTGTGATCAAACTGGTAAGATTGTTGGAGTTGATTTCGGCTCTCTATCTTTCAGCAAATTCTGGTCCATCGCCCAACAGAACATGCTTCAGCGAGACCGTGGTACTTACCACCCACTTAACAAGATGGCACAGCAGAAGCAATTTAGAAAAAAAGGGCCCACCAGTCTTGGAACTACTGCTTTTCTGCATAGCAGTAGAAGATTCACTTCATACAGAAGCTGGCAGATACAAAATCTGAAGTCTGAGGCCACAAGTAGAACATCTAAAGGCACTACTGTTTGACCATCTTTTGTCACTGAAGTTATAACAAAATGCATTGCATTCATTTTTTTGAAACGATTGACCTATAAATTTTAATCTTCTGTAAAGGCAGAGGAAGATGAGAAAAAGCATGTAGATAAAAAGGTACTAACTGTGAATTAAGCACCTTCAATAGATTTTTTGATTGCCATTTTTCACCTTATTTTATTGATTTTGATGAAAACAAAAGCTAGCGGGAGTGGTGAAACGTCACCACCCCCACCCTAACCTCTCACATGCTTACAGGACCACATTGGAATGTCCAAGTAAAGGTCATGATAAAGTAATAAAGGTGATTGCAAATTGATTTCTTTCAGTTCCAGTTCTCCACCTATCACCCATGAGAGCTACAGTCACAATGCCATTGCTCTCTGCTGTCTTTCCTTTCATCTTACAATTCCTGTTTTTTTACCTCCCCCCCCCCCCCAAAAGAAATCACTGAACTTGACTTTTGAAAGAATGAAACCCAATTCTGCACCTCAGTTGATGTCAATCACAGTAAAAGTAGGTTAGATTGAATAAAAAAGCTGACACCTCTCAAAAAAAAATAACCTGACATCCATATCCTCTTCAGTCATTCTTTTCATGTCTGCCAAAATCCCAAACACGTGAACCTGTCAGGAATGAAACACTTTCCCCGGTGCTATCACCACCTTTCCCCCTGCTCATCTGGTCCTGTCATGGGTCACAAGGACTGGACCGATCTAACACTTTCTAATCAAGCGGTCACCCTTTATCATCTCCAACTGACAGCTTTAAGTAGCCATAAATAAGTGTGGGCCAAGCTCCTCATTTGTCATGTGAGGCCCTGCTTGCGGTATATCTCCCCCTTTAGAGACCATAGCTCTTCTTTACAACCCCTGCTTTAAGTAGGCAATGCTGGGGAATGATGGCAACAAATAATCCTGCGATAATAATGGGCCTTTTCTCCTCAATGGTAATGAAAAAAACTCTCGTAAAAAAATACCTTTTTAAGCTTTCATTTTATTAAACAACAGAGCCTCCATTAGCAACTAAGGATTTATTTTGTGTGGGGCCGCCGTGGGAAATTTCTGGCCTGCCAGGAAAAAATATGTAATTATGTTTAATGTGTCACTATCGACTGTACTTGAGATATTTCCGTGGGATATGAATACTATTCTCCTGATTTTTAGTTTTGAGGTTTCAATCCCACACAGGTAAATGATGTTTCATTATCACCCAAACCACCACCTACATATACACATAATTTGAGGCAGTGAGATGTTAACAGAGTCTCCATAATCATTCATCTTCAAAAGAAAAAGGGTCAAACAATGCAGAGTAATAACTTTAGTGGAACTTTGGACTATTCTCAAATGTTGTGTGGCAGAATCACAGCTGAGAATTATATTGACTATTAAGCTCCTTGCTTGTTTTCATCCCACATAAAATCTGTAGGCATCAGAATAAATCACAGGTGTGAATCTGGGAATAGGTAATTGCACGTCTCATAGTGGCTGGCTCAAACAGAGCCCAGGCTGATGTACAATAAAGCTTGAAGTTTAACTATTAGCAGGTAGCTTAACTTTTGCCTTATCTAATCTTTCATTTTATCCACTGACACTGCTAGAAATAGTGAGAAGCACTCTTTACAATCATCTGTCTGTTACTTAGAATGACGTGATTGTTAGAAATGTGATTCTTGTTCCTAGATGGAGTGGCATGTAGGTTGTTTTTGTCTTCATCAGTGTTGGGACTAACACCAATACTATTTGCAGTAACTAGTAGTTTATCTAATTACTTTCCAGATCCAATATCGGCGTTACAAATACTGACATTTAAAAGAATGCGTCACTCCTTGAGTGAAACAGCCGACAACAACACAAGGCTAAGGTTTGTTGACACAGCTTCGGTGGGTGGGGTTACGCTAATGTCATAACATTAGCATCCATGGAGATATAAAGTCGTGGTTGCTATAAGAGGGAGCTCTCTGATTGGTGGTCAGAGCGCCAACAAAGGGTCAATTTTGTGTAAACTGAAGCAAAAACAGTAACATTAAAATTAGTTTCCCAAGAAACGTGTTACTTTTATAAAGTAGTAACTCAGTTACTTGTTGATGTAACTAGTAATGGTAAATGGACTTGAGCTTATATAGCGCTTTTACACCACATGTCACATCCACCCGCTTTCACACACTGATGGTAGTGATTGCTATGTAGTATCATCAGAAGTAACTAATCCCATTCATACACCACCACTGAAGCAGCGAGAGCAATTTAGGGTTAAGTGTCTTGCCCAAGGACACATCGGCCGGGGATCGAACCCTCAACGTTCCGGTTGAGAGGCGACAACTCTACCAACTGAGCCGCCCACTAGTAACTGTAAATAGTTACTAATTTTCAGCAACTTGCCCAACAACGATTAACAAGTCAGCCACGTTGTCCTAGAGCCCCCAATCCTCTAGGACGACATGGGTGTACTAATGAATGAATGAAAGGAAGATTTTTTTAGAGAAGCATTTACGAAATACTAACATCAAATATTTTAAAAAGACAGAAACTGATGAAATTAAGGTAAGTGCTACCCTGTGGTGTTATACCTCCAATGTTTTGAGCATGAATTATCAATGTCCAAAAACACCACTTTGCATGGATCAATGAAGAATGAAAATTAGAGAGGTTTTCAATCCTAATGTGAATCAATGATTTCCCCGACCACATTGTTGTCCCCCCCCCCCGTAATTTATGTTTATTGCTTGCAATTAACTAAGCACATACAGTACATACACCATGATGCAGATCACCACAAAGTCTGATCCAAGAAGTGACATTTCCTCACATTTCCTGCCATGACTTACATAGATTCAAACATTGCAAGAACAGGGAAGGAAAATACAAGAAAGTCCTCACTTAATTCACAATCACCCAGGAAGCTTCCACAACCCCACACTCTCGTTTTCTCCATATAGCTTGCAAGTCTGCAAAAATAATGCCCAATTGTGCCCAATACACAGCCCACGCTGCTTGGGCTTAATCTGCAGAAATGCAGTCATTGTAGACAATACCTTATACAAGACTGAAATGTTTTTTATTACATATACAATATGTACTTAGAAAGTCATATTTGATGTACGGGTTGTAACTGTAGTTCTGAAAAATGACTGGCCATAAATAGTGCTTTCATTTTTATGGTTGATTTATTTAATTTGATTTATTAATGAAATAAATAATTGAGCCACTTATGATGATCAGTACTCACAGTTGAGAGCTGGGTTTTGAGGGAACAGTTGACTTTTGAGGCAGTAAGGAGGATTATTATGATGTCTGTCCTTGCAGAAAACTAATTACATTAATTACAATCTTTATACTGAAGCTCCCGAAGTTTGGTGCAGGATCGCAGGAAATGTGCAAATATGACTCTCATAATACAGGAAAGGAAAGGAAGCCTTAATATATTTACAATGATTTTTACAATCCCCCATATGTCACACTGCAAAAGGTTGCTTGGTTGAGTGTAGTACAGACCGGTGGGAAACACAGCTTAAGAATGAACAAGATGAGTTTGGAATGATCTTTGGCGAACCAGCGCCTTTTCTCTCCTTTCCTCAACACTGAACTAATACGCACATGCATTTAGCAGATGTGCAGTTAAGGTGACTGTGTGACAATGCAGGGTTTCCGAAACAGACCATAATTGTCGGCCCACCACAGCCGCTGACCCTCCCTGAGATTTTACTTAAGTCCTGCCTTCACAGACACAGCTGGTCATACAGTACATACAGTTTACATTTTATTTTGCTGTGATTATAAACACAGGTTCATTTTTCAGAGACTTGAGGTCATTATGTTGACCCCCTATTAGAATTTGCAACTCTAATCAAGCAGCTATTATTGTCAGCTTTAAAGGTCAGGTAAAAATGAATCAGGATATCCAAGCTGAGAAAAGATTAAGAACAAAACTTTATTTTCCTTCCAAGAAAAAAACAGAGCATCAGTCATTTCAGAGTTTCTTTTCCATGTCTCCCTACAGCAGCACTGTAGCTATTACTCTGGTCCATGAGAAGCAAAGGAGGAAGAATTGTGGTGTTAGAAAGTCTGCAAAGAGAGGAGGCTAAGCTGAGTAAACAAAACACCAGATATTCAAGGCCACTGTTTGTTCCCTCTTACTTCTAGCTGCTCGGAGAGTTGTCTCTGTATTTAAATAGAATAGAATAGAATAGAATTACTTTATTTATCCCAAACTGGAAAATTGTGGTGTTACAGCAGCAGGTTATCCAAACACACAATATGAGCAAAAAACACACAACAAAAAAAAAACCTGACCAAATCTTACCCATAGGGTTGTGAGATCATAAAACTTTTGAGCATGGTGACGGAGAACGGTGTCAATGCTTTTTCATGAAATCAAAGTACTCATTCTGTTGTCAGGGTCTTTGTATGAGAGCAATACTATTCAGTCAGTCATTCGTTGACTTACAGAGGTATTGTTCAATATTAATTTCCAGAGGCCATTAAGTTCAAGTGGTTTGTACACCGTTTTCACAAGACTGGGGCCATCATCTGGGACCACTCCAGCAGATTACCTGCTGTTGAAAAGCAATTTATGAACTGAATGAATGCCCAGGTTTTAACCCCATGAGACACCTCTGGTGTGCACTGCTGATCACAGTTGCAAATTAAAAAAGAGAAAAAGTACCCATAAGGTGATGTGTTCTTGGAGGTCTCTGAAGTCTTTCCCTTCAAACTGGAGGCTAATTAGGAATTGGCACATAACAGGTTGTTTATTAAGACATTTATATTCAGATAATAATAGCTTATTGACAATAATTGTTTTAAATTGGATCTAGATAGAACTCATAGTTTCCACCCTCATACTGAACACATAGTGGAGCAGTATACTGGTGTGCCTGGATTCTCACTGCTCGTTTCCACAGGATATGTCTCGTTCCATCAGCTACGGAGCCGAGTGCTTCCTCTCTAGTAAATGCTCTTGTTTCCATTGCACGCACCGTAGCCTGTCTCCTGCACATGCCAGCAGCACTATCGCTCTGCTCCGCTCCAAATATGCACCAAGTCAATTTTCGATAGAGCCCGCTGCAAGCATGCCTCAAGCTGAACAGATCAGATCAACCCTGACAGGAAGTCAGATATGAGAATGCACAAAACATCCAGCTAATTTCACAATAAAACACAATACACAGACTCCAGATTGTATATTTCGTCACTTAATCAACATAAATCAAACGTAGAGCAAACCAAGCTTGGAACGACAGAGTAACCTGTTGTTTGCACATTGATCTCCCTTTACCGTTGTGATCTTGTAGTTCTCCTATATGATCTTGTGAGCCCTTTAGTCCAGCTGCTTATGTCTGCACTCAGGCTCCAGAAACGGTCCACAGAATGGAGAAAAAAATGCACCATGAACTTAGTGCTGCACACACAGATCCTGTGGAATCCACCAGTTACAGATTACACTGATTACACCACAACTCTCTCACAATTGGTTTTGTTTATGACCTCCACTTTGCAAGTGACAGGATTTGCTTGACAGATGTTTATGCTGATTTTGAGAAACCTTGATATGCTAGTGTCCTGAAGAAAACTAGGACACTTTGGCACATAATATCCTCATCCAGGTGTCTAAACATGGTCTGCTGTTTGAAAAGCGTATGAGAGGTTTACTCTTGAAGCACCCCTGCTTGTGAGAAAGTGATTGATATATGTCAGGGATATGAATAAGTAGGTTTCTTATGTTCCCTGTAAATGCCAGACCTGGAATATGATCAAAACAAGGATGAAACTCTAAGCCCAGATTTTAGCTTTGTTTTAAAAAGTAGTAAACATGAATGAATGCTTGTTGGATGGCTTACTGTCTAAAACAAAAGAACCTCAAAAGTTTGTTTTATTTTCAGAGTATGCCAGAGTAAGCAGAGTGTCTTTATTTTAAACAAACACAGCCACAAAACAGATGGTTTATTTTTTTAAATGGGGTCCACAATCTCTTAAAAAAAAAAAAAACTCTGCTCAAAGACAGTGAATGAGTCTGCGAGTTGATTGTGACAGGATTGAACAGAATAGTAATTGTGACTCAGTGAGTCATAGTTGAGTTCAACAGTAAGTTCTCTCCACATTTAATAGATGGCACGTTGGATTCCTCGAGTGGAGGTACAATGAATTCTGATTGCAGCCCTCTGACCGGCAGACAAATGCCCCCATCTGTGGGTCAGGAGAACACATCCTTCAGAATAAATCGACAGAAATTACATGCTGCTGCCAGTCTGCGAGAGCATCTCAGAAGCACCAGGAGAAAGTGTTTTGTGGCCTTCCTGTCACTTAGAGTTGTGCCTCTTCCACACCCCATTTACCCCTAATGCTGGTATGAAGGGTTTGACTGCAGGCCTAGTTTCAGCAGAATCAGTAACTTTAGTCCTTCGTGTTTAATGCTGACTCATTTGTACTGTACTGTCAAACCAGTGAAGTTTATTAAAAATGTATGTGATCATCATAAACTGATTTGAAATGATTCAATAAGGGCCAGTCTTGAATCAATCAATATTTTTAGATTACCAACTAATTTGAGACATTTTAACCAGTCTACCACTTCATTGAAATTTTGAATTTCCCTTGGGATCAACCAAGTATCTATCTATCTATCTATCTATCTATCTATCTATTGTGCTCTCAGCTATTACAGTCCCATGGCTTGTTAATTCACTGTGTTCCCCTGATGAGTCATCTGTGGTCTCCTGAACAATTAGTAAAACCTTTTTTGCTCAATATTCCAGTAAAGCAGCACTCACTATCACTGTGTGTGGAATCCATGAAGATGATGGTTTGTTGGTTGGTTTTTCTTTACCTTCTATTCATGACACCCTTCATGCTTTCATTTCAAACTTCTGCTCGAAGTGAATTAATAGTAAATTGTTTAATCTTCAGGATTTTGGAGAAAAGGGAAAGGAGCTTATAGATTTGTGTCATATTGGAGATATGCAAGTTGTGATTTATTTCTTTTATTAAACAATAATTAGTTAAAAAATAATAAAATGCTATCAGGTATATTACTGATCAAATAGACCAGGGACTTTTTTATTTTACCAGTGTTTAATAACTGTATTTGAAGAGAATGCACTTGAATATATTATGCAAAGAAATGCCAATTTGTTCTTCTGCCCACAATAGATTCAAGTCCAGACAGAGGTATGACTCATATTTTCTGGACTGGAAGCTCTGTCTTGATCTTAATGAGGCCAATAATTAACTCAATTTTTATTTGGTGCTGTTTCAACTAGTTTTCTTCCAAAGCCAACAACAACAACAACAACATAAAATCAGTACTAATGTATCAGAATGATAATTAAGTAAATCTGTGATATAGTACAATAAGTGGTGCAAGTATACATACTTGTGAAGCACAGTTATCATGGGAGATGTAGCATCCATGTGTCTTTTAATCTGAGAAAAGGGGAAACCATACTTTTGATTGCTTATTGGTAGGGGTGTAACGGTACACACAAATTTCGGTATGGTTCCAAGTTTTGAAGCTTCCGTTCGGTACATTTTCGGTACAGCAAAGGGACCTCATGCAACACTTTTTTTCTTTATTAGGAACATTTAGAATTTCCCTTTTACACATTGGGCTAAGTGCAGCATCGACAGTTCAGACTTGTACACCTGCTCAGGTTACTTTTTAATAACATTTTAAGTTAAACATTGTAAAAAAAAGAAACTTATGCTGCATCCTTCAACCAAAAGAGTCCGTGTACCTTACACCCCTACTTATTGGAGAAGAAGACACACCATCACCTTGCAAAAAATAAAGAATTTTCTAACTTATAGTCCGAAAGTTGCATCAATTTTTTTACATACACATGCTTTTGTATGGAATTGAAGGTAGCAATAGCCAAAAAACAATGTGAGGACAACATTCAATTAATTGAATTGGCTGCACAGTTTATTAAACAAATGTTTCTATTAGAGCTGGGTATTTTCCACAACCTCACAATTAAATCAAATTTCCATTCTTTGGGTCACGATTCGATTCGATATTGATCAATATGCCTCGATACCGATTTAATAATACGCAAAGATGACAGAAATAATTACAATGCATTGATGAATCGATATTATTAAGCAGCCCTAGTGTCGATCCATATTAAATTGGATATTTTGTTTGGGCTTTAGTGCATTGTAACAAATACATTTAACCCTGTAATTTACTTTTTCAGACTTGTTTGAATCTGTATCAAGCATGATGGCAACTGTTGATAAACCCTCATTTGCATTTCAGTCATGCTCCTCCTCGCATTTTATTGGCCGTGAGGAGCGTGGAGTGTTTTAATCCTCACATATCACAGTGGTTGGGAGATCATAGGGGCTGATTATAGCCACAATGTATAGACTTTAATTTAGACATGCTGTAGAGCAAACATTGATGTCGACAGGGATTTTAGATAAGAATAGTTCTTTACAGTCAGCCATGTTGACAATGATGCATGCATTTTGTTACTTTTTTTTTAATCCTCACTCGTTACAGCGGTTACTTTGGAGAGGAAATTTAATTTTTTTGCAGGATAGTAGACCTGATAGTAAACTCTCATGGTGCTTTCACATTTGCACAAAACTCCAGAGTTTTTGTGTCAGACACATTTT
Organism: Labrus bergylta; assembly: GCF_963930695.1. Lineage (NCBI taxonomy): Eukaryota > Metazoa > Chordata > Actinopteri > Labriformes > Labridae > Labrus > Labrus bergylta. The sequence goes on along the minus strand of NC_089206.1, from coordinate 9,156,826 downwards.
TCACTCTGACTTTACCCAGAGTATTTTTCTGCTCCCAAGAGAAAATTGACCGCATGAGGTCGAGGTAACCCGATCTGAGAACACACCTGTTAATGTTCTGGAAAACTCACCATGGGCCAGTGGGAAGTGGTTATGACGTTTAGTATTCCAAACAGGATATTAACTAGTATACTAGCATGTTGATATTAAGTCTAGGTACGTTTTAACAGAGATTTGTTGGCTGTTGACTTGTGTCTCTATGGATCTTGTAAATATTTGACTTTGAACTGCTGAACATTTTTGCATTTTTGCTTTAATCTCTTGTTTTTACATTTAGCTACTCAGTGCCAAGTATGAAGCTGTTTGACTTCTCCATTTTCAGTATCAAAGCTCCTAAGGATGGACTGGATAGAGCTTTCTATCAGAGAATAGTTATGTGAAGAATAAATGCTGAGAAATGCATCTGTCAGTCACACATTAACTGATGTGGACTGTGAAACCTTGGAGAGCTGGACAAAGCAAACACACCTAGAAAAGCCATAATCTTTCTGTGGCACTTTCAAAGGGTAGGAGAATAAAGCCAAAATGGGGGGAAAGTCCTATTTAGGAATAGATCACAAAGGACAAAGTCATGCCGATACCGGAGGCTACAGTTTTCTGTCATTTTAACTACTGTGACCTTACAGGGCCTCAGCCGGTTTTAATGCAGTGATTGCATACAGTGCTGAACTCTCATCAGCACACGATATTTCTTTCTGTTTTTCCTTACTTGAAACCAAATTACGCAACAATAGTGTTTATATTAATGTGACCTCGAGAGAGCAATGTTGATGTCCTGAAATATTGATTACAGGAGAATTTTGTGCTCAGCATTTATATAGAGCTATACAAAAATATACACACCCCAGCTTCATTACTAAAATGGGATTATGGGAGCAGATGCAAGGGCAAAAAAAATATTGTACACTAACTGATAATTTCTTGGTTTCAAATATTTGGAAAAGGCTTAAAAACTCACAGCTGAGACAGTGAAAATAATTCTTTATTATTGAGTCAAACAAACAGATTCTATTCTTGTTTGACTTTCTTTTGTATCGCACACACAAAGACAGGTCCCTGCATCAAAAGGTCACCAGTATTTGTGATGAAAATGTCTCTTTTTCCTGACTGCTTTGTTATACAACCCAAAGAAAGATGACAAATAAGACTGTTCCACATATCAGAGACACGTCTACAGGGTATTATTAGATCTGGGAATGCAAGTCATCTAAAACAGTACTCTTAATAGGTAGTGTATATTGTATACCAAACTGCACAGAATAAGGTCTATCCTTGATGTCTGTGTAGGTTCTCAATCATACAGGTCATGTTAATTACAAGTTTAATCATAAGGTAACTAGACTTGTTGGAGTTCTACATGATGATGTGGACTAACCTCAGAGCCCTGAATTTGAACCCCTCGTGCGGTCCCTTCACAGAGCCATGAAAACCAACTCCTGTAGCCCTGCATTCATAGGTCTGTTGAGTTGCAGAAATATTGCACTTCACCGCATCCTTTACCAAAGGAGACAACTATTTTAGCCAGGAAAATGCATCTCAGACTTGGTCTCCTCAAGCCATGTGTCATTATTTTTCCTCTTCTCCTCATAAGCCCATTGAGATTCAAGTTTGCAGATGACACCAGCATCATTTGGATCATCACTGTTGTTCTCCATCTATGCAGATTGAGCTGCTTCAATGAGAACGTTTTTTTATAACTCAACACTGAAAAGATCTTATGTTGGATTACTAATAATATAACTCAGTGCCACTTATTCCGATCAGGCTATCATCCTTGTCAAAGATTATGATTGTTCACTTCTACTCCACCACTGTTGAGCTTCGTCTTACCTCCTCCATCACCATCTGGTTATCCACCACCATATCAGTCCCTCTATTGTTTTAATGTTGAATACTGAGAGCATTGATACACATTATAAGGAATAAAAGGATTCTATTTCTATAAATACAAAGGCAAATGGGTGGTGTGACAGGCTAGTAATGTTATGAGTGTATTCTTGACCATCATGAAACAATAGTAACAAACGTCCGTGGTAAGCTGCTATATGGTCATATTTTAAGTTCAAGTTGAAGGTTTGTAAATTATAATGAGCCTTTTCAATCTATGATGTTTCTGCTTCCTTTATTCACGGTCTTAACCAAAGAGTGAGTTTTTTTCCACAAGTCTCTTTTGTGAATCATTATAAAGTGTATCATTGTGTATTATCGCTTGTTACTAAGATACATTGGCATGTCAAGGGACAGTTATTTAGATAAATGTGTCCATATGGGCCACTGGCTGAAAATGTAATTTTTAGAAAATGTTCAAAAGTTTCCAAAAAATTTAAAGTATGTACTGTACCTTTTTTTTCTAAGTTGCTCCAGACATGCAACTAAGAGGATGAACTTTCACATTATTCAGTTATATGTATTGCATGTAAGCTAAGTAAAGTGCATGGCTCAATAGATTTTTTTATTTACTGGGATGTAATGAAAAAAGTCGTTGAAACGAGGTACAATCTGCGGCAAATACATCAAAATCAATTCCAGTTGTATTTTGCACATTTTAGAAATGAAAATGCAGAATACATAACATGCTCTCATTGGTTTGAAAAATTGGAAACAAAACAAAATACAGTAGTTTTCTCTGTGTATTGAGAAAATAAAGTGCCTCCATTGAAATGTGATAATGAAGATCAATTCAAAAGCAGGAAGTCCTCCCTTGTGCTTCTCTAAATACATAAATCTACAGAAACCTGGAGCAGATGGTTTATGGCTAAACAATGTCACAGCTTGAATATACAACCCTTTTATTATTGGTGCTGCTGAAAAAATATCAAAGGGAGAAGAGGATAGCTGCATTGTTCACCCAGGGCAGAGAAATGGAAGCCCAGAGAGACAGTTTTTCAACCTGTCTTGTTGCACTGTGCACCAGCAGGTTCATAATAGCTCGGCTTAATGAGGACCATGATATACCACCCCCACTTTATTGGCAGGACTTGGAATCTTTCCCTGTGCTGAAAACCATTATTCAATCTAAAAGAAGACCTTGCTCCAAACAAGCCCTAAGCACTCCAACCAAAGAGCGTAAACCACATGTATAAAAAAATGAAGTTGTAAATTTATTTAACCCTGCCCTTCATGCATTTTGATGAAAAGGAATACTTCTACTGTGGTATGTTGGGTTAAGTCTTCAAATGTTCATTTGGCTCATAATAGTACAGTATTTGTGACCTGATCATGCATTAAAGAAATGAAACAGTACTGCTAGAACATGCCTAGACATGTTTTTTGTCATTTTTGCTGATTACATGTCTATACATAAAATATCAGAACAGTCAGGCTGAATCATAGCTTCCAAAATGTTAAAAAAAAGAAAAGCAACATCACGTTAATTTGAGTAGTCAGGGATGAATGAAGGCCATAGATGAAAATAAATGTATATATTTTTATATGAAATGAGCTGTGTCAAGCAAGTCTATTCTCTGTTGATTTAACAGTAGATTTCAAGCTGCTGTGTGCTTAGCTGTAGGTAGCATGTGTGTCTTCGTTTCTTGCTGTGCTGTCTTAAGCCCCAGGTGGGAGTTCTCTTGTGTGCCGTTGTCAGTTGTATTTGATTTTGCTACATGTGGTGAGACATCTCATCTGCTCTTCTTTCCTGGAGTTCAGGGCCAAGACTGGCTTTGCAAACACACTCTAATCCACCAGCAGCTACACAATGGATTCTAAAGCCTCTTGATCCCTCATACGTATATCTTTTTGAACAACAATAAATATGCATGTTTCCTCTCAGTCCAGATATGGCATTCTTGAAAACTACCAAGTACACCTCTGCTTTTATTTCCACTTAATTCTTCTTTTAATAATTCATTTCTAATCAACAGGTTGTCTTGTTACATGCAACATCTGGAGAATCACCTTTTTTCTTTCCACATAAAGTTATGTGATTTATTGGTGAGTTGTTTCCAACTAGATGCTAAGTGAATATGAAGTGTAGACTTTAGCTTTTATTGCACAGGATACATCTTATGGCACAATAAATTTACCCAGGAAAACTAAATCACAGAATCTAAAAAGACTAGTTAATTAGAAATGAATTGAAATGCAAATGTATACTTTAAGAATGACCATGAGCGACCATCTCGTATTTGTTATATATCTTTTCTACGAGGAGTTTAATTACCGCATTCGAGGGATCAACACTATAAATGTATTTATCTCTACAGATCGAAGAATGATCTCAGAAAGTGATATATGGGATTTTTTCTCTCCCTAATATCGATATCAGTTTCAGACCCTAAAATCCCATATTGGTCTGGCCCTACTTATTAACACATTTGTTACAGGCATATCATCATGATAAAAATAAATGATCAATCGTAACTGGAGCCCATCACTCATTTTCACAATCCTGCTCTTTTATCATGGTCATCTTTGAGAGCCTTTAACCTTTTGGACTATACCTTAAAGGAACAAATATTTTGTTGTTCAAATAATAAGAAATAACCAAGTAGCAATTTGGAAACAGTTTAGACGAAGGTCATTGAGAAGTTCATATTTATTTTAGTTGTTTTGTCAACATATTACAATTTGAAAGCCTCGAAAATGTCTCATATCCTGCTGTGAGTCGAAGGTTATGTTGCCATGAGAAGTCATTTTTCCTTTTATTAACTGTTTAAAGGATTAGGTTGGCGTTTATCAGCATGAAATTGAAAAGGGCCATGGATCTTTTTCTCAAGGATCGCTTTTGTCAATGTGTGTAGTTCCAATATAAAGAGGTAGCACACATTACTCATTGGCAGCTTGTGTCGTGCTGAGAAGCGTCAGAATAATGTCACTTTATCTCTCCTGCTTGTGAAGCCTGTAGAGAAGATTACCATTTTCAAATGTCCCAAATGAAGTCACTAAAAATAGATGGTTCATCACATTAAACAGGCTTATTCATAAGTGAAGAGCTCCTTATTTGAGAACGGTATCTAAAGACCTCATAATGACACCATGAACTCCACTTCTACAGTGGTTTATTGTCGAAACCACTAACAGCTCTATACTGGTCAGCCTGTCAAATTTGGACACATTGCACGTTGATGAAGTTTACGCCTGAAATAGCGATCTTTAATTACAATGGGATTATTTTTTATAGCCTACCAAATGTGATACCAAATGTGTAGAACTGGTGTACTGTTTCCTTAGATTGTAAAGGCTTAAGCAAAGTTGCTGATGACAGATTGCGAGAGCAATCTGTGTCATATTTCCTCTCTTTCAATCTTTGTAGTTCTTTTTTTAAAGATTTATTGTGGGGCTTTTTAGGCCCTTTATTTTAGAGATAGGACAGTGGATAGAGTCAGAGACCGAGGAGAGAATCCTAATTTTATTGAATTGTTACTATTATTATTATTATTATTATTTTTTATTGGTGTGTTTTTTTGTTTGTTGTTGTTGTGTGTGTTTTATTTATTCTATGGTGTCGCTGAAAGATGTTTTAAAGATGTATGTTACTGTTGTTGGCACTGTCTTGTCTGCAATGTGAATATTGTTTGGGGTAAAATTAATTGAAATAAAATAATCGGGGGGGGGGGGGGGGGGGAAGAAACCGAGTAGAGAAAGGAGAGAGAGAGTGGGGTATTGCATGCAGGTCTCCATGATACCACCATTACTGATCACCCTCCTAAAGCTCCTTTTCACCATAATTGTTGTACAGCTACAACAAGATACAAACCTTAACTGGATGGCATTTAGACAAGAGGTAAGTTCTCGATGTAAAGTGTGGTCCCTCCAGAGGAAATTCTGGTCACAGTAGTTTTAGTCATCAGAATGAAGGCCAGTCTCTGTGTTCTGTGTGTTTGACACAGCATGGTGATTACAGCAGTTTTACTCTCACTGTAGATTCCAAATTGCATTGAGAAATAATCTCCAGGGCAGGGTTATATTCTTCTAATAGATATGTCAGCATAGCACAGAAAGGACAGGTGGTAGACAGGAATGCAAACTGTTTCATTGGATCTCAGCCACGCAACTTCCACTCAAGCTGTTGCATCGTGACAGTGAGTAACAGCTCCATGCTCAAAGCCATTCTTTTGGTTTAACACAGCACTCCGGGAGGAGTTTCTGTGGTGTGCCATCAGGAGTTTTTCATTTTTCTTTTTGTTCCATTTTATTTCTTGCCTTTTTCATTATGTTCATTTCATTTACTCTCAAATGAAAAACCACACTTCTGCTGATGAAAGTTTGAGCCATGCACTGCTCCCCTCAGAAAATGAATTACTATCCATAAAGACAAATGGGCAGCCGTGGCAGCAGATGCTCTGCTGAGGAATGGTGTAGTATTATTGAATGTTTATTGGAACAAGCGAGAGAGAGAGACAGACAGAGAGAGAGAGAGAGAGAAAGGGTAGGGCAGTTAGAGTAATTCTGCACGGTGCTGCTCTTTAATCTTCATTTCAAGGCAATTCACCAACTGGTTGTGATCAATAGCTGATTTCCCCCCACAATGGCTTCATACCAAAGCTTTGTTTGAGCCCGACACATCATAAAGGCATCAATGGGGGAAATCTGTTGATCCTTCAGCAGTACTTCACAGGCCAATATAAAAAAATTATTTAATACAGCGCGTTTGTAAACAGCCGTCACTTACATTTTTGTTGTTAAGCTCTGTAAACTGTGATATTTAGCTCAAAAACTAACGTATTAAAGGCCTGATTTACTAAAGGATTGCGTCTTTCATATGAGCAAAACAACACGCATTGTCCATTTAGTATGATTGCCTTAATGAATATGCAATATGAGGCGTTTCTGCCCTAGCGTGCAAAATACTGGGAGGAGAAAATGCAAAGAACTTAAGTTAGTATACGCATTGCGATTTACCAAACCTGGCAAAAATTGCGGTGATTGTGACGCTGTCTGTATTTAACACCTTTTGAAAAGAACGTGCTAACCCAGGATACCAGTGTTACGCACAACAGGCTGCTGTTATTGAAGTTAGGAGGAGACATAGGCACAATCAAAGAAGGCATATAGATCGCATTATTCCCCAAGCATGTTAATGTTTGGAATGACAGCAGGAAACACCATGATTAAACTATATTGTTATTTTTGCCAACAAAACTGAACATTCACAGCCTCTGCATTCTAAAGAATTTCAACATTGACATTTATTTCTTCCTATTTCCCACATTTTGCAAACATTATATTTTAAACGGGGGATTTCCTTTTTTCTCGGGCTGCACGTCTCTCCCCCAGCTCGTGCCCTCTGGTGCGCTCCTCTCAGTGCGCGCGTCTCCTCCCTCTACAGCCTGCCTCTGCTACGCTTGGATGGGGGGACCTCACCACTGCTTGTACCCCCATCTTCGATACCGCTTGCCAGGGCATTTATGTCCAATCAGACACAGCACTGGCCATCTGTCTTGTGCGCAACATTGTGCCGAGTGTCGCGCCTGAGCAATGTGTGACAACTCATCTTCAAAAGATGGAGGGAAGAAAAGAGAGGCCCTGTTTAATGCCAAGGTTTTTTTGTAAGCTAAATTTTATTTTTGTAATATTCAGTTTTATCTGCTATAACTCAAATACTGTACGTTTAATGGCTCTTCCACTGATACCTATTTTGTGCTTGCAGTCATCCTGCTTTCCATCCAAACTCTCCATGACTTAAACCAGTAGAACACGCAACCAACCTAATTTAAATAGTACTGCCTCCACAAGGTTTGCACCTGGTGCCATTTACTTAGTAGATCACCTGCAAAACGGCCACCAACCAAACGTGCAATTTGTTGAAATGAACACGCAATTTAGTACTCTTTAATTGGGATCTTAGTAAATCAGGCCCTGAGACTAACACAGGATGATGAAAGATAAACATGCAAGGTTTGATTGACTTACAACAGGAAGGGAATTTGTTAATGTGGGATCGATTAACTTTTCATCACTCTGAATTGTTGATGGGAGTTTGAATATTTTCCTGTCCTTTTACACTGAACAGTAATGAGCCGGATGTCATTTGTGTAGCTAAAAAGCTCTAAATATTATTCTGTGACAGGAGAGAAAAATACAACATGAGCCCTTTTTTGTTCAAGTAGATTCAGGTGCACATAATTACTTTGGGTAAGTGCATATTTTTCATGGATTGAGACACGAGTGTGGAATTAAATTCCTCCCTCATCTGTTTAATAAAATATTGTTGCTGCTTCAATTTGTCACTTTTGCCTCAAACATTGGATAAGCAAAACATGTCTTCTTCACTTTATTTACTGCCCCTGCACCATGACCAGCAGTCCATCCTGTAATGGGGCTATCTCGTCTTAGCCTCAAGTGTTTGACAAGTTATGAATGTTTCACAACATTGAAATCTCAGCAAGATTGTGCTTCATATTTTAGATTCTCATCAACACTTAAGAACGCCGGTAGACTGTGAAAAAAAAATCCTGTGGAATAAGTATGCTCATTTGTGAAGCAGAGGTAGCCTATCAGTAAAAGGGGACATTTTCAACTGTCACTGGGGCATCTGCACATCTATACCTGTTTAACCACTTACAAACTAGTTTAGATCGGTTTCTACCCAAAGTTGCACAAATAATAATAAATCCCCAAAGTTTGAGTGGAAATAACAAAGTGCAATTTTCATTCAGCCAAGGCAAAAGCCATTTCAGTTTAGTTTTTTAAGTAACTGGTCACCTCGCCACAACATTAACGCTCTTGTGGCTTCCCAGCGAAAATTTCAACTCAGCCATGGGAGTAAACCTCAATTCCAACATGGCTGAATTTGTATTTAAGCTCAGAAACGGGTTCGAATCCAACCTTTTTGGTGAAAGATATAGCTGCCTCACATTGGGTTGAATTGTGTAGACGAGGATCTTTATGTTTGAGACATTGATTAAAAGCAAAATGTGGTTGACCAATGGAAGAGGGTTTAATTTTCAAATCAAACAGACCAGTTCTTACTGTATTTCTTTCCTATACACTGTTTGAGATAGTCTGCTGAAGACGGGCCTTCTACGATACTTCAAGCATGATGGAGGGAACCACAACCTTCATGCAGTGATCCAAATGGTTGGAGGCTGCTCATTAATATAGATGGGGTTTTTATAGGAATGGCTGTTGGGCTAAATTATTCAGAGGGTTCAGGGAGACATATGGGCCAGCCTCCTCAGTAGCACAGCTAACCGAACACGTAAATACCTATTGTGGGGCAGGTGAAGCAGAGGAACGAGCAGAGTATCTGGTGTGTATGAGAAGAATAATGACACTGAGTCTTGACGGTCCTAAATCATGAGCTGTAATAGTGTCACCAGGGTGGCAGCAACCATACACACATACACAAAAAAAATGATAGCAACATTTATAAATTGAAAAAAGATAGACAGCATGTGTGTGACATGTATGTGTGCATGTGATGCATACAAATACTTTCAGTGTTAAATGAACAGTATATCTGGTTCAACCTTAGTCTGTTCAAATGTTCTAGGAAGATGATTATATGCATACCAGGCAGCGAGGCATAGCAGAGAATCGACAGCACAAACAGCTTTGGTTAAAAATAACAGCGAGAATATTACAAGAAAAATCCTGTCAAGGCATGTTCACATTTGATTGACATCTCCTCGCAGACAACAGACTACTGCAAGGCTACAAACACAGACTGTGCAGTGTTATTACCTGCATGGCGTTCATCCACCTGGCATGCACATTAATGTGCACACAGTTGCTTTGTCATACAAACACACACACAAACATCCACACATTCTTACGTGCACACTTGGAGATAAATGAGGGGTTCCATCCTGTGATCAGGTCCATTAAGTCGTCCTGTCAGCGCGGACATGCTGTTATTATTGTGCAAGAATTGATGGTATTGTACACATGAATCTTCCCCTTGTGCTATAATGTGTTGTGCTGCACTGAAATATGTTCTTTCTGTGTACTGTATGACTGTAATGGAGGAAAAATTATGATCCTTAACCCTAATTAAAGTAGATAAACACTGATGTAAAAATTAGTGCTGTGCGTGACTAGCCGACTTAATTATTAAGCATCTTAACCCACGCTAGTTGGCTTTCTAAAAACTAGTCAGTGAAGCAAATTATTAACATTTTTATATGTTGGCCCTCACCTCTGGTCAAATGTTGCCAATCTGTAGTGCAGCCTCATGCCACAAGCTAGGACAGTAGCCAAAGACTGGCTGTAGTCCCATCAAACGGGCCTGCTCTTCATGCTCTATAATCTAGATGTAAACAACCATAAATAGCGGCTAGCATCAGATGGGAGCAGCATGGTCTGGCAGTATTTTGATCACCAAAACTTGCATGTAGGGTGCTAACATTGCTAACATTAACCACACTCGGCAAATAATGCTGACGTTTCAGTCGACCAAGTTTTTCTTCTGTCGACTACAGCCCTATTTCTCACCTGTAGAATTAGTCCTATGAGATGAGACGTACTGCCCTAATATTTTTAGATCATTTTTTAACTTAGGCTAAGCAGTCTACTGAGAATCCTCATCAGTGAAGCGCAACCTCCCCTTGCTACTGAAATTCAAGCTTTTTTCATGTGTGTGTATTGAAAATGCTTGATTTTGATCATGATACGATTTTGATCCCCTACAACATTGACCAAAGCCTTTTTTTCTGTGCGTTGTTTTCAGCGTAATCATGACTTTGGGACGTTGTTTCAGAGGGTTTTACATTTTTGATAATTGTATTCCTCAATTACGATTAAAGGTTCCTTAATAATTACCACATTTACTGTTGGTATTAAATGTAACATAGAATGACAGGTGAGCGTTTTTTGGTGGTTTCACAAATCAGTACTATATAGAGGGGGCCCAGTGTTTTTCTGATGAAATATTTATCTTTCCTCAACAGGGTCCATTAAGCTGTCTTGCAGTTTGTTAAGATCATTGGAAGTCCAAGAAAGGCTGCTATTACGCATAATGAGTTTCCTCCCGGGGGATTTAAATGTTTGTCGTAGATATGTTCTCATTTGAATTTCAATTATGAGATTCAAATGTGCAGACCTTTTCCATCCCATCGTTTGATAGAGCACGTTCATAAACTGCTCAACTTGTTGGTATTAATCACAGTGTAGTTGTTGTTGTACACAAACAATGGGTGTTAGAATATCCCTTGTCATCTTCAGACACACAAGCCCTTTAAACATTCATGAGGAAGAGCTGGTGTTCTTGTTCAAACAAATGAACAGCCACTTCTTCCTGGGGGAGAATCATTTGTGACATGCATTAGCTATTAATGTTTTCCCTTAAAATGAACAGCTTGAGTAGCTCATATCTGAAATGTTTCACTGTTTATGGTGCACACTCTATGGCTGCTGCTGTCCAAATATGTCAGTCACTTTGTTAGGGGTATACTTGAAGTGTCACAATTTTACAGTACAGAGACCAGCTTTTCTGGTCCAGAGACGGGGTTTACCACTGATCTGTCTGATTGGATTGTTCAGGCATTGCCTAAAAACTGACTTTTACGAAGGTACCTAAATGTATCCTACGATGGTCTGTTCATCTGTTGGCCCCTCTTCCTTTATATGTAACACACTGTCATTTCAACCTCAGGAGTAAAACTCAATTATAATTCTCACATTTATCAAACATCAGAGTAAAGGTTACAATGAAGTGTTATAATTGAAATAGTTGTTAGAATAAGTTTATTAAAAGTAGAGCCCGACCGATTAATCAGCCAGTCGATAATATCGGCCAATATCAGCATATCCAGTGACTATCCGTATCGCCTACTTTTATCGCAGATATGTGTCGATATTATTCGATTTCTTGGCCAGTCAAATAGCATTTAATTTGAGTATCATTACACTAGCAGTTCTCTTTCACCAGCAGAGTGTGCTATATGGATTAAATCAAGCATTATCACTCTCCAGTGTGTGAAGTGGGTGATGCACGTACTGTATATGCGCAGTTACTCTCCAGTTGAGTGGCCATCCTGTCTGACTTTTCCACAAGTGTTTGATGACTGTATTTGAGGGATCAATGTAATAAATGTGTATATCTATCATCTCCAAAGATCGAAGATAGATCCAAGAAAGATATTGGCCGATATAAAGGTGTAGAATTTTCCTTCTCCCTAACATAGGTATCGGGCCCAAAATCCCCAAATTGGTGGGGCCCTAATTAATAGAACAGCCAATTTAGCCTCTGCTCAGTTGTCAGTTAAGTTTTTCACACTGGATAATGAAGAATTGAAGCACTGTTATTGAATTCTGAAAACATTATAGTGCTCTTTGGCCAATTCACAACAGTTCAGTGTTTTGCATAGTTTAGTTGTGCCTTTTGTGATTATTGTGCGGGCTTTATTATAAAGTTTACTGTACCTTCTACACCCAGTGTTAAAGGTGCATGTTTGGTCTTTGAGGTTTGTTGTATTTTCCACCTCAACACTACTTCCCTTGAGAAAACTGTCACCCTTACTAGAAAAACGACACAGTTGAGACGGCAGACCATTTCTTGAGACTAAACTAGAGGAAGATAATTTCATAGTGATTACTGCCTTTTTGTGACTAGTCAAGGGAGGTCCAAATGAAATTCCTGCTACAGACATTGCTGTAATGGGCCACAAAGCAGTGTAAATGTTGTCAATGTGATTTATTGTTCTACCCAGGAAATTTTCCCTTGATGTCTTCTGTGTTTTATTTTTCCTTCTTTTAAGCAGTTTGTAAAAACTGTTAGAAGTAAAATACATGCAGTATGATAGAAGCATTTCACATCAATGTCATAAAAAGATACCTACGCCAAAACAAAGATAAAAGCAAACTTGTTCATTTTAAATATATATTTAAAGATAAACTTTATTGATCCCCCATGGGGGAATTTTTCATGACAACAGCTCAAGAAAACAGGAAACAGGAATATAATTATTAAAAATAACAAGAAGTTAAAAATCAAACATATGTACATCAGTTAAATAAAGGCAGAAAAAATACAATAATAGAATAATACCATAAGGATATGAAGCTGTAATTGCTCTTCAGCATATACCAACATTATACATTTCTTACATAAATTGAAAATACAGCCTTACATGGCAAACAGGTACTTCATCTGGCCTAGATTCATTGCCTTTGTCATCAGAGCTTTGCAGTCTTCTAGCTCCATCGCTCAGGTAACCCATGTCTAGTGCAGACTTCAATTGACAGGAGCCGCATCCGTCACACAGAGTGAGAAACATGTTCATGGAGTTAAGATTAATGAAACACCACATGCAGCGGCTGGGACAACCTGAGACTGAGAAAAATGAAAAAAAGGATAGCCATGCAGAGTTGGGCCACAAAGATAAAGGAAAATATGTTTTTTTTTAACCTCATTAATTAAGCACTATGTAATTTATGACCCAACAGAAATGCAGAAGTAGTAAATTTAACCTATACTAACCATAAGTATCAAGCCAGTTTCTTCACACCATTCAGGAAGAAACGAATGCCTCACCAACATCTATTGGTTTTCTCCTGGGGACAAAATAAAAGAAAAACCTTGCTGGTTAGAGCAGCAGAGTGGATATATTAAAGTGTTCCTTCAAATGAGGAAAACCTTTTTATTTTCAGAGCTTATATTTCCCAAATGACATCATGAACAGTACTTATTAATTTGCCCAATGGGGATGTAGATATGGTATGGTATGACATTTAATTGGCAAAATGTTGGAAAGATGCAGCGTTTTCTTGGTAATTTGTTTTAAATTATCTTGAGAACAATGTATCCCGGGCAGATAAACCATACATGAGAAATTCCAAGAGGAACTCTGATTTAGCCTCTCATTGCATACTGTGTGAGTTACGCTGATTTAGAGCAGCTTGGGTTAACAGAGAATTAGAGACATTAAGCACCAGGCTGGATGTTGCTGGAACAACACTAAAGGCTTTTATATTAGTGGGATGTTTGTCATAATAATTATATTTTTTATCACCTTTGTTTAAAAAACCCCACCTTTTCCCCTAACTTGTGCCTGTATTCTTTTCTCTTGGCCCTTTTTTGTTGCCTTAAAAGAAGAATTTGCATCTTTTTGATCAACCAGATGCCTCCCAGCATGAAACCAAAACAAACTGCTGTTTGGCGACACCTCCGCTATTCTGAATCCTCAGCTCTCCTCCAGCGGCACATCTCCAATCCCTCTCTCACAATGCAGTTATCAATTATAATGCACCGTAATTAAGCACCGTTAAGCGCAAGCAGCGGACAAATTGTTTCTTGCCTCGAGCTGCAATTGACTGTCTCCTGCATTGTTGTGTTAGCAGGCGAGTGTTAGCACACTTTGGTTAACTCATATCTTCATATTGCACATAAATTGACATGAAATGACCATGATCTAAAGACACTTATGCAGCATTCAAATAAGCAGTGAGTAGGCTATGTTATTCTTCTTTTCTCTAGTCATTCACTTAAACAGATTTATACGCAAGCCCGTCCCATCCGTCTAAACACGATGTATTATTATTATTTTGTCACAGCATCACCAATCCTTGTCTTAAACTGATTTTTACCTTCATAAACATTCACTACCTTCCTTTTTAAGATATTTGTATAGAAAGGCCATGATTGAAGAATAAATGCATTTCAGCCAGTAAACATCTTTCTCTGTCAGGTCTGTTGCCAGGGGACTTTAACCATTTTCTGTCTTAATTAACTTCTGTTCTCTCCCCACTGTCTCACATCAAGTGATGATGGCAGGCAACTGGTAATTGGTTTAATTTATTATGACTGATGAATGATCTCAAACCGGGTCCTGCCAGATTTACTGTATATCTCCAGTGGCACGTGATTCTCTGACAGCATGCAGTCAACATTGGGGAAAGCTAACAGTTTTATTTATATACTGGGTTTGCATCAACAGCCCTTGGGGACCGCCGTGCAGTCAAAGTGAGCCTTTGCCTGTTTGACAAGTCAATCAGTTTCCTGCTATGGGAATTCTCCACTGCGGAACTGTTCATCCTGAACCATGACATGTATGTCAATGTACTATGACAGTAATGGTGGTCAGACGTGGCACGGTAACAAAAAATGAACATGTCTTAGTCTGAAAATCACAGGTGTGTTGAATAAAATGAATCAGGGCCACATTGTAATTAGGTGTCTCTGTCCCAGGACCCTGATATGATTCATGCTAATTATAATTCAACTGTTACTCCTTTCTGAGACACCTAAATAGACTTTAGAGCCATGTTTTTGCTTACACCTGTTGGGCTTGTATCAAGTCAACTTTGGTTATATTCTTTAATAATTATACTTAATTATTAATAATATAAATAAAATATCATTAAACTATGTTTAATCTCGTTTTGGGGCACCAACCTGTAATCAGGTAAATATAACCAAAAATCACTCAAATCAGTCTCAAATTAGTTATTTAATTACTAATATTGTTAATAATGAATAACTATATTTAAAACATTGAAGGCGTGAAATCCGTACACAAAGCCTTCGCACTTAAACCACAATGCAAATACACCAGTAATCACAAACAACTGCTCTCTTAAATTATAACAGAATTTATTTAAACAAAGCAACATCAATCCAAAATCAATGAACTTAATCAAACAAACAAATAACTATTATAAACTAATCTAAGCAACAAACATTATCAAGCAATTAAGGAATTAAGCAACAGAGACTAACTCAATGAAAATTTATACTTGTCGTTAATATTTGATGTAGGTGTTCATTGGATGATTCCCCACATTACACCTTCAATTTCCCTTTGGTTTTATTGCAGATAGGAATTGTTCTATTAACACGTGCGTGCGTGCGTGCGTGTGTGTGTGTGTGTGTGTAGAAAGGGGGGGGAGATGGCTTCGTACCCACGTGGTCGTTCACGATGGCGCAAACCTAACAAAGACCTGGGTGCGTGTGTGGATGAAAGGGAGAGAAAAGGGGGGGGAAGATTACTTCGTCCCACGTGGTCGCCCTTCCGATGGCACACACCTAACAAAGACCTAAATGTGGCCTTAATGTCTAAAAGAGACCGAGTTCGGCCCTACACGATCTGTGTCTCTGAGGCGTCTGGATAGCCGCGAGTGTATAGATCTATGTGCGTAATGGCGCGGTGGTGGAGTTGGTCTACAGATGTACGTTTACACAGGAATATGTGTGTGTGTATGTTCGTAGAAGGGGAAATAAAAGAGAAATGCGTGCTTGAAGAGGCCGGATCACAGTCCGACTCCCGCGCCACAACTCGGAGTAATTCCCTTCATTCACAGAAACAAACCAATGGCCGGATTCAAGTTAATACGGCTTACACTGGCCTTTCTGATCAGAAGAGTAATACCCGGTTATAACGCTGTTACACTAAACACATATAGGACGCAGCGGTCCGAAACAACAACAAGAGTTTTAAACAGTTAAAACTCAGGACGCAGCGGTCCAACAAAGATAAAAATTATAGTTTCTGCTTCGTTCAACAATTGTTAAAAACACTCTCTAAAGCTAATTCTGCCCAGACCTAATTAAGCCTCACTTGTGAATCGCTTTGTCCGCGATTGGTGAAAGGAAAAGAGTCCGGCAATGGAGCAGATCTTCTGTCCGTCCTGGTGCAGAGGCGTTTGATGGCGACGAGGGTCCCTTACGGCGAGAGCGGCTTCGTTGGTTCTCCGTCGAGTGGAAAGATGTCCTTTGATGTCCTTTCGTTGCAGGACGGAATAAGACCGTTATCTTTCTGATAATCTGTTATAGTCTGACGCTCTCCGAGAAACTGAGATGCGTTCACTGGACAATCCGAGCTCGGAATTTAGAACACTGCCGGCCGCGGATTACCTGCGCGCCAAAATTTAAAACAAAGGAAGATTGTTGCAGGAAACAGGAGGTGAGCTTGGGTCTCCGAGCACTAGAAGTCAGCACGTGGAAAGAGGAAGAACAATGGAAGTCTTGGAGTTTTGTAGCCTGGCCTGCTCCATGGGGGGTCTATCTCAGGTCCCCTCCAATGAGGAGAGAGAGGTTCCGGTCCCCCCTTTACTTCACGCGTAGGTGTGAAGTACCGCAGGGGATTCTGGGATTAAGAGTCCTTTTAGGCCTCTTTGTGATCTCAGTGAATACTCAAATGAGGCTTTTACAGAGGTGCAGGCCCAAGTCCATTGTTTGACTGTCCTAAGCCTGCGTGGCCCAACACACCTGTGTTTGACAAGCCAGAATTTGTTCTGAGGAAAAAAGTCAAATCTGTATGATAACCTAGTCAAATAAAGTCATAAAATGAGTTGGCTCTCTATAGCACAGCTTGGTGCTTTTGGATTTTTCTTGGCCCAAGGGATCATTTCAGTCATTTAAGAAATGGGCCCATAATTAGACACATCTGCGACTCTTAATGACTCACAGGGGCAGAAAGTTTTGTACTTAGTCCAGTGTTGCCTTACTCTCTCTCTCTCTCTCTCTCTCTCTCTCTCTCTCTCTCTCTCTCTCTCTCTCTCTCTCTCTCTCTCTCTATATATATATATATATATATATATATATATATATATATATATATATAAACACACACACACTTTTTCTTGTTAAAGCGTAAGATCCTTTATATTTAATGAGAAACAGAATTTACTCTTAATAAGAAATCTCGTTCTGAAATAAAGGGAAGGAGGAGTGTTATATGAAGATGGCAGTAGAGTTGTTGGTATGTCTCTGTGGAGATTCTTTACACAATGATGTTAGACTCTGAAAGATTGAAAATAATTCTACTCATAATTCTACTTTTTCTGCTTCTTGATAACAAGCCCCTCAAGGCTCACCTGTTGTGCTGACAGGGTCACAGTGGAACTTCTTGTGTGTTGCACAGAAGAAAAAAAGACAAAAAGCTGTTTGCAAATCTATACCCACGGTTTTGCATGGAAAATATGTGCACACAATTTTACAAATCTGTGCACTCAGTGAGGTCTGGATGATGTCAATGTAGGTGCAGCGTATCAGCTCTCTCTCTCTCTCTCTCTCTCTCTCTCTCTCTCTCTCTCTCTCTCTCTCTCTCTCTCTTCCACATTAGAAATTAACCCACTGTTACAATATAAAAATTCATATCCAGTTTGCTTGTTGAAAGTTGTCTTCTCAACAATAAAAAGGTTAATAAGTGTATTAGCCAGTTGACAGCTATTAATTCAAACCAAAACATCTACAGTTAACTGCTTGAACCTGATGTAGATTTCAATACTAACTGATTGATTACCTCATAAAAGAAGCCAGGGCGTTTTTTCCATTATTATTGTGGTCGTATGAGTTTGCCAAGAACAGAGTTGGAAAATTAAGATTTTAGCTTGAACAGAATAAACAAGAGCCCAGAGTTTCGAGACCTGTTTTTCCATTATAACCCTGAATTACTTTGCAATAGTCGGGGGAACTTAGCAGCAGGGAGGAGAGTCTTTATTAGAACTTGAAGAATGTTAATTTCTTCCCAGGGAAGTATTCTATATATCACAGAGAAAAACAGACCAAAGGATTTTGTATATACTGCTGTGTTGCTAATAGTGCAGAGCAGGGGATTCACTTAGCAAACACAAGGCTAATGATTGTGCCTTATCAGTGATCACCCAGGTCCCAATTTTACCCCCTACAGTAAATTATATACTAAGATAGTTTCACTGGCTCTGCTTTTCATTTAGAGTGGCTCATAATTCTGTCAGCTTTTATAGATAGCATGATATTTTCTCAATTTGTTCAAGGCTACTGCAAGTGTAGCTGACCATATTGATCCACCGTTAAACTGAGATTGAGGCTGCGGCTCCCCTGATTACTCATGAAACTCACAATACATACACAGCATTGTACACTATATCTGATCTACATTCCTGCATAATCGGTCCATGTTATGACATAGGTACAAATTCTATATAAGGTCACAGCTTAATAGTGGCCTTGGCCTTTCCTATAGTGACTTTCAATTTTATGTTTTTTGACTGATGGTGAAATCTATTTTTTCCACCTTCTCCTTTTCAGGCAAATCACAAGTTTATGAGTCTACGGTGAAACGAAATAGATGGAAAACCTTGATTCTTTCATGGGATGCACAAGTCTTCGCTCTGGGCCTTCCCATTACACAATGTCATAAAAGATCTGAATGTGGCTCTAAATCATCTATACATCAGTCTCTCATGAACTCAATTTGCCATTAATTATGCCAATCAGTTCATTTCTTTGTTACCATGAAAATCCAGTTTTTATTTGTAATTTACTAATGGTGCATCACTGATTAATCTTATCATTTTTATTTCAATTGTTAAGCCTATAGGATGTAAGAAAATATTGGAAACAGTCTCGCTGAGTCCAAGTTTACCTATTTTATCACAGGGGAGTCCTATCACTGTGTTTCTCTATCTACTAATCCAATGATCAACTTGTATTTTCAGCTTTATTCATCATTAAAAGTAAAGAAAAGCTGTTCTTGCATAACAATAAGTTAGTGTTACGGTCAGCTCCTTTAAATGTCTTTTCTTATGCAAAAATAATAATATCTGTGCGTCTACACGTCAATTAAAAGCAAAGATTATTCTTAAGTGGTGATGATGACATTCATCATTTCAATGGTTACTAGGTCATAACTAGCAATGTGTTGCACCAGCTAAGTGTAAGTTAAAATGTAGCCTAGTTTGAACCTAAATTCTAAATTTGGACAGTTTACTCACCAGTAAGATTTAGGTGTTTATACTTAAGATCATTTCATCCGCCCAATCATAACAGTGCCATTAAATTACCTTATGTTGTAGTTGGTGGTTCCACCACTCGATGTCACCATTATTATTTTACAATAGCTTTAGATGAAGAATATGCCGTAGTTAGAACCTAATCACAATGCTTCGTAATACTATATGATATGATGATATAAAGTTTATTTCGTCAGAATTAAAAAAAAGACAAACATAACATAATTATATGATCCTTACATGTGAAAATTAAATTGACAAATGAAGACATTAAGGGATTGAGCTGACCGAAAAGGTGTGGGCCGAAACTTCGGTTTATTATGCCCACCTGTTTTTACAGAACACACTCTGT
Source organism: Labrus bergylta (assembly GCF_963930695.1). Lineage (NCBI taxonomy): Eukaryota > Metazoa > Chordata > Actinopteri > Labriformes > Labridae > Labrus > Labrus bergylta. The sequence continues at coordinate 9,136,839 of NC_089206.1, read as the reverse complement.
TAGGCGACCTTTTAACTTCACATACGTTCAGTTGCTGTTTGTGCATTAACTGTAGTTAACAGTTAAAGTTATTATCTGTTCAGAGACGCTAATGAACGAGAGACAACACTGTAACAAACATTTCTGCAAAAATATTTGGGTTAGATAGGAAGTTGCACTCTACTAGTAAAGCTGAACTTAACATCTTTGTGCTGCAACCGAACAATAACACAAGGCTAAGTAACTAAAGTTACACACTAACGAGCTTCAACGTAGGGTTCAGGACCACTAAAGTTTAAATTTGTTTTGTCTTAGTAACGAACCTTTCCTTTAAAGAAAAAACATCCACAGGTTATTAGCAAAACAGTCTTTAATTAGAAATATCTTGTATAAAAATGAACATGCTCTACACATTTTTATTTTTTCTCTATAGAATTCATAAATATCCAGGCACTGTAATTCTTTTTTGTATTTCTTTTTTAAATAATTCAGTACATAAAGCAGACATGATCTTTCATTTTTATAACGTACATTAACTTGCCATTTAATTTCAGTCATCACTTACATATTCTATTGTAACACAGACAAAGTGTTTTAGAAAAATAAAAGGAGGGGGGCTGTGTCAAAAAAAAAAAGAAAAGGAAATGGTCATATTCACAAATACAAACAATCCCACAAACAATACTTTATCAAATGATGACAAAACAACATTTGCTGCAACACCCTAGCCTTTTGTTTTGATTTGAGAGAATCATTTCAAGCAGAATATTAGTCATTTATAATTCTCTGCAGTAGATTTCCTTCTGGACAAATTCCTCTCATTGTTCACATGATTTATGAATTTTGACATGCAACATACATATTTTTGCATTTCTCAGGATAACATTTAATGAAACAAATTCCAGAGTTACTTTTTATGAGAAAATACGTCAGCGACTGGAGACAGAAATGGAGTTTACATATCCTATATTAATTGTACACCGAGTCCATGTTTCCTCACGTTTGAACAGTGGATGGAACAAAAACAACACCAAGGATCCATGGGAAGGATGGCAGATGTAGTTTAATGGACACGATGAGGCACAGAATGAAGGCACTGGCCCTTATTTATCAAGCACCCACAGTATACATCCGCCATCTTGATCTAAAGATGAGAGACTGTAACTTAACTTGTGTAAAATCAATGTATGTATCTCAGAGGGAAGAAACAGCATTGGTTACTTTTTTTTTTTTTTTTTAACCCAAGTGGCGGAACAGCATAGACATACAGTACAAACCTGAGGTACCATGTATGAACAATATTACAAATAACTGACTACTTGCACATTCCTCATCTACAAAACAGCATGTTGAATTTATTGTAATCATGCTTCTGACCATCTGTAAATATCATTTTAGATGAATTGGCCTTTTCTATGTCTTCATTTTTAGTCCCAGGTTTTCTTCATTCTTTGCTGTTTAATGAAAATTTATTTCACAACTGAAATTACATCCAGGGAAAAATAATGTCCTCCCAAGTTTGTACTAGGTAATGCAATCACTGTTTGTCAGGAAATGGCTAAAGACTCAACCAATCAGTATCTGTATGGGCCCAAAACCCCAAATTCCCTAAATAAAGCTTAAAGCTGTATATCGCTGCAGCCTTTATTCTTCATTCTCAGTGGGATCCACAATATAAGTGACCCAGTTGCATTATTGATGTTAATTTGAGCAAAGTCCGCTTTGGCCTAATGAAATTAAAAAAATGTCTGACGTTCACTAAAAAAGTGTTCCAATAAATGAGGAAAATTTATAAACATATCTTCACAGGCTATAGCGTTAGCCTTAAAACGGTTGCTTATTCAAAGGTAAAACACTCCAGAGGAAATGCTTTTCATGTCATCAACCTAATTATCTCTGAACATTTTAGCTGTGATGAAAGGGAGCTTGCACCTTCTCCAAATGGGTCTTCATGCTGAGTAGCTGTGCGAGCCTAATTTTCTCCCGAAAATACAATTAAAACTCTCATTAATCATTTCCACTGTAGCTTCAAAACTTCATGACCCAAAAGAGAATAAGGTCTGTGGGAAACACTCTTTGTGAGGAACACAGAATACTTGTACATTATCCACAAATCACAGGAGATCCCAGTGGAAACCTGTCCTTTTGATCTGTCACACTGCACCATCAAGCTTTAAAAATAGCACATCTGCCAACTGACTGATGTGCTGTTGTCTTCCTTCAACAAACAAGCATTGCGTGACAGAATATAACGCTATTTTAACTTAACAAAACAAACAAAACAATTTTTCAATTCTTTCCACTTAAACATAGATAACCACCTATAGAAAACGAAGTATGCAATAAAGTGGATGTTGTAATTTAATGGAGGGAACTCCATTTGCCAATTTTTAATTATTGTGTCAAGAATAGTATCTTTTTTTCCCGGCTAAGATGGAAGTTATTTGCTTTCATGGACACTTGCATTTCTCACAACCATCCAACGGCATGAGCTTGAAAAGGCTTCTACAAGCACATGATAAATAAGGGCCAATAAATCTGGGATGTTTGAAGTATGCATCGATGAGTCTTCACATCCTTGCTGACATTTATGGAGTGTGTGGTGTAAACTATAAAAGGTATTCCATGGCGATTTGTCTTTAGTTTTTCTCCTTTAGTGTTTGAAATTACAGTTTATTCAGCAGAGGGTAACCCAGTGGGTAATGGTCCAATATGACATCTCCACTGTGAATGACAACTATGACAAATGTTGCATTCCATAGACGTTGACAACACAGCACAGTACACGTGATGCTCCCACAAGCATGCTCTGGGACTGTACACTTGGTTTGTCAAGATGATTGCATCGTCATCATCATCATTATGAAACATTTATAAAAGAAATCTGGGATGACCCACTGCTTTGTTTTTGCGATGTTTCCGATATGGTTAGTTCATGAAGAAATACTTAATGTACTGTAATAAGGCATGAACAGTTGCAGCTTTCAACCCCAATAATACCAGTAACCAAAAATAATGACTTTATTTTCATACTGTTTTATCCACTCATCTGAGTTTCACTTGAGCAAAAACAGAATACTTTTTGCCTTGTTTTTGTTGAAATGAGACAAAAAGCACCTCAGAGAGAACTGAAATCGTGTGCTATACACTTCAGAAGGAAAACATACTGTAGTCTCCAGCTGTTTCCCTCTGCCTGCATCTGGAAACGTCACAACTCAACGCTCACATGTGCCTTAGAAAGGGTGGGAAGAGGAAATTTAACTGTCCAATCGCCCTTGCATCTCCCATCTCCTTCCATCTTCAAATTTCCTCATATTTGGCATTCAAGCCGTTTCCTGATTCTCTAGAAAAATAAGACATCCCTTTCTGTTTATGGAATGACAAATTCCCATCTTTCCACCCCAGTACTCTCTGCTGTAGATGCATCAAAGTCCTCAAATATTTCCCTAGTATTCCCATAATCAGGTGAGTTCTCCTCAGGCAGGCCGTCGCTCCGATTCCACTGTTCGTCTCTTCCTCAGATGGCATGGTTACTGTAGCTTATGTATGTCTGCTTGGAGGCCAACGCTGTAAATAAAGACACAGGAGAGAGAAGGCAAGGGTTAGGAAATGCAATGGCTGAGACTCAATTAGGCTTTAGAAAGTAATCATCCAGAGCATGTGTGATTAATGGGAGGCGGGGTCTATTTATGGCTGAATTCCTCAAACCAGCACAGGTGAAACCAATCATAGCAGAATGCAATTTAACAACTGTTTTAACAGGAATTATATCTTTTTATAATTGGATTTCATGTAAATTTTAATGTGTCAAAACTGAAGACAGTACAATTGTCATGGTGGTTCAAAATAAACTGTTGATGCAACATTTAAATAATAATTAAAAAAAGGGTATGGTGTGTCATTGAATTGAATTCAATATTTAATTTGTCTGTTTTTTTTTTTTTTTTAAATAATCAACCAATCATTGAGTAATTTAAATGTATAACAAAAAAGACAAATTTGAAGTTGTCAAGGTCATTTTTAGACTCTCAACCAAATCAGAGCAAAAAGACATTGATCGTGCCGGTTATTGGATCAAATGAAATCAAATTTAGAAGCCCAATTACTGATATTTGAGATTATATCAGGACACTCCTCTCCAAAAACACACTCACCACATTTAAGGTATTTTTTTTTTTTTTTTACTAAATTACACCTAAACGTTGATTTTTTTTTTTTTTTTTTATCAGACCAAACAAAAGAAATTTAGTATGCCATGATATAAAACAAAGAAATAAAGAAGCTTAAACAAAATAATATTTACTATTAATACTAATTAAATCCAGTATATATGACTAAAACAGTTATCAATTATCAGATGTGTCTGAATAATGTTCTGCCAATTGTCCAATAAGATGATCAACTAATTGTTTGAGTTCTAAAGAAAATATGTTTAAAACGTTATAGTGATGGGGGAAAAACGCAATTGATTGTTACAGTTGAGTCATTCTGTAGAATGTTCTACATTTTTTTTATTATGCAGACATTTGACCATTATCCTCATGATATATTTGTCAAGACAGTAATGCAGATGCCATCAGACTCATTCTCTGTGGGAGTCATACTCACATCAATTGAAGTACTTGCTATCAGTACTTTTAATTAAATTAGGGGAAACTTGTCAGAATATTTTCCTCACAGCTGATTATGTCATTAAATTGTGAATTTGACTCCCCAAGCAGATCACAATGGTGGTAGGCATCTCGTTGTACGCATTCAAATGCAAGTTTTTCTTTTACCACATGCAAAGACCTGAGATCTCTCTGTGCACCAAACAGCGCATGCAGCAGTCAGTGCATACATACTTTGAATTGTTAGGTGTTCTAGATGTTAAAATCAATTTAGGCAGTATGTGATCTGACTTGGCATTACAAGTGTTGACATCAATGTTTGATAAAAGTACTCATCATTCTTTAAAATTTGTTTCATGTTTCAGGGAATTTAATATCAGCTGTGAGTAAAACAGATACGACAGATGACCTGAGGGCAGACCACAGGGAGCGCAACAAGCCCAAACCGCTGGTCAGATATGACTAATAACATTCAGGACCCGTGTATGTGTGCAGACATGCTTCTATGCACACATATGTCCCGGTGCAAGTGTCATAGTGTGCGACTGTGTCGATTTTTTTGTCCAATAAAACTGTCCTCAGCGAGCATGCTTGGTGGTGGTAATCAAACTACCAATCTGCCAATGTGCCGACAGCAGCCTTGGCTGATTGAATATGTCAGAGGGGATGAATCCAATCAGAAGCCAGCTGAAAGCCTGAATCGGGGCAAAAGTGCTGCGTGTAATGGTAAACGTTTCTGTATATTTGTCAGTGCCATGTGGGGTGTGTGAATGGGGGTGGCATTCTCACATTTCATCCAAAGCATCTCATCCAAGAGAAGCATTGATAAATGAACCTTATTTGAATATTTATGTGCTGCAAGGCCAAGATAAAGAATAGATGGTCCAGAAAGAATTGGAGCTGGAAGACCCATCTGTCTTTTTCTGTTCACGCTTATTGTTGTTGTTGTCCCATTACCGCAAATTTCTTCCTTTGTCAACAGGGAAACAAATTATAGGGGACACATGGGACACATATCGCTTGTCTCCTGCACTCAGGCAGAGTGGTGTCATCTTCGCACATTAACAGGTTTTACCATGCTGATGGGCCACTTTACAGCACAAACCAGTAATCGCTGTCCAAGTTCATGTGTGTTGGTCAAGGTTGGATATGTGAGGGTGTGATTACTGCCTTGAGTCATTGAGGGGGTTGTATTCAGGCCAGGAGCAGCCAGGATGCTTTAGTGCATATTTTCCGCAGGCATGGATGATGTGGTGAACATTAGCAGAGATAAACAGGATTAAAGTGGTCACAGATTATAAAAGGGCAAAGTTATTGTCTCATCGGGTTACCTGTCTAAAGTCCCTCACAAGGGTCCCCTCCCTCACCATAGTCTGACACATAAAGCACAAAGAGTAGTTGTTATTCACAGGTCAAACCAGAAGGGGAGAAGCAGCACGTCTCTATTAAAGGAGAAGATACAACCGCCTTATTCTGAGGTTGGAAAAAGGCAGAAATGCAAGTGTGGGCACAGGCTTTTCAGTCCTAATACACATCATCTTATACTGTTCAGCCTGTCAGGGTACAAAACCAGGACTTTCAGCAATCAGAACATGTTGGGTTGCTTGATTGGATTTAAGACCACCCACACGCGGGGAACTGCCTACTCATACACTTTGTTTGTGATTGAAATGTACTCATTTCCAACACTGAGCAACACATCTCAGTCCTCCCTTTCAAAATCAGAATAGTGTGGGCACCTTGTCACACCGCCTGATTCACGGATCCAGTGTGGTGAGAGTTCAAGACAGAATGGAGGTGTTTTTCTTTTCTATGTACTCGGCTACAGTTTTTATCCTGATGAAACAGGGAAGTTATTTATTTTTCTAATACTTTGTGTTTTTGACTTTTTCTACTAAGGAAACCTGGGACAAACAAACATTTAATATTAGTTATCCCTGATACTATCTTTGAAAATGGGCAAAACCCTAATCCTCTATAAGCTATGAGCTACTAAAATTCACTCCAGTTGGTTGTAATTATTCACAACGTTTAGTAATGTCATCTGCATTGGCTCATGCTCAAGAAGAAACCTCTGTACAACATCACTTTAGCGGACACCCTAATTTATTGTATGCCCACGTAAGGCTTACTAATTTCCCGAACTGCTGAAGTGCAAAGTAACACTGCCATCAATTATGTTCTCATAAAAAGAAGTTAATTATTTCAGACGAGACATGTGTTTTCTATTACTGCTATTATTCTTCACTGTAACGGTTCAATACGTCAGCATAAAATCAGCTACTGCTCAAGCGTAACTGTAACACATCTCTTTCTTTACTCTCTCTTGTTACCTCAGGCATGATACCAACCTTGTGTTTCCAGACTTTCACAGAGTTCAGACTTTGCCTCTCCATTTGGCCTCAGGCCTCCTTTGGGGTTGAACTTGTTGGACATGGTGGCTGCGGTGACCACAGCCTTCAGGCTGCGCTTGCGCTTTGGTACATTCTGCTCCGGATGGAAGAGAACTACGTAGACCTTGGGCATGTAGAGCATTCCCAGAGAGACCGAAGCACTGAGGCTTACAGAGATGGTCAGGGTTGTTGTCTGGATGTACATCTGTATTATGAAAGAGATGCAGACACACAACAAAAAATCATTTGTTGAAGCCTCATTGGCCGAAGGACACTGACGTTATAGTTTTGAAATCTAAGGTTGGGCTCATCCCAAAGTAATGAAGTCTGTACCACCTAAAGCCTAAACATATAGAAAACAGACCATTAAGGAAATAAAATACATATCTTATATTCTGAGAACTGATTTTCTAATAAAGCTGCAGGAAGAAGAATGGTTTCTGGAGCATGTGATTGCAGAGCATTTATTACTTTCAATAGACTGCTGAGGCTTTTAAAGTCCTGCATGTAGAGCAGACAATGTGTTGGTAATCTCATGTATATCACAGCTTCTTCTGTAGGAGAACTTTACTTTGTATCACATAGTCACAACATTTTAAGACACAGTGATGGTTTACAGTCTCCCGTGTGTGTAATATTTTATTTTCATGTGCCGGGTTCATCACTCCTGAGCTGTGCCGTCACTGCTCTGTTTGTTTATTTATGATGTACAACTAGTAGAAGTGCCCCCTGATGGGTGTCTATGTAGTGTGCTTATAGAGGTTTTTTACCCCGAGGTTTTAGACAACAGCATACGGATTGTGTGCTTTCTGAAGCCAGTGACAGCTGTTTCTCACAGCTGGGTAGCAGATATATAGCTAGAGGCAACCACTGCGGAGCAGAGAGAAACATCCTACAGCATATAAAAAAAGGCCTGCAAGTGATTTTTCATTTATGATAATCGTCCCCGAACTCGGGCACAGTCCATCTCTGATTTGGTGATGTAGAGAACGAGTCAGCGCAGTGGCAGTAAAGAATAAAATAGGTACATCATATGTGATAGTGACACTTGCGAATGAAATGTTAACAGTAGATCCATGGATGCAATGATAAAACAGGAAGAAAAGTAGAACTTTCAAGGATAGAAAAAGTGCATAAAACTTTTGATTAGTGGTCCTTCTCACAGCACTCCTGGATGAAAATTGCCGAGGTCCCTTAAACTTTTATGAACACAACAAAGACTTACAGCTGGATCACAGCTGGCAGACATCCTTCATGATTTGCTGGAGGTGTTGTCTGACGTTACATTTGCAGACATCACAAATGACTGAGTCGCTTGTCACAGGGAGTAGCCCACAGCGCCTTGAGCCACTAGCATGTCAACAGTCATGAATTATGTTTCCCAACATTGGCTCATGACATATGTTGTTTGTATGTGAGCTTGTACAACATCAATCTTCTCATGTCAAGATGCTTGTAGATGTTTTTACAAGCCTTTACAGCATCATGAACGCCAAGTGCGATAAGAAGAATTAACAATTTACAATATATGTATTAAATAATGTTTTGGACTATTCTTTGGGGCTATGTAAATTTGGGAAAATCATACTACAGGTAAAATGATATTCAAAATAAGATCGATTACACGACCTGTCCTACAGTGACTGAGAAATATACTTTGTTGTAACTGTAGAGAGAGGCCTCTGTAAGTTACCCTCCTAAAGCTATGTCAGTCGGGGGGGAAAAATGTCAGTGCAAAATAGAAGTGAGGGGGCATTGTATTCCATCACAGTGCAAGCAGAACATGAGCATTCCTCGGTGATGGAGGGGGACTGTTGTAATCTCCTGAGAAGATTACACGTGGCCTGGGGTGAGTTCGGAACAATATTGCTCCCCCTCTGGAGTACAGAGAGGAGTCACTCTGTGAGGAGAGCCGAGACCCTTGTCCACTTCCATTGGCCCTGGTGACATAAATTCTCCCTGACACGCCGATATGATTGCCAATCTGCTCCATCGGCACAGTGAGGGAACACGGCTGGGGAGCGAAACCACGGCAGGCTTAGCCATTATGAGGTTTCTCTGATGCCGCGTGGCTCTTTTTAGTCATTAAGCATCAAATCCCTCGTCCAGACAGCAGCTGCCAGAGCTATCCCCACCTACACGCAAAGCATGTTAACACGTTTCCCTGGCTCCTCCAAAACCTTGCCCCGAAATATATTGGCTTGGAATTTTCTGAATGTGAACGAAAGACGAGGAAATTATTATGTCACAGAAGTAAAAGCAGAGGTGTAGATTTAGAAATGAATGATGTCAGTAGCTGCTTCAGTGCCTGTCACACTGTCGAGGCTTACTGGGACATTTCAATTCTAGAAAGATATCATTACTGTTTTAGTAACATCTGTGTCATGTCAGAAGATTTGAGTTTATTTGGTTTATTGTATACTGCTAAATTTGTATTTATTGGAATGTTACAACGCAATATGTGACAGATCATGGTAGGTCATTAAAATATGGCATGTTTTTTGTAAAATGATGTATTTAAAAAACAAAGACTTTAGTTTATGTTAGATTTGTTGGCATTCTTTAAATGGTTGAGGGTCATATCAAATTTCATGGTTTAGTTTAGTATTTACTTTACAATTCTTTGATCTCACTAAGCCCAAATTGGATCTGATTGAAACCCTGTGAGAAGAGAAGGATTGCCTCTCTCTGCTTATCAATCTCATCTTCACTGGAGGAGGTTTGAGTGTAGAACAGAGATAAATTTTATTTGGCTGCCTTTCACCACCGGCTGTGTTTACATGCAAGGAGTAACTCATTTATTGGCCACACTATGGTTAAAACTGTCTACATCCCTCTTATAACCCTAAATGAAGTCATTCAATGCAATGCTTAACAAGTTGACAGGATGTCACTCTGAAGCTCAGGTGTTCTTTTCGAAACACTCCACAGTCCCTCAGGATCAGTGTTCAATCCTTTGCAACAGCAACTTAATCTAAAAGTATTTGCATTTTATTCAATGAAAAATTTTCTTTGCATTGTCGAACATGGTAGACAGAGCAAAGAAAAGGGTTAAAACACGAGTAAAGCCTCTTTAACTTCTTGAGAATCTTTGTAATGTAACTGTATTCCTCTGTAACTTATCAGGTTGATATTGAGAGGAAAAACTGTGCAAATGGCTCCAGATCATTCTCCAATTGTACTTTATGTTGTATTTATCAAAAGCGGTTAATGGGCAATTAGTCATCATAATGTAAAATTAGTAATTTAGAAGATTATTTGCTCCCTAACATACACTTTAGCAATTGTTCTTAATATTCTCGTTTGCAACAAGATTGTGCCTCTGGTTCCCTGCACAGCTTTGTCAAAGAAACATTTTTTTAGAGACAGTGGCTTCTACTCTCACTTTGCTTCTGACTATAATACTCATGCACACTTATCCATCACTGTGCATTTTAATACATACTTTTTAAAGTAAAGTAAAGCTATAACCTATACTGAAGCTGCTAGCAGTTTGTAAGTCTCTTTCTCTGCTTCTTTGTTGTACATCTATGTTGAATTACCTAAACATTTTCTCTTGAAAGAGCTAATTTATGCTTCACATTCTTCAGACAAGAAACATCAACAGCCAGTAATTTTATGCTACTTCTCCACAAAGACGCGTCATCTTTTTCTGTGTGGCTGAATGTGCTGTGATTGACTACTTGGTACACAACACAATTATAGAACACACATCCAAGCAAACTTGAGGTGAGTGAATTATTCTCACAAGTCGACTCTAAAAGCTTTGTAATTTCCACAGTGGAGCACAAAGCCCATCATCTCATGATGGATAGTAGGTGCATAAACACAAGAGCATGATGCTACTCAACAAAATATTTAAGGGGCAATTTTGCTCACAATGAAGAACACTGGGAATATAAAACGACTTACGTCAAACATGTATGAGTAATGGAAATGGGGTCGCTGCCATGCTGTGCTTTTTAGTACAAACTATACATGCCTGCATAGGTAATTATGTACAGACTTATTATATAAAAAAAAACAGGATAGAAATGTTGAGCATGAATCCAACACATTTGAAAAACCTACCTTTTCTGCTGATTGTGAAGTCCCAAAGAAGATGGGGATGAAGGCGAGCCACACGATGCAGGTGGTGTACATGGTGAAGCCGATGGGCTTGGCCTCGTTGAATGTCTCAGGAACCCCTCTGGTCTTGATGGCGTAGACTGTGCAGGTAACCATTAGCAGCATGCTATAACCCAGCAGACAGATGAGGGACAGGTCGGAAATGTCACATTTCAGAACCCCACGGGCCATTTTGGGATTGGCTGTGCGCTGGTCCTCATAGTCGATGATGGCTTGTGATGGGTCGACACCAAACCAGATGCACACCCCCAGGAGCTGCACTGATATCAGGCTGAAGGTTATGACCAACTGTGAGGCTGGGGAGATGAAACGAGGGGCACTGACAGACATCTTTCCTTGCTCAAAAATCCTGTAGATCCGATTTGTCTTGGTAAGCAGCGCTGCATAGCTTATACTCATACCCAGGCCCAGGAAAATCCTGCGCAGGGAGCAGATAACCACATCAGGGGCAGAGATCATCAGAAATGTTGTAGCATAGCACAGAAAGATCCCAGTCAGCAGCACGTAGCTCAGCTCTCGACCCGAAGCCTTAACAATAGGTGTGTCGTTGTAGCGTACAAAGGTGACGACCACAAACAGAGTGGCCATGATTCCTAGCACAGCGATTAGAACAGGAATGACTGCCCATGGAGAGCTCCACTCCAGCTTGACAATGGGAATGGGATCACAGCCAGTGTGGTTCCCATTGGGCCGCAAATCAAAGCGGCACATCTTGCAGGTGTAAGTGTCTGCCTGATACTGGTAACCATCGCAGTTCTCACAGTGCCAACAACATGGAATTCCCTTTACTGTCTTCTTGCGCTGCCCAGGACGACAGGGTTGACTGCATATCGAGGATGGGACTTCTTGTGTTCCACCTGGCCACTGCATCTCATTTGTCTGGGGGGGGGGGAAACGTATAACAGTGAAGAAACAGTTGCAATTTAACAATTTATTCCACAACACCATACAAAAACTTATTTTACTCCCACCCCTGAATCCCAAACAATATAAATAAATAATGCTGCAAGCCAGCCTAGCAGAAACATTACCACAATTTACTACTTATTGTTCCACTAGTTACATATCAAACAGTGTGCTACATAATACTTGACGACAAAATGTAATTACCACTTGGCAGATTAGTTTAGACACACAGATGTGTATGATTGAATGAACTAACTGTTAATAGGATATTCCCCACATGAAAGCTAAAGTTGTTTTATCAACACATCACTGTGTGAACTCATGGAATTATAACTAAACAGGAAACAACTTTGCTGTTTAATTACTTTCAGATATATGTTGAACTTACTGGAGGAGAGATAAGTACATGGAGTCTAGCTGTGAGGTACTGCAGTCTCAACACAATGCAATGCAGTATCATGTGCCTGTGCTGTTACACTGAGGTTGTTTATTGTTATTACAATGTAAGATTTTAAGAGGCTGTATTAAATAAAACAGGGTGCATCAGGGTATAGAATAGAGAATTTTCAGCTATATTCATTATTCAAATCAACATCTGGATGGTTTAGATGATTGGTTTTGTGTATAAAATGATCTGCATACGATATTTTTTATTTTCCTTGGAGGTTTCTGCCATGCAGGCGATGCTGATGAGGTGGTCTGTGTGCAGCAGTAAGTCAGGACCTTGATGTCTCCAACAATCTACAGTATGTGCATCACAACAGCCCAGGGGATGTTGTACAAACGATGCACAGCACCAAATATCTTTTGCATACACATTGTTACTCACAATATTTGGTATTTAAAACAAAGCATTTTGATGTAAACATATGCAACATTACTGATTCTGCACTCCATGCATATGTATATGCATGGAGAGGAAACTGGTGCATGACTGTATTGTGTAATGATGGTAAGAGGCAAAATAAGGTTACTGCAAAAAGATGCTTGTCTCTTTACTCCTGCAAACCTGTTTACACAAGCAGAATTGTAAGCAGAAAAATGATGTACAGTAGGCCTACAACACACTATGAATCGACCTGTGTGTCCGTCAGCGCAATTGTTTGTAAAATCTGAAGTCAACCACGAAGAAGTTCATTTATTATTTACATTGTTCTGTCGACTGTTGCCTTATAAACCACAACATGAACAAGCTGCTACACAAAACCTGTGATATCAGTGATTAGTTATTAGGAGGTGAATAAATCAAGTTCAGTTTCCCCTGGCAACATTAGAGTGTCTTTAAATGTCACATATAATGATTGCAAAATAAACAAAAAGAAAATCGGATATTTTGAGATTTACACTTCAGTTGAATAATGGATGAATAACGGGGGCACAACATTTCTTCTTCTAAAAGTTTTTCTTTGCTTTTTAAAATACTTTTCAAAGGATTAGGAAGCATAAAATAAAAACTTTGTTGAGCTTTAGATTGTTGTCAGATTCCATGTAGTATAAGCGTTTTCTTGTCAGGACTAAATGGTTTCAATAGCTACATAATGTTGAACAGCCAAATATGCTACATTACATTAATCCTTTTTTGCTGGTTGTCAAAGTGTGATGTAAATAACCAGAGTTACGGCCAGCACAAACTCCTTTACTGATTGTAAGAAAAGTCAGGCAAATATAATCTTTCAGACATATATAGAGAAATCTTGAAAGCATCCATACATCTAAGTAGAGCTGATCCGTCCAGTGACCAATGATCTTATATTCAGTCGAGTTGCTTGTGATCTGGTATTGGTAGATTTCATAGCGGCCAGGAGCATCTCCATTCACATTGAAAACCACTGGGGTTACAGCAATTCCTGAAGAAGAAGAAGAAGAAGAAGAAAGGAAGGAAAACATGAATTTAACCTTAAGGCAGGACTTCATAGTTGGATAAAAACAGAGCAGCTCTTCTTAAAATGATCTGGGATGAAATGAGGCTGCAGGGGGATTTCTAGCCAATTCTGTTATGGTGTTAATGATGGGAACAAAATAGATGTTGACAGTCATGTTGTCCTGGTCCTTTGAGGAGGGCCAGGGCCCGCTGTCTGTTCATGTTCCCATATCACTTCACACGCCTTGATTATGCGTATTGCTCCATTGCTTGTTATCCATGAGGTCCCCACTCAGAGCGCTAACGAATGACAGCACTGATTTCGATTACCACTTTGAGGTCTCTCTCCCTCGCCCTTCGGCTTCTTGTTTCTGCTTGTTTCTGAGAAAGCCTGCAAACCTCATTCCCGCTTCACAACTTGTTATGAAATTGTCTTCTGAAGGAACCAGGATTCACAGATTTAGTGACGAGAGCGCACCACAGTGTCTCTGAGGAAAGCTCCATTAATAGCATCCCCATCATTGTCTGTTTGCTCCAACAAAATGTACTCTCCCGGCTTCACTGCATCCCTCAATACTCAGCAATCCTGTAACATGTTAAATTGTGGGTTCAAAAGTGCAAAGAAAAAAAATGCCCTTACTTAACTGGCAGCTAGAAATGTATTTTCATATTGCCTGCGGGAAGTGTTTGGTTGTTGTATGCAGATGCATCTAGATCTACATCAAATAGGTAAGACTACAGTTTTTAGAGCAGAAAAGGGATATGCATCATATCCAGGCTCCCATTTGTGAAAGAGGTTTTCATGTTCTACAAGTAGTGACCAAACTCACCTCTTTGATAACGATAAAAGGAACACTTTGTACAAGTTTTTTCTTACCTCATTAGTTCAGAGTATCGATTGTTGTTGATTGTAGTTTGAACCTATTGGCTTTGAGAACAGACCTCTTTTCCCCGTTCTGCTCATGTGTACTTGTCAAAGGTCTGATCAAAACCCCAGACTTTTTCAATGCATTAATAGCATCCTGCTTTATTTTGGAAGGGGTAGATCTAAAACCTCAGCCAGCATTCTTGCAATTATGAAAACGTTCCAGTTCAGCTCAGCAATACAGGCAATTAAGTTTTTAGCAATTTGATTTCTTTTATCGATTAGTTTAACCACTAAATTTGCATGTGCAAGTTTCATGCACACCAGGAAAAAAATCACAACCTTCCTCTTTAGTAACCTGGTCAAAGTTTTCAGGAAACCCTGCACAAGATATTTTCTTTAGAATGAAAGCCATGCAGTCAGGAAAAAAACATTCTGCAATCAGCTGCAGGTCTGACCAAGTGCATTGAAAATGAAACGGTCAGTGAAATATTCTGTTAATTTGACTTTCATTGTGTTAAACTGGGTTCACAATTATCTGTTAATTTAACTCTGATTGTCCTCGGCGGGGTTCACAACACTGAGTTTGGTTTTGCTTCGACTACCAGATTTACAGTACATTACTGTACTCTGAGGAGGTGGCAGGGAAATCTGTGCAGTGTGCAGGCTCTTTGATAATAATATACAATTTCAAATCAGATTGGAACTAGTGAAAATATTCAAGATTCAAAAAACTTTATTGTCTATCACATAGTGACAGAAAACTACCTTTGGTTGAGGCTCAGTAACATTAAAACATACAAACATTCACACTAATAAGACTCACATAAATGTTAACATTTTTTTTATAATTACCCATTGCATTTGAATCTTTGGGGGTTGAATTTGATCTAAGTTTTTTCTGATCCTAAAAATCAAATTTGTCTTAAGTCTTCAGCAGTGGGAGTCTGCTCCTGTAGTTGAAACTCCAAGCCTGCTCGTGTTTTTTTCTTAAATTAAATGTTCTGTCTGTTTTATTATTTAAAAAAGCACACACATTAAGAGCTTTAGGAATGACTAATTCAAACAAACAAAACAGTCATATACAGGATGTCACGGTAAAAAACCTCCACTCCATTAGCCATAGCTATGAAAAATCTAATGTGAATACAACTGTTACATAAAAACTCCACAAAATGAGATTTTGGATTCTGCTTTTGAATCTGGATCTCTCTTCTAATGGAGGCCAAGCCTTACATGGATATTAGCCATTCAATTGGGCATACTTAAGGACCAGTGCTGGGGTTGATTATCTTTTCAACATTTTCAGCCTTTTTATGACATTGACCTCAAGAACGGTTATGTCTCTAACTGGAGCATTTCCTAAATGTGCTCCTCTGCCCAATAGTCCTGGTTCCCCTCTACAAGCAAGAGACATTACTAGATGTAAAAATGCTTTTTATTTTGAAATCCTATTATGAAGTCCAATGTGACAGTTCAGTCTGACCAGAGAAAAAGACAACTTCATTCTTGTATCCTGAACCACTGCCCATCTATGCGCAAACAAACAGTCACAGAATCCTTTGACATGGCTTAATCACTGTTAGTGATGTCTCACTGTCTAAAGGAGTTTGTGATGTCTCCACCATATACATAATGTATAACCCTGTGACTGAGTGCCTTCTGAAGTTACGTCCAAATTCAATCTGTAATAAAACCTCATGAAAACAGGAACCCTTAAATGACCCTGTTAAAACGTGATGTTACAGCCAGCCTTTAATCACAACACTTTAAACACAGCTTTCAATTAGGTTTATTTGTTGCAAGCTTGCTTTGCAAAACAACATGTCCAAAGGACAAATAGCAGCAGCTAACACCAAGTCTGTTTTTTTTATTCTGAATTAGACCTCTAGACGTTTCATTCAGCATTACTAGGATTACCATCTTAATAGCGGGCATCAATAGGTATCAACTGCATCTACAACATCCATAGTAGCTGCCTGGGTTTCCTCTTTCCTTTAGTCAGCATGGATGCAGACAAACAATTCCCAGAATACACTGGGATCTTGTGGACATTCCAGGTGTTTTCCTAAACCTTTTAAATTCTCCATTCCTCTGAGCCCAAAGACTCTTAAAAGCAAGGCAGGTTTCCGGTAATGTGCAGCATTGATTTTTAAGACGTTCCTGTTGTAACCCCGATTGCCTCAGTGCTGACAAGCCTTTCAGTAATAAAACACGATGAATAAAAGAATGCACAAAGACTTGAGGCTTAATTCTCTAACACAAGCCTGCAACATAGTTTTTCAGATTGAAGCTTCAATCCAGTGCTGGGAGAATTGATCTATTCTTACAATTTAACAAAAGTGACTTCAGGATACAACTCCCAACTATTTCTTTTTCTCTTTCTGTGTTACACAGATGAGGACTGACCTGCTTACATAATAATAAGCATTCACAGGAACAGGTAAACCAAGTTTTGGGGAAACATTAAGTCACTGCTCAGCGCTGCAGTTTCCTTTCAATATACATTAGGGATGACAACTAGCTGCTGCAAACAAAAGTACCAGGTTAACCTTTTATTTTCCCAAAAATAAAGGTTACATTGACTACATTATACAAATAAACATCCAGTCATGTAGCTTTCCCCCCATATTTCTTCTCTTTAGCTCATTTACATAAATCTATAAACCAACCCACTTGTAAGAAAGTAAACGCAAAATCATGCCTTTACTTTCAACAGGTTTGAACATTTTGTCCAATTTTACCTCAATTTTGTAACCAATAGAACTTTTTCCTATTGCAGCATCAGTCCACTTTTATTGCCCTTTGAAATTTGATGTCTCCAATGTGTTTTAATTGAACAATTACTATTATCAATGTCCTTGCAAAAAAATGTCATGTGAAATAGAGAAGGGGACCTTGACGGTGGGCAGCCTAAGATAATAAGCACCACATCCTCCCTCCAATGCCCATGTATTTGTTTTCCACTACATATTTATACACATATTTGTTATCTAAATGTTTATTTGGGCACTGTAACCTCTGAGGCAGTGATGGCCAAGCTTATCTTAGACAAGAGAAGCTCAAGTTGTTTGTTAAAGGATCACAGTTTTTAAGAAACAATATTGACTATTGGTATAAACAGTAGTGTCATCTCTCCAAGTCGCACCATTTGTCGACATATCCCTCAACCAGCGTTCTATAAGTCTAATAACATTGTTAAGCTTATGTAGACTTTTTTCCTCTCAGAACAGAAACATAATTCCTATGGCCACTAGAGGTCCTTGTCATGAGGCCTTTGTGCAAATGACAATTGCTGTCGACAGTGTGGTGACATTCTCTGGAGTCACTAACTGCTTTATTTACCAGAAAGTTCTCATTTTCAGCGAGAGACTCGAGGTAAAATTGATGCTATGTTGTCAATAAAACCCCCAAAAAGCTGTAATTTCAATTGTAAAGACTGCTGGAGTAGAGTCTTACTCAGAAGTTGCTTTGTATTTCACATTTATTGTGTCTTATTCTTGTCATGTACTTTCTGTGGGCGTTACTACCCGTCACCCAAATAGCACATTCTGAAACCATCATCAAAATGAATGTGTCCACTGCTGTGCAATCAACTGTGCGGGTGGAGCAGGTTAAACTGTGTTAAACTGCTCTCATCACAATCTGTTTGATTGCATGGACACCATGACACTCCACTTACCTGACATACAATTACCTCGAGTTGTTATAACCACCCCTACTGACCTTAGTTGGACCTTTTTTTGCGTACTTTTTCATTATATCTTCACAAGCCAGGAGGTTAAATCAGTGCACATCAGTTCTGTTTTCATGATCCCCTTATGTATGAATCTCCTCTACACATGAAGGTCTATGAGGAGTTATCAAAGTTTCAAAGTGTATTTAACTTTTTTTTAGGTATTTATGTTTTTGCTGTAGATTAATGCATGTCTACTGAAAATCAAAACACACCCCCCACCTGCTAAGTAACATTTCGTAGAAGCTCGAGCTGGATATTTTTGTGTTTACCCTTCGACAGAATTTCCAAGCGAAGTCATTAAATATGAATAACAGAGGGCAGAACACTGTCGGCGTCTAAAACAATTAAGCAAACAGAGCTATTTATGTGCAGGATGAACAAAACAAAAAAAAGCTCATAAGCTGAGTAGATTTGTCATAATGTGTTAAATCATTCAGGCACTATGTAGAAACAGGAGGTGAGTCAGAGCTGTCTATCCAGTCTTTTTCTGTATTTGAATGTTCCAGCTGCTCTTATTCAGGGCCATAGATGAAAAACAGTACGAAATTAGGTGCCGTTTAAGCCATGAAATGTAATGTGGGAAAGTCTCACATTTGCTAGAACAGTCTTAAAACACCCCTGCATCATTTTCATTCTGCCTCTAATGAAGATGACATATGAGGAGGACCACTTCACATGAGAGGGACGGATCCATTCCAGAAGATGTAAAACATCACATATCTTTTGTCAATAGTAACACTGCATCCTTAAATGAGACTGTGCACTACCCATTACTACTGTTTACTATTGTTGACAGTACATGTCTCTGCTCATTATCACTTCCTGAAAGCCTCTTTGCTTGTTGGAGACAGTAATCTTGGTGGCTTTTAGAAATCACATTAGTGCATACATAGAATAATTACCAAAAAAAGACCAATGTATGTAAGGAAAATATATTGTTGAGGTTTATTGACTTAGAGTAAAAGCTGCCTTTTTTAAGTTGTTGTCATTACTACTGCATTCCTTTTGTGAGAGATTTTGCCTGCGTATTGTCCAGTGTCTACCATTGTAATATCAACACAAAAAAAGCCATTCATATTTCATATACTTTTGGCTCTGTTCAATGCTTTAGGAAATGTACTGTATTTGTTTGCATACATTGAGCCTTGTTCTGGATAAAGCTTAAACTGATATTTGGGAGTTTGAAATACATAAAGTTTTTAATTCCCATATTTAATCCCTCTAAAAGTCTACCTTCACAGTTTTTTCCATTTAAAACTCAACTTGTCAGCATTCCCCTGAGCACCGAAGTTACCTGTAAAGCTTATCATAATATTGATCATATGTCTGTCAAATGGATACCAATCTGTCTTACTATACAAGGTAAGGAGACTTGTTTCACTTGTTTGAAAGAAAGGTAACACAAATTATGTGTGCTTTACGCTTCAGGAGCTAGTAAAACACATAAAGACAGGAAGTGATGTCCCAATTATGACTTTATTACATTAAGATGTACTGCTGATGTTTTTGGAGTGACCTTTTTAGAGTGTGTCTTTCTGTGTCTCAAGAGAAAAGTGCACACTTGTATGTGCCAGTTTCCACACACACAAAAAAAATCCTAATTCATGTAGAAGAACAAGCGGAGTGGACAACTTCTAATACATTTTACATTTTGTTGTTGTTCATTTTAAACTCGAGCCAGTGAACTTCAAGCTGGAGATCTTTTGTGTGGGCAATTCAACACTGAAAAGTTAAAGGTCCCATATTATGCTTTTTCTGGTTTTATATGCCCTTTAGTGTGTTTAGTGTGTCCTGTGCATGTTTAGGCACATC
Organism: Labrus bergylta; assembly: GCF_963930695.1. NCBI lineage: Eukaryota > Metazoa > Chordata > Actinopteri > Labriformes > Labridae > Labrus > Labrus bergylta. Next base: position 9,116,546 of record NC_089206.1, on the reverse strand, counting down.
TATGTGCAAAAATTCAAAGTCCGCGGAAACGCGGCTTCTCCTACCTCCTCCTGTTAGCTGTAGCATTAGCCACATGTAACGCTCGGTTCTAGCCCCCCTCGATAAAGATTTGTCAGTGCGGCGTCATTGTCAGTGTGAGATCACTGATCTAAGCCCATTGGCTCGTTGTGGCAAGCCCTGTAGCTCATGTTGAAATTTCCGAGACGCGTGCTGAGCAACTGACCAATAACGACAGAGCGGATCAGCAGACCAATCAGAGCAGACTTGGCCCATGTGGGGTCTAACAGTGTGGGCTCAACAGAGTGTAGCTGATGGACTCAGAGCGTAGAGGGAGCAAGGAGGAGCAGTACATGAAAACAGACACTTTTTTCGAACTTTAGCTATTGTGAGCGTACAAAAGTAGGTACATAGATTAAATATACGAACCCCAAAAAGGGCATAATATGACCTCTTTAAGGCAGGAAATCTGACAAAGCACAGCTCCTGCGTATCATCTATGAAAAAACATGCTGTTTTGCTGCTGATTGTCAACACTCCTACAAATGTCAGCCTCCTATACTTGCTGTGAGTAATTTACGTTCCGTTGCCTGATAATTGGAGACCACTTGGTATTCACACAGTGTGTGCGTGAGCCCAGAAGTAGTAAATAAGTAGCTTCCCATACAGCTATATGAGGATTGCTTTGCTTCTTATGATACCTGATACTGTATGTTTCGCACTCATTGATATTTCCCAGAACTTGGTCGTCATTGTTCAATACTAACAAGTGGAAAAATTGGTTTGTTTAAACAAATTGCACCATATGTACAGTAACTACTTGCAGTTGTGAGCCTACATTAGTGAAATAAGCACATACCCGAGAAGTTGACATTTCGGATATACTTGAGCAGCAGTGTGCCGTTGATGGATTCCATCTTGGAGCAGAGACCAACCTTTCCAGGACAGAGATCTCTGTGCATGTTATGCAGAGCATGAGCCATGGCATAAACTGCATCGATCACGAACTGAACCTTCCCCTCTTGTTCGTAGGAGGAATCTTTCCCGATCCGCTCGTGATCTGAAAGACAATTAACAAAACAAAAGTTACAACACTTGACATGGTGAACTAGTACTAAGAAATATGAGGTTATTTTACCTTTTACATGTCCCGTGTTTTGTTTCACCGGCTGAGTAATTTTGTTCTCAACAGTCAAAAAATTAAACTTTTGATATGAATAACATCATATTCAGAACAAAAACGCCTGCTTCACAATCAATCCAGAATGTCGAACAATGATTGCTGGATGTGTAAATCAAGCAAATGATAGCCTTTCAAGAGGCTTGATTGCTCAATTGTGAACCTCTCGTTTTTCCACCATGTTTAATTTATTTGGAGATTGACATTGAATTCAGCATTTTAACCACTAATTATACACTACTTCTTCAAGACATCAATCAAACAATCTCCACTCAAAAAAAATCCACAAATTGCCTTGTGCAGCCTTGTCTATTATGCTGTGTGAATCCTTGATCACACAATGATCATCTTTAGTGTTGCATATCCAATTCTTGTCTTTGAACACTGTGTTGCATAATTTCAAGAACAAAAGCTAAATAAAAATAGTCAAAAGCAAAGTTTGTCTTTAATATGAAACCATCTTAAGTTAAAATAAGGATCTTCTCATTTGTTTGTATGTCTTCATGTTTATTCCCATAAAGTCACATGGATACCTCCCAGTCAGCTGTAGTCAGGCCGTGTTTATATTGTAGTTACATGTATGGGACGGCCTTGTATATAAATCCGTTTTAGTCAAGGACTAGAGAAAAGAAGAATAACATACTCAATGCTTATTTGGATAAGTGTCCTTAGATCACGGTCATTCTGTGTCAATTTATGTGCAATGTGAGGCTATGAGTTAACCAAAGGGTGCTAACATTAGCTGCTAACACAACAATGCAGGCCACAGGCAATTGCACCCTGAGCAAAGGACAATTTTGTCCACCGCTTGCGCTTAATGGTGCTTGATTTTGGTGCGTTCTAATTTATAAGAGCGGAGGCTTCAGAATAGCGGAGGTGTCACCAAACAGCAGTTTGTTTTGGTTTAGTGCCGGTGCTCAAGGGCGACATCTACTGGATCAAAAAGTCGCACGTTCTTCCTTTAGCCCCTAAAGAGAAATGAATGCCACTGTATTAATCCTCGAAGGGAAATTCTGTTTACTTTTGTTTCATTTCATTGATTAAATAAAAGATAAACTTATTGTTCGTCGTTTCTTTGTAATTTAGTTTTTCTAAAATAATCGTAAATCAAGTTTTGTTTGAAAATAAAGTAGATCTTATTTTTAGCATATATCGCCCTGCCCTAGCTCAGTATGATAGAGTGGAAGACAGGCCTAATCATTCTACAGCATTAATGTAATTAGTTATGACGGGTGTATATTAGTCATAGCTGGGGTTGTTCTAAAGCCTCGAAAATGTGTGAACTGCCAACAAGGTTTCAATTAACAGCTTAATCCTTTCATTAGCCAAAGCTCTGCCAAACAGGCTGAGCAAAGATTGTGACAGCTGACACGGATACAGTTTCAAGTTCATACTTAAAAAGTAAGACGTGAATCAATGAATGATGTTAAGTCTTTCTATCAAGCAGAACTGCTAACATGGAGCTATATAGAGCTAAGAATCAAACAAGAGTCCCAACTCAATCTTTCGTCTTCCAGTGTTTGTGATCTGTCAGATTTGATTAAACAGGCCGCAAAAAAATTCACTCTCTAATAACTTGTTAATGACAATTATTCATTTTCATTATTGTTATCAAAGTATATCAGTGTAATCACTGTGAGGAGCGGGGGGGATGCCCCCTTGCACTCACAACATTGGTCATTAATCAACGCTTCAACAGCAAAATGAGTTTAAAACTCCATTAATGATGAAGCTGGCGACACAGAAATGTAAACACATCTTCATCACATTTTAAACTCACAGCGGTCCCTCAGTAGAATTAAAGATATTTCTATAAATGTGTTGTTATGTCTGAAAGAAGCTAGAAGAAACATTAACATACAGTAAAGGGACCCCAACTTTATGTCTGAATGGTAAGCTGTCTATACATTCAGTCCTGAAAATAGCAGCAGCAGTACTGGACGGAGCAACAGAGTCCGCTATATGACGCTATAATGAGAATATTTGCCTTTACATCAATGCTACGTGTGTTTCTGCGGAATCGCAATATCAACAATAGAGCTGAGAACAACAAACTGGCGTCCAGAAAACACAATGCAGCCGTTAAATTACGTGTGCGGCGATCAACACGTTGCTTTGTCTTTCTGAGGATGATTTGTTATTCGTTCGGTGCCTGCTTTGACGTACTGTTGATAAAGTGATTAATAATTAATAATACAATCGCTAATCCGTATAATGTGTTTAATTTTGAAATTGATCAGATGCTCTGTGCATTTCCTTGTCTGACTTCCTTTCCAGGTTGTAATATTCTGTCTGGCTTGACTTGGACCTGCAGCCTACTCCGTCGAAAAATAGACTCGCAGCGTATTTGAAACACAACAGAGCGTAGTGGCGCCGATGGGATGCTCGGGAGACGGACCGAGGCGTCCGCAGTACGTCATGTGTGGCGCTGACGTACTGCGGCGTATGTGTGAATCGGGGGGACTTTCACAGATAGATGATTTCAGAAATGCTACTTATTCCAGGTTTAAAAAAAGGACTGTTTTCTTTTTTACACATCAATCAGCCTGAATTTAAAAAAATACTAATTCCATGACAAACCCTAGTATAAGCATGAGAACTGTTGTGAAGAGCCGCATTTGATTGCTATCCACGCACTCCAAAGTGCATTGCTTTGACCAATTTAAGACTCTATTTGTATTTATCGTTAATATGCTTCTTTGTGTGCTATGAATATTACAATCTTACCATCTTACTTTATCACAGTGTCATTTCTTTGAATATGACAGATTGAGACACTTACAGCAGCCAAGTTTTGAAAGCATGTGAACAACAGAGCATCGCAAATGGATACCCCTCGGAAATGTGATTCATGTCGTAATCAGAAACAGTAAGGACAAGTGATTATTAGAGTTACAGAAGGCATTTTTATTCTTTGTGACAATATGTTAAGAGCCTATTAAAGTGAAACCAAAACACTTGACACCCTGTAATAGAGATTCAGCATCCACTCTGTAGAATGTAGAAGTCACTCAGCTGCCTTGTGCTTTGAACGCCGATGTTTTTTTTTTTTTTTTTTTTAGAATAATTAAATCTTCTGAATTTGAACTCTACTCAGCTCGTGTGGAAATGGAATAATTTGTGATACAGGGCCCTATTTCGTCGCTACCATTACAGCATAACTTGAAACAGTGTTCCTGAATAATCGCTCATGTCAATAGCACATTCTGTAGGAAAGTGGGACAGGTGACCTTAATCAATTTGGCGTGCTAATGGGGGCGTGATTGAGGGAAAATTGTCCTCACTCTGCTTTTTAATTACCAAACGGTTGTTGTACCTTTGACATTTTCTAATAATTAAACATAAATATATAATTAAAGTGTTCTGCTTACTGTCATCAAGGGTGCTCTATTTGACTTTTTCCTTTCAGTCTATTTAACATGCCGTGCTACTCAACAGAAGCATGTCACACAAGAACCACAACAAAAATGTAAACGGTGCATCCTTATCAGAAAACATCAAATGACATGAAGCAGAAGATAAGTGGAATCGTGTTTTATTTTTTCCCCACTTGCCTCCTCAAGATGTATGTGGCAGCCACTTCTTTTCTCAACAGCAGCACTTCATTTTAACAAGTGCTAGCTTTAAATAGATGAATAGTTTGTGTTTGTCTTGTTATTATCTATATGCTCCCCCACTGTTTGCTTGCTTGGAAGAGGCAATTTAACATCAGTGACAAGTCTGTGAATGTTTAAAGAGCTTGAATATCGCCAGTTATTCTGTAAATGTGTGCTGCAGGCAATGTGAGGCAGGGAGGCAGTCTGTCTGTTTTGTGGCCGTCACATTCTCTCTCATTTGAATCCACCCCCACCTCACACAAACACACAGTTTTACACATAAATATACCAAGACGTTTGGCTCATTCATGGTACGACGTCTCAGATGATTTTGCTGTTGGGTAACCACCAAAGCTGCTTTACAAAGTCAACATGTTTTGCTGAGGTCAGGCAGACCCTTGGTTGCCATCCTTTTTGGCATTTAACTCATCAACATTGAGCAGTACTTCCTGTAATTGCTTGTCATAGTATTCAGCCGTATGTAGTGTTAAATGAGCAGCTCATGAATAGGTGTAAGAATTCAGTATTTCAAACTAAAAGAATGAAAAAATAAGTCATATTATAGGTTAAACTAAATTAAGAAATACTGGGCTGAAGCAAGAATTCAAGTAGACATTTTTCAAAGTGGAATCAAAATGATTAAGTTCTTTCATAAGACTTCCTTCCTCCGGTTAGATGTGAGTATTAAACGCACAGAATGTCAATTCCGCCACTAAGATGACGTTGAGGCCAAAGGGGAATCAATGGAGTGATTCTTTTCTGTACTCCACCACCACCTCAATAAAAACGAACTCTGGGTTGACCGTAGTCAAGAATAATGTAAATAATACTTTGACGTAACATCCAGTGTTTCCACAGCAACGATGAATTGCGGAGGCTCTGTCACGGCGGGCCGCCACGACAAGACGCACCCTGTTACATTTATAAAATTATGGATTTCTCTGGCTGGTCGAACAGCTGCATGTCTCTCTGATCAGGCAGTTCCCCTGAGCTCATGGATCTTTAACAAAGTAGTGTCTTCAAAGTTAAGTTTTAGCAGATATCAACCTTCCAGGAAACGTGTAGAGATCCTAGAAAACCATCCATTTTCAGACACATAGTTGTTCAAAGGGTTAAATCCTCGCAAGTTACTTCATTGATTAACAACAGTTACCCAAATGTTTAGATGTGTTTACGAAGGTTAGCCAGTTAGACGTGTGGAAAGAAGCAACAATGAAGATGAAACCTTTCTTCTTTTTCTTTTTTCTTTTTCCCAGCGCTTTAGGTGTTTTCATCAAGGTAAACCCTCAGAATGTGAAAGAACACAGTGATCCGGCAGCTCCAGGTCACACTGTACACTTTTGCTTTCAATATTTCTTTGAATGGAGGCAAATCCTTTCCTTTGATTCGTGTCAGAGAGACGGAAAGAAGCCCTCATTCTATTACCCATGTACACTGTGATGTCTTTCTTTGTCATTCTGAACATTATAGACAATCTGTTCAATGATGTGCTAAGATGTGAGGGAGGACATGATGGTTCTTTCTTGGGAGTGAGTAGTTCACTTTGACCTAGTGGGTAAAAAGTGTTTTTAAATAATGGCATACTAAGGATACTTGATTTTTCCTGATAGAGTTGTGTGGAAAATAAGCCAACACATTCACAGTTTATAATCTGTACACTTAAGTCAACATCTTATATCCTTTCCTGAGCTGCATTGATCTTTGCAGACCAAATATATCAACAATTTTTGTGTTTGATTTTCGGTTAGATTAATTTCAAAAGGCCCCAAACATTTTGTGCTTCTGGCTCCAAAAATTGTTGTATTGTTAATTTAGCTTGATCTCAAATTAAAGTTAATATCTTTGATTTTAGGCTGCAACCTCAAAAGGGATAAGAGTTGTGGTTAATAGATGGATAGGTCTTTGAGATTTAGCCTGTTGCTAGGAATTAAGAAGCAGTAAGTCTGGGTTCTGGAAAAGTCATTTGTATTTTTCACTATTTCCTAAGGCTAAAAATTTATTAACTAAACTATTCATTAATAAACCTAAGTATCTACATAGGCTAGGATAGGATAGTCGATTTATCATTAGTTGCAGTGTTGTCATGTGTGTTTAAATTCTAAATCCAAGTTGTCTGATTTTAAAGATGCATACTTATTATTTTGATTTTTCTTATTTTTGATCTCAACATGTATTTCTTTCTAATTGCTATTGTAACAGTTATTGCTGGGTAAAGAATTGTGTCATCTGACTTTATGAAATGAAATAGCTGTTTTTATCTTGACTCACATAGGTTGACAGCTGTTATAAACCCCTCCCATTTTCTTATTCTAATTAAGAAGATGTGGTATCATTACTAGAGACAAAACATACACCCAGAGCCTTTTCATAATGGCTTCTAAATGAGGGTGAAATGTGGGTAAAGTGAATTAATTGTTGCAGCTGCGACATAAAGAACTGTGTTTTAACAAGAATTAGTTTGGAGAAATGTCCAGGCTAGTAATGACAAAAAACAAATTACATCCTAATGGCTATCATTATTGTCAATTAGGTATCACACTTTAATAAAACATCAGCTTGTCTGTTTTTCCCTTTAAACTTTGACATTTAAATTAGTTTTCAATCGATTTAAAGAGGTGTTGAACATTGTAAGTGTATGTGCGTCGTGTCCTTCATTTTCAGTGAAGACTGAATGTCATAATTGAGTAGGCATGTCAGCAGGTGCTCGTGTCTGTTAGCCTTGATGACTCATGTCTGCAGGGATAGAAAACAACAGAGTGACTCAAGCCAGTTTTTCACTCAAACTGTGAATCTCCACATGTACTGAATGTGACGTCGACAAGAAGCATTACACCTGCAGAGGCTGTCATGTCTGACAACAGGCCCGAGAGACAGACACATTTTAATGTTAAAGAATGCTGCATGATTGGAAAAATGTTCTACTGTCTAGTCTTCTTTCTAAAATGATTCAATTACAAGATGCAAAAATTAAACTTTCCTTAAAAGTAGTGCTTCCCAGGTAAAACAGGGGGCAATCTCCTGCCATGTTTTTATGCAAAAAGCATTTTCAACAAGGCAGATTTAAAGATTGCAGCTGTTTTCTCAACACAAAGTAAATGTGATTGATGTGTCAGCTCTGCTCATAACCAACAAACGCAGCTGTGATGAAAAGGAGAATCTCATACTACCTGACATCTTTTCTGTTATAAACAATTTGTCTCTCTTTGCACAAGTTCTCCTTTTGTATCAGTCAATTCTGATTCATTCTGCTCTGGAAAACAGGATCACGTTTTACGGTTCAGCAGCATGAAATAGTGCGATGTACAGTGAGCGCTCTGAGCAGAGAAAATAGCAAACTGGAGATTTGTTTGATTCTGCACAGCAACAGTCCCCATTTGGACCGGTGAGAAGACTTCTTCCTTTAGTATTTTATATATGAACTTCATGTGTAATTAGATACATTTCAGAGGATTTATGGGGTTTTGCTTACACTGATGTTGAAACCAAAACAAAAAAAAAACCTGCTTTTAGTGGTACTGAAAGAACTGAGAGAAAAGTGGCTGTGCCCTTTTATACCCCTGAAAGCTGCGTTTTCAAAGAAGAAACACAAGAAGAGTTCACTTGTATAAACGTTTTGATAAATGTGACCTAATGTAATGATTTGTTACACTTCAAATACAGAAATAAATAAATAATAAGGTTTTTGTGTCATAAAAGAAATTCACTCCACTCGAGCTATGAAGTACAGTAGAATGACTTAAAATCACATATTTTATAGAGCATGGTCTAGAACTTACCATATGTATAATTAATGAAATAACCTATAGTGTTATGCAGCTACATAAATGAAAATGGATTGATCCACCGACTAAATGACTCCTTTTTCGAATAGAATTGTTCATTCATATTTACATGCAGGCCTGTCCCGCTTTAGAATTTTCCACGAGGTACAAAACGGGTCTAGAATTGGGGCTCTAATAGGAGCCATTTTTTTCATTTAAGAGCCCTGAGGTAGTGTTGTAGTACTCAAAATCAGTCTTGGTCTAAAGAGCACTTTATGAAGGTCTCGTCTTGGAATCAAAATCATTTTTACCCGTTGTTGTCTCGGTCTCAGACTGGGTGGACTCCGGATTTTAAATCAAGACGGGTCAAAACCACCAATGACAGACTATTTTTCCATGTAATTACTGTGATTATACGGAAAACGCCCCTTTCTAAAACCACAAATAAAAAAAACAAATTTTTATCCCCCAGTTACAGCCGCAACCTTCAGTTGTTACGGGGTCAGGCAATCAATGGTCTTGGTTTTGTCTCAGTCTCGCCCTTCCTTGGTCTTGATCTTGACTGTCTCGATCCCTAAATGTCTGGTCTCAGGTATGTCTCGGTCTCGGTTAGTGACTTCAACACTACTCCAAGGTCCTTCTCGTGTTAAAGTCATGAAAATTGTATTTAAAGAAGTTTTCTTTGCAGAAACACAGTCCAAACACATTTCCTGAGCTTCATTTACCAGCACAGTTTAGTCCTTACCATGATCTCTATAAACACATTCTGCATTATGAAAATCTACAGGTGCTTGACCAGAATTTGCTATCAGAAGTCTTCTAGTTTCCATTTGTAGTTCATGTACTATCATCCACTAGTGTTTCAGTTGGCATTGACTGTACACAGGAAACCAGTCTAAGTGGAGTGCTAAAGGGCCGAACCCAATCCAGCGTAATGCAATCCTGGAACATATCACAACATTTTAGCTTTATTAGCTTTATCATTTTCTTTAAACAGATATCTGCATCCAGCTAACAATCTACTCCTTCATATCTCAACACCAACTCTTCGCTTCTGAAGCCGGGAGCTGGACTGTTGTCAAAGGCGATGCTCGAAAAAGAGAGTTTTGGCCTTCATCGCTAACTGCTACTTAACTTGAAACCCTGAGAAGTTAGTCAATACTGCAAGAGGCTATATTATTGTCAGACAATAGCTGATAGGTTCAGAGATTGGTCCTTATCCTCAAAGTCTTGTAACATTCAAACTGGAATAAAAAAAAAGGTTTGTAAACGGGTTTTCTTGGAGTAAAGTAACATATTGCTCTACACATATTATATTTTTATATATATATATATATATATATATATATATATATATATATATATATATACCTAAAAGTGATTTGTCTGACTCTTAGTTACAAGATTGTGTCCATCTAATTGTTGATCGTGGTCCTGGTCTCAATAACATACAGCTCTTGATGTCATTAATTTCAACGGCATTCAAACTGCATCCAAAAGAAAGGATCATAAATTTGAATCAACACTTCCCTCAAACAGTTCTAACAAAAAACTGGATGTTTTAGGATTTGTGAAGGTGGGATTTAATGGAGTTCTGTCTGCTTTTAGCTTGGTGCAACTTACAAATTGTCAGCTATATGTAATCCAACCAATATGTGAAGAATTAAAGTAAGCAGCTTTGGGCCTGTTTATGTACTCCTAATGGTATTTCTGCATTCTGGGGATGTATTCGCTGCAGAGAAATGACCTGTGAATCGGCTGTGACGATGTAGAATTGTCAACAAAGTAAATCCTGGCCTCTGGGGCAGCAGATACAAGAACAGTGTAAAAAAGTGTGACATTAGGAATTGAATTATACATCTGCACTCTGTGTTGTTTTCCTTTCTGTTTATGTCAGACACACTTTCATGTCCCAGTCCTGGAAAATGACTTGAAGAGGATACTTTAATAACAAATAAAGTCACAGGAACAACTAATTGGATTCTGAGAGAAAAAGTTTCTCTCACAACTGGTTTGTAACATTACGTTCTATATTTTGAACGCTCTACTTGTATGCTGTTGTATCGTGGCGAACAAACAGCAGATTGCGGACAGGAAAAGCTTGTGATTACAAAAGGAACAATAAGGAGCATTGAGATACTGGTGAAAGCCTGAGTGAAATGATTGAACCTCTTGCCCGTAAAAAATTACCGTGCCCTGGAGGCTACTCAGAGACAGAAAAGGACCTCTAACAATTTAGCTGAAGAGCAGACACCATGACAACTGATGAATACAGAAATAATTTAAGACTCCTGTTCTCCTGAAACCTTGAAATGTATGTGGTTGGAAGCATCTCTAGCCTGTGCCAAGGGACTCGCTGTTGTTAAGAGAAGTGACAATTAAATCTCTGCTTAATTGTTTAGTTCTGCCGGTTCACCGTTTATTGTACCAATTTAGAAAGTCTTTGATTGTGTTGGTGACATTTTAAGGTTGCAGTGTCCCGTATCAATCGGATTAGAGGCCAAGTGAATAATTAATGTATAAACAAAGCAACAATTCCAGTGGAAAAAAATGTCTATGAAGGTTTTCTTCCTTTTGATCTCCACTTAGTTTTGATTCTGACCTCAAAATATGAGAATGAAACAGTATATCATGTCCACTTGTAATATATGATAATGCTTTTCTTTCATTTTTTGACAACCACAATAGTGTGCAACAGTTGTAGTTAAATTGAAGCAATTTTGAGATTGAAGACTCTTTTTTTCTTCCAGAAATATATAGTTAATGGTAATAACTGTAAAATCCAGTGTGTAAGACGCACTTTTGATTCCTATTTATATCATCAAGAAAATTGTCTGCATCCTATGTACCTGTGCGACCAATATACCAGAGTAAAAAACTGAGGCACACACCGTTATTACGGTGAGTGCAGCCCGTCACCATCACATTATACACACGATGTGACACAATTGAAATTTCACTCCCATTAATTGTGTATTGCAAGCTGTTCTGGGAAACATGATGGTGACGAGGTCATAATGGGGCATTTAAAGCAAACTGTGGTATACAATTCAGTAAATCTAGCTTGTGGAGTGCTGGTATTATTATTGAAAGACTCCTCAATGAAAGTCAACGAGTGACCAGCGGATGTGGGCAGCACGTCTCAAGAGACGAGGGTCTGTACATCACATCTTTCACTGTAAGCTGAGAGGTCAACGAACATACTGTAGCTAGAAGGAGTGCAAAAAAAAACAGATGGTACCAAGAGAGCTGCACGTTGTGGATTACGCTGAACAAAATAGAAATTGTCACGCAAGAAGTCACCTTTTGTCTCACTGTGAGATCTCCACAATCAGACCACGTTTTATTAACCTGTGTAAATTATGTTCTGGATTTTACAGTACTTATTTAAAATCATTGAAGATAATTATCAACAAATACTCCCACCGACAGGGATGACAGCTTTTTCTGTTGCTGGGGTTATCACTCAGTTCTAACATCTATACTAAATAAACACCATTATGATTTTTATTGTATGCTCTGAATAGATGATATAACTTAAAAACAAAACTGCAAATTGATATTAGTAGACATAGATTTGTGGGACAACTGATGAACTTAATTTAATTAAGATTAAGATTTTACTTTATTGATCCCGCAAGGGGAAATTCTGTTTTTACACTCTGTAAGTCATGCAACACACACATGCACAAACAGGATCCTATGGAGAGATGTCAGAGTGACAGAGCTGCCCACAGCGGGCGCTCCTCAGCTGGTGGTCTGTGGGGGGGGTGCGGTGCCTTGCTCAAGGGCACCTCGGCAGTGCTCAGGAAGTGATCTGGCACCTCTCCATCTATCAGACCAACTTCCATATTTGGTCCGCAACGGGACTTTAACCGGCGACCCTCCGGTTCCCAACCCAGGTCCCTACAGACTGAGCTACTGCCGTTCATTGTGTTAGTTTAGCACTAGTGGATTAATTTGTAGTTGTTAATATCACATAATGCTGTTACATAATTGTGCTGCAACAGATTTTAACTATTGCATTAATGAATATTCCTGCAGTTAGCAAGACATGCTACAACACTTCTCTCATTTGCATTAAAGTATAAAGAAACATGGAAGTTCAACCTGCTCTTGAGGAAACAACGGGTCATGAAAGCTTTGGCATTCACTCTTTTAGACGTTATCACACTGCTCCTGTTTACTTTAATCTCTTCAGATACCAGACTCATACGAGTGTATGTGTGTTCATGGTTTTTGGAGGCATAAAGATAGAGAGCCCAGAGAACTGGCAGATTCGATGGTGTCTGTTTTTGTGCTGAACCATGCTCCCAACATGTACATGAGGCAGGAAAAAACCAGCCTGAACTACTTGAGATGCAGTGCAGCACAGCACAGTGGGATGGGAGACAGGCTGGGAGAACCTACTGATTTTAATGACCAGAAAGCTAGTTTGTAATGGGCCAGTTGGATTTACTATTGATTATATTTTGCGTGCATGCTGTGGCATAGTTTTGTGATTGCTATTGTCGCCCCTCTGCGAATTGAACCGGCCAACAGACGAATAAACGGAACATTAATTTATCTCGGGCGAAATTAGAGAATCCTTTCACTTATCCACATCAATTACACTTAACCTGAATTAGAGAAGCATGGTTGTCTTCTCCCTGATGACAAATACATTGACTAATGCATACCAAGCACACACACACACACACACACACACACATAATGTATTCACAAGAGAGACAATCAATATTCTTGGTCATTGATTGAGTGCTTTCCATTGACCCCGTGCCTTCTCTGCTGTTAAGTGTAGACTCACTTGTGCATTTTTTGATGCCAGATCCTTTCTTCACAGCGTGCCGGCTGAGCTTGCATTGAAAGTTATTCTCCCAGAACTCTGCAAACCAGATATTCCTCCTGTTGTTCTCCAGTGTCCGGCTGATGAAGTAGCGATCAAAACCTGAGAGAAATAAGACCCCGTTTGTAGAACACAATTCGAAGACATCGCTCTGTGCTCTGAGAAATGATATTGATTGACCTTTTTAAATATATAATGGATAAACATTAAAGTGATAAGCAGATGCATCAACAATGATATTATTAGTTATTTAGTGTCCCAAAAGCCTGAATACAGGAAAAAAATACATTTCTCATCTAAAAAACAAAAATAAATCAGTTTCTGCTTTTTGTAAGGTAAGGTTGGGAAATATGTAATAAATACCTTTGATAGATTGTCTCTTGGGCAGGATGGTTACAGCACCTTCTGCCATCTCCTCCTGGTTGAGTATTGGGGAGATTTTAGAGCCCCAGCTGTCTGAACCCACCCAGATGAAATGTCCAGTTTGGTTGGCCTTCTTAGCTGCTAGAAGGAGCCGCCTGTGGGACACAGAAGGAGAGCGATGTATAATTGAGCCATAAATTGTTGTGTTGTCAGAGTTTTGATCTATTTCATGCACATTCAGCAATGAGAACTCAGTTTAAATGCACCCTTAAGGAGAAGTGTAGCTGGTATTGAGGCGATCTCATGGCAAGAAATTTCTATTCTGAGTCTGTACAAAAAGCTGCAATGAGGCAGTTAAGTAGAATTGAAAAGCCACCATAGACACACTATCCATTCCCAGAGCAGTGGACGACTTCTTGGCTGTGGCAGAATGACACCCCTGCTACATTTGTCCAGGCTTGTTGCCAATGAAAGTAAGTTTGGGGAGCTATAAAAAAAACTGCCAGCAAGCTCTGCTGTAGCAGCAGAGTTTCATCAAGAAAGCTTGAGCACAGGAACATAAAATTTAAACACAGCCACCTGGTATGTGACGCATTATCAGCCTTCAAACTGTCCCAAAATAAACAGAGAGCATTATACTGTACTTAGAAAAGACAGGCATTTTTACCCTAAATGACACACGCCATCTTTATATCTCTTTGATACTTTGTTGTTGCATAAAGAAGGACACTATAACCTTGTAGAATAATCACTACAGAACTGGGCTAGCAGTGAGTCATCCAACTAACTTTATGTCGCTTTACCTTAGTTTGATTGGATTTCTGTTTGATTGGTAATGATTTTTCCTTCAGTCTGGTCTGAGTGAAATGAGCATTTCTAAAGATGCAATTTTGTTCTCCATGTAGGAAAAATGAAAGAAATAGACTTTCTTACATCAGGAGATTACATAAAGAGGACAAGACCAGACAGACAGACATTCTGAGGTGAAAGTAACACGTTGAGATGTAAAGTTGCAGTGTCTGGCATTGAAGACATCCATTTCCCTTCTACTTCTACTGCAGCCAGGTTGAGTTCTAAACATACATAATGTTTTTTAATGTTAAGATTTTACCCCAAAAAAACCTACTTACAGCCTTAATGGAAGTTGTTGTACCTGCCATTTTACATTAATAATCAATAAAATTTACCTTGAACATGACATCATTTGAATCATAATAACATTACGATACCTCTGGACCTTTGTCCAAAGTGTTTTGGTCACAATACTCTTTTCAAATGGACACAACAGATTGCACAATTAAGGGGCAGTTCATTTTTCTGACGGAGTGTCTCAGTTATTGACAGTGGAACTGGTGCAATCTGTCCCATTAAATGTCAGCAAGAAAAGAAAAGCAGACGCAAAGGAACACCACACTGCATACTGAAGGATATTTTCATTATATTTTGAAATCACTGCAGGAAACGTGTTCAAAACAGCTTTGTTAAAAGTCCACAGGGACAAAATCGAAGTTGATTAATACGCTCATTAACAAGTCCAACACATCTGCAGCAGAAACATTTCAAGATATGAATGTTTCATTTGGAGAATAAAGTTAAATGTTTACATTTCAGGGGACAGTTTACTGAAAATGACAAACATAATATGTGTTATTGTAAAATAATCAGCCTTGGGGAATTAAGTGTACACGTAATTATTCTTTTAGATCTAAGTTTGGGCTCATACCACTTAATGCCTTGAGACCCTGTTGTTTTCCGATAGTTCAGACAGAGTAAAGAAACATTTGTCTTACTCCTCATACTGCTGAAACTGTATATTTGTATGGTTGGTCAACTGTCACATTAAAGGTCTCCATCAGAACAGCTCAAGTCTCTTCCACTTTCTATGCAGACAATTTGGGTTCTCATTAAGCTGCTGCCAGCGAACACTTACTGGGTTCATGGATAGAGCTGCAGTCCCCCTGGCTTTCTGTAATTACTACATATCCACACTATTACCCGTTATCAGGACCGGATTAAGTCAATGAGCACTGGGACTTCTGCCCTGGTCATCATCCAGAGACCGCCCCAAAATCAATGCCCACTTCCACCAGGAATACACGTGTCCACTAAGGCTTTGCTGGGAAACATTTTCATTTACAAAACCACAACAGTGCTGTGTGTCAGTGGACCAATTAATTGATTCTTAATACAGACTGTGTCAGAATTTTCATCATATTTTTTTTAATTTAAATTTTAAAAAAAGTCCTTTTCTCACTGTGTCTTTTGTGAGTAAATTCTTAATGTGCTAAATAATTTGTATCTCAGGTTGTTGGTTACATCTTTTAAAGAAAGAAATGAAGTGGTATACAATGTATATCCTGAAGTGAAGAGCAACTACCTCTTGTTGATTTTAAGTACATTTGGATCATGAACTAAGTTAACTTCTACTGCTTCAAACTAATCATTCCCATGGATGAATTCCTTTGTTGCTTTAGATTACAATCATTTGGAGGTCTTAGTGTTTAGAGCAACTTTGGGACCCTGCAGAACCCCTGTGACACAAAAACAAGAATACACCCAAATATAATCATATTTGCCATTTCTGACTCATAAATATATCATGCAGGTAGCAGACTTTATTGTACAAGGAAAAGGCAAATGTATTTCTGTTTACACACAGGAGACATTTGTGACATTTTAATGCCAGCAGCAACAGCAGCCTCAAGTCACTGATGGAAATTGAACATTTAACACTTTAGGCATTAGCAGATTTGGAAGGTTCTATTTCTGCACTTATTAAAAGTGAAAGGAAGGGAATGGGAAAAAAAAAAACAACGTTATAAGTTAATACTTCTTCCTACTCCTTTTCTGGCTTGTAAGGTAATAAATGGCTTATGGATGACTCATGGTGACATGATAACTCAATAAGCCAATTAGGATTCTTTGCACTCACCTGATGTCGTCCTCGTTGGCAAATATAATGACCACTCTGGCATTTGGGTTCTCACTCAACCTGCGAATGATCTTGTCGAACTCTCCAGACTTTGGTTCACGTGGTATTTTCACTGACTGGGAAATGCACAGACCACCTGTTTAGAAGACATAAGAAAAACAATCAGGTCAGACAAAAGGAAAAAAAAAGTCTTTCTTCTTTTAAACATCCAAATAGATCATAAAAGGAAACATTTTACGTCAATTCGCAAGTCCCGGGTGTGTATCGCTTTGAAACTCTTGATCAACAGGAAAATCTTTTCTTCCTTCTTTCTTTTACCCACACAAATCTTTTTCCAACCTCTGCTCTTATTTCATGATAGATGAACTATTAAATGTGAACAGGTGCAATATTTCACACCATGAGGGATGCAAGGTATTAAAAAAAAAAACTTTCTTTGGACCACAAGGGGCAACTTTGAGGCATGGAGGCCCATCAATCCAGTTTATGTTCCTGCCAGGGAGACCATGGGAATTTGGTAGCATTTTGAGGAACATAAATTGTGTAATTGAAAACAGGTTCCATTTGTTCAGAGTCGTTTGTCTTATTGCATCGCTTGTTTCTCTTTGTGGAACCTTAAATCTGTGTGTAGAAATATGTAGATTTCAAAATGAAATCAGTCAAATGATGTTTAAATAGACCTATGGTATCGTCCAGTTATATTGATTGGGTTAGTTAGCTACACAAATTCCCCCCAGGTCACATTAATGGGAGGTCCTCTTAGAAAGACCTCAGTATTGAACACCAGTCTAAAGGCAGCAGGGGACGTCCCTTGGTTACCAACGAGGCTTTTCAAATCCCAGTGCAACATTTCAGGATAACTCTTTTGTCGCCCTGCCAAAATGCCACAGAGAGTATGTGCATGCTAATGAATTTCCCTTCCGTGACACAGTACAAAGCCGGCCCAATGCACAATCAATGCTAGAATAATACCCTCTAGTTCAGTCCATGGCGGGAAGACTCACACCATAAAACAAAGCCCCAGCACAGATACTAATAGATTGGAAAACTGGAAATATGAGTAAAAAAACAGAGGATGCCATTAAATTAACAATGTTGTTGGGCCGCTTTGCCCGCGGGTACAAAAAGTCACTTCTGGTTACGTCTGTGAAGAGCTTCAGTCAGTGGCCTGCACTATTGTTCCAATGGTACACAGTGTATGAATTTAATGATGTCTCTTTTTTTTTCCCTCAAACCGGCAATTTTGCTATTCCACTGGGGCTGTTGTTTCTCTGCGAAGGTTGCGTGTATAGGTTTCCTGTGGTCATGCATGTCACCGCTCGAACAAAACACTTTTGGCTTATACATTCACTTGACTGGTTAATGGATTAGCAGCTCCCTCACTGGAGGAAGAGACTCATACTACTTAGTGTGTACTGGCCCATATCAGTTGTTAGGGGATGTTTCCTTCTTCACTCAGGCAAGACATTATTTTTTTCCAGCACAGTCACTTCAAACCCCTGATTTATTTATTTTCTACTTTTAAAACCAAGTTGGTATCATAGTTCCTTAAGTCTAATATTCCGTAGTAAAGTGTAATTACAGTATTTAACAAAATGGACCAATCACAGCTAGTAAACAATATGATGAAAATAATATTCTGCATCATCATCTGATCATACACATTATATAGCACAGCCAGAGCATGATACAGTAAGACTGAGATTTCAAAGTGAGGTGAAAAGACATAGGCTGTATCCGAATTGCCAAGTACCTACTGAAGCTTTCAGTAGGCAGAAGGCAGTACCTACTATCCGTGCTGTATACTGTTAGTACCTACTATTCAGTAGGCAGATATTTGTCCCTACTTCGTCTGATTCATTCAGTATGGAAGTGTCGTCATTTACGTTACCCGAACCGGCCTCATTCACCCGTTTTTTTTTTTTTGTTTTTTTTGTTTAGCTTTATTCAAGAAGAGTAATGCACATATACAGTCAGGTAAACTAAAAACAATATCACAATGTAAATCAAGTAAAAGACAGATTAAATAACATACAGTACATAAGGAAAAGTACAAATGAAAGACAGTAATATACAGAATATCAAGTAAAATAAACCAATAAAGACACATTTAAATAGTGAAATGATTATTTAAATAGAGGGGGAAAGGTTTTATAATAATGCAGATATTTGTTATATTTTCTGTTGTTAATTAAAAGTAGTGATTTCAGACGGGATTTTAACTCTAGATTAAAAATTGATTCAATTAATCCACGCTCGTTTGTTTCGATTTGGAGGCAGATGTGAAGTGACGATTTACGTTTAATTTCGCACAGCATTGTGGGTGGTAAAATACAATTAATTTCCTGAAAGCACTCATCCGATCCATACTGCATGAAACCCGGAAGTTAGTATGCATACTGAAATGTTCAATATACTGAGGTGGACCCAAAAAATGCATACTGAATGACCACGAAAGTTCAGTATACTGAAACTCCGTACTGAAAAGTACGTACTGCCTACTGAACTGTGACAATTTGGAAAGGGCCTCAATCTAAACAAATGTTATTATGATTAAAATCCTTTTGCAGTCTGAATGTATAACTGTTATATATACATTACAGCATCAATTTATTTTCCTTTGTGCATATAATACTCTTTAAACCAAATCATGAAAAACCTCCCTGATGGTAAATGATGTTATCTACAGTATAATATCACTTTAAAGATGGTAACACTGTCTGCTGTGCTGTTGTTTGAGAAATGTAATTGCGAAACAGTCTTGAAAATAACAAACATTGTCTTTTTTTTTTTTTTTTTACCTGTAGATATACAGATTTGTGTTGCAGGCCTAATTTTGATAAGCCATTTTTGGGGTTTATGGGTAATTTTTCTATTTATGGCTAACTAAGGGAAAGGAACTGAAATAAAGAAAAAATAAATGAAGAGTTAAACTGAGTAACAGGTAAACACTGTATGACAACATGTAGAAAGCATATATTTGAGTAAAGTGTTTCACACGTCACAATGTTTGTGTGCCTATTTTACTGTCTACATCCTGGTGATTGTTGAGGCTTTGATTAGACTGAAGCAGAGGTTTATCCGTGTACCTCTCTGTGTCATTACACTTAAACCATCCAGGCTGGCACAGGGGAAATTTAGCACCAGCAGCTCTCTGCTCTCACAGACTCTATCAATCATTACTTTCTATGTCTTTGCCTCGCTGGTACTTCAGTCCCACATTCCCCTAACATCTGTTGTGAGGAAGCAGAGCACTCATCCTCTTCCTTTTCTTCTCTCCTCACATTAGCGGCAGCATTGCTTAACCTCCGCAGAGAATACCAGGAGGACCAGAGGGATGTGAGCCCGGCCTGTGGGAGCTGAGGCACACTAAAGGAGGAGGGGGCTCCATGGGGCCAGTGTTGTAACTCTGTTGGTTGTAGGGTAGACATGACAATTTGTTTCTATGTCAACACTATCCATTCACCCACACGTCCATACAAACAGTATCGGGTTCCTTTACTTTAGGGCCCAGATTGAAACTCAATGGCAGGAAGAAGCAACCGATATTGTATTATTTGCTTACAAATTGAATGTTTAAATGACTTTCAGCCTTAGTAAGCCGCCAAAAAATTACCATTTTTCATACAACGTAAGTAACTTTTAATTAGTCTTGGTTGTTGAAGTTGTTTCCTTTTACATAATCAATTTTTATTCATTTCAGCTAATGGAATCAGTGTCTCTGGAGGAATCCGATTTTCAATAAAACACTTCATCCATCCCACCAAATGTTGTTGTGTAAATAAAACAAGAAAGACAAATATGAAGCAATTAATTACAAAAGTGTAGTAGCCCAGAAAGCAGCAATGGCAAAACACCATTGTTTGTGTCTCCAGAGACATGAAGGACTGTGGGCTGATTAATTAAAGTTATATATCAAAATTACCTGGAAATTGTCTCTGATTAAAAACCACTGGCTTGTTTAATAGTCGACTAAACAACTGAATTGTAATTTAGGTTCAGCAAAGTGAAATATAAGTCAAAACACAAGTAAATTACCACATTTTTTTTGTTTGGTTAATTTCTTGATGATCTGTTGCAGTTTAACTAAAACCCCTAATAAATGATGTCATTTTTACTGCAGAGGTTTATCTACAAATGAAGTGAAACATCCTTTATTCTGCAGATCCTGCTTAAAAACTTAATGAGCAGTGTATTCATCTGCCAGCACTCATCCTGTACCGCTCCTAACATCTGAGAGATGTCTAAAAACCACCTCTAAAAATATCCGTTGCTGAGGAGACTGCGAGTCTCCTTTCTCATGTCTCTCATTGTGAGCTCCAGTCTCTGCTCTCCTAATAGCTCAAAACACTAATATTCCTGCTCATTTGACACCCATGGGAGCGACAGTGCTGCCATAAACATTAAATATTTCCCTGGCAGTGTGGCTGATTGCAGCACAGTTTCTGCGTTTGGTGGATAGCGGAGCAGGAGCACAGAAGCACGCAGGTATATAAATAGACTGTTTATTGGGATGCCCTCAGCTGAAATACCTACACAAGCTGGCTTAATGTGCAGCTGGAGACCATGATTAGGAATGAAAACACACAGAAGTGAAACTAATGTTGCTTCCACAGTAAAAATGGTCAATATTTTTCTATGGCTGCAGGCTTTAAAACGGTCACTTTATTCACCCTTAGATGAAAACATCAACACTTAAGCAACTGCTTCTTTTTTTCTGGCATGGCTGCAAATGATTTATTACTCAACAGATACAATCAGATAATAATTAGAAAGCCTGTTTGAGCCACACAGGGCTTTAAATTCCCATCTGCTTCCAACAGCAGTTGTTCCGCTGATCCATTGGTAGTCCAGGATATACTGTGTAGCTGCTGACCAGTAATCTGATTCATACCATAGCAGTGTTTCCCCTAGGTTTACAGCGTTGGAGGGGTGGGGACAAGCTGACATGCTGACACGGCGACACAAACACTTGAAGGAATCTTGGTGTCCCCCCCAATATAATGGTAGGGGAAACACTGCATAGTATGGGTTCTGATTGGCTGAGGGGTGTCAAGAATTTGAATTGGACACCTATGAAAAGTTCCGTTACAGTTCACCGTTCTATAACAAAGCACTGGCTATGTTGCAGCCATGTAAAATAAAACTGAAAACAAAAACTGTCCGAAATCACTCCCTATCGCCATTTTGCAGTGCTGTTCGAATTGAGCATGGTCATACCCTATATAGTCCACTCAATGTATCCCACAATGCATTTTGAAAAGTAGTGTATGAGCGATGGTCACTATGCGAGCAATATATACCATCATGCATTGCGGTTCAAAAGATTTTTACGAACGGAGAGAGGCGTTTGACTTGGCTGCTCTCTGACGGACGAGAGGAACGACCAGCATGAACACAGAAACTCAATAAAGTTCATATTCAGAGCGTTTTACTGAAATCTATGATCGGTTATAATAAAGATTGAAAGATCGTCAACTTTATTGATGTTAGTTTGTCCTAATGATGATGACAGACGAGAAACCAGAGTCTGTGAGCATAAGTATTTTAGTTTTGGTCCGAAAATATGTTTCGTTATGTAAAATTCAATATTTTATAAGTATTTATTATTTATTAATGTTTCGTGAAAATACACTCAGTATAATATGAGTTATCACGGAAATTCATGCTCTTATTTACCGCTGTTATTGATCCTCGGCCGTTGTTAAGCTGCGCCTTTCAGTTGCGCGACAACAGTGACGTCACTGTCAGCAGCCGGTGAGTGAGCGAATAGTGTCCGAAATGTTTTTTAATTTTGCTGAGTGAGTGCACTATGTAGTCCACTGCATTAAACTCACTATATAGTGAATAGGGAGTAGGGACTCATTCCCTACTCCCTATTCACTATATAGTGATTTCAGACACAGCCTGGGACTCAGTCAAATCCTCCCTTCACAATGTATACAACGCATGCATAAACTCACATCCAGTTATAACAATGAGGGACTTGAACATTTTTTTTTAGCCTTTTGGAGAATATGAAAACTTTGATGATTGAGATGTAGCTGAAAAAGAGGAAACTTTGAAAAATAGAGGAAGATTAACTTTGATTTCCAATAATGAGTTCAGATATTTGGAGCATCCTCCTCTGATAACCACATAAGGCACCTGTTGTGCACAGGCCGCAAGAAGTACACTGACTTTTTGACCTAACTTATACTATAGATAACATGAGTGATAATGGTAAATGGTACATGAACTTGCGCTTATACTGTATAGTGCTTTTCTAGTCTTCTGAAATGCTTTTTACACTGCAGGTCACACCTAGCCATTTACACCCATTCACACACTGATGGCAGAAACTGCTATCTAAAGTGTCAATCATTATTTACTCATGCATTCCTACACATTCACACGCCACTGCCCAAGTAGCAAAGCACCTTGGGGTTAAATGTCCTTCCCAAGGACATATCGACATGTGGCTAAACACATGATAACGCAGAACCAAATGTCAAATGTGCAGAAGGTGATGTGGATAGCATTCAAAAAAGTGTGATTCATCATATTAAATACCAAATGATTTATGCAAACCATTGGATCGGAACCCTGTGATAAACTGGCAACATATCCAATATTACTCTGCTTTTCACCAAATGCATGCTGGGACACGCTCAGGCCCCTGAGAGTGAGAAAAGTGGATAGATGGATGGAATTGATTTCAGGCAAGATAACAACAACAACAAGCATAGGTAAAATCTTGACTGTCCTTGGTAAAATGTTACCCCAGATGAACTGCAGGAAGTGTGCTGTGCTTTAATATCACTACATTATCTACAGATTGTTTTTTCACCTCTTTTTTTTTTTTTTTTTATAAAAATGTCTAAGTGTGATTGGGCATGAAACAGTGGGAGTCAAAAGAATAGGCTGAAATCATTAGGGGGAAACTGACCCTGAACAGAGAAGGTCCCGGTTTCCTCTCCTGTTTCAGCAAACCCCCTCATCCACTAAAGAGTCCCTGAGCAAGACACCGAAGCCCACACAGTCCGAGTCGCTGCTCTGTCACTGATGTTTTTGCTTTGACCTCACTGTGGAGGGCTGAGAGGATAAAATGAATTACTCCTCGGGGGATCAATTAAAGAATAATATCCCGTTATAATTATTACAGACTGCAAAGCTGCAAAGATACCCTACAGAGCTACAAAATTGAATCCCTTCCTGCAGTATTATGAGTATTGCATGGAAAAATGTAAAGACATGAACTGATCTGCTTCCTCCTGCGACATGGAGAGTAACCAGAATGGAACAAATGAAAATTGTGTTTTATTAGAACTTGCATCAAAATTGGGAAGAGATTAGGATTTATTTGAACTGCATGAATGTCTCTCAGAAGATAAATGATCCCAATTCCACCTATGTGCCATTGTAACTTGTCTTCATAGTGTGATGCATCTGGGTCATTTTCCACTTTTATGAGCTTCATCTACAACACTTGATCAATAGCAGCTATGTACAAATAGTATATTTGTTCTACTGTGTATATGTGTATCCTAATATAAGGCTAATTATAATCACAATATACAATACAATATAATCTTAGTGAGTCTACAGATGATTATCAGAGACCAGCTCTGGGTTGGATTATGCCACGAGGCCTGGATTCAATATTATGTGTACTGCTGGGAAAATAAGGTTGAACTGTGGTTAATGTGAGGTGGGTGGGAGTCATGTTTGTCCTCTCAGATATCCCTAAGCAGCACACAAACACATGCTCCCTGTCTGCCTTTGCTCTGCTAATGCAAATAAATAGATAGAGCAGATATACCTGAATAACAGAAATGTAGACCTGTGTGAACGTACATAAATTGCTATTAACTTGCATTTGCTGTTCCAATGGCAATGAGGATGATAACATCAATGTAACACTAATTTCATCATTTATTTTTAAACATTATACTGATGCATGCATCTTAGCATCTGATTAAAATGTTGTTAATCTGAACACATCACCATATTAAAAAGCCAACATATGAGGAGTTAGATTTAAGGTTAGGTTGGGTTGATTATCAAAATTTGCAAGAGCTGACCATTATGTCTTAAAATTGGGTCATTTGTCCAAGCATCAATTCAAAATCTCTTTTTTTATTATGATAAATGACAAACAAATGCAGCAGATTCTTATATTTCCGAGGCTTTGACAAATGATTGGCATTTCTGTTGAAAATTACAAAAGAAAAATCAAAATAATTTAGTTTGCAACAAGGTTTCGTTCAATGGACTTAATGATTAATCAATGTATTCGTGTTTCTCTTGGTACAACACAAATTAACCAATCTCCAAATGTCTCCAAATAATGTTGGATACAGTGGCTGGCTACATGTTGGCTGACTTAGGGGGTCTAATTTTTAACCTCAGTAAATTTCGGTCAACATCAACAAACCAGTAATCAGAGCGGAGAGCATATAATTTTTCCTATTTATTTATTCCTTTGATATCTGAAAGAGCTTCCCCTGTAAACTCGCTTTGCTGTGTTATTGGGGGAAAGTAGTGCTGCAGAATATTTTGGTTTCAAAGAAGCATAAGATGAAACAAAATGACAGGAAGCAATTTTCTGGCTTGCTGTGTAGTCATTTCTAATGGCTTTCAAATGTACTCATGGGGAGATGCTCTGAAGTTAATAAGAAAGACATCGGCATGGTAATGTTTAAAATTAGATCAGATTAAAGAAGACTGCCATTACTGGGATGCATCCTTCTGACAGTATATGTTTCTGTGTGCCACCATTTCTGATTAAAATGTAATTAAATACCTAAAACATATGTACAATAGAGTGTACTTACATTATTTTGTTCATCAACAAGCTTTTTTGTAATGGGATTATTACTTTTATACTGAACAATGATGTATCTCTAACTGAAAAGAGTTTCCAGAATTGTATGCTGCAGTTCAGTCCAGATGAAATCGGGAAAGGTCCAGCATTTTTGAAATATAAATGAATATTTTTTAAATTCTGAAGCTAACTTTCTCAGTGATGAATTCAGAAATGCCTGTATAGTTTTTGACCCTGTTAGATTCTGGATGTTTTACATTTTCGACTGACAGCTAAGCTGGTAAAAGGCGACTATGTGGGCAATGGAAAAAAAAAGCCCTGCATTGAAGTAATGCAAGTGGCTGCGTTGGCTGGGGTCAGATTGATTCATGTAGCAGTGTGACAATGAAAAATGATCCAAGATGTCCGGTTTGAGTAATAGATGCATCAGTTTGAAGGTTTATCACACGTTAAAAAAACAAAAAAAAACACTGGACTGCTGTTAAGATACCACAAGGAAGGGTGATACGAGATCATTTTGTCTTGTCATGTGCTGATTGTGAGATAGGCAGTAGAAATATGGTGTTCAAATTACAAAAATGTATAGTTGAGCCAGTTTCAGACATTTTGCGCAACAATTTCCTTTGAGCCTGTTCAAATGAACGAGGGATAAATCTGTCTTTGACACAATCTTACTGTAATGTGCAAGGGCTTACAGGCTAACAATTGTGTCACTGAAGAGGTGAAGCCACCTGATGTTAAATTAACAAATCATAAAGTTTTAAAGCCAGGTGTGACATTTTTATCTCAAAATGACATTCATCCATCCCAATAGTAAAAGTACACGTGACTTCATTACCTTCCATGTGAACTTCAGTTTATTAACAGAGGACATGGGGCAGTAATTATATCATTTGTCACAGAGGTTATGAGTGGAAATGTTTATTTCATTTTGACAAATTCCTTGCACCAAGAGCAGAAGCAATCAATTGGAAACTTACGACTTGCCCTTATTATCATAAATGTTTATAAAGGGAGCAATGAAGCAGCTGTAGTGCCCCCCAACAGGTGCTCTACTCTGGACTGGCTGCTAAATTGAGTGATATGAACTGCATGACTCTAATCTTTGTTCTCCGATATATGAAAAACTATCCACTCAAGCTTGTATTGATGACTCCACTAACAATCTGTGAAAGTATATATGAGAACACGAGAGGGTGAAAGTGGAGTCACTCTCTGGCCTCAGAGTTGATGGATCAACTGAAAGTATTTGTTGGCATGGCTATTTTCTTAAGCCAAATGGCAACCAGTCATGGTATTACATCTGTCAGCAACTCTGCTCTGATATCAGCTCGCTTTAATTCCCGAATGGAAGTGGACCCACTCTCTATTTATCCCCACAGCACGGGGGGGCTCAAGAAGGGCAAGAGGGCAGCAGGGACAGCACGTGTTATTGTGTTTATTCATGCCACACTTTTACTGCAATATGTTTCAAGCTGTAAATATGCACTGCGTCCCCAGCAGTGTATTTTTACTGACAGCACATTATCATTTTGAGGGATTTATTTAGAATGCAGGAATTTTGAATATTATGTTTTGAAGAAACATTGGGAGCTATTTTTACTTTTATCTTGAATCAAAATGAATACATACTTAACTAATTTTAGCAGAGAGCTGGGATTTGTTTTATAGCATTTTAAAGCAAACAATAAGATTGCATTGTGCCTTTTTTTTAATACAGTTGATTATATCACTCATCTAGAAACTTAACAGTGGAAAAATATAATAAAAGACTGTTTTGGCAGCATGCAGTTAATCACTTTGTTTGATAACTACGCTGCAGCAGCGGTTTCAGACATAAATAAAAATAAGCAAGTCTTCTTGCTGATAGTCCTGTTAGCCTTTGTCAAACATTTTAGACTTTTTCACAACCAGCTGAAAAATAAGACGAGAAATTTTGGTCTAACAGTCATCCCCTTATCCAGTGAAAGCCCATCCAGGATGCAGAGTGTTTATAAAGATTATTAATAACATACATTAAAAACAAGGAACTATAATGCTGAGAATCCACCTGTCATACATCCAGAAAACTCTCGTTTTTAATTGAACTTTTCCTTTAAATGTTATCTTTGAAACATTGTTGCAGCTGTTGAAACAGCACTTTCTATTTCCTACCATGACATCACATTAGAAACCATCATTTCTTCCCAGTGGTGTAAGCACAAATGATTTGTCTGTGTCTGAACAAGCTTAAGAAATCCAACACTGTCCTATTTTCCAGCAGCTGTAGAGTGAACTCAGCTGTGATAATCAGAACATTTTTGTACAAATGTTACAATTTGAGCTGCAGACACACTCAACATGTACAGACATTTAGTTAATGTTTTTTTTATTCTTAAGTAGAGAATAGTAACTGCATATCATTGTCGACCACTGAGCACTTTTAGCTGGAGAGCACGTTGACTATTCAGGTCCAAGATCCTGAATAAAAAATCTTCTTGAAAGCAGGTTCTGGGGCAACAATAAATTAGATTTCAGAATGACTGAGTGACATTTCACTTCTCAGTGCAAATGATTTATAAATCAAAGTCGGGCCTCTAAGCACTGTGAAATGAGCTTTTCCACACTGTTAAAATGACTCACCTGACATGCATGGGGCTTTCCTCTCACCGAGGAGAATCCACAAAGCAAAAGCTCTTAAAATGAAAATATTGGTAGACCTTAACTCAAGAGTTTAAACTGCTTCCAAGACAAACACTAATGTTGCTCTATAATCAGTTGTGGGCGTGGGTGAAGAGCGAGCTGCAGCAGGCATGAAATGAACATTCTCACGTTGCCAAAGAGCTGCAGAAAAGCTCCCTGCAGGTACATCTGATGTCAGACTGTCAGGCTCCATTTATTATCTTCAGCAGCTGGCATACATTTCTGACAATGGATGAGTGAAATGATGGTTGACATCCTGAATTTAAATCTCTGTTTACATCCCCTGGCACATCCCAATACTTTCTTTATCAGTGCTTTGGACGTGATAAATAGCTTCTTGGTGTTGTCGGCATTCTTCATTGTAACCCTGCTGATCCTGCCAACAGCAAGTTGTGTGTGGTCTCGGACAAAAGCTGGAGCGTTATAAATGGTCAGGAGTGTCTTTTTCTGTATTTAAAGGCTTTATATGCCTATATATTTTTTCATCCAGCAGATGTCGCGTTTGAGCACCAGCATGAAACCAAAACAACTCGCGGTGCATTGTTGTGTTAGCGATCTTTATTATCCTCGTATCTTCACACTGCATGTAAATTTACCTGAAATGAGTGTGATCTAGAAACGCAGTTAAGCAGTGAGTACAGTATGTTATTCTTCTTTTCTCTAGTTCCTCAATGAAACAACTTTTATTCGCGAGGGGAGGAGTTAGCCGTCGTCGCCGGCGATATAAACAAACTGAAGTTAGGACTCAGAAAACTCGGAAAACATCACAGACAGTGGGACTCTGGTGTAACACTCATTGTAGACAGTCATGACTCACAAAGTTATTTTCAGAGGATATACTTGATTTCTATTATATTTAAGAGTGAAAAATTGCATATAAAGCCTTTAACATGCTTCTCCAGATGGTCCCTACCAATTGGAATTTTGTTCTTTTTTGACTAAAAGTAACAATGCTGGCAAGATGTTTTTGTGTTAAATGATAAGCCAAAATGTATGTTACCTATTATAAAACTGGTTCTTATTTAGGACAATAAATGACATAGCTATAGAATTAAAACAACTTACAGCGGGTATAGTGATTAAATCAAGAGCACAGGTACAACTTTTACAACTCAGTCAAATGAGTTCACTGTTCATGTCTGCGGTTATGGTACCCCAGGCTAATTAATAGAAATCGTAATATCTGGCTGTACTAATCTAAATTGTATTGCTTAGCCTAAATTAGCAATCATCATCATGTAGTTCCCTTTCTGAATCAAGGTTTAGAATATAACTTAAGTGTAGGTAGCATCAATTCAGCAAATTTTAAACGTAAGAAACTCTTCGATCTTGGTTAGTACCAATGTTTGGCTTAGATTATTTGGAAAGGAGGGGGAATACAGAACCAAAGACTGTTGCCATAATCCCAGACAAGTGAGATAGGGTTTAAAACTGGACGGCGTCATGATTTCTATTTCTAACCAAGGAAACAAAGCCACTGATACCGTTGCCAACAAGTACTAGACATTGAAGTCCTTGAGGCTAATGTCAAGCAACATAAAACTAAAGAGGATATTAGCACTGACAGTTTGATAAACCTCCTGTTATTGTTTAAAAGCAGATGCTGACGGTTTTCACAAAAATGTTTTTGATCCCAGTGTGTGATGCACAATTGCTTTTGTAGTCGTTTTCATGTTCATGACTAGACAGAGGGATATCTGTGAAGAATCTCCTTTTTCGCATAATGCAGCCATGTTTTAGATTTGGTGAGGATTCTAAAACTTCCCAAGTCTGAACCCACACTGAAGAGCTGCAACATTTAGTTGACTAAAGGCATTACAAAAAGTTCTACTCTATTAGTAGGAAAATTATTTTTTGTAGGGCTTATGTAAAAGAGCTCTAAATTAGAGCATGAGTAACATCATTAGAAGACGATTAAAGTTTGTTTCTGGATTGGTTCACCCCATCGTGAAAAATGACCAAATATAATTCCCAGAATTGAATTTCAAGCACTTCTTTCAAGCAACAGACAAACAGCCTTTGCTCGAGCCTGTCCAAAATGTGCTGCACAAGCAGATTGCACCAAGGTTCACAGATGCCTCCTCAGCTGCAGCACGACCCAACTATCTGAAGGTTCATCCGTTTTGTGATGAAGTGTCTTCACCTTCAGTATTGCCTCTGGCAGGCCCCAGGACAGCTTCCTGCAGAGACCAGACCAGCCTTACTGGGCATATAATTTCTCCAAGAGACAAAAATGAACGATCCTTAAAAAAAAAAAAAAAAAAAGCTCCTCTTTGTTACACTGTAATTGTTCAAAAGTAAAAGTGCTCCAGGGCCTCAAAGCAGATCAGGATACCATTTTCCTTCAGTGAATTACATTAAGACTTTAAATAAAACAAATAAAAAAAACATCTTATTTGCACATGTAGGAGATAAGCTAACCTAATAAAAAATATACCAACCTAATATGTAACAGAAGAAAAAGATTACATATAATAACTCTGAAACTTTCAACGGAAGCAAAGCCACAGATTTAAGTTCTGTGTTCTGGGGGGAAAACTTTGTTAAATTCTGCCATTTAGTGTTGGCGAGCTTGTGTGACGTGATGGAGATAAAGCTCATTATGCAAATAGCAGATCTGTGGCAGAGTCTTGACAATCGTTCTCGCTCGGCACACCTGCAGCTGAAACCCTTCATTGGTTTTCAAACTGTCTGAGGAGCCGAGCTCCAGGTGGCTGAAATGAACATCAAGCAACCCTGGGAAGTGTAGCTGTGACAGTTTTAAAGATATGAAACCATTTGCAAAATGCTGCAAACTGCTAATCAAACAAGGTAATGAACACTTTCAAAAAAAAAGTCAGGTAATAAATAGGCAGAACAGCATAATGGTGTAAATGAAATACAGGTATATGAAGAGGTAATCATTCAAATGTTACTGTGCGGTAGGGGTTTTGTAATTCATTCCTTTTCTATATTTATTAAAAAACATGTCAGAATTTTTTTGGTTGTGTAGAGTTTGGTGCCCCCTATGGACCATTCACGTACCCATTATCTCTTTGGTTATTATGACCTGTGCATGTGTGTGCAGTGTTTTCTCTAACAGTCTCACCCTGCTTTCCTCAACAGTCAAATGAATCACCTATTAAGAACATGTATGGTGGGAAAAAAAACAATTGTATATATATGTGTATGTAGTTAATCATTTGGTCTGACACCTACCCCATGACAGCAGTAACATACATTAAACATTTGTGTATACATACAGTATAAATCATCTATCTTGTTGCTGATGGTATTGTAGCTCAAAAGGTATGAATATTAATTTCACTTTGTTTCATCACCAGCAAAATACTCCTTACTGGAGCTTTAAAATAACAGCAAAGGTTAAATCTGCAATGTGTGTATTCTCCTAAAGTGTGCTTTTAGTTTGACACACACGCACCTCAATTTGAACTTTTCTAGCTTTTTGTGCTCCATCAATTTTATTGAATGTGGCTGTTGAACGGGGGAACTTCTCTGTGGCATGTAGAATATCAGCAGGTGAGAGTGTTGGGGTAATAACAAAGACACAGGTGGTTGCACAAAGTAAATTCACTTAGCGTCTCTCTTAAACTCTCAGAAGCCCAGTGCTGCATTCATCAGGACTCAATGAGGCCTGCAGCAGGAGGAGCAGCTGTCTATGGGATACACAGGGATTTCCTGTGTTTGACATGTTGAGTCGAGGGGACATGAACTCCTACCTTCCTTTCTCTTTTTCTTCCCTTTGTGTCTTTCATGCTAAATATAATTAGAATAATGACGTACAATGGACAGGAAATGCTGTCAAAACTGCAAATTAGACACTAACACCTTATTTATTGAATTCTTGAGCTGTTCCGGCCTCTCTTTTCATTGTGGATGAATAAGTCTTCAAACTTGAAATCAATTTATTACCCAGACTCTAATACTTCGTCTCAGTAATTGTAATACCTTAATAATATCTTCAGTATCATAAATTAATAAGGAGAATTTGCATAATAGGTAATATGCCCGTAAAAGAACATTTAAAACTATTACAAAAAACTCTTCTTCTAACTACATTTTCACTCTGTGTCTGAGGTTAATGAGTATTCAAATCATTCCTCTTGACATTTCCCTCATGACAAAGGGTGCAGCACGCAACCCTCGTTTCTAACATTTGCATAATCTGCCTGTCATCCCTGTGCTGCTGTGTGCTTCCTTTGCCCTCCTCCTCTTCTTCAGCTGTCATTTAAAAGACAAAAAAAAAATCTGATTTACTTTATTTTGAAGTTTTTCATCCAACTAATCTTCAGTGGTATAAATTGTCAGCGTGCATGTTTTTGCAAATGAAATCACAAGAAACTAATTTTAAAGAAAATAGTCGTTCAGCTTCTTGAGGATTCATATTATAGGTCCACCTGAGCTAAATTCTTCCAACACCTTATTTTAAGAGTGTCACAACTTGACTCTGTAAAATCCTCTTAATTTGATTACATACTGGGATATAAAAGGATGGTAAGAAGTATCAACTGGAAATAAAATCCCACTTCTTTTCACACAAGGTGGGAAGAAAATCGCACGGCACTTCAGCCAGCATTACTGCAGAGGACCGTGCACTCTCTAATAAGGACACTGGAGGCACAGCAGCTTTTATTATACAGAAGAATAAACAGAATCAAAATCTACCGAGGGAGCAAAGACTTGAGCATCAAGGACAAGCTTGCATTTCAAGGGTGACAACAGCAAGACATCATGCTGCAAAACAGTTGTATCCCTCTTTTCCTGTAATCACTTCCCCTAATGATACAGTTTGAATCCTGCAGGGCCGTTTGACAGATTATATTCAAAGGGAATGACCCAAGTGAAATAATATGTCTGCTGTATTGCAATGATCACACCATTCTGGAGTCTTAAATTCAGCGTCTGGCAAAATTTGGAGAACACAAGCAAATTCTGTAGGTGGAGCTTGCATGGTACAGAATTAAACATTTATGTTTTTCTGTCCTTTTCTGCCCCTTCACTGCTGAGAATTCATTTACTGGATCTGCTGTGTCCTTGTCTGGTGAAAATATAAACCAATGAGGATGCAGTAGCACTCTTGCACTGACATTATAATTTGAAGTTGGAGAAATGTAATGAGTTTTGGTAGAACTACACTCTTTCCTAGATTGCCTCATTTTCATAAACAGTATTGAAACAGTAGCATATTTGATGCTGAAATAGCTTTGCACAATTTAAAATGACAGATTCTCTGACACACATTTTGAGTTTTGAAGGTTTGGTTTAAAATCAAGTATCCTCACAACCCTTGGATAGATTACTGTACAATTTGGTACAGCCATTGATGTGTCCACAGATGATCAATCCTTACATAATGGTGATTCTGAAATGATAATAATATGTTGTGATGCCATGCAGGACTTAAAGATGCATTCATCGAGAGATTTCAGAGTGAGGGGGCTGCACAGGGACTGGCCCTTCATGTAGTTGGGGGGTTGGTGCCTTGCTCAAGGACACCTCGGCAGTACTCAGGAAGTGCACTGACATCTCTCCAGCATCCAGCCCAATGTCAGAACTTGGTTGGGACTTGTACAGGGAAACCCCAAGTTTACAACCGATGTCCCAGCAGGCGGAGCTTCTGCCACCCCCTAAACTGAGCTATTGCCACCCCTGCTAATGACCTGCTCAATCATTAACAGTTTAACTTTCGCAAACAGGTAACTTATTACTCCATGATATTACATTATAAATACCCCCTGATAAAATCACTCAAAGTATGGTAAATATATTAGTTATTTCATAGTCAAAACAAACCCAGATACTTTGACAATGTTTGTCTGAAACAAGACAAAAGCATCAGCTTGCCAAAATTGTAAACCCATCAAGTGCTAAGAAGCCACTTGAACATGTTGACATGCACATTGTATGACTTTCCTTTTCAAAATAAAGATATTCCATTAATTTTAAATTACATATGTTGACGCCAATGCATCAAGGCATTGTTGTGCTCTGATTTATCACAGCTGATGAACAGAATTTAGAAAAAAAGCTGTTACAATTGGTTTTTGGTGCCTCAGACTGTGAAGAAAGTCTGGATGATTGAGGTGTGAAAAGACGCCTGAAATGAACACTGAAGGAGACTTTTTGTCAGGCATGCCATCTGTCATGAACACATTGTTTGTCATGAGCTTGAATATTCATAGGTACAACAGTTGAGCAACAAAAAAGCAGTATTTTAGGCAAATTTTCATAGTTCTTTTAACTCATCTTATTTCTGTTCATGTGCAATACCTAAAAAACAAAGAAACAAGCAACTAAGCTAAAGCATGCAAACCTTCAGATTTGTTAATTGTTATTCTCACCCTTCCCGCTTCCCACAAGGTCATGCTTTCTCTCACAGATATTCTAAGGGTTATTTGCAACCCTCCTCTGAGATAACGGTTTCCAGTCCACGCTACAGATACCTGAGTGCAGTAAGTCTGGTCAAATACTGTGCGAATGGCCAGCTTAATTCTGTTTCCACTTGAAAGCCCAGTGAGCTGGGTTTAAATGATATCACTTTCTCTAGCCAGGAGGACTTTGTGTCATCAAGTATCTAACACAACACCTCAACACCTAAACTACTCACCCAAACCCCATCCCAATAGACAAACATTCATCATTTATGAATTATTTCTGTCTTGCTAGAAGGCACACTGACAGTAAAACCAACTGGATATTCAAATGGTCAGAATACTTTTGAAATTCTGAAGAAAAGACCAACATATAAATGTGAGAATGCCCATCTATGAGTTTGGGTAAGCTGTGCATAGCACTGTCAAATGAATTTGACCAGAAGACTAAGCTGCAGTGTGTTGATGAGTGACCGTGCAAACCTGTGCTATGTGGGTCAGTCTGT
Organism: Labrus bergylta; assembly: GCF_963930695.1. NCBI lineage: Eukaryota > Metazoa > Chordata > Actinopteri > Labriformes > Labridae > Labrus > Labrus bergylta. The sequence continues at coordinate 9,081,506 of NC_089206.1, read as the reverse complement.
TTCTTCTTAGTTCTTGTTTTCAATGAGAAATATAAACAGTTCACCTCGATACAGCATAGCATCTCGATATTTAGCATGGTGATATTATACCGATTCATGGCCACCAAGTATCGATATTTTCATTACATTCATAGAAAATATGTTTTCTAATTTGTCATTGCTGAATGGGTTACTCAATTAATTTTGAACAAGTTGCATTGTTAAAAATGACTGCAATTGTACAGTCGTCCGTACATGTTTGTGTTCATTACGGCTCAATCAGACTGAAATACATATAGTTCAGATTGTGAGGTGCACTCTAGACTGTATAACTGTAGAAAAATAAAATAATACCAAACATTTAAAACTGATTTCTCAGCAAAAATGAAGAGTTTTAAATAACTTTGGATTATGCTGTTTGGGGATTTTGAATAAATATTAACTAAAAAGATGAATTATTTCATGACTTGCAAAGCAGTTACATTCTAATTTTAAGATGTTAATAAAAGTTGTCACGTCTCTGATATTTTTCATGAATTATTGAATTTGTTAAATTCTGTAGAAATCTAAATTATGTTTAATTTTTTCTTCTTCAGCCATTCAGAGTTAAGATGTGTTCACAAGTAGCTGCTCTGAAATAAACAACAACTGTGACTTTAGGTGGGCGAGTCTGCTGCTCAGTGTGGCCTTTGGGTGCTTAATGAGAAAGAGGTCACTTCAGATGTGGCTGTTTCATAATGTGAGCAGACGACTGCAGAGCCCATTAAGCAGCCAAATACCTGTGGCTTTGAATTCGACAGAGCTGCCTGTTTGTTCTCTCTGTCTCTTCTCGGGTATCAATCAAAGCGTCAACATGGGGACGTGGGAATAAACAACGCTTCAGCATGGAGAAAAGACAGACATATGTTTATGTTTTTCATTGTGAAAGGGAAATCAATAGTAAAGCTTTAAATACAAAGGATTCACAAACAGGCTAATTGACAGCTATTAGTCTAAGTGTTTGTTTATAGTCACTGAGAAAGCATGCAGTGTTTGTCTCGAAACAATGATATTACAAGTGTGTTTGACAGTTTTCAGCTGACATGCTATCTTTAACTGTCAGGCAGTCAAATCAAGTACCAGTGATATTTGAGAAATTGTTAGAAATGGGGCACTGGATGGTTTAGCAGTTAGTTTGAGAGCTTCATGTACCTGGGCTGTTGTCCTTGAAGCGGTGTGTCCCTTGTCCGAGTCTGACCTTTGAATCCTTTTTTCTGCACGTCATTCCACACTCTCTGACTATATCCACTGTCCTTCTCGACATCAGACATGTCACCTTAAATAAATGTCACCTTAAATAAATGAAGGAAATTCATTTTATAACCTCCTGAAATACTGAGAAAGAGATATTTTACTCTCTGTGCTAAGAAATTGAAAACCAGAGGCCTCCTTTTCTTGTAGTCTATACATCTCTTTAGTCATATTGAATATTAGGAAATCAAACCAGGCAGGGATGAGATTTAAAGACTCAAGCTGAAGGGTCAGTCAAACACGCCCTTTGGCAACACTATTTTACCTCTGCATGCCATCAATATCTACTGTGGCTCTGAGAGCTAAACATGCTGCAGTTGGTTTGTTGTGGTGTCTGTTGTTGGTTCTGTTTTGACATGTGACATGCATTTTTTTCAGCTTAATAAGGCAATTTCTTTTAAATGCATTTTTGCAATAAAGCTTGCTTTGAGATTTATGGTAGCCCAAAAGAAAGTTAAAAGAAAGAGAGTTAAATCATGAAATGATATCCAAACTATGTTAAATTACTCCTAAGAACAACATACCTCCAGTTAAATACAATTTGACTATTAATGTCAACAAGTATCCGGGGTATAGTCCATCAGTATTTAAAAAAAAAAAAAAAAAAGATAAATATTTTTGCTTTTGAGAATATTTTCCTAATTAATTTATACATCTACAATACAGGTTTTATTTGTGGAGTAACATCGCCCATACACTATGATTGAATCCAAACACAATGTACCATGGAAACCATCATGCTAAAAATACATGACATTATAACATGATGCAACACGCATGTTGCAATTTCCCTGGGTGCTTTCAAAACCTTTCTAATGAATCTATGTCATCAGAAGGCACCCTCTAATTCAGAAAGACATCACCAATGCAGTGAAATCTCTGACAAAGTAGAAGAGCTCTGTAGCTGGAGACAGCACAGGTGGAATAACGACATGTTTGCAGGGCTTTAGGCATTCATGACTCGGTTAGGGCTTGATTTAATGAAAGGCGCTGCTGATTTTAGGTTGGAAAGCTCTGGGGGCACCTTTAGGGAGCCTTCACCTGTTTCAGAGTGAGACATTTTAAGCAAAAGAAAACAGCAGCTCAAGAGACATCTATGTGTAGCAGGTGTGAGCAGACAGGTGACTGAGAGTTTCTAACTGCTTATAAGTTACTTTTGTCAAGTTTTCAATGTCACAAAAAAACAGCTTTGTTTTAATATGTTTATCACGACAATGAAAACCATATTCCAGTAGTTTTAAATCTTAGCCTATTCGACAAATTTTTGAGTCTGAAGGAAACTCTGGTCTGATTTAGTAATAGCTCCACAAAGCTTTGTGAATTTGTTTATCATGTCAGCCAAGAGCTGTGGTAATGGCTTCAGTGGTTGCAGTGTAATCCTTTAGGGCAACAGTTCACTGTTGTCATGATGCTTTATATTTCTTCTGTGATACACCTTGAATTTGCTTCTTTCTGAAATTGTCGTAGAGCACAAACTCTTAATAATCAGACAGACAATGCTATGTAAATACATTTGCCTTGCCTTTGGATCAAGCCTGTAACAATATTTTAGTATGCTTCCCGAAACATTATGGTTTGGATTTCAGAGTTCAGTTTATGCGCTAATTAAGCGCTTAAGAAAACAAGGCAGTCACACATGACAGTATTCAAACCCCAATCCAGGTGGCAGTAATGCTTGTAACTGTTTACTAACCGCTATTAAACAACAAACGAAGAAGAAACTGAAGCAAAAAAAAAACCCCAAAAAACACCTGCTTCTTTAAACCAGTTGTGTGGGGAAACTTTGTCATTGGAAACATGTTGATTATGTTAATGCATATAAGAAGGCAACACACAGAAGAAGGAATGAAACAAGCTTAACTTTAAAACATGAATTATCCTTTCGGTTCAAGTTTTCAAATTCCTATTTCATACAAGTCTTATTTTGTTATTTGAATCCTGACTTGTGTTTATTAGTCATTTAATGCATGACATTCACCAACTGTTAATGAATCGATTGTTATTCCTTTTCCATCTCTCTCTGTGTTTCGTTCCCTTAAATCAAATATTTAAACTGATTTAAATGCAAATTACAGCGAATGATAACGCCAACTAAAACTCACAAAATTGTTTTGTCTTTCAGTACCCAGAGCTCTTGTCCTATACATACACGTCTGTCTTTGTTTATGTAAATCTAGAAATTCAAAGCAATAATATACTGTATCTCCAGAATTGGGAATTTTAGAAGTCTGGCTCAGTTAGGCCTTAATTAGTTTTTAACATCAGCATCTTTAAAAGAAGAGCGAAAAATGAAACAATGTTCACACAAAAATATCTATCTGAAATGAAACTGCGGCTGTCTTGTTGGGCTCTGTTCCCCCTCAGTATGGACTGTAAGGCAAATAGGCAGCTGAGTTAAACAGACTCTGCAGGAGTAATCTGCTGCTGGTGCTTCTCCAGGAAGACTGGTGATGGGGCAGCAGCTAAAAGCTGGCAAAGAAGGAAGGGGACGCGGTGGCAGAGAGAGTACTGGACATGTCGTTAGTGATTAGATTCGGCTTCAGAAAGTGTCAAAGGTCAGGCTGAGCTCATGTGCTGGCAGCTCCTTGCTCCAAAAATGACTAGTATTCCTGACACTGTAAATGCTATATCCTTATGTTGCTTAAGGTTGGCTCAGTAGCCTCATTTTTCACACTGTCATCACATTAGATGAACAAATTCAGTTTCTTTTGGTTACAAAGTGTATCCATCAAATATTCTTACTTCCTGCAGATAACAGTTTGGAGCTTTGAACAAAGTCGTGTTTTCATATTAATCATATATGCTAAATTTACGCAGCATTTGGAATCAAATGCAATAAAGGGTATTGTATTCTATGGTTTGATATCCTATCATTTCGTATCCTATTGTAATACCATACTGTGTCACATTGTTTGTATGGTAACGTATTGACCATATCGTGTCATCGACACCACACACACACACACACACACATACACACACAATCTAAACAACCTTTTCCCATCAGGCCACAGAGACAGATCACTCACCTTCAGGACTAAGAGAGCCATGTCAAGCTTTGTGCCCACATCCATCAGACTCATGAACGGGCTATTCCTAGCACCACTCTTTTTAACCATTCGTAACATTACTCAGGACCTATTTTAAATATATTTCAAAGTTAACTTGAATGGTTATTCACTTTGAGGCCACCGTAAATCTTTTTGCTTTATTTATTGCTGACCTGTCATGCACCATTTGTTATGGCTTCAGGCTTTACTCACTCGGTACTCTTCGACTGCACTTTGGATGTTGAATGTGAAATGTGTGGTTTGTTTTTGTGCTGTGCTGTCATTCATGCAAACTCTAGATGCACTACTCAGTGATACTTTTTTCATACAACTGAAGTTCTTAACGGATAAAGAAAGTTGAAGTGAATTGAATAGTGTCGTTTTGTAGCCTATCGTGTCATATCTGAAACATTGTCATACAAAAACAGCCAGATACACCCGTCTTCTTTTAACTACGAGCTGGCTTTGTTGGATGGCTGTCAGTGTTTTTGGACTTTTAGCATAAACGTTTTGTATAGAACAAACGTTTGATTTATCAGTGACCTTTTCTTTTGATTGTTTCAGTGTCAGTGTTTTTACAGAAGTTAGCATTGAAGTGGCAAACTGGATAGATCAATGTGAAAGGTCATTTGTGTATTGACCACTTTTCAAGTTATCAGATATTCCTATTACAGGCTCTTTTTTTTGCCACTGGTTAGTTTTAACAACCTGTTACAGCTTCAGTTTGTAAAAGGCTCATGAAAAAATACATTAGTAAACTACTTAACACAAAAGTCCATCAATTCTAAGTGGGGGAAAAATACTAGATTCTAAATTGTTTGTCCAATCACAAAGAAACTATGTCAGTGGTGTCGACAAGGTCATTTTCACATCAGTCTAAATAAACTCCGGAATCATTAAAGCAATAATTGAAAAACTCACCATCCTCTCGAGACCTTTGGATAAAAGCGTCGACACCACTTTCTCCGTAGTTTCCCTCAGAGGCTACAGTGGAGACGTAGTTCCAGCGCATGGCTTTGACAATATCCACCATGGCCTGGGCCTGGTAGGTGTCTGGGGGAACCACCCTCGAGAAGAAGTCATAGCGGGTGTTATCACTCAGCTCGGGAGCTGTGGAGGCGTAGCTCACCTGAGGGATCTATGAGAACAGGAAAAAAAAAAAGAAAGCAAGAGATGTTGTTATACACCAGGAAATTTATAATATTCATACTTTGTGTAAAGAATTATTCATAGCACAGGAAGGTACCTTGCAGTATCATGCAATAAAAAAAACCCAACACAATTATAATGTGACACCTAACATCTGCTGGTATCTTAGCAGCACCCTGATTGTTATTTCCCCTCTACAGTTGGCACTCTGCTGCTTTAAATAGTCCTGATGATCACGGGCTTAGCAACAACACTTTCTGAGAAATATTTTCCACACCAGTCAAGCAACACTAATCTCTTCATGAATTCTCACTTCTCTCCAGCAAAAGATGATCTGCCTCCAGTGCTGCGATAATACCCAGAGTTCTAGTCAGAAATCACAAAGCAAATTATTGTTTAATGGGAAAGACTGGAAAACTATAAATATAACTAAGTAGTGTTACTTAGAACCGTTTGAAGACGAAGGGAACCAAGTAAGGTGAAATCTTGAAGGATAGAAGTCAAACTTGTTGAACTGAAATGACTTCAACCCAAAACAGTCACGGTAAGAAGTCCCAGCTGTAGATGGCGAGTGCAGTTTTCAGAGTTTCGGCTCGTCTTCACACACCGCTGTTATAAAAGGTTTAACTCCCTCTGTTCTTAGTTTCACCACAGAAGTCTGTGAGAATCCGCCTCCAGCAGGAAAATCTTAGTTGGTGTGTAATCTCAACTTTTGCTTGCTCAAGTTATTTCAGATTCATGGCTGTTCGAGCTTCTGTGATCTTCCTATGGCTTCTGTGCTGCACAGTTAGGAAGCTAACTGACCAGATTTAATGATGTTCCAATAACGTGTTTCATGGTTTCACTTCAAATATGGACACCCTTTTTTTTTTTGCTGATGCAATGGGGATTTTTTCTCTCTCTTGATTTCTCATGCTTGATATATTCAGACGGTAGATGTCGAAGGCAGAGTGGTAACTGCTTTAAACCAAAATAAGGTTTGACTGCATGAGTCAGTGGATGAACATGTTTTAATGTGCATATACTAGCGCTGTATTAAACGCTACTTGTCCATAAACAGCTCCCGCCATATAAACGATCTTAATCCAAGCGATAACAACACAACTTTTATACAAAACAATGAAATGAACACACAAAATAATGTGACTATTAAAAGAAGAGATTGTCGTATGACCAGCTCGTCGAGGCTATACCAGTCAAGGCAGGTCCACACAGTAGCACTATGCTAAGAAATATTGCTAATACTGCTTTATATAATCATGAGATTATCATTAAATTATCTCATCCCATGTTAGAAAAACCAGGGAATGATATCCACAAAAGGAGTCAAGGGTTGGACTCTTAATCGGGCTGCCCCTTATAGGACTATGGCCTCTATAAATGTCTCATGATCTACAGTAACCGCTGGGCCAAGTTGTGAAAATTGATATTTATATGTTTAAGTTTAAGAGTTGGGTATGATATCCTCAACACAGTTTTCATATAGTTTCATGTTAGACTCATTTCATTTTATTTCATTTTTTCCACCCTTCGCCCTCATTCATGTCCTTATTGAAGACTTTTTCTTTGTATTTCTGCAATATCTATTAGTCTCGTTAATACATGGAAGTGTTAACCAGAAAGTAACTTAACTGCTGTGTGTCTAAAAAGTCACTGAAGGATACCGTGTGCATTAGCATGTGATGCTGAGGCGTGACGCTGTGAACATACTAATACCCAAAAATCAGCAGTTTGCCAAAACCAACAGCCTGCGATTTTATTATGACTAACAGACAGAGGAATTGTTGCTCATCCCTCACAAACACGTTCTGTCATGGCACCTTAGTGTTGCTCCTATGATCTAAGAAACAGTGATAAACCTGCAGTATTTCAAAACAACATACATTTGCTACTGCTAAGAAGATGTGTGTCTTTTTTTTTTTTTTATGGTGTTTTATTTGGGGATTTAAAAATAACACAAGAAAGTTGCCCTCGCTCCCACATATAACATCCAACAGAGTTACATCAAAGTAAACTTTTCACACAAACACTCCAACTTTACCAATATTTGCTCCAGTAACTGCAGACACGCCGCTGTGGAGGTGATATGGTCCCCTCCTCTTTCCTTCACTTCACACAGCGGCGGTCTTTGATGTGGTCAGCTTTAGCAGCGCCATGATCCAACAACTACTGCGCTCCTCTGCTTGTCGCCGCGGCCTGTGTGAAGAGCACAGCTGTTCTGTCTGCACCCATGACCTACAGCTCTTAACAAGTCGTGTAACTCAACACCGACCTTCTTTTTGCACCAAGGATCCGCTGGGTGACGCCAGGACGAGGCCGTTGAGTCCAGCACTTCTAATGAACCTCCTCTTGTGTCATTTTATCGTAACATTTTTAGAGTTGTGCTTCGGTGCAGGCTTGGCTTGATAGGTAATGACTTGTGATGGGGCAAACATGACAGTCAAAAACAGCCTTGTTAACTCGATTCCCTTTCGGATAAGAAAAAAGCCAGAAATGGGAAATATGTGTGTGTGCTAATGGACCTTGGCCATGTTGCATGTCAGCCTCTTGGACTGATGACTCTCAGTTGTCCCAGGCTCTCCCACTGTGCCGTGTCCACACAGAGTTTCTGCGTTGGTTATCTTGTTTTGAGCTAAAATTGCTTGTGCAAATTGCACAGCTCCTTGAACTGTGTGCACTGGATGACACCGATGTTGGAGGCTGACATGCTTCTTGCACACGTTCCTGTGGGATGCACTATAGAGACACAGACCCTGACAGGGTGTGTGGCGTGTTTTGAGTCTGCACCCTGAGGACTGGCAGCGGTCAGCTGACTTGTTGATTTAACACCTGGCTGTGACAGCCGGCTGAGGTAAACCTGATCCCTACGTTTGCTCACTTTATTTCTGCGTTGGCAGTACACAGATCTTCTCTCCTTTTTACATCTGTGTTTCTCTCCCTGTTGGAAGCAGACAAAGTGTGAACTTGTTTTTTTTTTTTGGTGTTTCTTTTTGCAGTTCTTTGACGTCATAAGGTGAGATCTAGCAGAGTGAAATAAAAGTGTTGTACAAAAGTGTTTTGACAGTGTTAATGATGTCTTTTAGATTTAGATTCTTACACTGTTCCAGCACACAGCAGTAACCTATTTGCAGCAATACTTCACCCTTTAGAATCTGACCTTTCTGACTTATGCAAATTAGGTCTTAAAACATGATGTTTTAGCACATATATAAAAAAGTATATGGTGCACATCAGCTTATTGAAACTGCAGGTGAATGAATACTTTGTTCAGTCATTCTTTCCAGCTCCTGATTTTCAGGAATACATTTTGTACAGGTGATAACACATCGGAGACAATAGGCTTAGAACGTGAAAATAGTTAACAAAATATTTAGTTGTTTTTTTTGTCAGCAGAATCCTGCTAGGCTTAAAAAATATCCGAGTAAATGCTTCCCACTCTTCTTAAATCCCCCTCTCTTGTTGTGTGTTTTTAATTCTGCTGCTGTCATGTATTGTTTGGTGCTGCCGTGACGTGTCTAGTCCCATATCTGCCAAATAAGTGGGAGCTGCAGTGAAGCTTCCCTGTGTTGTATTTTTCACCTGAGGGATTTTCTCTGCTGCAACAATCACACAATTTCAGCATTCTGTCAAGAACCGGGACAGGCAGAGCTTATCGTGTTTGTGTTGGCGAGATTTCTTGCTCACTGGACTACACCGATAGTCCTGAACAGTGTGCTTCCTCTAATAGAACACAGTCACTTCTTAGCATTGACTCAAGAAATTAAATTCCACAGCAAAAGGCCGCCTCTGATCTCCTTTGGGAATCAAAAGAAACGGGGATTGGGAGGAAAAATAAAGATGCGATGTGTTTCTGTAAGGAGAATGTGGCGTGTGCAAGCAACAGAGAATATCTTGGCAGGGGTTCTGTGTACGAAGGCTGCTCTCAGCGGCAGAATTCAGGAGGCTCACTCTTCTCACAGCCAGATTCAGTGGTAAAGATCTTAGTAGGTTGTTCAAAAATGTTCTCGTGGCTGCTTTTCAGTGATGCTGTGTGCGCTTACCATCTGTTCAGGCTGAGAGTGAAGCAGTAGTGAGCTCCTTCACCCTCTCGCTTTATACAGAGTACACCAATAAAATGTGTTCCCCCGAAGTTTATGGAACTCTTTTCATATGCAGCCCCTCACTCCAGTAACATCCCTTTAATTGCTATTGGGCTTGGGAAATATGCTTAATTGCTGTGATGCGACTCTCAAGCAGATTTTTGATGCAGATTTAATGTTCAAATCACTTGCTTTAAATAACTGTGCCTATTTAAAAATTCAATGAGCTCATTTGGTACTGCATCAATGCCGGAGTAATGATGCTCATTAGAACTGTACAGAAATATTATACATCGGTACTGTTTGCAGGGGAAGAAGTATCAAAAGCTTTCATCAGGCTCTGGAAGTGTTTTAATATGTACTTCCTGCTAATAAGTTAGCATTGTGTTTTTAATCTGTGAAGACAGAAGGAAAAGGTGTTGCCTATAAAGTACCTGAGATGCAGCACTGTGTTTACTGCTCCTCGGGTGTTGAAATATCATCTAAAAGGAGAACATGTCATTTAGCTATAGCCATGAAGTGCCCAAGGCTGACAACTGCCGCCAGCAAATCCCATCCCTAAAAGGGATTGTCCAATCATAGTTTAGCAGCTGTTAGCAGGAACAGCCAGACACTCAAGTTTGGATTTCTTAAGCAGCATCCACAGGGCTGCAGTAAGAGACATCCTTGATATGTCCAGGCTTGTGTGGGTTAAGTCTATATTTCTTCAGCCTTAACACAAGCGCAAAACTGTGACAAATGACTCCAACAATGTGTTTGTCTAAGCTGCAAAATTAGCACCCAAGCTAACAGTCTAGTTGTTGCTTAGAATTCCTGCCAAAGATTTTGAGCGTATCATGAGCTAACTGCATTATTTTATCAGTTAACTGCATTCATTTATGGGATTGCAGGTTACATTAGTTGCCACTTTGTCAGCATGCTCAGCCTGTCTTGCCCTCTTTTTTGATTCTGGAAAGTTGACCCTCCAGCAGCTCCACTTGTTTCTCAACATGGTATTGAAGATTGACTTTAGATTATGTGTTTTCAGTTGAAAAATGAATGTTTTCATTTTAAATGCTGCGTTCTGAACAGATTTTCCTGGCAATTTGAGTCATTGGGCCATGCTTACTCATTGTGACACTCATCACAAGAATGAACAGAAGTTAATTGACATAAGACAAAGCTGACAGCGGGACAGAAACAGCAGCTGACTTTCTTAATAGGAAACAGCTGAATATACCTCTGGATGCTATCCGAGGTGAAGCCTCCAGTGAGTGAATCCCCACAGTGGGGATTAAGTTCAACAATGCTCTTCCTGGCATCAATTGATCAAACTATTGTGTTGTTAAGATTTTTTTCTATAAGCTACCTTACTTTCAGCAACTCAACAGTTTCTGTGTTTGTGTCATTGAGACACCTCACTTCTTCAAAGTAAAAGAAGTTTGTTTTCTTCACAGCTTGGCTTGACACTCTCACTAACTGCAGTCCCAATCTGCTGACTCATAAAGTGCATTGAGATCTTTCAACCCATTGTTACTGGGATCGATATGGTGAGACCAAAGTTAACAAAGCAAACTCTACACAGATTCTTGGGCCAACGATCAAACCCTGATCTGCCTTTTTGCAAGCTCTCACCAAGGCTTAATAGATGCTGAAAAACATTCCCTTTTTTTTTCCACACTTTGCAATCTCTCATATTTCTTCTGAATTACACGAAAGATTATCAGAAGATGATTATTATCATCCTATACTGTTTCTGTCAAAGCCACATAAAGCCCAACTCTCTTCTTAAATTCAGGAATTTGTCAAATATTTGTTCCACACTTATTTAAATGTTCATATTTATTTTAATGGTGTTTATATCCTCCATCTTTAAATACATGTATTCAGCTTTGCTCATGAAAGCTCAATTAAATTGGATTCATGACAACCACAGTGCCAACTCAAAAATCATTAAATGCCTATCTTGTAATTTCAGTATAAATCTTACCTTTTATATTTACGGTACTTGTCACTGAATAATCAATGTATCTTAATACTAAGTTAACCTGTGGCTGTCTAAGAAGAGCAGCAGGACCCATGCAACAGTCTCCCCCTTCACAAGAGACCATTTTACATAGCAGAGCAGAGACTTCGACTTTAGTGTTGTTTTATAAAATTCAATTGCTTATAGATTAAGGAGACTCTAAAGCCCCAGACAGACAGACACGCAGAAAGCATCAGACATAACTGTCAACAAATGCATCGATTGCTCTCAAAGGATGGAGGAACAACAGTAAGAGCTTTGTAAAAACTCTTTGGCTCTGCTCCCAGCTTCAGTCCACTGGCGACTCTCCTAAAGCAGGACAGAGATCTGCATGTAGACAAATCTCAATGCTTTGCAATGAAGAACAAACAAACTGAATGGGTGTCAGAAACCGGTCTCTAATTTCTACCTTTTGCTCTTTATCCCTCCTTCACTTTTCTATGAGTTCAAAAACTAGTAAAAAGTATAAAACACCAATCACAGCTTTTTTTTGCTACTTATACTGCAATGCAATGAGTCGCCTTGCATGGTCAAAAACTTTAAAGGTCATGCAAAGTACACCTGTTGGTGACGTGATACAAAATAAAGAGGTGTTGTATTAAAAACAGCTGCAGTGTCTGCTATGTAGGAAACAGCAAATGAGTTCCTGACCTGCATGGCTGAGGGTTTTAGTCAATCCATATCATTTTATTAGATACTCTGAGAGCATGCTGCATTTAAAGCATGTTTGTGAAAAGGAAACTGGTTGAAACTTTGAGTCAAGATTTATTTATTTTTTATGTATGTGTTCACAGATATTTGAAACGACAGCACTGATATTGTCTTCTGTAAAAGCCCTGCCTAACCATGCATATAACTTAACCATATTGCGTTCACATTAGACATCATTTAGTACCTTTGAAAGACTGAAATCTCTTGAGTTGGATTGGAAGATGTAGAGCCGTTATACTTCAACTCTACACCACAAAAAGATCCAGACAAACCGAGGATAAAATAGTGCATGGAATATTTGAAAGAAAAATAATTCTATTTGTCTGCAACCACATCTCCTGTCCATACAGCAACAAAGCAAGCTGAAACAAGCCACATAAAAAAATATGAAATCCAGAAAACCACATGAAAAGTAAATGCAACATGCTACATTTCAACATGTCTGTGCTCCCCTTTCCTCCTGCAGCCTTTGGCACTGATGCTTTTTAGATCTGTTTGACTGTTTGTTTTTCAGGGCTACATGTAGTCCAACGGACGAGGTAATCCCTAAATGCTGTATGCCAAATAAGGGTCTTAATCATCAGGATTTTATACATATTAAGTCGGACCTCCTTTGGATCTAACGGAGAAGTTTCAATCAAGACATCAAGTCAGAAAAAACTAAAGGTGGAAGATGTCTGATTGACCATTTATTGCATTCTGTTAGCTTAATATTAATGTGCGTTTAAAACTTTTATTACATCTGGAACTATGACTTCTCTTTTTCCTCGTCTTCACTGTTATTAAAGTTGGAACACTGCTTAATTATTTTGCAAGCAATTGAATTTTTTTATTTGACATGAGATGGGAGAAAATGTTCAGACGTAGGAAAAGTTCACTATGATTAGTTTTGAGACTTTAATTCATGACTGCTAAATATACGAGACAGCTGATATTCTCCAGAGTGTGCGCCTCTTAAATGGACACTTAACTCATATTAATTATACAATATATATAACGCATCTGTGTCCTTACTGTCGCTCATTATTTATATTTATGCTTTACATATTTTGGTCAATTTACTGCCCTTCCTGCAGATTAATAGTGGGTAGCATGATTGAACTAAGTTGTAAAACTGTCTTTAGCTATCACACAAGCTTTTCAAAACAATCTAAAATAATGCTGGTGTAGAAGAAAGTTCTGGATGAAGTGAATTTCTTCATCAGGAAAATTACTCTTGAAAGCTTTTCTTTTTAGCAGAGCAAGTGAAATATGTTTTTCTTTGGCATGCATTCACTTTAGATTTATGTAGAAGAGCACATTTACATGTTTTAGGGTTGGAACTGAATTGATTAATTGGGCAATGTTGTGTAGGCTCCACTTTCTTTCCAACACACCTAACAGCAGATTTGACTGATTTCATTCTGGAATGTGTCACGATGTGAAAACCAGTCAACACAACTGCTTTTGTCGTGGTTCGTTTATTCAACTCTTCCCTCACACACACACACAGACACACACACACACACACACACACGTGCCAAACCGCAGTGCACAGCAGTAGCCAGCAGCCATTTCAGCATTGTTACAGTTTGCATAAATCTCCGTATCTCTGGAAAAAAAGAGAACAGACAGGCAATACTGGATAAGAATTTATTTCCGTTTCTTGCAGGGGTGGGCTGTTCCGTTTCATTTGCAACCTTTTGTTACAAATAGGTGGCTCATTTTTCATACTTTGCCTCTGTGAAAACAAAACACAAACAAAACAGAAAAAAATGTTACAGCTGAATTAAATATTTGATGGGTTCTGGCACTTGTAGTTTATTCCCTGTTCAGAAAGCCGCTCTTTGCTGCTCCTGCACAGGTTTGTTATTCTATTTGTGAGGCTTTGGCAACCACTAATTTGGGCTGTGGCAACTGTGATTAATTATCTCATTAGAAATTGAATTATCTCTTACGTTAAACATGCAAATGATCTCCACGAAAGGTTGAGAGTGTTGAGAGATTTTGAACTGAATGACATTTGTGATTAATGAATCTCTGCATAAAGCATAATGCGCTTGTTTACCGCAACATTTGAGTGCAAGTTGTAAAAAGTGCAATTAAAGCATAGGTTGGACTGATCCTGCTTCTTGTTAGATTGAATTAGCATGAAAAGCCAGACAGAAGAAAAAAAAAAGTTGGTTGAGATCAAAAAACCTTTTGAAACTTTTGAAAGTACGGACATAAAATAAATCCCTATCCGTCTCAGGTGAGTGATGTTTTATCACGTCTTAGTGAGATATGAAATCCAGACTCTTGTAGAGAGCGCTGGGAGATTAAGAGGAGATGATTAAAATATGTGAAATGTAATGAAATGTCTGGATGTATTTTCAGTTAACACAATAGATCTCTCTTTTGTGTTCGCCCTCCTTGAACTGGTGCCCTCCTCTGTCTCCTCTCCTCAGGCAAAAGACGTTCTCTACCGCTTTGGTTAAAAAGACGTCAATGAAGGGAAAAGGAAACTCTCAGCAACGCCCTGGGATATGAATGGATTTAATATTTCTGGGGATGACTCAGAACAAGTCTTGCACGCAATGTCGGAATTCATACTTTATTCATCCGTCTAAAACCTCAAAAGTGTCGTAATCATCACGACATTGGTGGTCCACAAGACACGTTTAGCATATTGTGGTTCTGGTTGTTCCTGAATATGAACTTTAAATTCTTGAAATATTTTGCATTACATTTATTGCACTGCTTCAAACAAAAAAAAAGGAAAAGAAAAGGCACCGCCATTGTTGTTTGATGGTGCAGGAATTGAACCAATGACACAGCAGCAGGGAATATTTATTCCCCCTCTCGGCCAGATCACAACTTCTTTGTAATAATACGCCTGATTCATTCTTCTGTATCACTGATTTATGACCTAAAAGAAATCCAGCCGACACCAGTTCATTAAAGCTTTTGTGTTCACGCCTCCGCATTGTCGGCAGTAGCTATAAATATCATAAACAGGCGCTAATATTTGTAGACAGACGGCACTGTTATCGGTAAAACTGGTGATAACAGACTGTGAGAAGTGAGCTAATTAAAAGTGAAGAGTTCACAATATTCTCACTGTCTCTTCTGACCCTACACCATAGCCTGATGGGAAATATGTAAAGAATAAAAAACATCTTTCTCATAAGGAAATTGGCTGATTTTATATAATTTTACTTCAAATTGAACCACTTTAATTATAAACAGTAATAATCTAGATTAGAATATGTCTGCAGCAGGAGATGTGTTTGGCAGCATGACAAATAATATTTTAGTAACCCTTAGCCCTAATAGCAAACTCCCCAATATTTATATCCATTGCGTGTGTTTGTTTTTTTCCAGTCTGTTGATTTATTTTAGATTAGATTAGATAAACTTTATTGTCTGTCCCAACAGTCACACACAATTTTGGGTTAGAGGCAAGCGTGATGGTGGAATAATAACAAGAGTCATGATTAACACATTATTTCTGCTGCTGCACAAGATAATGTTAGTTTTATGGGAGCATGTGTGTTGTGCATTATATTGTTATAGTATGTTAGGTGAGCGATACCACTGATCATCAGTTTGGTGACTTAAAGGGGAAAAATACTAACAAACATGCACACTTGTCAAGCAATTAAATTTTGCTTGACAAGATGATGACCATTTTTTAATCATAAGAGAAAGTCTCCAGGTGGCAGTTTTAAGACTGCCTTAAAAGCTTTTATAGATATTCATAATGTCTAGATGATTAATCCTGAAGACTTTTGCCGTTTTCTTTTATTTCCTTTGGTGCCAGAAACGGGTTGAACTTTTCTATTGGTCCTTTCACCATTTACCTGATTGATTCAATTGGCAGAACATTTGGCTTAGACCATAAGTGTTTGAAATCAGAAAACTTTTGTGAATGCTTGCGTGCTTGCATTCCTGGTTCTAATTGAAAAATCTTAACTATTTTAGGGATTGCCACTCAAATTGGTAGAATACTCACCTACCCTTGTCTTGGTTGCTTTGATTTATGACTATATCTACAAAACTAACAATGTCCTCAAACCCTTCAGATGTTCCCCACACTGCGCCAATCAGCAAATGTTAAAAAACTAAAATACTAAACTTAAGAGCATTTTAACTGTTTGACATCCTAATGTTGGCATTGTCATTGCGAGCATGCTACCAAGGTAACACTGGCACTCAGCTCAAATAATTATTTGGTGTAAGCAGTTTGCCAGCACTGTTGACACTTAGTTTTAATATACACATTTACACGTAAATGGAATTTACATGGAATTAACACTGTTAGATTTCATTTCAAGGTCTGTTTTATTTTGTGTGCTGTCTTTGGAGTTACCTAGTCGTTGTTAAAAATACAACGTGCAGTCACTGCCATAAAAAACAGAATGCTTTTTTTTAATGCTTTTTTTCCCTTTGAAACCATCTGTTCATTTGAAAAGATGGACCCTATGAATAACTTTGAAATTCCACTTTGTCCGCTCTGTTAAAAAGGAGACAACTTTAATCTTCTCTAGAATTACTAAGGATGTCATAATCTAAAGTGATTGAGGATTCAGATAGGACTTTCCCCTGAAGGTGGACCACAGGGAGCCACTTGCTAAATTTTATATCATCCGCTCCATTTACAGAGGGTATGTCCCAAATCTTTTCTCTATCGCTCCTTCCTCCTTTCTCTCACTTACTCCGCTTCAGGAATCAAGTCGGGCGAGACGAAGCAAAGCCAGATGGGAGAGAGATAGAGAGGCTGTGTTAACTTATCTGCCTTAGCAAGAAAGATGAGGTGTCAATTAATAATGACTGTGCTTCTAAGAAGCCTCTAAAATAAACATTTGATTCAGCCTATATCAAGGTAAGTTCCCATCAACTTTGGCGCAACTCAACCTTAAAAAGGTATATGTGGAGATTCTTCATTTTAAATGGCTCGTTAAGGCATAGTCAGCCATATGTTTGAGTATACTAAACTAAAATAATACTCTAACTATTGCATGAAATCAGATATATCTGTATGCTTTATACCTAATTATATACATGCAATAGTTCTGGCTTAATGAACTGCAGTTTTTATTTGTACTCAATTAGGGCTTTCACACTTGTAGAAAACTCCTGATATTTCCAGGAGGAGCTGCATGTGTGACCGCAATGGCCAAATTTTTTTGTTCGGAGTTTCTCCTGCCAGCCTCCTTGTCATTTTTTCCACATCAAGTTGGAGTGAGCTGATGTGAGAACGCAGCAGGATATTATCTGGAGAATTCACCTCGAGCCAAAGGGAGTGGGGAGTGACGTTTATATACTCTGACTGCTGCAGGGTGCATAGAGTGTCTGCATGCGACCGGTATAATCTCTGTGCACGTAATTAAACTGCTGCATTACTTTTACTGTTCACCAGTATTTTGTTGAACATACATGCTGTTCATGTTGAACTACATGTAGCATTGATATAAATATTCTCATAATAGCATCGTATAGCAGACTCGGTTTCTACTCTGCTACTTCCGATTTTTTTTATTTTTTTTATGTCACTTCTTATCTCAGGAAACACCCCTCCAGTCTGACAGGGATAATCTCCAGCTGTGAGGAGCAGATGTGAACAGCCAGGTCAGGAGAATGTCCGGAGACAATGTCCTGCATATGTGAAAAGGGCTAACGTGTAGATAGTGAAATACAGTATACTGACTGAAATTAACACATTTTTAACAAACACAGCTTGTTTAATGGACTTTTGTTATTCATCTTCTACAAAAGTTGCTCAAAGGGTGACTGACCTTCTGTGTCAGTGCACACATGTGAGCAGACAATCTTGTATCCTTTTGTCTTCATTTGTCATGCACGCTGTGGGAAACTGTACCAGGCCAGGCTATGTGGGGATAGATGGAGCAGACACACCCTGGGGAGAATGCCCATGCAGTCCATTTAGGAGTCAAGTGCTATAACAGCTATAAATATTTGAATAGACGTAGAACCTTAAATAAACTGTCTTTCAGTCCATTTATATTCGCAGCGTCGCTTTCTGCTGCTTCGTCATTACAGTAAAGATACAGTAGTTTGATTTCATATTAAGCAACGTTTCAGGGGAATATATCAAAATAACGAACTTCTAAGTCTTCCATACCCAGCTAATGATCAGGAAGTATATCGGTTCAGAAATGTGTGCTTGTTCGAGCAGCGTTTTCTTCTCATTAGGCTTCCCAGCCTGCTTTGATCTGTCACTCTTTTCACCTTCAAAAATGTGTAAACATTTCAAAATGTGTCAGGGTGCTTTTCCCGTAGAGGAAGGAGGAATCTAAGGGGGGATCGAAAAGCTCATTTACAGCAGGGACTAAAGACAAATGGAGGTCAGAGAGAACAAATAACCAAATAAGAATGGGAGCAACATTGAATCCAGGTTGTAATGTGAAGACTTGTCCAAAGTAAACAAGGTAAACAAGTAATGGCGAGGCAGAAAATCTGAAATTGAACCCCCCTCTTTTATCAAGCCTGAAGTTAGGCTCAAGGACCTCTTAATGAAACTGTGTCAGCTGGGACATTTAAAACCTCAACAAAAACCCCAAACAAGGAAGGGCTCTATTTA
This sequence comes from Labrus bergylta, assembly GCF_963930695.1. Lineage (NCBI taxonomy): Eukaryota > Metazoa > Chordata > Actinopteri > Labriformes > Labridae > Labrus > Labrus bergylta. The sequence continues at coordinate 9,062,681 of NC_089206.1, read as the reverse complement.
ATTATTCCCATCAGCGGGGGAACTAGAATTTAAAACCCACACACATTTGCACCAGCAGGATCCGGCTTTAGGTGAGGTCAAATATAAGAGATGAGGTGAGGCAGCGTACGATATTTCCTGTGTTGATCTCATCAAAGATTTATGTCGACTTTACGCCTGACGCTGCAACTTTTAAATCCGTAAGGAACAAATGCAGCATAGGTTTGATCTAATTTAGTCGTGTGAATGTTGGAACGCTTACTGCAGGGGACTGACTCCCTGCTCCTTTAAGCTTTACATTCATTTGTGGTTGCTTTGCAGAGCTGTTACCTTAAACCTTTTGTGATCTGGGAGTTTGTGCACTTATTCTAGAGAAAATGGGTCGCTTTGTTTTTATTTAAATGTATCCCCATTGGAATTATGACCTGCTGCAGTGTGTAAAAGGTTACAAGGCGTATTTATCAGCTAAAAAAACATTTTTACACAGTGGTTCATGTGCTTTTAAATCCTTCTTTGAAACGACTTGTATTCACAATATGTCTTTGTCATAATCCACACCTAAATGCCCTGGAATTTACCCAGACTCACACTGCAAAGCTACTTAACAACAGAGGGGCTATTATATATTTATGAAGTTTTTCCACTTTTCCCCTCTTCCGCTTTCAACATACAAAAACAGCATCCATTTGCAGTTACGAAAGAGAATTCCTTCTGAGACACTAAACAGATGAATACAGTGGGAACAAAAACACTCTGAGGTCTTTTAAGGGAATGGCTTCAGCGGTGTACTCTCTCAGTTGTTGGAGTATTTGGTTGTGCTTTATTTCCATAAAATACCAATCAAATATTGTAACAGGATGAACTTAAAGTTTAGTTTCTGTGGACTAATAGGGAGCATGATGATCGGATGGTTTGTGAGTCCCATGATGCCATCACAGCTCTTTGTGGATGCTCAAGCAGTATTTTCTTGTTACTGTATTGCTAACTAACACTGAATCCATAAAAACCTGTTTGTAAATCTGATAAAATCCCCTCCTATGATGCAAAGAACATCCCAAACCCTCCTTTTTTGGCATCAATTTAAACATTTCTGTCTTTAAATCTGCATGTTATGGTAGGATGTTGGATGCTCCATTTTAATTAGTAATTCATCAGTGATCTGAACATCACAGCCTCTGCTCTTTGATCTGGATACAGATCATAAATGGTGATATGATAGAGAAGAAGAGAGAGCCAAGAATGAGTTTTTTTTCTGTATACTTTCAAGGTCTCCGGTTTCAACTGGTATTCTAATGGTTTTATTAACTGCTACTGTAATCTATTTTAACCCTTTGGCAGAATCTTATTACACCCTTAGTCAAAAACAAGCAGGCTCATGAATGCATTCTCTTTATATGATCTATGTGTCCTTGAAATACTCAAATCTCCACCAATGTGGCTTTCATTATAGTGTGTTTACTATGTAAGTAATTGTGTTAAGGCTCCTGCTGCACCTGAACAATAAAAACGATGATCTTTTTAAAGTCTTTTTAGAATGTCACAGAGGGATTAAACGTTAAGCTGAATCTCATTTTACTACAATTGTTTAGCCAATGAAAAATGTCATATAGCACCAGAAACAGGAGATCCACAAACTGAAAAGAGGTGCATGAGTGATTTGATTGAAAGCAGAGTAAACGCCTCCAACCAAACATGTATGCTGTGAAGTAAAACTATTATTACTATTTTCTCTTGTTTTTTATGACTACATGTAAATTACAGCACATTATATTCTTTGTAGAAAAGAGTGCTGTTGTTGAATTACAGTCCATCCTAGAAAATTGCAGTGAAATGCTTTGCTGGAGCTCAAGAAAAAGTGCTTCATTGAACATTCACCTGCCCTGTAAAAGACTGTGGTGCATTAGTTCTGTAGTAGACATGAGAGTATCTGATCATGTTGGCACTAGAATCCAGAGTTGACTGCAAAGACTCAGTCTCTGCGGGGTTCCAAAGAAATCATTACTTGTGAAAGGAATTCAGGAACAAACAATAGTTCAACAATGTACATATGAAAACCTTTTTTTTTCTCTCTCTATTCTGGGACTCCCATTCATGTGCCGACTGATCAATGTTGAACAAATGAACCATGAATGGATGTAACACACTCCCAGCAGCTCCTTACAAAGAACCATCGATCAGAGGCCGGTTTCATCGACCAAAAGATGCAACTACTTTGAACCCCAAATATTTTTATCCATTCAAAGTGAGCTCTCAGCATCCACAAAGTCATTACCTCTATTTTGGATGTGTATCATGCTTCTCCTTTGAACAAAATCAGATGGAGTCAATGCAAGAACCAAGGTTTCACAGCTGTCTGACTGATACTTTTTGTGCTCTCCACTCTCTCCTCTGCAACATGCAAATCTAGACAAATGATGCATCTTTCCACAGATGAACTATTCACACCTCCGGGGCATTTCCATTTCTGGGAGTACTCCCTAGCTCAGCAAAAAAAAGCAGCCGGGATATGGCTGTAAATAAGAAAGTGATGCAGAAACAGGGAGGAGGGATGAGGGCTAGTAGGCAACACAACCTTCTCTTTGCAAGACAGTTCATTAAACACCTTTCACAGCGCAGCTCGGCGCTACGCCTGGAATGAAAAGCAAGATAAAAGCTCATGCGGGTCAAGAGGTCAACTCTCAATTGAGGTCCGCTGATAAATGCTGAGGCAGGAGCAGGGATTGACCAGCCACACATGAAGAAAACAAGGGTTATCAGTGTCACGGGCTGTTTATCTAGGGAGCGCACTATCTTCACTGGAAAACAACATGTTCTCCACCTTGTTCTGTCGCTCATATCTTACCACTTAATAATAATGAAGAAGAATTTATGAATATCAATAATTTAGAGTAGGCAGCCTTCATTTAGTAAAATACATTCACAGCTACCTGTGCTGTTCTGGGATCATTTAATACTGTCAGAAAATGAAAGAAGAAAGAAAACGTAAGAGGGTCATCTGTCTTCCTTCAGGCTTCTTCTGGACCTCTTGTCAGGACACGGTAATTAAACGACTTCTTCTTAATGAGGAGTCACACAGCTGTAATGTCTAGTGCAGCGAATGTAGCCGTATACAGTAGATAAGCAGGCTGCAACTTTTGATGGACTTTTTGTGGGGCATACCACTGACAGAGAGGCAAATTAATGACCTCCCTGGAGAGAGGAACTGGTGTACGGGGAGGCTTATAAATAGAGCTATGGTATGATGGAAAGTCTATGATATGTGTGTGTGACTCCCGCTGATTCTAGACGACCCAGTAAGACAGGGGGAAAAAACTCTTCTTGGGTTGTAGCAGTGACGTGCCGTACATTTTTTTTTTACCTGGGCTCTCAGTGCTGTCCTACTGCAATTAAATCACCACCTGATAACCTCATTATGATGTCACAGCTAAAGGTTATTTTTTATTAACGTTGATAACCTCGCATTCATGATGAAACGGTAACACTGACAAGTGAACTACATCATGCAACACATGGCTAAACACCTATGAGGGCTACAAATAGTGATTATCACCTCTCACACAGTTATTCAGTTTCTTCATTCAACTTAGCCACTCCCTCTCTATCCTGCTGTCGGCCTCATTAGCCCTCAGAGTACATGAAGTCGTCATGACGGAGTCTAATCCCCAAAACGTTGCACATTTATTTCCTAAATTGTTCAATAAATAATTGCCATTCTTAATTAAGTCTCTTCTGATTGAAATGCCATAAAACCCCAAACGACCGATTTCAACAGGCTACGCACATTCCATCCAAACTGCCTGCGCTACAACACACATGCGACCAAACATGATTGAAAAGAAAACTCATTAAATCTTGTAAAGGCACAAAAAAGATACAAAACCCATTACACTCACAAAGTCTGTCCTTCTGCTAGTTGTGGAGCTCCGTTTCCCTGTACTCTGGTTTCAGCAAGCGTTTTCAAAAGCACCAGTGTACTTGTAAGTGTCCTGCCGTGCTTTGGTTTGGTGACAGTGTTAAGGCAATAGTTGGTAGGGGAATATGTTTCCTTCCCAGGAAGTTGTATCTGACAAGTGCCAACAGGTCCCGGATAACTGCTGTGCTAGCAATTAGCTAACCTGCTGTGGCAGTTTCCCAACGAGCCGCTGTTAAATGTCTATATATCATGATAACATCGCAATCTCTGGAACTGTGGAATGATCAGGCTTTATGCCCATTGATGTTTTCATTCGTGATCTGATCTGTTGACGGTTTAGAGGGGGAAAAAACAAACGCACCATTTGCAGACGCATATGGTGTACTCGAGTGTAATGCACATGCTGTTTGATAGCAAATCCATCAGTGTTGTTGTATTTCAAGCAGATTTTGATGACATGCTTCTCGCGCAAACAAAAGCTCCTTACACCATCCACCAATATGTGACTCAATTCCAAAAGTGTAAAAGAATCCAAAGTTAAGCAATCTTTGCCCGACACTTGTGAAGAATCAGTAAACTTGAAGGTGGAGGACAGAGACAAGGGGGCTGGGAGTTAATAGGAAAGTGATATGAGAGTCTCTTTTAAGTACCTCTGTGTGCACAACACAACTAAAGTGCCCCTGAAGAAAGGTTATCACATCAAATTTCCTCTGCCTTCTTTGGCGGGTAACAGCACGAGAGCTTTTCTGATATTCTTTAGCCATCATTATTTTGTATTTGTGGCTCACTAACAAGGTTCTGCACATAGTTAAAAGTAACAGGAGGTTTAATTTGTCTTCGACTGTGACTCTGCATCTTCACTCATCATATATTCAAAGCAATTTGTGAAGCAAGGTGTGTGTAACCATTTCTTCTTTTCTAATATCTTGTTTTATTTTGGCTACAATTATTGTGACAATATCCCGCCAGGCTTAATTCATTAAAAACACAAATGACAAGTAATTTGTATTGAAGTGGCGATTCTAAATTGGAGGAATGTAAACTAAAAAAGGCTTCTATGGTTAAAAAGTCAAGTGCACAGATTTCTTTTTTTTGTTTTGGTTCTGGGGAATTCATTATTTCGCCCTACATTTCCACGCATGAAAAATGTTCTACAGGAGTTGTTGGTCTGCCCTTACTTGAGCTAATATGACACATTGGAAAATACTGGCAATTTAGAGCAAGAGTGTGAGTGATTGCTCTGAAATAGGTGTTGTTTATATCATTCCTTAGTGTTGGATAGCAAATAGGAAAGCCTTCTTGGTGTATTTCCTGTAGTTTTTCGCGTGACTAGCGGTGGTCTGATTGTTTTACACCAAAGAATTACTGTTTCCTTCCAACATGCAGACATAAGGCAGGGAGAATTACCTTGTTTCATTTGTCTGCAGTTCTTAGGGCTTGTTACAGTGACTATTTTCACCTTCAGTGAATAAAGATAAGTGCTGTTACCATAATTTGGACATTAGTATCATCCAAATACAAGCCAAGTAATTAGTACAAAGATTCTACCTGCAGCACAAGAATCCTGTACTCTGTAAAGACATTGGAGCGTCTGTATACTGCAGATTATAAGGAGGAGCAAAAGAGCTCTAATGAAATCTGCTTTGTCTTTGATTAAACATTGCTCTGCTGAATATTTACCTGCCTAATATTGGAAGACCGGCGTATAGCACTTGCAACTCATTAAACATGACCTTTACTTCCAACCAAAATCAATCCCCCTCAAAGTCACAGACCCTGCCTTATCAATACTTCAGCCAAATTAAATGTGCCATCCAATCGAGAGGCCTTTTCGGTTTTCTAAAGATCCCAGCTCACCAACAAAGAGTCATTTAAATGAAGCCTTTCATTGTTCTGCTTTAGTTGATGGGTGCCATTCAAACATCATTATGTAATCAGTAAAGTTAAGAAAATAGAGCAAAGATGATCATCCAATGGTGTTTGAGCCTCTCTTATATATAACAGGTTTTTTCAAACTTTTTTAATGGTAGATGTGAGCAGGCTTAAAGCCCACAAAGCATCAGTGTGTTGTTTTTAGGATATAGATGACTATTTGGTGTGGGAGCCACATTTAGTGCCATTAAATATGAGAAATTGAAGGTTGACTCACGCTGCTCTGTATATTCTGTAAAGCAGGGTTATTAAACGCGAATGTTTTCATGAAAGCTCAAGCAATTGTATTTGGATTACTTTTGCTTTTGAAACATTTCCATCAGTAAACAGAAAATCTGCCCCAGAAATCAGAACCTATAATCCTGCCAGTCTTTTATAACCCGCTGATCCTTAATGGAGGAGACCTTTGTGTGAACCTCTGAACATTTTCCTCTCCCATATTTATTGCACCCATCTACACTTTAGCTAGTAATATCCCTTGATATGGTAATTGACTGCTGGTAAATATTTATCATGCAGCTGGATTGGCAAATTGCAATTTGAGAAAATCTATCTCTAAAAAAATCTCTTCAGCACAGCCACTAAATTCAACCTGCAGTTTATGGGCTGCACTGCATCTTTAAAAATCAGAAGACATTGAGGGATGTTTTCTGCCTGCCTTTTCATTCCTCTGTTGAAAATAACGATCTCATAAGGTGCAGTTCCCCTTCACACAAACCGTCTGTCTAGACTGATATCAAGGTGGCTTATAGCCTTGTCTCTGTGGAGGGAAGGAAACCTGAGCTCCTTGATGGGTAAACAGGGTTTATGTTTATGGTGACGCTTCACAAGCATCTGAAGATTCTTCTATCTGGGGGAGGTTAAGCATGAATAAAAAAAAGATTAACACATTGTAGCATTTATAAATGCATTTAAAGGTAATATATACATTTTGTAAAAAATAAATTGTTTTTTTCTGATCAAACTTAAGGATGCAAGAAAATGAAACGATGAAGTCAGGAGGTTTCATGCAAAAGAACAAAGATTTTCATTTTGTCTGGTCAGATGTCAGGCTACATGTTCACTTTATTTCCCCTCACTGTGATTCAATAATGTCTGGTTCTTATGTGGCTTGATCGCCAAGTTTTTAGGCTCTCAAAGAATGAACTGGCCACAGTAGCTTATGTATAGAAATTCAATCAATCAATATTTTTTTTATTTACAGAGCACCAAAAAAAGATATCTCACTACGCTTTGCATATGGAGCAGGTCTTTGTACCCCAAACATCAATCTGCCATATGCAAACATGGCAACAGTGGGAAGGAGAAACTTGCTTTGAACGGGCAAAAACCTCAAGCAAAACCAGACACATGATGAAAAGTTATCCTCTGCGATAGGATTGGCAATAACTGCTAATGGGGAAGACCTTTCCTGCTGTGTAGATCTTTGCTCCCCCTGTGGACAAAGCAGTACCCTTTATATCACTTTTGATCCTACTGTGTTGATTCGTCCTCAAGGGAGCTTGAGGCTGTTTTCCTTCAGCAAAGTAATGCTCTGCCCAAAGTATACAGCAATTACTCAGAAAGCATTAAAGCCTTTTAAGTACTGTACCTGCACATGCCTATGACGTCATCAGAGCTGTTTATGGTGCATTTCACATACTTATCGGATATCAATCTACTCAGCAAGTATCTCAGTCATGCTTTTCTGTCATCTATATCCCATTTGTGTGATGAAACACATCCCTTCCATTATCTCCACGCAGCTGTATCAGGTACTTTTGAGCTCTCTTGTGTTTGTCTACACTGAATTCATTTACCCAGTTCTTGATTATCCTCAGAAATATTTTTTTTTTTCCATTTTTGCTTTGGTCGACCTCTAAAACACGGATAAACACTTATCGCGAGAACTCGACATTTCATGAGGAGTAGAAGTGTGTGTTTTCTTGGGTGGAAGGAGCTCTTCTCCCTCAGGTTAGTTCATGTGCATCCTTCATGACACCTCCTGATTGACTGAGACCCAGTGAACACTAGTTCCCCTCCATCCAATAGGCTTTGATTACACACCTCCCCCAATCCCAAGACGTTTTTCACACATGCCTTCAGACAAGCACAGTCAAGTCAACTCAAATGCCGGCTGCTTTCACAGAGGAAATGGATATGAAGTGACTGAAATGGAGGATTCAGTGGCCATCAAACCATCTAAAAATCAAAACAACAACATTATACAGTACTGAGATACAATTGCAATGCTTATACCTAGCCATCATTATATTCCAAACAGAGAGAACTGTAAACATCTTCAGTGCCAGGAGAGTCTTACAAATAGAAAGCCAGTTAATCAATACGCTCCTTTGGCTCGGTTCTCCCTGGAGACGTAACTTATAGCTTGATGCTGAGGTGCTCAGAACATGCTGCACATATACTAGATATCGACAGCAGCCGCCTGTCTGGCTCTCATCCGACAGCAGATGATGCCATTCTTGGCAATGTTGTTATCTCAGCTTCTGAAAAAAACACATGTTCTGCTCATGCTCTGTGACATGTTTGGAACAGAGAACGTCAAGGATTAAATTGACTGTATTGGTTCTTTCTAAAAAGCTACTGGGGTTTTTGCTTGTTATGAAATATACTGAAATTAATACAGATACCTCTATATGACCTACAAGAGCAAACAAGACCATCAGGAAGAAGATTGTTTCTATAGTTACTTAATGCCTGTTAAAGCTTTGGGGTTGTTGTCAGACATATCCATTCACAGTGCAGATCAGAAGTGCCTTAGTTTACAACTTCTGCAGAAAAGATTGACAGTGACTGCTATGTCTGACAGATAGAAGGAAGCAGAAAGGTATTTTATTTTGGCAGAATTACTCACATGTTGTTGGAGGCTTTGTCCACAACGGTCCCCACAACACAAGTCAGTTCTTTACAGTTGCTTTAAAGAATGATTACACATTTTTTTGTCTCAGAATTAAATGTGCATGGCATTTTATTTATGGTGGGCTTAAACGTGTTGGATAAAACTGATAAAAACTTTCAAACAGAGGCAGTAAAGTGGTTCCCTCATGCACTTTTTCAAAATCACCTCTCTGTCACCTTAACTGACTGTTGCATCTTAGTTTATGAAGTGATGGAAGGGTTGCAGAGGGCTGCAGGAGAGAGAGAGACAGAGGAGGATAAAGTCTGCGGAGGAGTGTGTGGTCAGAGAGATCCCTCTATGGCTACAAAGAGCGATGACATGTTTGATTACATTTATGTTTGATTGAGTTCACTGCTCCCTTAAGCTAGCTTGGAGAAAATTAGATTTCCCCACCCAAAATATTACCCTGCATCTTTCCTCTGACCCATCCATCACGCTACTATACAGTTTACCGCTTTGCCAATTTTACAGATCCCATCAGGAAACTCTCTGCTTTACCTCATCTCCCCCCACCCCCAGCTCCTCCTCCTCCTCCTACACATTTCACTCATCTGCCCAAAGCAAGCCACCAAGACATAACAGTGATTACATTCCTTGAAAATCAATGAAATCATGCTCCGATTCCGACTCTCCACATGCTCCTGAACACTGCAGAACAAACACTCCTCTTTAATTATTCACATGGCACCATAAATTTCAGCTGTAACAAGAGGCTGCTGGGTTGCAGTAATACATTACGTTCTGCACTGTGCGGCAGCGATGTGTCACAGCATGGAAGCAGCACCCTGCTCGCGACAAATGGCAAGAAATGCAACGTGCCACTCATAATGGCTGTTGTTTATTATCATGAAGAGGTCGAAATGCCGAAACAAATATAAGAGAAAGAGACATGTGGTATTTTTTTTGTTTATTTTTTGTTTTCATGCTTTCACTTTTGCTTTTTGAACAGTGACAAAAGAAAGCAACGCAAAGAAAGAAAGCAAACATTTATTGCGTTTGATTGCATCAGCAGTATTTATATGCTCTGAAACTTTCAACCTTTTTTATACATATCCATCTGGCTCTGCAAGGACACCATTTTTGTTTTGCCTTTATTGCACTTTACAGCGCTTTGGCACTTGTACATGTCAGACGTGACCTCAGAAGTATCAATAAGACGACATCACACATTCTGTACCTGGTGTGTTCAGCCATGCTAGCACTCGTCGTTGCCAATCAGCGCTGTGTCATTTTTGGCTTTATCTCACTTTGGCAACATCTCCTCCTCTCAGCACAACGGGATCTATTTTATCGTTGCCCTCCAACATTAAACACTGTTATGTATTTGGCACCATTGTTGCTGTTTGATTGATAGTTTATTCTAGCTGTAATTAATCATCCCATATTGTTGCATTGTTGTTATATTACCATGCTGTATGTTTCTGCAGCAATCTGTGAAGTTATTTACCCCCTCTTGTAGAGAACACATGTTAATCAGAGTCACTTTAATCGTGACTATCATTTAATTATTTTCCAAACCTAATGGCCTACTAATTAAACACGGACGAATAAAGATTAAACTCTGCTTGAACATTTGTCTTGATTTTTTTTTTTAAATTGTTTTATTTGTCACCATCACAACATCTGTGTGCTTGTGGCCAAAACAGATGTGTAGTATTCAGTTTGTCATTTTACAGATTTCTTATTAATCTGCAAATTCATGCCATATGTCTTTTGAGCATACAGCCAGAGGGCTTTATGAAGCCAGCATGAAAGAGTTCAATCATAGGCAAAATAAAAAAAAAACAGCTGTCCAGGGAAAGGCCCATAGCATGTTGGGCTTGTGTCAGTGCTCTCAGTCATGTTGCCAGCCTTTACTTGACTCTGGTCTCTGTCATCTGATGCGTCTCTTTCCTCCCATAAAGCCGGATCCTGTTGATTACCTCGACATGAAGGACGTACATAAAAAACACATTAGTCTGGCTTATGGGTTTCTGTTCTTTGTGCGACTGCAGGCGGTGTGGAAGTCATTTTGACATTTAGCTTCCAAAGATTTTGCTTCACATGGCTGAAAAGGAGCCTAAAGAAAAAACCTTTGGCCCTTAGAGGATACGTTTCTGATGGATTTTTTAAATACAAGTTCACAGAAAAAAGCAGCAACCTATGTGGCTGGAAAATGAGGGTGAGTGCGTAAAACTGTAGTTCCTCAAATGGCCACTTGAGGCAGGCACCAAAAGTGAGGCAGTCCTTTAAATCCCCATGTAAACATGGCTGACTTCAAATCAGAAAATAAACATTTCCAAAAGCTTTATCTAAAACCCTTTCATGAGATCTACAGGCGGACTACATGTTTTAAAAACTCACTTGTTTGGATAAACTAAAAGCTTAAAGTTTGCCAAATTAGTGACAATGCTGCTTTGTACAGGTGAGTGCTGCCAGCTGTTTGCTGGGTGTCACCTCAACTAAACTTTACATCTTGTGTTTTTGTCGATGGTCCTTTGGGGGATTTTTCATGCTCTTATGGGGCGACTAATGCTGCTTGCTGTGCCATGAATTGTACCAAAACGTAAGTCAAAGAAGTCTGTGTTGCAGCTTTTTGTCGAGTGAAATTTTAATTTTATCTTATTTATTTATCAGCATTAATTAGCAGTCATTGGTGTCTGCCCATAATACCTGACTTGTCCACTCTTTCATTGTTAAATATTGAAAAATGTATGGTAGTCTCTGTGTGAGAGTAAAGATTGTTGTTAGTAACTAAACAGGAAAAGGATAATGTTGGGCTTTATGTACACTTTCATGCTAAATGACCAAAATAATATATATACTGAAGGTTGTTTCTTATGTTTCTGTCTTTGCACCACAGTTGAGTGGCGACTTTGAGTTTTGTAGTTTTTAGAGCCCCTTTACCTCCCTACAGCGGCTCAGTTTGGATCCTTTGATCAGGCATCAGATGAGGCTCCTTGGCTCTGCTAGAGATGCTCACAGATTGCCATCATATACAAACTCCCTCTGGACTACTTTGGGCAGGGGATTTGATTAGCTTATCATCTGTGTGGAGACCGCCATGCAAGGTTCTTTGATTCTATCTCAGTACAGCTACAGCCCTGGGTGTGAGTCTAGACGTCAGCAGCACAAGACACCGATGTGGAACAAGCAGATTCAGCTCACAAAGCTAGAATATGAAGGTAAAGCCGCTGTTCACATCTGATGTTCACACTTATATCAGGTCCTTAAATTAACCTGCCTTTATGCAGAAATAACACTGACATTTATTACTGAAAAAATATCTGAGTTCAGGGAGAAAACCAAGCCCACACAAGTATAATTTTGCAGGAATCAGCTGTAACATTATAACCCGCTCTATTAATCACATCCAATTCCTGTTCTGTTATTTACAGTTCTACGGAGGCGAAATAGCTCACACAAGACAGGGCTCGGTAAACAAATGACTCCAAATTATGCAATCCATCAATTCAAGAGGGACCTGCAAATACCAAGCCGTCACATCCAAATGAAAGCCATTAGTCTGCAGCGATCGGAGCCTCTGAATGCCTCCGACATAGACGACTTGCTGGAGTGCAGTCAGCACTTATTCTATTAATAACAGCAGTGATGGCACCTGCTACAAAATGGCACTGATCAAGGTCGTGGAGCTTACAGGTGTTCACTGTAACCTGTTACTCAGTCAGTATCAGAATACCATTCTACATACTAATTGTTACATACGTTCTAATTGTGCTGCAATAGAAAATAATCTCTCAATCAACTTTTTTCTAAATATGATTAAGCACTGTTGCTCAGTGCTTGCTCATGGTGGCAGCCCAACAAAAAAAAAGGCTTCCCTTTCACAGGCAAAACCAGACTCATTGGTGGGCCGCCATCTGCTGGGACTGTAAGGGCTGAAAATGTGAGAAAGAGTGAGAGACAGAAGAGAGAGATGGAAGCGGGCAAACAAATAAAGGAGAAAGGATAAAATAGATGTAAGTCTAATGTAGAGGTGGGAAAAAAAATGTTTCATTTAAAAATCGAGTTCCTTGTCTTCTGAGATTTTAAATGGATTCATAACATCCAAAAATCGTTTAGTTTGGCTATTCAGTCCCTCTGCTACTGTAAGTGCTAAGGCTAGCTCTTTAACTCAGTAGAATGCCAAATGGAGCAGCTAGAAATTCAGTCAGTCTCACTAATGACTGGATTATAACCTTAAGTATGTACTGATTCAAAAATAGACTTTGAATCCATGGATCTAGAATCATTTTGAATCCAAAATAGAATCGAATCATGACCCCAAGAATCGAAATCTAATCTAATCGAATCGTGTGACACCCAAAGATTCCCAGCCCTAGTCTAATGTAACTAATGACATCTATAATACTGACTATTATACTGAAAGTACTATTTTACTGATATTATAATATGTTTATAAAATAGTATTGGAAATGATTTTTTTGTGTGGTGAATTGAGTGCCTAAACCCAAAATGAAATGACCATTAATAAACAGCTTTTTTTTTTTTACAGCTCAGAATTTATCCACTTCATTAGTGAGTGTTTGCTGGATGCTGTCTGTATCTGTCACAGTAAAATGTCAACAGTACTCTGACTCACAGTCGCACACAGACATATTTGACTGTGTTTAAAGAAATCTAATTGCAGAAGTGAACATTAACATTTTGGAAGATGAAATATTCTGTACATCAAACCCACGTTTTAATCCCTCAGAGCATCCCTGTTAGCGTCAGACCACAGAAATAACAATCACCCAGCAATCCTCCCAACTGTACGTCTTCAGTATCTCCCGGGCTTCTCTGTTCGGTATCCTCTTCACCGTTTTTTGAGCTCCTTGTCTTACTGAGCTCCCATTTTTCTTTCCACATTGTTTGGTTTAATTATGTTATCTATATTTGTCTTGTCTGGATTTTTGTGTGCGCTGCAAAAGATAGACTCTTTGTTAAAGTAGGGCACCTCTCTCATTAGACACTCCCCGGAAAAAATAAAAAAAAAACTGCGAGAGGGTTTTGCACTTCATTATTATTCCTACCAACAAGAAAGTGCTCTTCTTTTTTCCTAAATGATTAAGCAGGTCCTCTCTGGTTCAGCGTATTTAACTGCAGCACTTTGAGATAGTTGTTTGGGAGCCATTAGTGGAGGAGGAGAAAAAAGTGGAGCTAACATTTAAACAAAAATGGAGCTCACTTAGCTGCATCGTGCTGTCTTTTTAACCGTGACTTTCTAGCACTTTTTTTTTTTTTTTATCACTTATGCAGTCTGTCATTCAGTCCATTTAGGTGAACAAACACAAGTGACAAAAGCTGTAATTACAACACAGAAGACTACAATAGAACATGCGCATGTTTGTTAAATGAGCAAACTACTGAAAGCCGCCTCCGAGTGATCCTAAAGTGTTACATAAAAAGAGAAAACAAGGGAAAGAGATAATTTGAATGGGATGGTAATATTTGAGGATTCTAATGTGAGTGTTGCATCGTGTTTTAATGAAACCAAGGAGAGGAGGCCTTTTTTTTTTTTTCCAATTCTTCATATTTCTGTCTTTGCATGAACCAGTCACGCTAAGAGAACATTGTAGCAACCACACAGTCTCTGAATGTGTGACTGTACATTGTAGGGGTTGTATGTAGGATCACTTGATGTATTGTAGAATAATGAATGTCTGTTATAGGAGGGATTGAGAAGTATGTTCTTGTACATGTACTTTACAAGAACATCCTTCACAGAAATTTTCCATGAAACTAACTCAAATATTTGGACAAGATAGACAGCCAAGTAAAGGTGACACCATTGACTGTTCTGCTACTCACACACTGTGAGTTTTAATGGGAGTTGATTATACTGTATATGTTCAATTCAAAAAGTTTCCAACTGCTAAAAGTATGTGCCAAATTCTAGTCTATTCCAAATTGTAGTAAATATGAAAAGTCATACCAAGAAACAGGTTAATTTTGATTAAAAGGGCCAATGATAGAAATGCCAAATTGCCAAAATTACTGAAGTTATACAACACTTTTGTCACTACAATGATCCCAGATACGAATGAGGTCTAGACGAAGCTGTAAAAGTCTTTCTTGATAATGAACCGCTGTCTCAGAGAAGAATTGTTCCTCACCTCTCTATATATGTGTGCTCTGAAAGTTACAAATATCCAAGCCATAAAGTTTGGGGAAGGATTAGTTTGTTATCCTGGATGTCCTTTAAAGATTCTGCTTTTGCTGGAGAAGTATTGAGCCACAGGGCATTGTGGGATACATTCCTAGAGCCAAGGCCTTACAGTTACTCTTTGCGGGACTTCGACTTCACACAGCGGCACCGAGGGCTACGCAGACTGGCTGTGGGATCAAAGCAACACAGTGTCAAACCAGGCTCCAGGACATTTGTTTCCTAAGCCACATATCCCGAGCATAACCGAGCTAATGGGACTTCCCAGGGGAGAATCATGTGAATTTGACAACCTCTAAACGATGGGAGTAGCAGGGCCTCTGCACTGCCGTCTGAAGGGTTTAGATCTCGGCTCTACGAGAGATTTAAATTTCAGCAACTTGCCGACTCGAAGACTTTCCTGAGTAGCTGTTGCTGTTATCTGAACTCTTCTGGTAACACCCCCTGTGACTGTGATCTTCATTTTTTTTCATCACTCTATGAAACATAAGGTCTTCCAGCAAATTTATAGATAGGAACATCCCGGGGGCAGATGAAATGAAGAGCATGCATTCATTTCCTTTTGATATGGTATCAGTGTAGTTATCTGAGTGACAGATCCTGTTATAAACGAGTACTGCGGGTAGATTAAATGATACAATATATGCTATAATATCCCCTGCTGCAAAGAATCCCACATGCAGTGTGTATCACTCCTCCATACTTTCCTCTATATTGGGCACATCGACTTATACACGACAGTTCACATTAAGTAGACATCAAGAGAAGCCTTTAAATATGCATGGATTTCAGGAACAACCATCCTTAGGGGATTAAAGTTTGGACATTATTTATGTGCTAAAATTAAAGTTCATAAAGAGAAGATTATGATAAAGTAAAAACATCCAGTTATCCCTGAGTCCACTTTGCCAGACTCCATCATTATGCAGAGGTCAGAGGAAAATGGCAGGACCTTTACTATCAAGAAGTCCATTAGGTAGTCAGAGAGAGCTCTGTACAAAGTGCACGGAAAGGCATTTTAAGCTCAAAGTCCTGAGATCGAAGTGATTGATGGTATGGAGATTTGGTTAAGTCGCATTTGTTGCATCTTATTTCCAGTATTTGCTATGCAACTGCTGTTTCACTGGCTTATGTAACTTATGTATTGTCACTTTATGTATATACCACTGTCTATTACCACTTCTGGGCATTCTTATTTACACTGATATGTTTCAATGTCATATGAATTCTCCAAGCAATTCCACTTGGCTCCATATGACTATTAAAATGAAATGTGTGGTGATTAGTTTATAATATATATTATATTTTACTGCTAATACTCGAAACTTAAGTCTAGGGATGTAGAACTCGAAATCGGTCCCAAGACCAAGGTATGTCTTGGTCTCAGTAAGTGTAGTCTTTACAACACTAATTAATCCTTAACATTATCGCCTTAGAACTAGACAAATCTTCATGTTCATGTTTTATGTTCTCTGGCAGATTAATCTTGTCCCTCTTATCCATCCATCCATTTTTTTTTACCGCTTTTCCTGTTCAGAGGTTGACATATAGAGACAGACAACCAGCCACACTCACATTCACACCTACGGGCAATTTTAGAGTCCCCAGTTAACCTAACCTAGCATGTCTTTGGACTGTGGGAGGAAGCCGGAGTTACCCGGAGAGATAATAATGAAAATAAAAAACGCATGCAAGGGGAGAACATGCAAACTCTACAGATCAGATGGGGATTCGATTGAGGAACCTCCTCGTTGTGAGGCAACAGCGCTAACCACTGCACCACCCTGCAAACATTGTTTATTTTCCGGGTTAGTAAAAATACACAAAGACCTGGATTTCGATCCCTTCCAAGGAGCGATGAACCCTTTTTAAGTTGTTCAGAACAATGAAATGATCTTCCTAAAACATATATGTCAATAAAAATATGTAAACAAAGTTGGTATATTCCAGTGAAATGAGTGTGATAAATTTGCTTTAAGGCCAGGGGTCAGTCGAACACCATCAGCGACAAATACAATACTGACACACAACTTGCCTCTTACGCAAGTGTGTACCATCAGCACCTTTTCGATCTCTGTGCTGCGGCAACACAGTATCTGGCCACAGTCCAAGCTTGTAAAAGTCATACCACCATCACAATAAAGCTCTGAGCCAATTTTAAAGCAGCTCATCACGCTGGTAGAGCAAATGTCAGACACAAGTGGAGGCAGACTTATAAAGAGTAAAGACTCCCACTGAGAATATAATTATCCTGATTGAATGCACCACAACCGGACTTATTAAAAGAGAAAAGTAAAATATACTATGAGCTTATGATTCTCAATCAATCCGTTGTGTAGCTTATCTAGTACACCAGAGCAGTCCCTCTCATTGGTAAGCTGCGATGTTTGTCATGATGAGGAGAAAGTTGAGCATTTTGAATACTTTCCCGAATCTCTTTGATATTTAAAATGGTTCCCCCCTGAAATTGAACCCAACACAAACTGCAGGTCATTTTTATACTCCAGTAGTTTTCCTGTGTTTGAATTGTGTATTATCTTCAAACAGATCGGTGACTATAGCCTTAGAAGTCCCCAGACTTCAGAACAGCACTTCAGAACAGCACTTCTCTAATAAGTTGAACCAGGATGTGTGTGCGTATGGTGCTGATGAATCTGCCGGAGTCAGCATTCCCCAAAAGCCCTGTGGATCGTAAACAGCACCTTGTTGAAACTGTTACAGGCTGTTTCTGAGGGATCAGTTGGTCCTACTGGCTATAGGCAGCTTGCTAGGTGGATAAGGGGATGAGTACATGCAGTGTGTATGTGTGTATGTGGGTGGACATTTAAGGCTACAGAAAACAGAAAACGGAGTAGTTTTGAATTTGAGAAAAATGGCATTAATCCAGGGACTAATATTCTGGTTGTTTTTACAATTTACTGCAACTACAGGGCGCTGGCAGGTTGGACTTGAAGGGCCAGTCACATGAGGAACAGTTTCCCCGTACCGTGCCGAAGTAAACGATTGTCCCCCCTCCCCGTTCCCCTGCTGGCCTGCACTCAGGGCAGCGTGGTACAGGGCACTCCCTCTAGTCAAACTAAAGCTGTTTTCACATATGCACTCCGGATAATATCGAGATAATTACAGGAGGACCGCTCCGGAGATTCTCCAAACTGAGCCGTTCACATATGCTCCTCACTGCGGGGGACTATCCCTGTCAGAGGGGAGGGGGGGTCGGGGGATTTCCTGAGGTATGACATGACGTAAATTAACAACGCGGAAGTAGCGGCCGAAGCAACAGAGTCCACTACGCAACGTTATAATGAGAATATTTCCCTTTATATCAATGCTGTGTGTAGTCCAATGGAATGACAACATCCTCAAAAGAGAGAACAACATACTGACGAACAGAAAACATAATGCAGCTGTTTACGTGCACGGAGATCGTAGTGGTCGCGTGCAGACACTTTAGGCGGTCACTGTATATAAACGTCACTCGGATCCCATTGGCTCAAGTTGAAATCTCCGGAGTATATGCTGTCGCGTTCAGACATCAGCTAACCCGGACTTTCTGCGGAAAAAATACTAGTGGTCTGGCCGGAGAAACTCCGGGTAAAGTCTGCGTGAAAAATGCGGCTGTCTGCGTTCACATATAGCCTAAAGACCCTCCGGGTAGCCAGATCTCCAGAGTTTGTGTGAATAGGGTTAAACTGGATTTTGTGGGTCAAACATGCTTGAGCACAGTGTGGATTGCCTCGTGTGAGTTCTAAGTTTGCCCGTCACAAGTTACATAGAGCTTCAAAGACTGGTCCAGTGTTTGCGTTGTACTGTGTGTTTCAAGTTCTTGATTGATGAAAGATAACTTGTTTAATGATATTTGTGACGGTAAAGTGGATTTTTATATCTTCACGGCACACTGAAAGTTCAAAAATGAAGTTGCCCTTATATCTGTTAATAGAGATAGAAAGATAGACAGTACAGCTGACTGATATATCTGTAGACCTATATTTATCTGTCCCATATTAACGTATCACAGACATATCTCTGTGTCAGTGTAAATGTTTGACAATTTTGTGCCAAACATGAAGACCTTTTCGACAGAACACATTTTCATCAAAACAGTGCTTGGGGTGCCTGTAAAAATTGTGTCTTTATGTATTTTTTTTTATTGCAGAGCGTGCTCCAGTTACACAGTTTAAAATTCTCTGAAGACTGTTTGCTGCACATGGAGCATAACATCAAGGCTGAGCAGAACGTTTGCTACACCACGACTGGTAAATACGTTTTATATTGCTAAGTCAAGTTCTTTAAAGAAAGACATTCGGAGTTACTGTACATGGTCATGTTGATGCAACATTTGTGCACAATCCACAAGAAAATGCAGACTATACCGTCAGGAAATCTCCAACCTGGATTCAATGCTGAACTTTTCCACTTTAAAATGATTTAATAGTAATAATAGCAATTGTCATTATATTCATAATGCACTTTACATTTGAAGCAAATCGAAGTGCTAAAGAGTTAAAAACAGGGTCATTAAAAGAGTCATTTAAAAAAAAAAAACCCGGATCAATTTCATATAAAATTCTTCATCCCACATGTTTAAGGTTACCAGGCTAATTTTCTATTCCAGCGCCGTCATGTTTATGCACACTCATGATGATGAGGGGCTTCGTCTTCCTTAGTTAAGCTGTACTTTTCTGTTTGATTAATTGATTTCGATGAAGAGATTTACCTCCTCCCAGCTGGTAAATGGTGCACAGGGGAGGGCAGGAAAAACAAACGATAGCTCTGCTGATATTTCTGCTGAAGGGGAGAGAATATAAATCCCTTGCTTGGAATGCATGACTGAGCATTTATTTCAAATCATAACTCAGCGCTGCTTACATTTGTTTAACATTGCTGAACACTCATCAATAACACTAAGGGGAACATTAATTTATGGAAATGAGCCGGTTATCTGTGTAGGTACAAGTCATTCGAGTTTATTTCATTCCTGAACCTTCATCAAACTTTTCTGATGGATTCTTCCCGTTCATCACCTGATAATTATTGCATTTAGGATTTTTGTCCATGCCAGAATCAGAATCTGCTTTATTGGCAGTATATGCGTACAATCTGTGCAATGCTCATAATAAATGTACTCAGCTGAAGAAAAAAAACAGCTAAGAACAAGAAAAATGAAGCATAAAAAGTAACAGTGAAGAAAAGAGAGAGCTATTGTACAATATAATACTATGTTCTGAGCTTTCACTGACGCCAATTCAGCTGAAAGAAGCAGCTGCTCAAAAACTGTGACAACAAATCATTCCCTGTCTATACGCCGTGCAGGTGTTGGATGTCTACTCATCAGTGCCACTCGAGTGACTTTTCTGGGCCTTTTTTTTTTTTTTCCTGCAACAAAGATGAAGTTATTCGACTCCTGTCACAATAAAAAGTTGAGACTTTTGCAATGCTAAGATGACAAAATGGTAAAAGGACATGAGCTTGTATAGCGCTTTTCTTGTCTTCTGACTACTCAAAGCGCTTTTACATCGCAGGCCACACCTACCCATTCACACACTGATGGCGGAGGTTGATATGTAAAGTGACCATAAGAAGTAACTAATTCAATTCACACACATTCAGACGAAGCAGCGGGAGCAACTTGGGATCTATTGCCTTGCACAAGGACATATCAGATGTGGCTGCCGGAGGTCAAAGCCCTGACTTTCAGGTTGAGAAACATCTGACTCTACCAACTGAGCCACAGCCGCCCCACAACAAAACTGGTCAGATACAAGTTAAACTCTGGCATCAAAATAAGCCATATGTGTAATGAAGGCTTAAATAAGGAGAGAGGATAGCTTTCTTTTCACACTTAGGTGTCTGACAAAGCTTTATCCTCTTTTGATATTCAGCATTTTTCCCACTAGCCTTCTAGTCACTATATTTCTATTTATTTCTTATTCTGAATTTTAAACCTTGTCTTTGCCCTAGGTGTGTAAACAGTGATGAAATTGTCTCTAATTTGGTGAAACAACTTTTGTACCATGCCCTACAGTGAAATACGAAAACTGCCATCTTGAGAGCGTGCTGTGTCTAGAAGGCTTTCCAGTTGTCTGCTGTGTGAAACTTCTGCTGAGTAGAAAACTGTATAAAAGTATTTTTGAAAAGAAGAAGAAGAGAAAAAAAAAGATCTGATCTTATAAGAGTTGCACGATTTATCTTTTGTTTTAGACAAACACCTGGGAAAGTTACAACAATGACACTGGTGAGAAAACATCCCAGACCTGCAGAGATGAATGATTGTCTTTGACATTTTGTTTTCCCATGTTTTGAGTTGCAGTTTTTCACAGCTGAACTGAAGGTTGTGAGCAGCTAGTACTGAACACTGTGACAAACGGTCTGTATAAAAGGCAAACGGAGAGGAGTTAAATTACTAAAAGAAAATTAGATTGTTTTTCTGGCACCACAGAAATAAGAAAAAAAAAAACAATAATCTAAATGATAGAAAATGTGCAATACAATTTCTTTCACTTCTCCTGAATCCCCCCCAAATCTTTAGACGTTTAGAAGTAATTTGGGGATTTCAGGTAAACACGGAGAGCTTTAATGAAATCCTTGAAAAGCAGTTATCTTCTACATCAGAAAATATTCACTCTTTTAATGTTGAAAAAGCTAAAGCAGCACTGCTGAGAAAGGATGAGAACACTTTACATCCAAAAGATCACATTTTCTTGGACAGACTCTCAACCACAGAATATTTTAGATGAGTGCAGACTTGTTGTTTACTGTCACCGCAAAGTAAGACTATTAAGTCTGTAAAGCAAAATACAATACAAACTGCAGAACCAAAAGCTATGTGTTCATTGGTTTCTGAGATTTTATATGTACCCATAATATTTATTGAACTTTGTCACTCAGTTATTTACCTGTGCAGTTTCATCTATGATTAAAACGAAGCAAAACCATGCACGTGCGTCACAATTTTGCATGTATGATTTCGACTCAATATAGACACCTACTTGAAGTTTTTAAAAGGTATTGAAGTCAAATGTCTTTATATGTGTTTAAGCACATTGTAGTTTAATGTTACAAACCGTACAAAGCCTCACAAACTACAGGCATGTTTCAATACTTCTCTTTGAGCCTCCTAAATTTGATGCGTACTCCATCAAGCTAAATTTCGGACTAATAAATACTTTCAGTCATGTCTCTGTCCACGTCTTCAGTCCAGACTCAAACCTCTTAACAACTGTTTGATGGATTGTTGTAAAAATTGTAACAGACACTCATGTCCCCACCTCAGGATGATTTGTCATAGCTTTAGTGACCCCTGACTTTTCATATAGCGACATTATCACATCTTAATTACAATTAGTCCAATGCTTTAGTTCATCAACAAATTCATCTCCATTAGCGTCAGAATTTACCTAAAGTGCTCATTTCAAAACAGCAAGTCAACATTATACGTGCCAACCAAACACATGTTGTCATGTCATTGTGAGCGTGTTAGCGTGCTTTTAGTATTTTCCCCTGACGAAAACAATGTGCACAAGTGCTTATTATTTTATACATTTTTGTTCATATTCATGAATCTAATTTATGACTATTAATGCTCTCTTGTCTGTGTCTGTAGAACACAGTTGATATGTTTGTGTGTTTGCTAGTTATGTTGTTGCTGTTTTTGTGTAACATAAAGTCACACTGAGCTTTATGTTTCTTTTGCACTGCTGCCTGAGGCAAATAAACTCTCAAAGGCAATAAAGTATATAATCTAATCGAATACCATCTAATCCAAGTACAGCCTCACAGTGTATATGTTGACCTTGCTGTTTACTTCTTATGCCAGAGTATAAGTTGGTTTAAGCTAAATAAAAACAGTATGATGAATGTGACATTCATTTCCTACAAGAGCTACACAAATTGTACTAATTTGGCCCCATAGAGCTCATCATATTGCGTTATCTGCCTCCTCAGTGCAGACAAACAGAATTCAGTTTGACTTCTAACACTTGATTTATGAAACTGCTACGTGGAACTGAGCTAATGTTCCTTGCTAATGCACAAGAATGGAGGAATACAAAAGTAGAAGTAAAGCAAACCAGTTGGTGGAGACATAAAAAAAAGTAATAAAGACCTTCTAACAACTTTTTTTTTTTTTTCAAAGAATCAACTTCTGCTCGGATTTGCGTCTAACAGTATTCACTCTGCATCTCAACTTAATGAGCCCTGCTGAAGCAAACATTAGCTCCAGTGCCAGTGCAAAAGCGAGGTTGTGTGTGTGTGTGTGTGTGTGTGTGTGTGTGTGTGTGTGTGTGTGTGTGTGTGTGTGTGTGTGTGTGTGTGTGTGTGTGTGTGTGTGTGTGTGTGTGTGTGTGTGTGTGTGTGTGTGTGTGTGTGTGTGTGTGTGTGTGTGTGTGTGTGTGTGTGTGCGTGTGCGCGTGCGCGTGTGTGTGTGTGTGCTGCCATGCCAACAGATGCCCGGAGCTGAGGGCAGGTATTTTTTAGAGTGCTGAAAATAAAGATGAGGAGGATGACAAGCAGCATCAAAACATGATAAATGACACCATATCACATCATTTTCAATAAGGAGTATAATTAAATTCTCAAGCTGGGTGGATGCTCTGGTGCCAGTGCACAGCTGTTACCGTGTACCTTCAGTCCAATTCATTCTCACTCTGCTTCTACCAAACTGGAAGGTAATAAAATAAGGTTTCTTCTACTGACAGCTATAGAACAAACTGTGACTTTTCTTTACTTTTAGACAACTGTTGGATTTCTGTGCAGAAGTGATTCTCACTGCAGACCATTCTCCCAGGAACCATCCTGCCATAGCTTTCAAAGTCACAGAAGTCACTACAATCTACACCTGTGAAAAATGTATATTGGCGGTTTGCCTTTTGTCATTGAGGATTATTGATTAAAGTGTATTTTCAAATATAATATAACAGCTGTGATTGGCTTCATACCCCTGTGGCCCCATTTGTGATAAGTGTTATGATGATAGGTGGATTTATAGTGTAACATTTTTGTCTAGGGCTGAAGCTCTCTAAATCTATTTTAAATTGATCTCTGTGACTGCAGTCTGACTGATATTGTGTTTTTTAGACTTATATCTATGATACAGAACCTAGTAATAGATTACATCATGACTTTTTGGTAAATTGCATCATCAAAGCAAAACACAAACAATATTAAAAGTATTTTAATCAAGGAATGTACTACAGATATTACAATATGTGCATTAAGGAGAGTGATAAATACAAGGTCCATCTTTTATTTGTCCAGGTAAACATCTCGCTGAGAGTAAAATCTCCTGTAGCAGTGACCCAGCCATGACAGCAGCATAAAGATTCTCCCAACGATGAACGCCAATAATACACACAGAATACATATAGCTGCCACAGGCTTTAAAAGAGTGAGCACAATATTCAGTTAATAAACAGTTTAAGGTCAAGGACGTACTTAATTTATGATGCATAAAGATTTTTTTAATGAAGAAGCAATCATGTTGACCATAGGCACTATTTTCTCGGTCCTTTAAAATGGACTTAACTCCCTTACCAGCAAATCAAATCAGTTTCAGCTTCTTCTTCTGAACTTTATTTCAGGGAATAAGGACGTTGTATTTCGAGGTTTATTTAGCCAAATACTGTTGAATAGCAAAACTTTGTAACTCAGACATTGTTTGTATCCTTATAAATTTCAGTGCAGATTTCTTTTTTTTTTTTCTTTTTTTTTTTTTTTAAATGTAAAAAATGTTAACAAGGGTTGACTCACATTCATTTGGACAGTTTCTGAGTCTTGGTTGTGTGCATGCTAGTTAATTTCTCTAGATCAGAAAATCTGCCAAACAAAGTAAAGCTCAGATATCAACATGATTAGCATGCTGGTGTGCACCATGTGCCTGATGGTACAGCCTCATAGAGCTGCTAGCATGGCTGCAGACTCTCAGTCTTATTTGAATGTGTCTTGCAGCTTCCCCTACTTAACATAAGTGGAATATTAACTCATTGAAGTATCCCTTTAAGCAGCTTTTGACCTCTACTAAAGTTGGTTTGCCCATCACATGTGATCATAATGTCTTTGTCATATTTGATGTTGAAGCCTAATAGAAAGTTCACTGCCTGCAGTTTGACACCAGTCAGGCTAAGTGGAAGCAACATCCCTCTTGTGAGTGACAGTCAGATGTTAGCTTTTAAGCTTCACATTACATGGTAGCACTTTGTGGGCCTTTGTGTTGACCGTCCATTGTGGTAGCTGGCTCGGAAACTGACGCATTCATGGCATGTGTGCAATGTAGAGTTTTTTCCTAGCCTAAGCTGAGACTTCTTGTTTCATTTTACCGGCATGCATTCTGGGATCACCATATTTTTTTTATGTGATTTTCTCAAATTCATGCAGCAGTAGATCTACCAAATATCTCTGAGTCAGAATTTGCATTTGAATCGAAAACAAGCACACCAAAAATGTCTTCCTTGCCGGATTTAAAAACATATATTCTGTTTTGTAAGCATGAGACAGATTTGAATTTATTATACTTGGTCTGTAGATAAGCCCATCTGATTCATCAACAGGGTTTCCCCTCCTTTCCATTGTATAAACTCCATCAATCCACATTCAGCCTCCCTTCAGCATAATCCTCATTCACCTCCTGCAGTCATTCCACTGGAATCTCTGCACTGCTTTCTGTAAAATTCACAACTGAAACAGATAAAAACTCCCAAAGATTTAGCCTCACATTGTCCTTTAAAACTAGAAAAACACATTAGAGGAAGCAGTGTGTCCTTAAGTGTATGTCTGCTGATGAACTGAGAGGCATTGTGTATTTAAAAGAGATTCATTTTTAGCTTCTATTTCCAAACATACTGTAAGTTTATTAACCCCATAATTAAAAAACAGTTAATGCCCATGCTAAAGACATTACATTCTATTAATAATCAAATACTCTTCTTGATGTGTCTGCTGTTACAACCACTCAGTGCTGGTTTGCCTGTGACAAAATAGTCAATAATAATTGTGAGCTAATTGCCATCTATGCCCAAATGCTTACGTTCAAGATATGAGGGCATTTAATTTATTCAAGGTCCAAAATGAGCAATACACAACAAAATCAAGAGCCTTTATTTCTGCAGTTGTGAAATGGCAATAACGAACACATTTAAAATGATTGTATTATTTAAAGGCTTTACTCAAAGAATAGAAAGGCAGTGCCTTCTTAAAGTGTAATTAAGTAAAGAATAATGCACAGTGAGCAGGTTGTTATAGTGGTATTGAACCTCTGCAATGTAAGCAGTTTCTCACTTCTTGATATCCTGCTTATTCTTAAGACTTCTCATGAAAGAAATCAATAATTTCAAAAACAAACTTTCAGCTTGGAAATGTTTTTATTGGTTTCAATAGAATTATATTTTTTCCACTAAAGAAATAATCCCTTAGACAAACTGCTGGGACTGCATCAATAACAATGGTAAATCTGCTGCTTTGGGGCGCTGATTTGGCTCAGTTGAAAGCCGCCCTATGTACTGAGACTACAGTCCTCGTAGCACAGGTCACAGGATCGACTCACGGTCATTCCCCACTCTCTTTCCCCATATAACTTGTCTTTAGTCAGCTGTCTAATTCAGAACAAGACAAAATTCTCATGAAATAATCTGAAAAAACTGCAGCTTTCTCAAAATTGGTTCATTTATGACTCACATTTAACCAAATATTTTTCCATTGATAACAGATTGAGAATAGTTAAATCAAGGTTGAATTCACGATAACTCTCAGTTTGCTGACTTTTTTTTTTTCGGTTTAGCCAGTCTTTAAACATTAATGTATCCCATACTGTGTAATGTTTACTTCATGTGCCATTTTGAAATGAATTGATTCTCTAATTGATTCTCTGTTGTAGCCTACGTTTGTTTTTTCTAACCTCTTTTTCTTTTGCACTTTTGCACTTTTCACAACTCTTATTTCTCACAGTATAACGGAACAACGTCACAATCCACGTGAAAGTAACTGAAATTCAGATTGATGTGATTACAGATAGTCTTCCAGAGTCTGTGATCAGATCAGGGTCCTTAACCATTGCCTGTTCCTCAAGGTAACTGGTCTGCTACAAAGAAATAAAATAAAACCAAAATGCGGTAATTAACCAATCAGAAAATAATATTGAACACATACGTGTGATTACTAGTTTTAAAATGGTTTACGATAACTGTTTTGAGCAACAACAATAAATATCCATGGCACGTGCTAGTTTATAGGACTAACAGTCTCTTAGATTTGGTTTGGATGATCAAAATCAAACACCTGCGCAGATAGCTTTCCATATTATACACTGGATTCTGATTCCACTCAACACCCCTCTTCAAAATTGTTGTGAACGGCAATGTTGTATTGGCTTGAATGATTGGCAAAGTGTGAATCTTGGCTGTCAGGTTATGAAGACCACCTCATTGAGTTTTTTGAATGGGGTTGGGGACTGTAAAAGCTAATACTGACCGCCTGATGGAGTGCATGATTGCAACGTTCTGCCTGAACAAATGCATTGCTCCATTTCACTGAGAAAGAGTTGAATTGGGCAGAAAGGACTCTTTCCAAGATACCCGATCCTCAATGAATACAAGCAGGAGTGTTGGTGGTGAGCACACAAATAACAAAACAATACGAAACAAAAATGTGTTCTGTCTCCTGTTTTTTCAAGAAGAACTCTTGAAACAGCCAATAGAGCCAACAACACAATGTTGGCTGTTCATGTACTCAGCCAATGTGAATGAAAAAGCATGTTGTAATTCTTATTGGATTCATTCAAAACTCCTGAGGTTTGAGCTTTGCAAGTTCACTGGACACCCTCAGCTGATCAAGATTGCAGCGGTGTTTTTATATGAGGGAAAAGTTCTGGAAGTCTGAAAGTTTGAAACTGAGGTGTTACATAGAATACCAAATGTTCTCAGACAAGAGACCAATCTTTTCTGTGTGCAATCACTCATATTCACCTTACAGTATACTGGAGTGATTTTTAGAGTTTATTTTTTTTACTTTTACCAATGCCAAAGCACGTAACACAATGGCACTGTTTGTGTTCTGGTCAAACCTCTATCCAAATCAGTGATGCAAATGCCTGAGGAAGGTTAAGTTAAGTTAAGGTTAAGTATCTAACCCTGAATACAGTTTAAATACCTTTTCCTTACCCCCAAAACCCTCAATAATCCGTCCCCCTCCAACCTCACTGATCTACTCCAACCCCACATTCCTTCCAACAAATAGATGAAATATGAAGGTTATGGTTAAATAACAGTGCCTAAATACCTTCTGGCACAGGCAAAAATTTAACAGGACTGTGGGACTGCATTTCCCAGCACCCTTTTTTTGGTAAAGAGACATTTTTTGTGTTCAAAACTAGTTTGAAAGTGAAGGCCTTGGCATCTAATGAATTCAAGTTAAAGTGCTCCCTTCTAGGCTCTTCAGTGTTTAAGACGCAGTGCATGCGTGGCTTGCGGTGGAAGGAGCGGGATAATGAGGGGTTTCCAAGGCTAGGAGCAGGAATTTGTGACTGAGTGGGGCCTTGATATAATGAAAGGCCATTGGCTTAAAGTAATCCCAGTTTGGACTCCTGGCGTCTTAGTGGGTGCCAAGACAGACACTGGCAGCAGCTTAATTAGCTACAGTGGCAAGAAGCAACGTAGTACTGAGAAGTAAAACTACAAACAGCAGGAGTGCGACGGAGGCATCAGCAGAGTTAGAGTACATGCGAGAAGATTTAAAGACCATCTTAATGATTTATTTGAATCGGGTGATTGGTGACTGACTGAGTCATTTGACAGAAGTTAGTTGAAGAGTGACTGTCTTCAGTTCAGTCTTTTGAGGATCCAATGGTACTGTAGTTGTTTTGAGTCAGAGTTAATACCCGCAGTGATTTCCTACCTCACTTCATTCAATAATGATCCCAGCCAGCTAGCAAGCAGAAAGCTGCTGCCCTGTCCTGTTAATTAGTTCAGCATTAATGGAAGCTCACATACTGTACATGATCTGAAGGGGCTGAGCGGTCCAGGAATAATGCTTTTTCATTCTTTTGGGCTTAGCAAGTCCACCAGTTTATTTATCATGCCAGCATGGTCTAAATCACTTTGTGGCCTGTCTTAATTTGAACATTCATCCTCATCAGCTCTAAAATATTGATGTTTTTTTTCCTCTCTACATATGAAACAGAAAAACATATCTGTGTGTATGGGAAGTAGTTCTGATTGGAATAGGAGAACATTTCCGCTTTCAATAATATATTTCATATTCATTTGTATTATATCATCAATATTAGTATTTTTACTTCCATTACCCTCGCAAGTAATTTTTATAGCTTTGGTTTTTCTGAACTCTGAAGAGTTTTCTGAATCTTTCTGATCACCAATTTGGTTGAACAGCCCACAAAGTTTCCTCTTTTGATTATTCCACAGTTTTCAGAACAAAATCAGCATGCTGCCTTAACAGCAACAAACAGAACTGTTTGAAATTTGCTGGTAAACACATTTATGCATTTAGCAGCTCAAAAGGCTTAAAAACAATCTTCAGGAGTTGATGAGCCAAAAAAAACTCAATTAAAAAAACAACCTAAATGATTAAAATGTTCAGGTTCTACCGCCAAAACTGAATATCACTTGTACTTTTAGATGTGCTTAAAACCATACAACAAAACACAATATGTTACCTGTAAGTCTAGTTACACAGTAAGAGATCTGTTGCTTTTCCTGCATACAAACTCTTCATTCATGAATGCAAAATCTGTGCTGATAATGAAAATGACATGCTGACAAATAGAAGAAAAATGTCCCCCGTCAATTATTATCCTTGAGGGCTTTTCATGGATTTGTGAAGGCCTTTCACAGGGCTCATTAAAATGTGTACATCAACACCACTTTGAACCAGAGTCAGGGGGTCGTGAGTAGTGTACAAAGACAATGGACAGGTGTCTAACTGCTCAACGTGGGACCTTAATGTGTCCACCTATGTGGCCTTTATTGCACTTGAAATATTATATCAGGAGTTCCCTGTTCATACTGTATCTTCCGTGTTTTCTAAGCAGTTATGCAGAGATAATAGATTTTTTCCAAAACAGCCTCTCATTTCATGAATTATTATCATTATTCAATGAAAGTAATTCTCCTGAGCACGCAAATGTACACAGGAGTGTAAATCCTCGGTGTGTTAAGTAATACTGAAATGCAGAAAATATTGATGAGATGAGACTTGCTCCAACAAAGCCAAAGAATGCGAGCTGACAACCTCACATATTAGATGAAGCTCTGCAACTTTCCACTGGAGACACAGAGACAAGATTTATGCATCCCAGGGTTTCAGGAATCATCAATAAGAATATGATGTCAGCAAGCATCTCATTATTGTTTCATCACTGTTTCATCTTTGCATCTGGTGCTTTCACGAGGAGCCATTTTAAAATTAATGGCTGAAAGATGAAGGCAGTTATCAATGAACGTGTGCGACAGAATGCGCACTGGAGGAAGCAATGGGGGATTTACTGTACGGGAGTTGACACATTTCTTTATTTTTACTTGGAAAAAAATCCACTGCCTGTTATTTTAAAACATATGTGCTTCTCTTAAAAAAGGATGTAGGACCTGTCAGCAAAAAGCTGAGGGAAGTGTGCGTGTAAGGTGAGGAAGAAGAGATGACTCAGATACAAGGTGTTGAAACAAGCTATTCATTTGTTTCAGGCGAATTCACAGGTCAGCAGTTGTTCTGGTGAATGCCACTTTTCAACCATGACAACAAAAACAACAACAACAAAAACACTTTATAATCCAGTGAAACATCTGGTTTAATCTGAAGTCTTAACTGAAATGTTGGCAGGTAGCACACTGTAAATTTTTAATTGGGCTGTTATTGGCTTCCATCTTTAATCTCTGCCTTGATTTAGGACAGGCAAGACCCAGTGGGAAACTCCGGTGTTGAAAAATGAAGCCAATGAGGAAGTGCAAAACAATGCAGTGTCCACTTGAGGATGGCTGCAAAATCCAAGGAATCCCCATTAGGTAGCATAAAATGCCCATTGCTTCAGCTAAATTAAAGATACAAACTGGTTAAAGTAAATTGATATCCATAGCTTTTTTTTTTTATTGGTAAAAACTGTAGGAGGGGGGGATTAACTGAATGTTTTCATTTCATTAACCCTCACATTTATTCCTGAATTTGAATGGCTGAGTTGACTGACAGGTTGGAGGGTTTTAGCTGTTATCCTGGAGGTTCAAGATCATTCTCAACTCCACCTTTTTTGTTGTTTGTAGAATGACCAAAAGTAAGTTAGAGTCAGTATTTCCAATATGGCAAATGCCATCATTGGGCTTCATCATGCCTCTTCACAAACCAATTAGTGATGTCACTGGAATATCATACTTACTTACTGCTTACTACATAATCAAACAGTTTGAACTACTTAATGACTACTAGACGAACCATTAGTATGCTGATGGAAACATGCTAAACTGTGGTTCACTGTAGGTATTTCCAGTCAGAGCTATGTTTAATAAGCTAGCATTGAGCTAGCACGATTGTCGGTCCATAAATACAATTTAACAAGTATATGCATCAATGCATTGCTAATAAAGCTACACGGTTATTTTAATATTATTTGACAACATATCAAATGTATTATAGTATGTTTACTTCCAATTGTTAGCTAATGGTTGGCTTGCTGGCAGGCTCAGTCATTGGTTAGTCTGAGTTGAAATGCATTTAGTGGCGAGTTAGTTGGTTTAGTCTACTATTTATTACCAGTGTGCTCCTGAATTTCCATCTTTATTGGACTGCCAAAGTCCTTCAGTCCCTCTTGTCCCTCACTGTGGCGTAAATCTCTTCCTCCTTCATCCTTGTCATCTCATGAGTCTTAAGGTATTCTCACATGCTGTGGATCCACTTGCATATACGCTTACAGGGACTCTGCATTTAATTATGATTCGGCTTTTCACTGAAGTTTTACAGCATTTAATACCTGCCAGTTGTATTTTTTTATTAAATGCTGGTGCACCTGGCTGATTTTACGACGAAAAAAGATCCCATTCCTGCAGCCACGACCGAAGTCTGATGTCAAATCCTCCTTTCCCAGCCTGTTACTTCACCATTCTTCCCCCACCCCCTGGTTTGTCAGCTTTGTTGCACTGACTTACGCTCACACTGGACCGGCATGCCAGGGGGCATATCAGTAACAGTCTAACTCACCAGTGAAACACACACAGGCCTCACAGGGAGACAAAGAAACTCAAAAATATGCAGTTTCTTTCTCAAGCATAATATCTCTGGCACCAGTACTCTAATCCATTACCCCAGACGCCTACACTGCAAGGGATCTGTGGACGCCTGATAAACACAAACAGAAACAAAGCCTGGAGTCTCTGCCCACATTTCCCGTATATTTTCCCTGTCATGATTGCCCAGCAGTTTGGTAGGAGGAGGTAGAAGACATGCCATTATATCCCACCTCTTTCTTGAAACAATGTAGGGTTACATGACCTAAAGAAGCCATTTCAAGGGCTGCTTCAGCACTTCAGAGTTTCTGTACTTGCAGGTAGCTCCAGTGAGTATGACGCCCTTTGTCCCCTGTTATAAAGAACCCTCTCCATCTCTCCTAACTTATTTACTTATTTCCCTTCTCTTTGTGCAGTTTCGTTCCTCTCATCTCTTTTCTGACAAATAATTCCTCAAAGATAGCCTCTAGCGACAAACAATTGAGAGTCGCAGCCATCGCCACCGAGGCAACTAATTATCCTAGCACTTTATAATTGGTCAAGAGCCATTACAGAAAGCTACAAAAAAGTGGGAGTTGATAATTACTGTTCTGCTGTGGAGTGTTTGAGAAATGAGGTTCAGCTATAGTTTGGAGTCGGGAGGAGGAGGTTGGAGTTCCCGGCGAAAGGAGCGAAAGCTAATTAGATCTGGTGTCCCCAAGCTCCAGATGACAAGTGTGAGAGTCTCAGTCTTTTGTAATAATTGAGAACAGGTGTTGGGTAGAGCTGAGTGCATCTTTGTGGAGCCTACTCCACTGAAATCATCTTTCAAAGCAAATTAATTAATTCACCATTAAATGCTGCAGTAATGATGTGGACCATACATAAACTCATTCAATTAATATACACAACTTTAATTCAGTGTGTTTACTACAAAATAATCACATTCTGACTGTTAAAACGTTCATCTCCCATGCTCTCAACACTGTCTTCTGTTATGTAAAAATACTATTTATTTTTACCTCCATGAACAAAAAACAGCCTATGTTGATAACTGGACAAAAAAACAACTTTACTCCAGTATCACACATGGGATTCAAGTTCTTAAGAGGCTATGATGGCTAAGAAAACTCATAATTATGTGTCCGCGTTGAAAATCTTCAAATATTTGAATCTTTTTCGATATATCTCCCCACTGTCTGCATTCTGGCGGTACTCCTGGAGTATGTAACATCATGTAGGTCAAGCAGCATTTCACAAGACTGGCGTTTTAGTTTAATATTCAATAATCTCTATAAAGCACAGGAGGCGCTATTCTATGCTCTTGCTCAGGTTGTTTGCAATCCATCTCACTATGTAAGGGCAGGGTTCTCAGGTAAACCCATTACATGTTCATTGTTGCTTAAGCTCTTGCAATGCAAGACGTGGCCCACCTGTGCCTCGTAGTGTCAAGAAGTTTTAAACACCTTTCACAGACTTAAATTATGTCATATGGATAACAACAGGATCGGCAGTCTCATCTCAGGGATAAATGAGGTCAGCTGACTTGAGTTGGCGGAAGTGATTTCAAGAAATGAAAACAACAAAAAACAGAATTTACTGTAAGTTAAAGGTTTCTTTTATCGTTTTTCCAAATTAACGTTGACATTTAAATGTAATTTTAAAAATTAATGCAGAAAATTAACAAGTTAACGAACTTGCCCATCTCTGCCAACAGCCTTTGACAACCTTCTTGTAATGGACAAAACTAACAGGATAATGTTGGTTTCAAAACATTTTTACACTTAGAAGAAGTTCATAAACCTTTCGAAAAATGTAAAATTGCAATCATATCTTCCTCTGTTTTCTTCCTTTTCTGTGCTGCGAGTTCTTCTTCTCAGTGGGGCTGGGGCTTCGTTTGAAGTATCATTGGCATGTTAGCTTGTACGACAGTTTAAATCTGTCTCCAGTTTAGTTTCCATTGATGAACGTTAGGGTTGTCATTGGTCAGCTTATGATGCCTGTGTTGTTTTTTTTTTTAGGCCTTTAGAAATTGTCACAAATAAAAACATGAAGAAAGACCATCAAAGGATACTTGTTCACTCCTTGTCAGTAACACAGATCTAGCAAAGCCTTCACCTTTGATAACCTTAAACCCAGGGCAACCAAAGCTTTCTACCAATAACAAGGGAGATTTACACTTCAGGCTTTATATAAGCTTCGGCTTCCATGTTGTCCTCGACGATTCTATATGATAACCTTTCTTTTCTGAAGATGCTGCAGTCAATACAAAAAATGGACCCTGTGGATAATTGTATGTGTCACTTTGAATTCTCTAACATCATGTTGATGCTGGAGAATTCTGATTAAGCAATCTATGAAAATTAATACATGTCGATTTTTTTTACACATCTGTAGTGACCAATGAGGAGCCCCCAATAATCTCAGTAATAATCATTGTTGTCAACGGAAATGCACATCAATTTTTTTGATAAATCTGCCTGAAATTCTATAAATTTGGACTAGATTAGGATCAAAATCCAGCTACTGGCTTTTCCTCGCTTAACTGTATTTATCTTTGGGGACATGGACCTTGTGGCTTTGAACACTTTTGGGTGTGGGAGCTTATCAAATACAACTACTTTGCCACTTCATAATCCTATAATACACCTCCACAAAAACACCTACAGGGCAAGGTCTTTGACATGACATATTTTCTTGCTGAAAATTATGCGAATCCAGTAATCTTTAAAAAAAAAAATTAAATAAAATATAAAAACTGGATGTATTTATAGCTGCATTGGCTCAGCCACATTGCATAATCCATATTACATGCTTAGCAAACGCTAATTAGGTAGAACCATGTGAAAATAAATCATTTAAATTGCTCTGGTGAAATTTTCAATCATTGATTTATGAAGCAATGCAGCATTTCTAGAGACCTGCTTTTCATTATTTCAGCATTTTCAGAAAAGGAAACTGTCAATCATTGTTTGGATTAGGATTGCTACTATTGAGACTTTTCTATGAACTGTACTCTTTTCTAATTATTTATTTAACCTTTATATTAAACATTTAAAGTCTTTCTGCTCCCTCGCAAATTTGTATTCAAAAACCCTCAAATTATAATATTTTAATCTGTTTGGTGTCTTGAGATTCCCTTTTCCGACCAAACACTCAAAACCAATTTTGTTTCGCTCTTTCACAACAGACTTTACTGTCAGCCAATTTTTAGAAGCACAAGAGACGAACTGCAGATCATGAAAATAACTACTGTTTATTTTCTATCAGGGGGTTTCAACTAACGGTAATGTGAAACTATCCCTGTCACATTTTCGAGCTTCTGGAAACTGCTGCCAAAGATGCAACAGAAAGACAGAGGAGGTGCAGCGTTGGGGCTGGGATTGGGGGTGAAGGATTGACCAAAGACCAGAGTTTTAGTCCCTTTTTTAAAACCAAGAGTCAAAGAGGATCAGAGCTTTCATAGCCCAACCCAACTGGACAGACTGTTCAGCGTTAGGATGACAAAAGAGGCTATCATGTGTTTCTGTGAGAAGCTTAAACAGTGTGACAGATCATCAGTCTTTGATGACCTGGGATGAGAATGTGGTGATATCCCCTAATGAGAAATGGACTTCTGTTACATAGTCGTCCTGTTACAAACATGACAAACCAAACACACTTCCCTTTAATATATCTGTAATTTGCAGCATTTAGCAACACATCCCTTCAGGGGATCATTGATCTCCCCCCCTCCCCCCCAGCTCTATACCTTCTCTTCATTTGTTTGTTTCTCTGTACTGCCTGCATTGTTCAACCTATTGCTCAACTCAAACTTAACAACACTTTTATTTGATCAACTGTGTCAGCCAGCTCTCATATTTATTGATAGATATATTCTTGAAAAGCAATTTGCCCATTACTCTGTAATTTTCCACAACTGAAGCGATGATTGCTTGACATTAAATGGTAACTGGAGAATATTGAGTTTGATGTATAATAGATGGTTTTCACTTGAGTAGATCTATCTATCTGTGTGTTCCTGTGTTTCTATACCAGGTTATGATGCAATGTGTCATGCAATATTGACCAATCAGTGGATCTACGATGAAAACATTGTTTCAGTTGTGGAGCTCAGTTGCTGCAGAGCGTTGTTAAATTAAAGCTTGTTGTCATTAGGAGGGCATATGTTGAATGGTTGCTGTAATAGACATTCATGCAATTTCTCTAAAAGCATGTGTGCATGAAAAGTTTTAATTTCTCCACAATGGACAACTAGCAAAGGCATCCCACATATTTTAAACTACATTTGTATTTTCCCTTTTTTATTCCTTTATCATTTCAAATTATTACATATAGTCCAGTAGTAACACTACTAAAAAAATAGATTCTCTCCCATAAGTAAAGCACTTTTTTCATTACACATGATGACAGTGATTTTTTAATAAAACTGTGTTCTGTATTTCTTCTGATCCTAATTCAACACGGATGAAAACCGTAGAGTGAAGGATGTGTCTGCTGATATTTAACTTCTTGGTCGCTGTTCCTTGTATAAACAATCCGGTCAGCGCAAAAGCAACTGACGAATCCACAGCGCCATTGAATAATTCAAAGCACTCTGCCAACCATTCATCCCGCCATGCTTTTAAAGCCTCCGACTGCACTATTGATCTGTGTGCTTTGGCTGTACCCCATCGGATGTGTGTTGAATGACCAAAATCAAATGAACAAGGTTGTGAAGAAAACATTTTTAAACCAACACATGAGGAAAAACATCCCAAGTTTCTAAAAGTCTCCTTCCCCATCCCAAACTTATGTGGACCATGTGTTGTCGTTCTGTAACATTATAATGAATCTAGGGTAAGTTTTATCTGTCCTTTTTGGTATTATGGGATTTGAGTCCCTTCTGAAAATCCCATTAGTATTTAATGCAACTGATTAGGACCACTTAATTATCTATTACAAAGCTATTAAGACCAAAATCCTAAATAAAAAGATTTAATTGGGTTATTTCTTTTTTCTCTACGACAGACGATGAAAGAGAAGCATTACAGAAATTCAAAGCCTTCTTTAAATTTAAACTAGTTTCTGGGTCTACTTTTTAAGGTCAAATAATATCATTTGATTAGAATTCGTGGCATGATTTCTACAACAAAACCTTGCATTATAAACTTAGAGGAAAGAGAAATGAATCGTAAAGTCTTTGAATCCATAAGGGTTGACACGGTATAATTACCAGTGTTTGGGGTGTCTGCTGTGGCCTTATCTCTACTGTTCAAAGCAATTTAATTGCCAACAACCGACTGTGCTCAACTGCACAAAAGGTAATACAGATTACATTTAATTTGCATAGATTGCTTAATCAAATTAGAACTCATCTCACAGAGACTAATTCAGTAGAATGGTTTGGCAGCGATGTCTTCACAGCTGAAACGCTGATGTAAACAAGTGGGAGACAGCCCACTCTTATTGGCTGACTAACACTACCTGAACTAATAGACAGCATCCACATCTCAGAATTTTTTTTTTTTGTCTCCCTGCTTCCCTTCAAGTTGTGTTTCTCGTGTCTTAACTTGTATTAAGGTCAACATGCAGAGTCTCCATGTACACCTTCTTCTGGACTCTGGGAGAAAAGACAGGCACTCCTCTGCCTCTGCAAACCCCAATGGTTGGATTTTAAATATTTCATTACCCCCCTTTTTTCAGCTTAACTTGCAGAAAAGAGAAATGGGGCGGCGAGAAGCATTGATAGCATGCAGTGTGCAGCAGTTATGAGACAACAGAGGGGGTTGAGTGAGTGTGCCTGCAGTCGCTCCTGCTCAAAATCAAGCTGTGCCTAGCTAAAGTCTGTAAGCAGTGTGGGCTGATTGCCTGAGTGTTTCAATCCAGTCATTGCTGTGTGCACTTTGACAGTGATGCCAAAAGACAGCCAACTTCTCCATGTGTAAGCAAAGCAGGCTTTCTACCTGAGGCAGATCTTTGAAGTTTATAGGACCTGCAAATGGAAATAAGAAGGAAGTAACAATCTTGATGTGGCTTTTACAACCACTGATGGCGGCATCAAATATTTAGAACAAATAAGGAAATTTGCTGAAAATCCTAAAACTCTACAGAGTGATGTCGCACTGCTTTCAAGATACAACTGGTTTATTATTTTAACTACTGCAGGTCATGGTTAGCTCATTTAAGCTGACTTCAGGAACCTGTCAAATACACTGAGAATGTATGTGATGGCATGACACAGCATTTAAAAATGCATGACTGTCGAAGACTACATGCTACACTGATATCCACTAAAGCTGCAGATGATGGACACATGCACTTTCCTCTGTATCTGCCTCCAAGGCCCATACACACAGCTGTGTATAATGTGTCCACTATAGAGCCATATTGAGCCATATACAACACATCCCCTTTGGCTACAGTGACATACAGAAAGTCATAGCAATATTAGAAACTTGAATTTGTTTGTAGGGCTCATAGTACTGGAACAATATCTTGGAAAAACACAAGAGCAGCATTTCTTTCTGACCAGGTTATGTAAGGTGATCCATAGAGCCAACTATGGACAGCTTTTTTTCATTTGTATCTTAAAGCTACTGTGAGGAATTGTAAGGGAGGAAATATTAAATCCGTCTGAAACTAATACTACTGCCTCTAAGAAGCAAACTATGGACCATCAGCGGCAAGATTAATAATTTATTTTTTCTTTCTTTCTTTCTTTCTTCTTCTATACCTGTATCTGGGTAGGTGTCAGGCAAGGTGGGTTACAGCCAAGGTGCAGACTGCAGTGTTGAAAAGTTAAGCTAATGCGAAAATGCAAAGACCTCCAGTTTGTTGAGTGTCCACTTGAGGCTGGCTGCAAAAACCCCATTAGTCACATACATACCCATTTAAAAATGCCCGTTTTTACAACAGAAATAATCATGTTTACTTCTTGGTTCACAACCCAAATTAGGTCTCCACAGCTGATTTCCTCATTGGCACACACTGTACGGATGGATTTTTTAAATACTCATTCATTTTGATCGTATGAAGGCTAATGATTTTGCATAATTAGGGGCGTGATTGATCTGACTGCCATGTGGGCGTGTTGTAGCTGTTTGTCAGAGTGCCCAAGTCCCACCTCAGCTCCAGCTCTTAGCCTCTTACTAGGTTCCCCCAATGTTAGATGAAGGCAGGATTTCAAATATGCCGACAGCAACCGGTGGGCCTGAAAAGTCCACTTCAGAAACCATTGGGTGACATCACTGAGACTACGTCCATGTTTATATGCAGTCTATGGTTACAGCACTCTAAAGAAATATCCTTTGCATCCACAGCAAAGATTCAAGGTGATTGATACATTGGTTGTTTTTTTTCATCAGAAAATCGGACGTAGGCATGTACAGGACAAGATCAGCAAGGAGATAAGAGAATTTGTTCAAAGGGGTCTCCAAAATAAACGCAAATAGATGTTCCTCATAAGTAGCTTCACACATTTACAGTTACTAAATAACTGTGATCCATTATGTTTGATTTCTGCTTTAATTAAATCTTCATTTTTTTCACAACTCTCTTATTTGCCATGTTTTTATTTGTTTTGTATCACCCCTCTTGGAGTGGCACTTTAAAAAAAAAAAAAACACAATCATGTAAGTTAGGTTTGTAGATCCCTCTGACCAGGCGACTGTTTGTTCAAAGATTTTCTTCAATGCTCTAATGCCTTCCTCCTTTAGTTGCTATCATTTGTGAAAGACAAAAGGGAATTTCATAATGTGCCTCTGTGTGACATGCAATCCATATTGTTTATAATGAAGCATTAAATACCCTGGAAGTGTATGTATGTATGTGTATGTATTCTCCAGACAATTTGTCCGCCATGTATTGTTGTTTACCGATTTCAAAAACGTTGCTGCTAACATCACCGAGCTCCACTTTTCAAAGCTTCTTTAAGAACGCTTTCCTCATCATTTCTTGCCCAAACACAATACCACAGATTTTTGGCTGAGCACAGCTATCGTTTGTTCTTTTAAAACATTTCACAAAGGTGAGGAAAAAGAGCAAAAAAAAAGCTTTCTGCTGCAACTGCAGAATCACTGACAGCTTATGTCAGGATCTGATGCCTCCATTAACACTGACTAGTTGATTAACTGTGAGAACAGTACACAGGCAGGTAATGTATTCCCTGAGTCGATGGTAATGGCTTTTTACACAACAGTGTCACTGTCTGCAGAGGTAAACTGTTTTAGAGGACACAAAACACTGGCTGGACACGTTTGCTGTTGTGTGTAAGTGCTTTTGTTATGAAAACATTATTTTATTTCCTTTTAAATGCTTTAAATTATTGCTAATTTAATAAACCGCTTAATTTCTTCAAAATAATTGATGTAAACTGAGCTAACCTCCTAACCCAGCCATGACCTGTTTATTCTGTGCTGCTAAGGAAACAAACATACAAACAGATTAAACACAAAGTTTCCTCAGGGTTTATCGTCAACACTCTAAGCACCATTGAATCTAATTTGTGTTTATGTAAAAGTAAGTTTCACACTCACATTGGGCATAATTACCTGCTTTCTTTAATTGAATATAATTACACAAGCTTTTCCACCCTTGGCTGTTTAATTGCTTGAATGTTTGTAGTTATACTATTAGAGCTTTTACTTTTATTTACAGAAAATACCTGTTCAAAGCAAGGTTCATTTTACATGCACCAAACCTACATCTCAGTACTTTAGTTTTAAGCCTGGCTAGCACTACAAGACTTTTAAAATCTTAACAGATTTTTAAAATGCGTAAGACCACACACAACGATAAACAGCTCACCAAACACTAACAGATTCTATTCACCAAAAACTAGACTCTTAAAAACTGGCAATCCCGAAAAGCCTCTCGCAGTCATACCTTTAGAGAAAACAAACATCGAGGACAATGGGCAGGAAAAGAATTGCGATATTTTTTTTGACTGCTTTTAGTTGAAACTGCCCAGTAAAAGGACAACTGTGGATGAGAAAATGGAGACGGCATGAGCATGGGCTGTACATGGCCTGAGCTGGAGGTAAGTTAAAATTGATCCGCTACGCCCATTGTGCTTTCCTCTTCAGTCAGCTCGCCTCCCAGATGGCTATTGTTTCATTCATGTCGCAATCTACAGAGCGCTTGCTCTGTATTCCATCAACACAACAGGAGATCAGATCGTAAACATTACGTATATTAAAATACAATTTGAAATCAGGACAGCCTTCTGAGCAGATCAGATAACTCTAAACACACCTCACACCTCAGGAACATCTGGTAAAATAATCTTTACAACCATCAAAAAAATCTGGACTGGGGCATCAGGCCAAAATCAGTTTGATTATCTTGTGTGTACCCTGCTATACTATTGGAAATACCATTGCACAAACTGGTGTTGATTCACACAACATATAAGCACTTCGAAGATTAACAGACAGCCCCACAAGTAGACTTAACCATATTTGTTTCCTGAACATAGCAATGACACAATTCATACAAAGTTTGCTTTGCTTTGCTCATTCACAAATAGGGAAACTGCATTATCATTTAAATCTAATGGCACATCACCTTTGGATGACTTTGGAGAACCATTCCATTCACTCACTTTATTCATCGCCATGCCGATACTGCTCAGGTTTAAAGTAATGGTCATGATCCAGCAGGGGTCAATGGGATCTTGTGAATTTCCCATCTGTACTGGTGACTTTGCCGTGCCATTGAGACTCATATAGCTGTAAATCTGGGGTCAAACCAAAGACAGGAGGTTGTGATATAAAAGTAGTAAATCCCCTCTCTGATTTAGAAAGTCATGCATGACAAAACCTGGAATGTGACATTGTTAGTGTGATTAAAACAGCCGCTCTGTTGACATTTCATTTCCTGTGAATAAGCAGGGTTGGTTGGGAGGCTCACTACACTGCTGGGGCCATGAATCAGGTCTGGATTTATAGAGGTTTTTTGTTAAGAGGCCCGCAGGGTAGAGATCTCCACCCTGAGCTGATTATCATGCTCTTAATGTAGTTTGGGATAGGAAACTGCAGCTTTCTTGACGATGAGCGAGGACCTGCTGGAGTCACATTTGTACAAGTGACAAAAAGCTAGCATATATAGAAGATGAAAAGGCCAGGCTGATAATCAGTCGACCGCTAGTGTAGACTGATGTGGGAAACAATCTTGGGGT
Source organism: Labrus bergylta (assembly GCF_963930695.1). Classification (NCBI taxonomy): domain Eukaryota; kingdom Metazoa; phylum Chordata; class Actinopteri; order Labriformes; family Labridae; genus Labrus; species Labrus bergylta. Next base: position 9,020,465 of record NC_089206.1, on the reverse strand, counting down.
GAGCATTTAGTAACTAGTTGGATCTGTGCATGTAATAGACAGTTAGTTAATTATGAATTTAACTGTTAATAGTTTATTTTGATATTGTCAGCCGACTGTTTGGGGCCCTATTTTTAGGTGTAAGGGCGTCTCTATTCACATTTCTCTGTTATGTCGTGATTGTTCTTGTTTTTCGTAACAATAAACAGACTAAAACACTGTTTACAGCTTAGATTATTATCACTATTACAGCTGACGTTGAATTTCACATTCACACATTAAGTGCTTCAATACTTCAGGGGTCGCCATTAACTACAGAACCATCATCTATAATTTATTGCAGCTGAGATTAAAGATAAGATGACCTACGAGATCCATTACATGAGAGTGCAAACCGCATGTTTTGCTGTGTAACAAACTGTATTACATGAGACAGATCAGCTGTGACAAATACAAGGCACCTCAGGATACAAAACAGCACTTCAACGTGAAACACAAAATGCTGGTTTGCTCAGACGGAGGTTTCACAAAGAATCTTTGGCTAAGTGGCCTCATACGAGATGACTATTATTTTTTTTTTCATCGCTGCTCTTATTACTGTTATTGTCAAGGCTTCCAAACATAGATACATGGGGAAAATCTTTTAGTGCTGTTTGTAGATGGATTATACTGAATTTCAAGCGTTCAAATGACCACGGTGTCAGAGATTTAGTTCTACTGGTGCACCATTTGACAACAATAATAGGACATTACCTTGAAGGAGGGAGTCATGAATAATAAGTTTTGTTACTATATGTAAGAAATGTCAAAGAAGGTGAAGACACTTAGCTGATAGTTTGGATAAATGTGCCAAACACTGACTTTTAGCAGCAATAGGCCGAGATGAACATGTCAGGAAATGAGGCATGTTGTCACAGGACACTGGGTCAATATCAGGGTGTCTGTCTGTAATAGAAGGTCGTAAATGTTGATAGCTCACTGATTGCAGGTAAAGGAGACGAGGTGATGGGGTGGTGACAAACAGACAGCCAGTATTTTAGGGATTTATCGTGTTTTCATTCAGTGTGGAAGCTCTTGAGACGATAATTAGCCTGTAAATGAGAATTGATCCTCCTCTGCCAGCTAATATTGGGAGTGTGTACAAATATTTAGAGAGCATGCACGACAACGTCCTGTATTCTGTCTCTATGTTCTGCAGTCACATTGGATACTAGGTTTTAGATATCAGCAGGTTTCATGCATGCGCAGCTGCTGTAAAATCATGCAAATGTCTCTTTGTTTGATGACAGTGCTCATCCTTTGCACTGCTGTGCAACTTCCCAAGCGTATTCAATATTCAAAGAAGGAAGATTAAAGAAATGTTCTGAGGGTATGAAAAGGGACAAGTGGGACCATCTGATATACAAACATCAGAAATGTACTCCAGCTTTATAAATCAGGAAGCAAGGCTTCTGAATGTTTCCAAACTGCTTAAAAACCTAAACAGATAAATATTGCGCTGCCACTCACTGTTTTTCCTTGTAAAATGTTTGCCTGCTAGCGTTCATAAATATCTGCTGTCGATGTCACTTAAATGATTTAATCCATGTTCTTTTGAGTTAGTTAGTGTTTAAATTAATTTGAAAAATCGAACCCTTCAGATTTCTCATTTGGGGATTTTTTTTCTTGATAACTCAGCAAGCAACCTCACATTAACCCACATAGTATACAAAATGAGTAATTATGACTATTGAGCATGTTTTAAATACATTATCAGTTGTCAGTGTGAGATTATCTCAATCAATTTTAATGATTTCTGCCAAGTTAATCAATTGAGTTAATATCAGAATTAATTCAATTTCATGACACCAGCACTATACTCATTGAATCCAAAAAGCTTAAACAGGGAGCATTGATAGAACTATGAGCCATCAGCCTTATAGTTGAACTTTGTTTTCTGACAATAAGCAACGTTAGCGTGGTAGGCTTAAATGTTAAACATGGTAAACTGCTGATCATCAGCACCCTGGCACTGCCTTTCAGCATGTAAGCAAAGCTGTAGACTCAATGTCTTGTTTGTCTTCAGGGCTGAGTGCCACAATACATTGTATGCACAGTGTTGAATGTATAAAATCAATTTTGCCTAGTCCCATTTATTTCAGAATGTTTGCTTGAATGTTCTGTTTTTATGGTAAATCCCAACCGCCTCTGACCAGAAAGCGAGTCCCTTTGTGTGACACAGCAGTGACTCATGGGAGCCCCCATGTTGTCTCGTGTGCTGGAAGGCTGGATGATGTCCAAGCTGCTTAGCCTGAAGGCGGCCAAACTTTTCTCTTTGTGTGTCTGCTGCAGGGTGCACTGAGCATATCGTCTGGCATTAGGCTGACAGAACAGTCCCTGTAAGATCTCGGGCTTTTTAATAGTGGCCGTATGAAATGTTTATTATGTTGACCTTTTCTTGCTCGTTTTATTTTATATTTACAAGGACAAGAACAGACCACATGAAACTGCAGTGCTAAAATTATTGATAAACTCAGTTCATCAGTCATTTTTCCCCATCTGACAATGTCACTCAAGTTGAGGAAATATAGAAATCACATTGTCACGATCAATACAGAAGCTGTCATGGCAGCATTGATTACTTCTAATTTAAAATCTGTTTGAGCTTCTCTATCCCTACCATTTTCTTTTCCTCGTGGCTTCAGACCTTTGTTTGAGTCTGAGTAAATTTTAAGCCTCATGCAGCAGGACAGTGATGGATGGGTGGGTTGATAGTGAGATTATACAGGTGAGACAGCTCTGAGCCTTTAATCCCACACTCTTTTCAGGGAAACTGGGCTGTGCTCTGTTAGCTGGGGTCTCCCCTGAAGATTTGATTCTTTGTTTTTCTTTTTACTTGAGTTGAAAAGTCAGAGTCCCGTACACATCTAAATGTTCAAGACTGGTGTTAAGTGACAGCTCCAACATGGCTAACATAAGAAAACCCTGTTGGAGTTTTTGCTGTTCTCTTCTTTGCCCTTCTTGACTTTGAGAGTTCCACAGCAGCAGCAGAATGAAATCATACATTTAAAAAAAATAAAAAAAAGAATAGACATTTTCCCTCCTGTCGGCATTCGCTCAGTTGGCCTGATAGTGCATACTAATCAAATATTAACTTAAGTGGAGCCTAACATTTAAAGAAAGAGAAAGCACAGGGGTATGGTAGCCTTTATATTTCTTTCACTTTGCATGGCGATTACCAGCAGATGTTGGGTATGCCTGCAGAGGGATTTACAAAAACAGCAGGAATGAAAGGATAAAATAGTGCCAAGACGAAAGAAAAGGCAAGGTTCTGGGCAGCCTTCGCTCATCCCTCTCCTGAGAATTGACCACTCGGCCTTGGGTGGGAAAAAAGTGAGGTGAGGCAGAACTAATCCTGAACTAAAGGAGCTGCTCTTCTGTAACCAGAGCATTGAAGGTGGGGGGGCGTCTGCAATCTGGGATACAGAAACACAGCTTCATGGATTAGGTGTGCTCAGTGGTAAAAGTCAAGTTGAGGGGCTCGGTTCAAACCACTGAGGCCTACTAGCCTTTAAATACACTGAAAACAATTTCTTGCTGCTTGTTTTTTTTTAGCACATTTATTTGATTGCCTTCCCCATTTTTTCATTTAGATTGGACTTTCCTTGTGTAGGGATTTCAGGGAGTACATAGGATTTGCTGGCTATGGGTGGTTGGATTCCAGGGAATGGGTTGTGTGAATGAACTAATGTAGCGTAGTGTGCACCAAATTACACTTACACAGGATGGTAGTAAGCTTGGTCGGAATCAATTCTCCTGTCCAGACCCTTCTCTCCTCAATTACCAACCAGCTCCAGGGGTGCTGATGCTGTGTGAAGGTGACAGGGCACACCTTGGGAGCACTGTGCAGGTGTGATAAAGCACTAGCAGTTCAGAGTACAGCATGTAGCTCTGCGAGAATTCTGAGGAATGTAAGTCCAATTGAACACAGCAATTTCTATAAAATGAACCACACTTACCTTGTGATTGTTAATCAGTGGACCTTTTATACCATTTTCTAACTTCTTTAACAGTCAGTGCATGTAACCTTAGCAACTATATAATGGTTAGACATTAGATGGAGGCCACATAATTTCATGTTATAATTAGTGGTACTATTTACTTAAGGGTCGAATTTCTTTGTAAAAAAGGGCTTGCATGTTGTGAAAAACTTACAGAACATCCAACAAACTGCCCTTTTCACCCCTTTATGAAACTTATTTAGTACCTTTCAGCTCTGTTTTTTGGTTTTACACCCTGCCACTTTACCGTTTTCAATTTTGGATTCTCAATGTTTCTTGTTAGCACTTAGTCAATATGTAAAATGAACCTCAAAATGGAACTACGTTATATTGTAATTCAAACACATCCCCATGTTTTCACTTCAACTGTTGCATACATATTTTTCCAATTTAGTTCAATCACATGAAGCCACCCATATGTCTGGATGAATGGATATCATTAACAAGTGAAAGTAAAAAGCAGATGTGTCCTTTTTTTTTGACAGTCCTCTGAAGCTCTCAGTGTATCCTCACTGTGTCCTGACGGGTTAATCCAATAAGAGCCCTGTCTCACCACAGTGTGATGCTGCGGGGGAGTCAGGCACTGTGCTTGAGGGCCTCTGCCTTCGTCTCTAATGAGGGAAGAGAGAGGCGAATGCAAGGTCTCTACTTCACAGACACCCCAACAGGCAACTAGTTAACCCTCTTCTCTCTGCTCCGAGTACACCTAGCCAACCCCCCACCCTCCTCTCCTCTCTCAATCTGTCTCTGGAGTTCCAAGCTCACTTCTTCCCAGGAGAAAGACTTAGTCCTGCAGACTCACTGTGTCTGCTTGTACCTAATTTAGAGAGCTGCTGTGTGGAAGTTTCTAGAGCTATACCCCCTCTTTTTGTCTGAAAGCTTATGATTGTCTCAGCAAGTCAGCTTCTACACCTGAAACACACTTTGTGCTCCTGCAGTTTCAGACTGCTGCAGCAATATCCCTAAAGCCAAGTGTGTATTGCTGTTTTCAGTGATGAATAAGAGACACAATCAAAAGCCCGGAGCTTTAATTACACTCAGTCCATCTTGAGTATCATAAGCAGCCAACCACTAATTACCTCGAGTTCTGGTGCACTACCCTTCTGCTTATGCAGCAGTATAAAGACCCAACTGATGAGAACCAACCAAGAGCTGGACCCGGTGATGAGGGGATGCAAAGGGGGAGCTTTCAACCGTGATCCCTGGGCGTAAATTACGTAACAATGTAGTAAAATATTCATGACACACCATGGGGACGGAATCCTGCCTGCTCTGAAACGCTGAGCAAACACTTCACCCTCAGCCACTCTAAGACTCAGAGGAGGATAAGGAAAAGCCCAAAAGTATGGAGCTGAAAGACAATAGCAAGCCAATTGCCGCTAGGAAACAAATTCTTGCCTCATGAGGATAGAAAGCAGCTTTTACCAAACAGTTTCCACAGTATAATATGTCTATAGTGTACGTTTTCATATGTGTGCTCTGTATTGAATCATTTATAAAAGATGAAAATGTGGCGATGCAAGTCTAAAAATAAACAGTGTGAGAAGTTAAATCGCAACAACCTCGTAGATCTGAAGCAAGAAGCAGCTAGTAACTAGCACATGTCATGACAGCTTATTAATGTTCCAACCTTTGTTCTGCATTGTCTTTAAAACTGTTCAGCATGCAAAAAAGATTCACCATCCTCATCAGGTTGAGTTTAGTTTTAACCCAGCAGTTCAGATGAAGAAAAGAAACAGGCTGAAGGTTGAAAGGAGCCGAGTCTTTTGAAGTCATTAGAGTGAAGTGATGAGCCGTGAAACCCTTGCTGCCACTCAAGGGAGTCCAACTTGTGGTTTTATGTGACTTTAATGATGGACAAAAAGAACCAGAACCTGCCAAGCCATGCCGGGTGAGAGTACAACCTTAGCTTTAGCTATTCCTCAATATCCTCAGAGGTTTAATTGCGGCAGAGTGTTTTCTGGTGATTCTTCCTGACTTTTTTCTCTGAAATTCAAATATTTATTTTTTTCAAAAAGGCCATATTGAAAGCTTAGAGTGAAAGGTTGTTAAAGGAAAAATTCAACTTGTGACATTCTCTCTTTGTTGAATATTATTTTTCATGTGTTATCATAGACTGTATATAAACATGGACGTAGTCAACCATTGGTTTCTGAAGCAGACTATTGAGGGCCATCGGTGGCGGTCACCATATTGGAAATGCTGGAAAAGACTAGCTTTTTGGTAAGCTAGTAAAATGCGTTAAATGCGTTAAAGCTGAGGTGGGACATGGGCCCGAACGTCAGTCAGATCAGCCACGTCCCTTATTATGAATAACTCTTGGCCTTAACATTTGCAGTCAGCCTCAAGTGGACACTCGAGGAACTGAATGTTTTTGCACTGCTGCATTGGCTTTATTTTTTAACCCCGGTTGTCTGTTATCTGTTTTCCATGAGTTGCTTTCTTTGGAGTCTTCCCAGTTTGACTATTACCTGCTTTTCCCACGATGACTTAGTAAAACAGAAAAATAAATTACCTGTTTGTTTTTTTCTGACCCTACTCAGAGTAGGTTTAGATAAATGAAATCATGGCCAACTTCATTGTCCGATCCACTGTAACAAACCCTCAGGTTGCATATTAATATTTTAAGAGGCACTCAATATGTCAGTTCATGTTTATTTTAGCACTGCAATGCCTTCACTTGCTGTCACCATGAGAAAAATCAAATGTTATCCACAATTGTATTCTTCTTCTTGAGCCTCATCCTTCTAAAATAACCTTACCTAACAACATATTGTGGTAAGTCATTGCAAGCAAACAATGTTTTCATATAAATTAAAACACTATGCTACCGTGTAAAGCAGACTGTGTGTGTTGAACCATGTGTAGGGTAGAGACGATGAGCTAAATTAAGCACAGTGGGAACATTTTATCAACTTGTTTACATTATTTAAAATGCTTGCATGACGATTAAATCCTGAAGAGAAAATTACAGAAACCAGGCCATGAATTAACTAAAACAACAAGAGGTAATATGCATCTGGTTCACTGCAATGAATTGAAACACCACTACAGGGTTTACTTCATGCATATGCAATATCATCTGGTGACCCAGTGTACTATTAATATTGTAATGATTAAACCCAGGATTATTCTTTGCACCTGGGGCCACTTTGAGGACCCATACAAATCCCATTTCCATGGCTTCTTGTTCCTATCAGTGTGATTCACTGAAATGTTCCGCCTGTCGAGTGTAATACAGAAGATAAGTTGATTTAAGGCTTTTAAAGCTTCCCAGTTTTCTACGATATTTTACTCCAGGTATCAAAAGAAGGATGTTTTTTAAAAAGGTTGCCTGAAGTGTTGTGACTGGCTTTGCTTTTTATTTGCAACCACCTCTACTTTCCATTTTAGTGCAATATTATGGAAACCAACAAGGAACAAAGACAACATTTTGTGAAAGAGAGAAAAACCACAGTGGGAAGCCACTCCAAGCTATTTTGTCTGTTACACACAATGTTTCAGGTTTTTTGGTGAAATGTTCAGTTGTCTTTTCTTCAGACAGTCTCTGAAAAATGATTGCATTATATGTTAAGGCTTCAGAAAGTTTTACATATTTAAAATACATACACCTTAATGCAGTGTTTGTAAAATGACGTCAGGTTACGTATACAAGTAGAACTAATATATCCAACCTGCTTGTTTATTCATATTTTATTCTGTGTGTACGGCCATGCGACATTTGTGTTCTTAAAAAAGCCTGAAATGTTCCCAACATGCCTCGTCCACCTTCTGACTTCTTGATACTTATCTGAGCGGAAATGCTGTCAACTGTTTAAGTACACTGAATCTTGTTAGCCAATGACAACCCACCAATAAAAGTGGATGCATTTGCACATACTATATTGCTTAAAAGCTTCTTCTGAGTTTTTTTCCCTTCTTCCCTCTGATCCAGCTGCTGATGCAGAGATTCAGGCAGGAGCAGCTCATGGTTATTCTACTCTGATATGCAGAACATGCTCAGTTAATGGCTGCTTCCGATACCTTTTAGTGCTTGTATAACTTGAAGGACATGTTTTTGTATGAATGAAATGACGCTTTTTTGGACTTCTTTTTATCACCATCCATCATAATATGATGATTCCTCTGTGCCACAGTGGGTTATGCCCATGGTGTTTAAAGCCCTGTGAAGGAGGATGTTCAATCCCACTGGGCAGATACCTTCAATGCCATTGTCCATCAAACAATGGTCAATGGACTTTGCGCTTTTCTAGTCTTCTGACTACTCAAAGCACCGTTACACCGCTGGTCACACCTACCCATACATACACTGATGGCAAAGGCAGCCATTTATATTGCCCATCAGTATCAATGAATCCATACATTCACATTCCCATGCCGCTGATGAAGCAGCGGTTAAGTGTCTTTCCCAAGGAAACATTGGACATTGGCCTGCTTTTGAACCCTTGACCTGACAGTAGCTCATTCTGTGGGGACTTGGGTTGGGAACTTGAGGGTCGCCGGTTCAAGTCCCGGTGTGGACCAAATATGGAAGATGGTCTAGTAGCTGGAGAGGTGCCAGATCACTTCCTGAGCACTGCCAAGGTGCCCTTGAGCAAGGCACCAAACCCCCTCCCCACCACCAGCTCAGGAGCTGGTGCTTGTCCATAGGATCCTGTTTGTACATGTGTGTATATTTCAGCCTATGTGTGTGTTGCATGGTTAACAGAGTGTAAAAACTGAAATTTCCCCTTGCGGGGATCAATAAAGTAAATCTTAATCTTAATCTAAATCTTGGTTGAGATACAACCTACAGTACCACTGAGCCGAAGCCAGCCCACCTAACCACTCAAAAATGGTTCCTACTTGCTCAGTATCTGAGTATTACAACAGTCATACAAAACAAACTTTACCCTGGAACATCTAGTCTGGGATTGAGCAGCTCAGTGCTCTTCAGAGAACAAGAAAAGGAAAGAAAAACAATTTGTTAACTCGGCTGGATTTGGCTTGCTACTTGGAACACACAGCAACACATTGGTAAAATCCTGCCCAAACAAAGACTTACCAGTTAGCTGTGTTAATACGTCTCTCAAGCCGAGTGTGAGTGGACAGGCCTTCCTCTGGTGATTCATGTGCCCTCCACACTGAGTCTGGTGACCTTGTTTGCTAAAACATTTGAGGTTTGAGAGTTGCGCCAAAGCACAAGGGGTGGCAGTTGTTCAAGGTATTTCGGACTCTTGCTATACATCTTCAACAGAGTCCTGAGACCTGTGTATAAAGTGTTGGCCCTGTCATTTGCAGGGAGGAAAATGTGGCATTGATACGAGTATTTTATTTCTCACATTTTGGTGATGTATTTATGTCTCCCTCCCTCCATGTGCTCTATGTTGAGAAGGCTGAATGGTGTCTAAACATTCTGAGCTGTGTGGCTGTTTTTTCACTGCAGAAAAATTAATCAGATGAGCCAGTTGATATTGAAACTTTCCACAACTCTACATTTCTAATTGCATGGTTGTTGTTGTTTTTTTGGCAATCCCCTTCTAATTCTAAGATAAACCCTTATCTTCTTCCTTTTCATATTGCTAGGCTCCTACTTTTGTGTGCCTTCTTTTTTTAACACTTCTACAGTGTTAAGCATCAGTTAAGCTCTTACGCAAAATATATCACCAACCCTCTTATTCCTCAATGGTATGGGTTATAAAAACATGAATTCTCCTATAGATAAACTTGTGTGACAGGTTTCTGAGTGGCACTAGAAAATACTTGTGAATACTGAGGTCTCGGGTTTTTGATGGCTTTATGTCAGACAGCTCAACCACCACTTTCTAAAATAGCAGCAAAGATGGCGGAGTGCAGCGTTTATTCCGGCTGACTTGTGATCAGTCAGTCAGGTTTGTGACATGTTGTATTGTACCATTCAACCCCTTTGTCCTCTGCTGTGTGGCCCAAGAATGGAGCAGACCTCATCTTCCATAGGGCCACTTAAATGATAAATAGAACCTTTAAAACATATTGTATTTTCGATATTGGTACATAACCAACAACCATGCTTTTACCAATTCATTATCGCCAAAAGGTGTGGTTAGTTGAGCCATTCACTGTCATCTTGTTTCTCCATAGGGCGAGATTACAATCACCAACAAATTCTGAGTCTAACTGGCTCTTTATGCTCATTAGTTTGGTTGTGGCCTCTAGTTTGGCTTGACAGCACCGAGCAGGTATTCTTGTCATGTAGTGTTTACGTTTTGCTCTCATTTGCAATCTATATTTGCATGTAGTGAGCTGACACAGAGCAGAAGCTCATTTAATGCACTATATTCAATAGCAGTACAATGTGCTCATGGTAACATGCATGGCTTCCCCGAATTAATTAGAAGAAGGCAACACTAAAGACTCTTTACTCAAATTAGTGTCATTTAAGAGAATTACGGTGTAATGATCAGTGCCTCGTACTCCGGACAGGCGGAAGAAGAATGTTTAAAACTAATGTGGTTAAAGCTACTGTGAAAAATAAAAAGGTCAAAGGAAAGTCTGCTAGAGCTCAGAGCTGGTCATGCTCAGTGAAAAGCTGAGTGTAGGCATTTGTGTGTCTGTAAAATTTGCTTAGAATGCGGTGGACAATTGGAATTCAGTTTGTTATTTTCAACCTAAAAGTCTGATCCCCATGCTGTTGGGAAAACCCATGCCCTGCAACCCTGTTCAGAAAGGTGCGGAATAAAAAGAAAAGTATGAAGTTAGGTGCTGTGGGAGTATCTGACCTTGAAGAGGCGCAGGATGTTGGCAACCATGATTGACACGGAGCTGGCAGATGCGCCGATCACTCCCACCACTCTCTCCGGCTTAGTGATGATGGGCGGACCTCCGCTGAGACACTTGACATCAGTAGAGTCTTTCTCAATCAGCGCCTGAACAAATGTCAGAGACTGCTCCAGAGCATGGGTGTCCCTGGAGCAGGTGTCAAGGATCCGCGCCCCCAGCGTGATATTGGGCAGCAGCTCATTGTCATTATTGATACGATCCAGGGCAAATAACATGGCCTCCAGCCTATGGATCCCTTTCTCCTTCTTCAGCTCCCCGCAGGCTTTACCATCGTTGCCTCTCGCATGTACCGGGAACAGCCCACCCAAAGATATGTCCCCATCGATGCGTATTGAATTGAGGTGCGTGTGGCCTGGCATTTTGGGTTTGGCTGCAGATGCAATCAAGAAATAACAAGCCAGCGGCAACAGCCAGCAGCAGACACCTCTGTGGCAGCCAATCCAGGCTCCCTCAAAGCCTCCTCGTAGTGTCATAATGCAGGGCTAAATCTGCATCCAAGTACCAATTCAAGTCCTTTGAAAGTGAAAGAGATGTGCACACATACACGCGCACACACACATACAAATGTCCTGGAGGTGAGTTTTCAGAGCGCAGGCGTCTTCAGAAGTCTCTTCTCATGGTTTCAAGCTCTGACACAAACTCTGCAATAATAATAATAATAATGCAGCCTTGCTCTATTTATCTCTTGTTATGTCTCTATAATGTCTCTTTATATATACTCTCTGTTTTTCACTCTTTACAGGCAGCTGTGAGTGGTGGCTTCATCCAGCAACTTAAGAGTGCAGGTCAAGCTGAGATGGCAGGCTACAGAAAGTGTTCTAGTAAGGTAAGATCAAAGGTGTTCGCCTCTCTTCTCGGGCTTCTCCACAATCACTCTGGTGTTTTTAGCTCTTCTCCTGGTCCAAGTGGGTTCCACAGCAGAAACCTGCAGAAAGATAGGAGAACTGTAAGATTCCAGGGACACGACAAAAGCGAAACTTCTTTTATACAAAGCAGGGAAACGGAAGATAAAATTGAATTGAATGTTGTGTTTATGCGGGGGGGGGGGGGGGGGATTTGCCTTGGGTAAGTCTCCAACGCAGAATAATACCTGGACCTAGCTCTCTGCACAGGAAATCTGTTCTGTGTTGCACCCATGCCTCAACTGCTTTCAGAGCACTGCAATGAATTATTTCTATGTGCCTAGAGCATAACTGATTCGCTGCTGCTTGGCACCGCTCCATAGCCTTCATAACCCCACACTGCTCTGCTCATGTCGAGCCTCTCAAGAGTGTTTCAGAAAAAGGTTACGAAATATAGAGCTCAATTAGTAACACCAGATTCTGATAATCAAAGAAACAATATTCTTCGAGCGTTGAACACATCTGCTCCTTGCATATCTTCGCCCCCGTTGTCTGTACTAGCCTTTAAATCAACAGTGATTCTCTGTGCACGTGAGTGTGTGTGTGTGTGTGAGTGTGTGTGTGCGCGGGCGTGTGTGTGTGTGTGTGTGTGTGTGTGTGTGTGTGTGTGTGTGTGTGTGTGTGTTATCAAAAGAGGGCTGGCTTCCTTTGACAGTGGCAGGCTAATAGAACGGTGAATCTGCACACAGTAGGAGAGGCCTGCAGCTCGCCCCCTCTGTCCGTCTCTCTCTCTTTCAATAGACCATCACAGACACACATATCTGTCAGGCTTTTACTTCACGCTGCTTTTGTGTGCTAACATACAACCTCCCGCTGTGGCCTGTAACAGAGGACACAAAGGACATAAACCTCGTCCAGGGTCAGAAAGTTGTGCTGGACTGCTGTGGAGAAGTGATTTTCTTTTCAGGATTATTTTCATAAAACATTGTAAAACATTTTTCCGCTCATCCCATGACATGATCACTAAACCATGTAATTTAAACAGACTGTATGCTATGCTGCTGGGGCTCTTCAAGCAAAAACACTAAATCCAAAGACAGAGTTTTTTTATGTTGCTAAGTAGAGTAGGATCGTGGGAATTGTAGTCTTCATGTATGAACATCCACAACTGTGGAAAATAATCTCTCTGACTCAGTCAAAAGGCACATTTAAGGACAACGTAGTGCATTAAAGATGTATTTGTGTTATGTAACGTCATTCTAATGAAGTAGGGAACACTTTGCTGACTTCCTGCCACACTTTCTGACGCATCATCTTGTGTTTCCTGTGATTCCAAGGAAGAGAGGCAACTAAATAAAGCATAGCCTAACCTTGAATGAAATTACGGATTTTATGCGTTTTAGAAAAAGCTGAACGCGATTGGGATACTGTAAGTTCCAAACTCAACAAAATGTGGCAATGCAGGTCTAATTTATTTTAGACATTTAAGGGGAAATGTACATTTCATATCGTAAAGTGGTTGTTAAGACTGTTGCCAAAACTCATGAATTAAAGACAGCTTTGCAGTCTTTCGCCTTGTTTCACTTTAGACATAAAATCAAAGAGTAGAGACGCCCCTTCTTTAACACTGCACAGTGGCCTCTCTTATGCTGTTTCTCCCACCCTGCTGGGAAACGAAAGGAGATATTTATATCATCCTTCAGAGATCCCCCCCCTAAAACACAGCATCCATAATGGATGAAGGCCTACCAGTCACTGCAAGGCATCTCCTTCTGGGGGGAAAGCCTAGAGATGAAAAAAGAGGACTGTGGCTAAGATGGCATGGCTGTTTGTAAAAGACTTTAAAAGAGACGGAAGAAAGAGAAACATGTGCTCAAAGGGATGCATGGGTAATGATGATGGAGCGACACCTGCTTTTTAACCAACATTACCTTAGCAGAAGGAAAATGCGCCAATGTTATTTGCTCAAGAGAACGTAATGTTTTACTTTGAAAAGCTTTGCAGCACCTCAAAATAGCTTTTAATAAAATTTAAAAAATTAAAAAAAACATTCTCTTTGGGGACATTGGTAATAATGTTGTCAGAAGATTTTAAAGGAATTCATGATCAAAGTTGAGTTTTAGGCAAGATATTAGCTACTGAAATCAAATCGCGCTTACTCTTATTATATAATATTTTGATCATAAACTAATAAAACCAAAAGGACTTATAATGAAGGTGCACTCTTTGGAATGCTTGACAACACTTTGGCGATTGAGACAGGATGTAAGAAGAAGCCCTGACACCTCAGAGATGAAGTCCTGCCTCCGGAGATCTTTTTAAAGGGGTGGACAGGAGTGGCCCCTCGCTGTCATCACTCTGTGAAACACTGCCTGCACAGTGGCAGCTCCACCAGATGTTTAGTCATGAGACCCAGATGGGCAGAGCAGATAAACATCAGCTGTCTGCAGAGAGACGGAGTGAGGGGAAATTGCAGCATCCACGCCGTCTCCCTTCTTATCCCCTCACTGCGCTGAGGGGGACTCAGGCTTCCTCTGCACTCGACCACAGTCCCCTGCTGCTGTTTGTACTGACACTGTTGGCTCACAGAGCTAGAGGCTTTAATCCACTGAGGAGTTCACTAAAATAAAGTACATTTATGTAATGGATTCAACTTTTGAATATACTTTTTACAGATTTGTACAAAATGTATTAGACAAATGGGCTTTTTTTTAATCCATACCTTGTTGATGTTTGACATGGTTTAGTGAATGACAGACAATTATTACTGTTCAATTATCATGATTTGGTTTTTTTTTTAACAATAACAAAAAATGTTTCTAGTTCACCATTTCCCAGCAATTGCAGCTAACTTGCTGCACAAGTTTTTATTTCATAAAAGGCTCTGTTTCAGCACTCTCAGCTAACATTTTAATTGACTTCAGTTTACTTCTTTTTTTTTTTTGGAAACATGGAAAAGTTTAATACCCACTTGGGAGATGCTGTTGGGGATTTCACTAAGTATCGCAGGAGTAGTAAAAGATAAAACACTAAACTGAAGGGACAGATAAGAAGCGCCCCTGAAACGGTTCAAATAAGCACACGTCTTTTCATCCATGATCAAAGACGGCTGAGAGCATTTTTTAACTCTTGAGTCAGCCTTTGGCTACTGGCCAGCCACCAACAAGGCAGAGAGACAGGGGAAGAAAAACCTAGCCACACGGCTTCTGAGGCAGCTCTGCTAAACACGAGCAACTAAGGAAAATTTCTGTTTTTTACAGCATGAACACCATCTTTTGAATCAGTATTAACTTAGGTAGCAACAGAATAATGTCTTGAATACTCACGAAAGCTGGGCATACCGTGGCCCTTTCCGAATAGCCACAGTTCAGTATGCAGTACGTACTTTTCAGTACGGAGTTTCAGTATACTGAACTTTCGTGGTCATTCAGTATGCATTTTTTGGGTCCACCTCAGTATACTGAACATTTCAGTATGCATACTAACTTCCAGGTTTCATGCAGTGTGGATCGGATGGGTGCTTTCAGGAAATGAATTGCATGAACTGAATTTTACCACCCACAATGCTGTGCGAATTTAAACGTAAATCATCACGTCACGTCCGCCTCCAAATCAAAACAAACGAGCGTGGATTAGTTAAAGTCGTGACTGAAATCGTTACTTTTAATTAACAACAGAAAATATAACAAATATCTGCATTATTATAAAACCTTTCCCCCTCTATTTAAATAATGATTTCACTATTTAAATGTGTCTTTATTGGTTTATTTTGTATTCTGTATATTACTGTCTTTCATTTGTACTTTTCTTTATGTATGTTATTTAGTTATTTAATCTGTCTTTTACTTGATTTACATTGTGATATTGTTTTTTGTTTACCTGACTGTATATGTGCATTACTCTTCTTGAATAAAGCTAAACAAAAAAAAAAAAAAAAACGGGAGAATGAGGCCGGTTCGGGTAACGTAAATGACGACACTTCCATACTGAACGAATCAGACGAAGTAGGGACAAATATCTGCCTACTGAATTGTAGGTACTAACAGTATACAGCACGGATAGTAGGTACTGCCTACTACCTACTGAAAGCTTGAGTAGGTACTTGGCAATTCGGATACAGCGGCTGTGATTTCAGCCTGATTTGACCGGGTTATAGAGTCTCATGATTGAGCATTGTTAGTTGTGCAGTATACATGAAGGCACAACTGCTGATCACGGCTCAATCTGCTTCTACCGACCGGTCAGATGAATTTCTGGCATGTTTGATACACTTGCACAGTGAGAGCAGAGCCACGAGCTGTTTCTATTACTTTTTTCAGACAGCATTGAAAGCACCATGGCAACAGTAGGCATGCTTGTTTGATCAAATATATGAACAGGAGTAACATTGGCAGGTAATAGGTGCTGACCTCCAGCTGCTAGGGGAAACTTCTTTTGGGATTTAGCTTGCTGAACTGAACTGAACTAGTTAGCATTTGTTTGTTGGTGTGCAGTGTGAGCGCGCGGTATGGTTGTTGTCAGTGTTTGTATTTGAGCCGTGCGTTATGAGTCAACTGAAACACAGAGATCCAACTTCAACTCCCATTTGTGGGACTTTTCATAGAAAACTTTACTGATGCTGAATGCTCAATTACCATTCAATTCATACAGTGTGAGCACATAAATCTTGAGCTTTAGTCGTGTGTCATTAACAATCCAGTCGCACAGTGTGAGCTCCACCACGACATTTTAAAAATGATACACTGTAATTGCAAGCCAAGTGTCACAACAGGAATTTCAATGAGGACTGCAGCTTTAAAACTTGACCCAAGCGACAAACAATGTGTAAAGACAGGTTAAAAAACAGTGTGTCAGTGATTTCTTTTGAGAAATACTGACAAAAATCTGTGCGGTACTGCTATACTTTTAAGTCATGTTTTGATGTTTAATTCATTCTCTAAGCTCAGGAATTCAGCAGGACACACCCATCATTCTACATCCTGTCGTCTCTGCAGAGCCTCACATTGACATGCCTCCCGCTAATAGGTCTGTCAGGGTGCAGCTGGGACTGTCTGACAGTGATGTCCTAATCCGACAGGGAACTGCTGTTTGGGCCGTTATGCTTCGGCAGAGGAGCTACTTAGGCCCAAAAGACCAATATGATCACAGTGGAGAATGGAGATAAAGACCACAGGGCTGAGAGTGTTACGCTGCCTGCATGGCTGTCTGCTAGAATGCATAAATGATCTGTGTAGCTTTGGATTAGTTACACATACTTACTTCATGTTCACTCAGTGCACAAACGACATGATATGGTTTTGAATTGAAAGGATTGGCTGCTGTGTTACTTCACCTGCATGCTGGGGATGCAGAGAGAGTAGACATTTTTGCAGTAAGTTCTTTAGACTCAGTGCGCATCTGTGTTACATTAACCGTCATTTTTACATTTTGTTCCAGCGTTCCATCAGAGGACAAAAATTAATATAAGCCACATTTTTTTTTCTCTGATATAAGGCAGTTTCTTCTGACATACAGTACAATAGAAAGAAAGGCTTTATATTAATGATATCAAACTGACAACTGTGACTGTTGTTTTGAGATGGTAAAGGAAGATGGAGAAAAATACCCTGCCCCCAATGCCAAGGAGAGTAGCGTCTGATTCTATTCAAGCAGTGAGTCACTGGTTTTGGTGTCTGAGAATAATACAGCTTATTTACCTCTCTATGTGTTGTGGCAGGAGATGATGTAAGCAGCTCTACTGAACATAAGGAACAGCTTGTTAACATGTTTACATGTGCAAATGACATGTCTGGATGTAAGGTGGTGGTGGTGGAGGCTTCTGTGACATCAATTTGATTAATAACAATCCTCTATGTTTTGTAACAACAACTCCCTTGTTGCTTTGGGAGACGCCACAAGAAAGTATGTTTCCATGGATTCAGTAAGTTAGCTATGGGCTATATTTAGAGCCGGTTTCTTTTGTCTCTTTTAAGCCTTTATTTGTTTCATTTTTTTAATTATCCCCTTTAAATTGCCAAATTAGGTAAAAATAATTTCTGTTCGCATTGTGCTCAGGGATGAACAGAAGAAAACCACTGGATCACTCTGATACCCAAGTCAACTTAGAAACATTCATAGAGATTTTGGAGTTAATAAGACGTCTACCTTTTTTCTCTGAATGTTGGGTTTTAAATTTGAGAGGGAGTGCACATTTAGTGCAAATTGAAACAATCGAACCAGCTTGATTACATTTTATTATTTTGTCTTTAGGCCCCCTGCTGTCCCTTTTAAATGCTTCTGTGCCGCAGAGTTTGAATATCAATATGGAAGAAAGATCTCACATGCAGCATGCTGTCGTTTTCTTAGAGAGTACATAAACAACCTTTGTGGCCAGTGCGTCACAAATCACTGAGGATGACACATACTCTGCGTCACACTAATTCTTTGTAAAATGTCTGTTGTACGGTGAGTAAGAATAAAAGATGGAAAAAAAATAAATAAAACATGAGGGTGCGGGGCCATGGAAAGCGCTTTAAAAGAAATGGAAAGCGAAGGGAGTGTGAGCGAAGCTTCATTACATGCATTGTAACTCTATAGATGAGGCTATCTGCATTCATCCCATCTCCATGGCAGACACCAGACATCCACCTCACAGCTAATTCCTCTTCTCTCCATCACCCTCTTCCCTCTCTCCAGGACACCGTCCATTAGCTGGCTCCACCAGAGCTGCAGATATTAGAGCCCATTCATATTTGCTCATTAACACTTTCTTTATGCAGAAATGAAGATTCCATTAACACACAGCCTGTGTGACTGCCCAGGGCTAACAGGGACGATGACTCACGAGTTCTGTGGAGACGCCAAACAGTTAAAATGCAGGATGGTCCAAAAAACTCTTTAAGGAGGTCATAGAGGCATAAAAATGATATTAAAGATGGATCAAGATTTGTGTGTCAGTGTGTGTTTAAACAGCACAACTCAAATCTGGTTGTGTCTTTCTTGAAAGTTAAATGTGCTTCAGGTTTCCTTCTCTTTTTTGGAAACGAGTAAATCTATCAATAGCTTTGGTCTTGCAAAAAACAATAATAAACACAATATACCCTGTTTAAAGTAATATCCCCCTCCCAGCTGGAGCTCCTTTATTGCCTCTGCAGATCAGCTTGACAGAAATGAATCCCAGGACTGAACAGTTTTTCTTTTTCGGACGCAGCATTGCAGCTCTTATATGTACAGATACTGTGCGACATGAGGCTTTTTCCCCTTTATGCAGTTTTAAAGCATGCCTCCCCTCCTCTGAATGTATGTATAATGTGAATTATTCATGCCTCAATCCTTCAAGGATCCGCCAACACATATGTGTAATTATTGGTAGAAGAATTGCTGGGGTGGAGTACTGCTGTTGTTTCCCTTTATTTTTTTGATTCAAGGCAGATTTTTTTTTTTTTTTTTGAGGGGGAGAGAGATAACAAAATGTTTGTTCAAGAGGCAGTGAAGCAATGAACAAGAGGCACAGGCTGAGGCTTTGTGTGTGTCCCACTTTGCCTGAACTAATTTTTCATGTCGCTCTACAGTTTGCAACATGAACACACAAAAGCACCCTTCGAGCTCTGCTGTTTGGGAGACGGGCGCAGCAGTTTGTAAAAGTGCTTAAATCACAATGTCCTGAATGTGCCAAATGAGGCACACTTACGGAGTGGACAGCATGAAGATTCAGCTGCGATGTGCAGCTTTTTTTATTCACAACAAACGATAAACAAGCGCAAGACTCAACTGACCAATATATATGTTATTAAATTTAGCTATATTGGGTTATTTAAAATATTGAGGGCCTGATTCACTAAAGGAGTGCGCAGCTTTTGCCCCTGCTAAATCCGTACAAATACGTTTAAAAGATAGTCTAATTCATAAAACCCAAAATGTTAATTGCACCTGTAACTGCGCTGTGGAGCAAACGGCATCTCTCTGCGTTGGTGCTGTTCGCATGTATTTGATTGAGCCATAATGCATTAATTTGGAGAAATATCATCCCTTCTCTATGCAAATTGGCTTCATTGCAAAAACTTCTGATTCACATCCTAGCAGCCATGCACAGTTAAAGTTAAAAATAACCCCCTGCTGGGACTAGGTGGTAACTGCAGCGCAGTATTTACAAACTTTTCAGTGATCAGGAAAACCATTCTGCCGCTGTATGTTTTAATAAATTATCTATAAATAAAGTCTACAATTATTACTTTGACATCACTATTATTAATATAATACCTCATCATCTTTATTTGGACAAAATTGAGCTTCAAATTCTTGAGTGCAGCTCCATGCAGAGTAAGATTTCTCTCCACATTCAGATGCAAAATAAGAGCAAACTGCTCTGAATACTACAACTTTCATCACCAGCACTATAGGCTTATAGGCGCAATTAATTCTTAGTGAATCAGGCCCTAAGTTGCTTATAATTTGGTGTTATTTGCTTAATGTTGTGTCGGAAAATAGATCTACCAGTCAAAACTGCATTAGTACAATATCTACAGTAGATAAAGAACATTGGACAGTTTCTCACTGTTGCTCCACATGTTGGCATTTCATTTGCCATGGTTCCCATCCATATGAGAATGAATGCAGCAGATCGAACTGAATTACTTGTGTCCTACAATCAATAAACTGGTGTCATGCATGTGGAAATGAAAGACTGGAGAGACCAGAATCACTCTTGGAGTCCAAGTAATTGTAAGGAAAGAAATGTTAATTTAAATCTCAAAATAAGAGATAGACTATTAGGAATATTTTGGAAGCAAATAACCATTCTAGTATTGGCTTTCATCTTTTAATTACATCTCAGCCAATGGAGTTCGTACACAAAGCAGAAATACGTTTTTTTTTGTTTGGAGAAACAACAAAGCTCTACGTTTCTTTCAACGTTTGAAAGCTTGAAACTTTTCTTGTGTCTGCGTCACAGAAATCACCTGCATGCAGATAGTGGCAGCTGCCATGTAAAGCCCTCTCTGAATCCAATAAATCTCTCCCCAAGAGCAGCACCCTAATAGTCAAGTAATAGTGGGCTAACAGAGCTGAGCACATTTCAGAGATGGCTCTGTCACAGAAAGCGAACGCTCCGACTGCACCTCCCTTGGTGATGACAATTGGGGGGCAAAGAAGACATATTTGCGAGGAATCACACATTTCAAATCATATATTGAGCTTCTAAGAATATCCCGGGTTTATCTGTGCTCCCGGAGACAGAAGCTATGAATACTGCATCCCACTGGTTTCTGCCACCCTGTCAAAGAGGGTTTCAATGTTGAGGCACGCCTGAATGGATAAAGTGGAATTTTTATCATGAGAACACCACCATTCATTTCGATTCTGTGTTCTCTTTACATACGGCGGAGGAGAGCTGACTATTCCTGACAGACTCGAAGGTAGCATTATATTTGAACACATAAAAGAAGAACGGGAACACTACCCTAACATCCTACCTGAGACCTCAAAACAGCACATGACGGTCTCCCCATGACAAAGTCCTAGTTTAAAAGGTGGAGAGAGTGCTCAACAGGGGAAACCAGAGCAGGAGGGAGTCTGTTTACAGCACCTGTGTGTGTTTCAGGTGCTACAACTTCACTGGTTATTTTTGACTCTTTTACTCCCGAGGTCTGGTAAAAGCAGGCTAACTGAATTCAATCCAGAGAGGCACAGCTCTGCACCCCTGCCATCATTTGAACACCTGGACCGCATTGTCACTGGTGCCGTCATTGGTGGAAATAATCATACATCACTTTTCCTGGGAGCATAGTTGGAGCTCCAAACCCAAACTAGCAAAATGCTGCCATTGGGCCAAATGAATGTGGTTTCCACCCCATTTCCATTTGGCTCACAAAAATGGCGCTTGGCGTCTGTCAAGGACAGACACAGTTACTTGTGAAGCACACAATGACAAACTGGTTAATGCATTTCACATAGTTGAATTCAAATGAGGAACAATTATCTTTGCAAAGATCTGCAACTTGCACAAAGAAAATGTACAATTTGCATCATTCTTAGCTGCCTGTTGCTTTAAAAGCAGTGCTACATTTAAATATGTTCCACAAGATACTTAATGCAACTTGTTCCCTGCAGACAAGTGTTCCAGCAGTTTTGACCACACAACCTGCTACTGTTTAATAATTTTGTCAATCAAAGAGATGCCTGCCATTTTGACCTCTTAGTGGCTTTCTCCAACCCTGTCACTACACAACATGCGGCGTGCTGGCGAGGCCAAATGGAGCGCTCCCTGAGTGATTTGAATGAGTGTCAGGAGGTCACAGCAGCAGGGCCCTAATAACACGTTTCTGTCCCAGAGAACAGAAAGACACACTGACATTCGTGTTTCATTCGTCCTCTGTACATTGCTCAGCTCAACTCTTGACAATTTCAAATCTGTGTGCAGACTCTGTTGAATACATTTCTTTTTACAGCTGTATGAATCGGTTTTACTGTTGTCTTTATCTTCAGTTTCATCTATTCAAGTGATTTTCATGGTTTT
Organism: Labrus bergylta; assembly: GCF_963930695.1. Lineage (NCBI taxonomy): Eukaryota > Metazoa > Chordata > Actinopteri > Labriformes > Labridae > Labrus > Labrus bergylta. The sequence goes on along the minus strand of NC_089206.1, from coordinate 8,998,314 downwards.
TATAGTCCATTCTTACCTAGTCTTTTATTTTACTGTTTCTAAAACGCTTTGTTTTCAGCTGTGTGTTGGGATGTAACCTTTCCTGCAAAACTAAGCGCCCCTCGAGGGACAATAAAATTAAGGATGTATGCGGGTCAGTGAGTTACACAGAAATGTGACTGTACTGGACAACTGTACTGGAACAAGTAGTGGCTGGAAAAGGCTAAAGGGATTTATAGTCCAAAGAGAGAAAGCTAAATAAAAATAAACAATATTTTAATCGAGCCCATGGCTCAAGTTTTTAAACCGAATATATTGCTCAAGTGTCTTCACACGGAACTCATCTGGAACTGGAAATTAATTTGAAGAAAATACACATTTCACTCTACTTTACCCTACAGACATAGAGAACATCCTTGTCATGTCAGAGTTGCAAAGTGTTCTTACATATCATACTCGCAAAACATGCACTGACAAATTAGATTCTTCTTCAGTGTATGCTTGCAACTTTCAGGTCAGCAAGGATTTTTATGTCTCTGCCTTGGATGATATGACTTATTTAAATGTATTGTAGTAACTAACCAATCATTGTTTAAGTAGTCGATATTTAGGCTGTATCTGATTCAGAAGGTGTGAAGGTGACCTCAGTCTAATTTGAAAAGTTTGGATTCCATGTGACTTGTTCTGTTCAAACTCATTAATAAAATATTTTTTGCCAGAAGTGTGAACGTAATCTTATTATCTTTATTTATCTTAACTTTTTCCTTAGCCAGGCCTTTATCTTTTGCTAACCTTTACCAAGTGTTTTTGTAGCCTAGACTGAACCACAAGCTAGATGCAAACTGCAGTCTCTAGTGTCCAATGTAATTGTTAGCCACCATCCATCAAGAAAGCATCCTAATAAGTATGAGATGAAAGTACAAAGCAAATTATAAACTACCAAAAAATTCCCCGAGCATTACTCATGCAGACTTTGTATCACCTTTAAAACAAAGAGGAAAAAGCCTTTAGTGGTTAAAGTAATCAAGGAAACACAGTTGCACTCAATTAGCGTTGCTGATTTACACCATGCACAAAATGATGAAAACCTGCAGATCTTTTCCACAATCAGTTATCTTTGATCATGGTTCTTTTGACAAGGTGATTTCTCATATCTCGTTGTTTTGTAGTCCAGTATTTCATCGGTGCTCTTTGTTGGTAGATTGAAGTTGAGCTCGTGGCGTTTCTGGCCAAACACTCTTTGGCACTTTTGAGCTCATATCAAAGGTCCCTGTCAACATCCCAACCACTATCAGGCACACTCACATCCTCCCGCTGTCATCTCTCCTTTTTTGTGCTATCATTACTTTAAAAACTAGCCCAGCTTGCTTAATACTATCTGCCAACACTAAAAACTCTGCACTACTTTGCCATTCATCCCTTCTTAGAGGGATCTATCCAGCTTCAAAGGAAGCCCAGCCAGCCTTTGGTCTGATGACATGGATTTAATCCCCTGACTAAAGATTTTATAAAAGTGATTTTTTTTTTTGTCTTGTCATGTGTGCATGCTGGGCAGCTTCAGTGTGGCTGAAAGGAACACGTTATGAACATGCCAAGAGGAGGGGAACTGAAAGATAGAAACAGGAAGACAAACAGTAAATCAAAGGGTATTAGGGTGGTAAGCTTTGCATCATCACTAATTAGGTTGCCACAGCGCTCTTATTCAAGTTGGCTTCTTTATTTCTCTTCCCAGCAACACTCTGAGAATCTTGGCAGGGAATTATTGGAGAGGTACAGTACAGTGCTGCAGGCAGAAGGTGCATGGTGATTGTTCCAGTAAAGTGAATGTTACAGTCGCTGAGAAACCCAACTGTGCACACAGAAAAGAATACCAGGAAAGCATATTTAAGATGTCCAAACCTGAACTGTGTCTTTTTTTTTTTGGTCTTATTCTCTTCCTTAACAAATTTTCATCCTAAAAAATGTTTTCAAAGAAGTTATTGCCAATACTCTTAACAGTTTGAGGAAGTTTGAAAGAGTTGTCCTTTTGATTTTCTGTTTTATGATCCTGCTAATAAGATGCTATTAAAGGTCACAATCTGGTTTAGCATCGATGTAAATACACTTGACTTGTGGCGACAAAATCTCAGATTTGACCAGATAGTCATCACAAAAATGACGGAGAATGTAATGCACATGGTTTTGTGGCAAAAGCCTCGAGCTTAGCCAAACAGACTTCCAACTGTAAGCCGGCTACAATCAGGTTTTGGGTTTTCAGTCCAGCTTGAAGACTGATAAAGAGCTGGATACACATTAATGCTTCTGTGTATGGCAACCTGCATGTGCACTGGCTCTATAGGGAGGAGGGGTTTTAGGCACAAAATATTAATTTGACCAGAAAGTCAGTCAGTCACAGAACATTAACCTGTCTGAGCAGATCCAGCACATGGTTTTGTGACAATAGCCTCTGGCTCAGCCACAGGGTCTTTCTCTTGTAATCCGGCCTTCATCAGGAACCTCTGACCTGTTTAAGGACGAGAGGAAAGAAACTGCCCTCAGAGCTCCTCTCAAGGAGCTTTGAATCAGAGACAGCCATCTGCAGTGATTGAAGGTGTTAACAGTGGAATGAGAGGTGATGATCGTCTGTCCAGCGGTTCATCCAAACCACCAGAGCTCAGAGTGATTGTAATTCCAGTGTTAACACAGTCCATTTACTTTATACCACAAATATGTATAGCCTGATGCCAGAATACTTGACCCAATCAGGATGTTCTTCTGGATGAAGTTCTACAAGACCATATACTTAAGCAAACCAACAAAAATCAGAAGAGAGAAGAGGGAATTTATGGGGGACACATGAGGCAACAGAGGTCAATTTGGATCTCTAGATACAGTGTGTCAGAATAAAGAGTAACTGAGAGTTCAACTTCATTTTTACTGAAAACAATTATAAGTTGCAATGATACATTTATAGTACTAACTTCTTGGTTAGAATTATTTCAGTAGGCTTAAGAGAGAGGAATGAACTCTTCTTCAACTTTATATTAAAACTGAATTAGATCTTGCAGCCAGGATGTCAACAAACAAGAATGCAAAGCAATATAACTATATAATAATATATCTGATATGAGAAACATGATGTTCTGTTTGTCTGCTGGATATCGACAGAGTCATTAATGACCCTAGAAAAAGTCTCTTTTAATAAAGAACTTTAAGGTTGAGGTGAGTCATTGCTCTCTCCTGTCAACTGCAATAAAAAAGAAAGCATGTCTTCCATGTCAATACACACTCACAGCAGATACTCTGGGCACAACCTTGTGTCTCCTTTGTGGCTTGGAGCAGGAAACATATTTGATTCCAGGGTTCTTCCTGCACTGCAAAGTCTCGCTGCTTTTAAACCCTTGTCTCTAAACTTCAAGGTCTTTGTCTCACAAACATCATTTCCAGAGGGATAAAAGAAGGCACCTTAAATTCAGGGTTCTTTGAAACACATGGATTTTGAAAAGCTTCAATTCTCTCTCTTTCGTTTTTTCTGCAGGATCCATATTTACAGGCTTGCTGTGTGCATCTTAGGTTTTTACAATTGAATACAACCCATTAATTATTCACCCCTCCTTGCTCTATCACAGCCTCCTTAGTCCTATTTATCTCCCTCTCCCCAGTGCCTTTCGTTTGAATTTTTAGCAGTCGATAGAGGAGAGAATGCAAACCCTCTCTTTGTAGCAAAGCTTAGCATTAACACCAAGCTAACTTTGAGTAAGGCGGTCCTTAAAGAGAAGCGTGGGACCTGGTAATTGTTCCTTTCATGTGTCTTGTTAATTCTTGGATCAAAGCAGATGAGGCAGACCAGGAATGGGACATTGATTGCTAACACACACAGCTAAGCGTTGGACGGTTTAGCAGCCCCACAACACTGCCATCTGTGCTCAGAGATGAAGGCAAAACCAGGTTTTTTTTTCACATGAGAACTGTCAGTTCTTCATGTCCCTGTTTGACATCACAATAAAACTCAACGGATTGTGCTCAAGGATGCTAAAAAAGCCGTTTCAGCAGAACTCAGTGTAAGTTTCCCGTTCGTGCGTGTACCTCTGCAGTCATCCTGCACAGCTGAATTAGAAAATTTTGTTCTAGTAATTGTGCTTAAAAATTAATGCAGGTTTTGGGAGCCAGTCTACTGCTAGCATTCATCATGTTCTGACAGCTTCCCCTGAAGATTAAGCATTTACCCACAACGCCAGAGGAAAACAGGGAGGAGCCCAGATGAGAAACAGGGTCATTAACTCGAGGCTCCTCAGCAGGAGTAGGTGTCTGATTGAGCAATTGGGATTTTGGGAGAAGAAAGCTTTGAAATCGACTTTGATCCATAAAGGGATCATGTAAAAGATTTGTTTTAGTATCTTTGTAAAATATGGGACAGCTTGATACCGGGTGTTGCTGCGGTTAAGATTAGAACTGGTGCATAATTGGCCTTCTCCTGATACACTGACAGATCTTTTGGTTCAGGGGGAGAAAAACAAAAGCTGATAACTAAGAGCCCATCAGGTGCTGTCTGTGTGGTAATCTACAGTGGATTTGGAATAGATTTATTGCACCCAAGCTTATCAGTCAAGCTTTGCACTGGAGTCAAGTTATTTAGCAGATTAGCTGCTAGAGAGTGAAATGATGACGCTTGAAACAAGTACTTTATTTTATCCACTTTGGATTAGAAGAGTATTCAAATTTATACAGGATTTCAGAATCCTCTCAAGCATTTATCCTGTTCTCTTTTTTTAAACCTGTGTGGGCTTTCCTGAAACTTCTGAGTCTGACTTCTTTGCCAAACAACTCTCTAATTATTCCTTTTGACAAAAGACAGTTTGCAATCTTTTTCCACAAGGTCAAGATCCATTCCTGGATTTGTACCATCATGGGATGCCAGATAGCCTAGCGGTTATGACACTCGCCCCGTACACAGAGGCTGTAGTCCTAGCCACAGTGGCCGTGGGCTTGAATCTGGCCTCTGCCCTTTGCTGTTTTTATTCACCACTCTTTATCCCTCCATGTTTCCTGTCTCTATTCAGATGTCCAATCCAACAAAGGTCAAAACGAACTTCAAAATATACCTTCAAACGTGAGCAGGTATTAATTAGGCAAAACTGAGAAAGTCAGCTTTGCCTTTTTCCAATTAATCTCATTTAGTATTGGTTATTGCATATTTCCACACTTCTCATGGTTAAATTGTATGTAGATGAAGACTGGGTTCTTTTCACTAAACTCATTTCTATTTCATGATCCATCACTGGCTTCAGGGAGAACGACTAGTTTTGTTAATGAAGCCAAACCAAAAACATGTAACGTGCATTTCCCGTATTGTTTCATTTAGTAAAGTAGTTACTTCATACTTCCACTCCTGCTGAGGGAAGGGCGATGAAGACTTAGTCTTATTAACCATAAGTGATCCCTGATTGGCTTCCCAATTGGGACGACGACCGTTTGTGAGCCAAGCCTAAAGATGAGATGAGATGAGATGAGATGAGATTCAACTTTATTGTCATTACACATATACAAGTATAGAGTAACGAAATGAGGTTTGGCATCTCACCAGAAGTGCAAATAAGCAGAAAGTGCAAGAATCTGTGCTGTGTACAGTAATTACAAAATTTACAGATGTAGACTAAAAAAAGTGAATTATTAGGTATATATGGATGGCTGGATTAATGGGATGCTATAAATATAAATAAATATAAATAAATGCTATAAATATAAAGCCCTGCCTCCAGGAAGTGTGATGATCTAGACTAACCACTTTTAGTCAACTATGGTTCACATAAGATTGTCAGCATCAACTGTGTGACTTTTTTTTATAGGACCACACAATGTACATTTTGATCTATAGGCGCCTCTTGTGTGAAATATTTTAAACACAAAAATTCACTTCTCCGGGCACTAGCGGCGCAATGGTTAGTGCGCGTGCCCCATGTATGGAGGCTATGGTCTTCCAAGCGGGCTGCCAGGGTTCGAATCCAGCCTGTGCCTCTTTTCCCGCATGTCATTCCCCACTCTCTCTCTCTCTCTCTCTCTCTCTCTCTCTGATTTCCGACTCTATCCACTGTCTCATCTCTCAATTAAAGGCACAAAAAGCCTAAAAATAAAATATTTTATAGTTGCACGCAGTCAGAACCGGAGGCTTCACAGTTCACTCAAAGTTTTATCTGTTCATCAGTGAGCAGCCCCTCCAGAGCTGTTGCCTTTGACTTACTGCTCTCTTCACCTCTGGAAGTGAAACCTTGGAAAACACCTTGAAGAGAAGTTTTCTTAAGATTCTTTTACCAAGCTTGGAAACACCTAAAATGATCATTGTGAACTTCATGTTATTAGTATTTTTGATCAGCCAGATTCCTTTATTGACAATCCCTTTTTTGCCTTAACAGATATCAGCCATTACATGTGATTGTTAGTGTTATGGTCAAGTTTGTCCTAGCATTCAGTTGCAGGAAGGACACATTTTTTTGTCCTGTAGAGAATAGATTCAGACCACATTTTAAACCTACAGGAATTTTTCAGTTTCCAATTCGTCTAAACTGCATATCTTTACAAACTTGACACAAAGCGGTCGTATTACCAACAAGTTTTTTAGTTAGTGGAAATGATCCTACGTTGATTTGAAAAGTAGTCACAGTAGTTTGACGACTTGCTGGTTCTGGTTTGCTAGTCACTTGAGCTCTACAAACAAGGATGGATATGCATTAGAAGGTAATGCATTACTATTATTATTATTATTATTAACATTACTGCAGACTTGGATACAAGCTATACTATATTTATATCACTAATCAATTGTTGGTAGCAATAATGTATCAAATCAACATACAAAAATGTGTGTGCTCACAAAGAAGACGGATGAAACTGTGGACGTAAACATGAAGAAATATTCAAAGATTCAGCCTTGCAAAGGTTTTCTAATGAGTCAAATGCATTAAACACGTGTTTTAATGCCTTAAGATTATGATGCATTTGACAGGAAAAACCTCCCCAGGTATATAATACGTGTGTTATATACAGAATTCATGTATGTAATTTAGCAGAGGATTTGACCACACTTGAGTACACATTCTGAATACATTTGTGAGATATGTGGGCGATGCAAACTGCTCACCCAGCGGATAAATGACTGTGGCTACACCCTCTCTTTGTTTCTCCGTTTACTGTACTGTATACGCTCCGCATGTCTTGTTGCTAATAAAGGTCCTGTCAAGCTGTATCTGTGTTTGCCACGGGGCTGTGTCGCTGTGCCAGTGCATAATTGTACAGGTCTCCTCTGTCAGCTCTCCAAAGCTCCCTGAGCTTGACACGAGGCATCACAGCAAGAGAACAAGGGTCACAACCACTAGGCATATCATTAATCACAGGATCTGGGGGTTTCAGCCAGGGATTATCCGTCCCTTGGGGGGCTGAGTCAGTTATGGAGTTCCCCGTAGGTGCTGGAGCTGGAGGGGGAAAGCGAGTCTGCTGGAGCCTGATAGACTTGGCCCCAGTTGAGGCAATCTGCAGAGAGGATGAAAAGGGCTGGAACATTGATTTCATTTCAAGAAGCAGGTGGGAGGAAAAGGGGAAAAAAGGAGCGAGTGAATAAAGCCTTAAAACTAGCAGTCTATCCCCAGCTGTGGGAAATGTAGTCCGATAAAGTGTGGCAATACCCATGTGGGAGCAGAAAAAAAAAGAAAGTCAGGAGGATTCAGGTCACTTTCTCGTCTCTTGTGATTACTTGTACCCCTTCTTCCATCCACTTAACATTTTAATCTGGGAAGTAAAACACATAATAGCCCCAGAACACTCTCCAGTGTTGAGCTATTTGAAGGATTTATTTTTTTAAGGTCCATTTAATGCTACAGCATACACCAGAGAAGGAAAATGCTTTAAGATTTAACTTCACCCTGAGGAAGTGCACTTTCATTTCATCTTAAGGGAGCAACAGGATTATTTTAAGGAAGACAAAAAAGGTGACATGATACAGGTATATATATATTCTGAGATAATAAAGGACTTACTTCAGAGCTAGTTTATATGAACTTTGTTATAGGTGTTTGTTTTCAACACACATTTTATCAAGTTCGCCTTGATATTTTAACACTGCAAGATCAAATGGAAAAAAATGTGCCAGACTCAAAGGAGTGAAGGTGTTGTGCAGAAAAAAAACAGTGCAATACAAAATGAAGTGTCTCTGACTACACATAGCTCCCCCTTGTTCCCAGCTGTACATGTACGGGGCGTTTGAGGTGGATTTCATGTGTCTAGAACAAGAAGAACAGTTGAGCAGTTTCCTGACCGCTCCCCCTACAGAGAGGAGGGGTGTACTGCCCCCAGGGCTGTTGTCTTAACCTGTGTGATTAATGGCGCATTAACAAGATAGCAGGTCTTTGAGCACATCACAGCTCTCGCAGTGCTTTTGCATTATTAATGGGAGCACAAAGGGCCTGTTTAATGAGCCAGAACTCTTTCAGTACATGTTGACTTGGAATGCAGGGTGTGTAAAGCTTCACCCTTGTGTTTGTATATCCATTTCTGGGAATTAGATGTATTTCTCTTTTTTGAATGACAAATGCAAAATGTTTTTTGTCATTTACATGTTTATGAATCAAAGTTTCACAAACAGGAAAACTTTGTGGAGAGGCAATTGACTATATTTGAGTCCCTGGTCAAATTAGCCCAAAAGGTCCCGCTTAAATTTAAAATCTCAATGTAAATACTTTTTGCCGCAGTCCTGGTCTGCATCGCTATGTAGCCCAGCATGCTACATGCATACAGCATGTGCAATGCACATTACACTGACTTGCAGTGATTGATGGTACTTGCTGCACTCGGGTCATGATGGTGCATGTCTGTGACTTAACTTTAGATAGATAAGAGCGCCACAAAATACCTCTCTCAGCAATTATACCCGTCTATTGGTCGCAGCTGTGTATATGGGACGCAACCCACTTTTTAGATGAAAGGAGTTAATTAAAGTGCTAAACTAAGCTAGCATCCAACAGGCATTTCTCTCCCAAGATTTTGAACTGTTACTATCGCAAAAAATGAAATTTAAAACAGCTGTCTCAATCACTGTTTTATCTGGTGATATTTGGTCTGGAGTTAATCCTTCTAAAATAGAAGATTTTTTATCTTATACATTTTTTAATCTCAGTTTCCTTATATATAAAGCATTACCATGGAGGGACTAAGAGAAATAGAGAAATAAGGTTTAAAGACATGGAATCACCTCTTCTTACCCCTAGCATGATGCATGAATATGAGTGAAGCGATCAGTGAGCATTAACTATAAAGTTAAACTATGGCAATAAAAATTCAACAAACCAAGAATTTTTCCAATGAACTTCTTTAAACATAAAGCTGATATAACATTAAAGTTTAAACTACTTTGACGTAACATAAGCCCCATTTCTTTCTGACTTACTTACTCATGTTGACATCGAAACCAAATTTGAAATCAAAACTTTTTTTTTTCTCTGCCTATTTCAGTTTAAAATTGAAAACATATAGTGAATTTCATTTTAGGAAACAAGTGCACATGGGTTTGTTTTTTTTAAAAGACTGCTCAGATCATGGTCGTAGGGACACATGCTCCAGATAAATATTCATGATCTGTTACAAGCCTAATGAGAGTGTGTGTGTGTGTGTGCGTGTGTGTGCGTGTGTGTGCGTGTGTGTGCGTGTGTGTGCGTGTGTGTGCGTGTGTGTGCGTGTGTGTGCGTGTGTGTGCGCGTGTGTGTGTGTGTACAGTTTGTATGTGCACTCCACTGAATTTATAGCTTTTACCCACACTGTGCAATTTCTGAATCTAGAGCGATCCATTTTCAACTCATTAAACAAGATAGATTTTTTCATCTGCTGCCACAGAGTGTTTATATGATGATGTATCTGTGCTCACACACATGGCCTTCCACAGAGTGCTTTGTTAATCATAATTTTTCACATGGGGTTGGACAATTGAAACAACTGGGTTATCTTTGCCTCTGTTAGGTTAGTAAAACACAACCACAACAAGGCCACATTATGCGTGTGGTGGCATTATCTCTGCCGCTCTGACAGGACAGGTGACAGGAGAGGTGACAGGAGGGAGAAGCACGGGCATGGTAATCACTGTCATTGACCGGCATATCCATTTCAGAGGGCAGGAATTGAGCCAATACTTGCCTTTCACTCAAGGTGTATGCTTGCCAATTAACGTCCCTGCATTATGCTATGCGATTTTCTTATATTGCAGAAATGTACATGTACTCAAAAAAATCTGGGTTTGAGTTGTGATCTAAGTAAATTAATATTCCTAAAATTCTTGCAAATGATTCCCTTTAGTCTTCACATGGTCTGAATTTCTGCCCATAAGATTTTGACATATTTTTCTTCTACAGTTGAGCAGTATCTGTGCAACAATAGCAGCAGATTTGAGAGCAAAACAATAACCAGTTTCTTGAGGGAATATTCCTGAACAATTCAACAAATGAATTCATAATGAAACAATTACTTTGACCGGCTGTTATTATCCTTTCAAATAGCAGCAATGTTGCGACAAAGGTAGCAATTAACAAACGCTCTGCTTAAAGACTAGGCAACGTTTCTGAACAGCTCTAATTACCACAGGGAATAAGCCTGTTCTATCTGCGGTGCTCCCATTAAAGGTCCTCGCTCGCTGTTGTTACTGCTGTGGTGGGTTAAAAAGGTTCCCACATTACAGTGATCACTTTAATTTCCTTACATAATCAGCGTAATCAGAGTTCTTTTTGAATTTTGTGCAACAAGGTTGGAGCAATTCTTTTGTCATTGACATGGTAATAATGCTCCAGTTCATTGAGTGAGAATGCCTGATGAATACTGAATCAGATGTGTGGAAAGAAATGTAAATTCATGGTCACCAACACACATTTGTCTGTACTTAATTCTGAAAAACTTCCCTTCCTGCATTGTTCTGCGGCACTTTATTAATGGTCTGAAACAAGACGGGCAAGTTGACAAAAGAGAAAACGCTCCGAGCGTCGTTGTTCATCTCTTTGAAGTGAGATTGCTTAGTTATTTCCCACTCTTAATGGTTTCTCTTGTCCTTAAGCATATGGAGCTGCAGTAATTTTTTCCTCTTTTGTCACTTTTCACTGGACACTGAAATCTTACCATTAGTCTCAGTGACGGCAGCAGATGGATCGACCATCCTGTGGAAGACACAAACACTAAATGCTTTCCCACTCAACCAGCAACCCTGATCGAAATTCAGCCAAAGAAAACTTTGTGTCAGTGTGTGAATCTTTCCCTACCAGCATTAATTATAGGCAAATTTTGTTTCACACAAACAAGAGTGAGTGGGATGACATTGGTTTGGGTTTTGGAAAATAAACAAAGGGGGAACGCAACCTGTCACATCTTAATAAATAAAATCAAACGTTATCATAAGCCGTTTTCACATATTTCAGAAGGACTGGCCCTGAAATCCTCCTGATCTGGTTGTTCACATATGCACCTCACAGTAAGAGACTATCCCAGTCTGATGGGAGGTGGGCTGGGAGGGGGGGGGGGGGGGGTTTCCTGAGGCAAGACACAACATAAAAAGAAAGATGTAGAAGCGGAGGACGAAGCAACAGAGTCCACTATACGACAGTATGAGAGAATATTTGTCTTTATAACAATGCTATGTGTAGTTTGACAGATTTTTGCTATATTAATATTCAGAATGTTGCACTGAATATAGAAATAGATTTATGTACCTGAGTGTTTGGATATGTTCCTGATATCTCTGAAACAACCTTGACAGTTCTGGTAATCATAGCTTCAGATGCAATCAGTTCATTAATATCAACCGGGTTTATTTCTTCCCCACTTATGATTCTATAAAAACTGCAAATCTTACATCAAGGCAAAAGCTGATGCGTAACATCAGGACCGACTCATATATAAGTTAATACAGAAAACATGGAAAAAAGATACTTGTAGATTTGGCCTATAAATCATGTATTATGGCTCTCCATACAGGAACTGCATCTTCACTGTCCATCTCAAAAAAGACCATCTCCGTGCTTGGTTGATGCCCACAGGGTTTAGATATGTGATTAAAACCAAAGAACATACATTCAACATCTGCTCCCCCTCCACAGAGACCACAGACCCTCTCTGAAACTTTAATGTTTCATCAGATCCTATCTGCCTTAACATGTTCTGGGAGAAACCACATGCACTCATGGAAACTGTAGTGCACAGAGGCGCCCTTAAAGTGCAGCAGAGGCGCCTAGCTTGGCATGCTATGAGGGATGGGAGAACATTATTGACACGGATTTCTGGTCATTAGCATACTGACATTTGACAGCAGACGTGAGAAGAGCTAATGCGCTCACTGTGACATTTCCCTGTGGACCTGTCAGATGAACTCTCATAACCTCTTTAGCTTTTCTCATCTCCAAGAGTGTCACTGGAGGGTCAGGTCACATCTTCCTTATCTGACACACAAACGGAAAGAAATAGCCAAACACAAGAAAATAATTCTCAGGGTGTTTGCAGTACGCTTTAAAAGATCTACTTGGTTGTGTGGGTGATAGGGGTGTAAAGATAAAGCGGCATGGACCTTACTAAAATTGTTTTGCCTGCCCTGCGTACTGTTTAGAGTCTTAAATCTCGCTAGACTTTGAGTTTGACCTTTTACCGCTCACGAGAGTAACATAAGCTCAGGGGGCTTGCCAGTAAGTGTAGGTTAGCACACCGGTAGAAAAAACAGCAACGTCCAGAATCTCTGCAGCGATTTGCTGTTCTCCAACTCAGAAAAGATGTCACGTGGACTTAATATGGTGATTTTTTTTATTCTCCAAAAGTCTGCCCCGTCTTTACGCTTTGCTGAAATGCGATTAAATACAACAACATGATAACGAATCCTGTCTGTTGAGATGGCAAAGCGGAAGCCGTGCTCAGATGCTAACATTAGCGAGCATGCAGTAGCCCAAGCAGACCCAAATATGAAACACTTCCTCCGGCCACAACTTGCCAAAATGACTGCATTTATAGCCCGATGGATGACTAAACTTTAATGACTAATGGTGTTGTCGGAAGGAAACGGCTTTCTTGACATGGTTTATACATTTGAGTCTAGTAACAAGATATCAAATAAAACATTTTCCCAAGAGCTTACCAGAACTGTTTATTCATTTAAAAAATAAACTAAAAGAGAGCTGTTTAATGCAGAGCGAGTCAATCAAAACCGATGTGACAATTAGAGAAATTATGAAAGGAGAAAAAAATGATGTCCTGAAGTGTTGTCATTATTTAATTCTTGTTATAGTATTGTTGCTTTCATTTTTACCTCTTGGGAATATCAAATAGTTTGATTTCTGTGAGTAAGAAAATGTATTTATTTCCCAACTACCTAAGTAAGTGATAAAGACGTGACACACTATATGATGTCAGCATATCTTTTTGTACAGTAGGCCTATTCTCTTGTCTCTTGGAAAAGTAATTACACAAGGACATGTTGTCTTTAAATGACACACCCGCTTTAATTTCCTCCTCAGTTCCATTCAGTAATAAAAAATTACTTTGGATTAAATCATCCATTTGTACGAGATCGAGCGTCATATCGTTCTATATTTAAATGAATCACTGCTGGATCGTAGCCGCAGAGAAGTCGAATCAGATTGAATTGTCTTATAAAGGAGAGATGCTCCCTAGTAGACGACTTCCAAATGACCTTTGACCTGTGTTTCAGAGACAGAAAAACGCTGCTTTAACTATGCACACTGCACTGTGGGCAAAAAACAGGATTTCAAGAAATCACTCTTCCAAAAAACCACTATGTTGCTTTAAGCTCAGGAAGTTTATTTTACGCTTAAAGCTTTGACCTAGAAATTTAAAAGAATAAACACCCCTGGGAAAGCATTGTCTTTGGGGGACTTTACAGTTTCAGAAAGAGGGTGTCAAATCCTTGTAAGGGGGGCCAAGAGTGTTGGCGCTGGTTTTTCTTTAAACCAACACAACACCAGAGGGTGGAATCACTAAACTCTCAAGTGATGTATCAGTTGTGTCAGTAGGGAAATTGAAATAAAATCACCTTAAAAAAGAGAAGTCCTATAGTAAATATTAAGACTTATTTCAATTTATTTCAAAATAAAAGGTAAATCCAAAACATAATACCAAACATTTAGACACCCACACCACAAACACACACACACACTCACAATCACTCACACTTAATGCTCCCCCAAGCCTAGCCACCCACCATCCAGCCAATATTACACAATCAGAAAAAATCTGAGGGAAAACCTCTGCAATAACATACATGTAAAGGTAGAGGTAGAGCTGTGTACACCCATGCACACATATGCACCATATAAATGCATATACATGTACATATATATATGCATACACACTATACAGTACATACACACATAGTGTACGCAACATTAAGGCACAAGGTACAGAACAGTACATACATGTAGATATGAGGTTATACTATTACTTATAAAGGTAATAGTAAATCCACTATGACTAACGAATGCACATATAGAGACATGAGACGGAGGACTTATATGATATATGGCTCTCCTAAAAGACAAAGAGAACATTTCTGAAGGACCATTCGAAGTGTTTGAAATCCTCAGAGAACAAGAGGTCGATAACAGTCCTAGATTGCACATAAAGGTTATATTCAGGCTGATCTTCATCTCATTAGAGACAAGTTTGTTTTCCTCACTCAATAAATCAATGCTATTACACCATTAACACTGTTCCACAGCTTCAATTAATTTCATTACCAAAGGATGCGTTCATCTTGTGAGCCAATGAAGTAGCGTTAATGGACCTATAACAGACTTATAATGGACTTCTCAGGTGTTGTTGGAATCAGTGATCAGACGGACGTCGGCTTCATCCGATGATCATGTTTATGTTGTTGAAGGCTTGGCGCTATATGTGAGAAATGACAGATACGCTTTAAGTTGTGATTTATTTTCATGAGAAGAAACTGAAAGATGTAGTGATACATCAGTGATATAATTCTGAAGAAATTTAGCTTTGACATTTGAATGAATATTTCAGAGCAACCAACGATGATGTGTATCTTATCAACCATTTCAAATGTACCAGATAAATCATAGAGACTTTTTAATGGGCTTTTTCATAACTTTACATAAATGCATCTCCATTAGAAATGATATGAATCCGAAAGCAATCTGTCTGACTATGTTGCAATTCAGACAACATATGAATCAGGCTCAGCCTTACTTTTTCCAGATAGAATAGAATAGAATAGAATAGATAGAGGTACTGAAACTTAAATTACCGCCAGAAATGCCAGAGTAAGAGTCAGCATTAAACCAGCATTCTAAAAACAATCCATAAACATACAGATTAATATTCATATTACATGTCACATATTCGTTAATCCTTAAACATTCATTCTTAGCGTTAATAAGTATTACATTTAACTTTCTGTAAAATTGGTTATTTTTGTTGTTTCTTTATTACACTGTTAATGTTAACTTTAATTTTCTTCAGTTAAATATTAACGCAATTAATGGAACCACTGATATCGAGGTTACTGTATTTGTTAACGGATGAATGGTTACCGGAGTTACATTTTTGATTAGCTGTGTCCACCCTTGTTCACAGCTATGTGTCACTCTGCTTCCTTCCACACAGATCACTCTCGTGTTTAAACTGATCAGGGGTCAGATTCACACTTAAACAGCTTGGTGCCCTTTCAGTGAGACCAAGTGTGTCGAGATCTGCTCTTTCCCAAAGCTCTAATGAGTGAGAGAGAAACAGGCTAATTCCAGTGTTATTACAGCGTAACATTTTCGCTGTCATTGTCACAGGAGACACGTCCTGAGATCACTGCGGTTGCGGTGTAGTGACGAGGCGGTAAAGCCGCAAAAGTTTTCAAACACATGAAATTCATGTCGTCTGCTTATCCACATCAGTTCAAAAATGTTTAAGCTAAGCGAAACATTTCCTTGGTGCTCTGCCATGGAGGCCAATTACCATGTAGATTTTCCTGACTGCCACAACGCATCAGAAAGGATTGATTTGGTCTCCATTCAGCAAGCATTGTAGAAGTTGTTTTCTCGTCTTCCTGACAGACCTGACAAAGGGTTCATTTATTAGCAGTTATTACAAATCTGCCGCCCACTCGGAAGACTACAGCCTCTGAGCATCGGCCGTGACTGACCCACGAGGCCATCAGTGTCTCATTATACCATTTAACACCCAATAAACTTCCATATCAGTCGAAATCATGAGGTGGCATTTAACTAGAATGAGAATGTCTATTATACGTGACTCTTCCCATCCTAAACAATTTAAGATAATTGTTTATGCTTTTAAAGCAGCTACAAACTCTGATCCTCTGAGGAATGTGTGTTGCAAAACCCTGATGCAGTGTCTTTTTCTTTGTTAGTTCTTTCCGATCTTGAATTCAGGATTATATTTTGTGCTTCTTATTGCTGAAATCAACAGTCATATTGATTTTTGTTTTAGTTCAGAATGATCAACCCAAAGCTTGCTTCGTACCTTGAGACCCTAGGTGATAGTATTAAGAGTTTCACTTGTTTTTGGAGTGTGCCATCCTGACACAAAACCAGACTTCCTCATTGAGTAAAAGTTCTTGGTTTCTCATTGCTCAGACTCACTTTGTGAACTTTCCTAAATCACCTCTAAGCTGGATGTGCTCGCTCTAACTCTGACTGAAGTCTCTGAATGTTTGTGAACACCACCCCAAAATCATTTCCCTAATTACTTCCTCCTCCTCTCTCCTCATCTCCTCCTCTCATCCTCTCACGGAAATCACCAGGTATAATCTGAACGCTCCCTGCCCTTCATGGCACGCCGCATGACAAGCCTGGATTAGATTCTTTTGTCATCCTGTTTCTCGTTGCGGGGGAATGCTCATAAGCTGGAACACCAAACTGTTCAAAGTAGAGGGAAAGAGGATCCCGTAGGAGTTGCGTTGGAAGAGTCTGTAACCTTAGTGCTTTGCATTTTGAACATCACGCCATGCATTCTCACTGCATGTCGTGTCTCAAAGCGTGCCCCGCTGAGAAGCCGTGTAGCTTTAATATTTGATATTTCCTATGGGGTCCACTGTGTGACGATCAAAGATGGAGACAACCTTGAAATGCCTTCCTCAATTTACTCACACGGGGTATCAATGAGAGAAAGCAGGCTGAAACGGAAGGAGGGCAGAAAAACATATAGATTAAGGAGACGAGGCTGAGGGAGAGGAGAGGAGAGGAGAGGAGAGGAGAGGAAGCAGTGGGAGGAGGATTCACAACCTCAGACCCCATACTGACAACTAATTAAAGCTGTTAGGCCTTTATTTATCACTTCCCCGTTCTATTATAAGAGGCCACGCTTGAAGTTGTGTTTTTGCTTTGGACCAAATTTAAAAGGCTTGTCTGTCGTCCCTCCTTATTAAAAAACAGAAACACATTTCTCATGCACGCTTCACATCCATGGGCCATTAACTCAAGAGTCCAATCTGGAGTTTCTTTTGCTGTTTAAATGGGGGTTAATTTGCTAATATTGACACAATTTGAATAATGGTGTTTTCATCCTGGTTTCCTGTTTCTCCATCATAGCACATCGAGCCTCACAGAAGAGGACTTTAAGCTTTACAAACAGCTCATTCAATACGCTTAAATTCTGATAAACAAGATTGATGAGAGACATTATTGAGCTCAATATAATTTGAGGCCTGACTCTGGGAGCTCCTTTTAATGTGTTATTAAAACATAAAACCCTTTTCAGACAGGGAGTAGGACCAGCTTTCTTAATTATTCTGCTTTAACATAAAAGGTGTAAATGACATCGGTGTCTCTTCTGTCTACTGGCTTTTTCCATTTTCTCAGAAGATGTATTGTCATGCCCAGGTAATATTTTGTGATTACTTGCCATAACAAATAAATGGGAACCTTTCTATCAGCAATCTGAAGAAATGTCGTTAACTAGCAGGGTTGCAAACATTTTTTTTTTTTTTAACTAATTCAAACATTTTTACCATCAACCATTTTTCTTGGTTCATCCCCAGAAATAGGCAGTGTTGCAATACACCTTTGATAGCAAGTCAGCAGTGACATTATATATATATATATATTTAATCAGAATAAAACCAAAATTACAATCTTTCCAAAAAACTTGCCTGTAACCTACCAACCCTGAACTGTAGTGTGACAGGCATGCACACTGAATTAAAAACCTCCACCCAGACAACCTCCACGAGACTCCAGGGTGCTGCCTGTACATTAATCTGACAGCATTCTGTTCAGAAATTAAAAATAAAAATGTCACTTGTATGTATGCAGTTGTTGTTAATCTACATAAAAGTGTCTCCGTTGCTTATTCAGGCACCAGGCAGTTATGTTAAATGGCCCAACTTACATCATGAGACAGACTCTGGCTTTTATCATCATTCAGAACAAACACTGTAAAACTACTCAGCTACCTGGTGAGAAGCTAAAGTCTTCTGAGAGAACCGTGACAGAGGAGAAAGAGGCTTTAGCTCGTGAGGCAGGTGTGTTTCTGTTTTAGAGTGCAGACTTCTCCTAACAGTGCCATGTATCTGTGTTTGCGGTGTTCATGGAAGCTGTTGGATGTCATCCTGAGAATTTTTCAAGGTGCTGCTGAGTTTGTTTTGCTGCCTGTACGGTAACCTTGACACATGATGAGTGTTAATGCCTTGAGAGAAACGTCACCATTCCTGATAGCTGCCAACTATTTCAACGTTTTGACAAATTATGGATTCAAAATATTGTTGATGTTTATACAATTTTAAACTAACTTGGATTCATTTTTTTTAACTATTGATGGATTCAGATGTTGTAGGATACTGGAATTTAAGCATAGAAATGCAAATGTTCTAAGAATTAACTCTCTTTACTTGGATAAAAGGTGCTCGTCATTGGAGTAAATCTGATCAACTTAGAGTTTTTGTCCAGGCTAATGTTGATCACTTTTTATCACTGAATCATAAAAGGATTAGAACCTGGAAGAAATACATGTAATATTTTGTCTTTGACAATGACAATTCAGATTTCTCAGTGTCAAGCTCAGCCATTTCTTGTTTATCTCATGATTTGTTCTCGTTTAGTTTTGTATTTTGTTTATCTCAATGTCAGATTTCCTTTCTTGTTTTATTGTGTCTCACTCTTCCCTACTGACTTCATTCCCTTTTGTGTATTTTTATTGTATTATTTCCAAGTTTAGTCTTTAGCGTTTCCTGGTTTATTTTGTAGTTTTTGCACCTTTGTGTCATGTTGAGGGTTTCTTCCTCCCTTTGTCTGTTTTCTCTCCACTATAATGGCCCCAGTTAGTGTCACCTGTGTGTCACACCTGTGTTTAATTACCCCCTGTATTTATGACTTCCCTTCTGTGTCAGTTCATAGTCAGACTTTCCCTGTGTTGATTTATCCTTGAGGCACTGCTTCTTTCTTCTGTTGGATTCTTGTAGGACTTTTGATGGACAGTGGTTTCTGAAGTGGAAAAAGGAAAGCTTTAGTTTTTTTGCCTTTTGGTCTTTTTGTTTGATTCAATATTTTTGGTAATCTGCCATTGGTTCCAGGACCTTATTTTTTTTTTTTCTCTCAATCATGACAGTTTGAAAATGTCTCTATATATGTTGAGAAAGTTGAAGCCCTATTCTGCAGTTTGAATAAAAACCACTTACCTTTTTTTTAGGCACTGTTCCTTTTCTACTTTGTATTAAAGACCTACTTTCTAAACCTGACACATACACTATTGTGTTTGGTATTCAGCTCAATTTTTCTAATAAATGCCGATGTCTTTGAGGTTCTGATTTATTTACTTTGAAGATAAAGATAATTTTTTCCACATTTATTTTGCCCTTCTCTTTGTGTCACCGTTAAATGCAGTGCAATTAAATTGTTTATCTCCAAAACACTATAAATGCAGTTTAGAGATTTTGTCGTTGAAATTTCAAATATTCCAAAAACCATCTGTGATGGTTCCATTTCAATGTGTTATACACTTAAATGATTGGCAATCAGTTATTGGGATGGCAGCAAATCAGTCTGTAGGGACTTGGGTTAGAAGGTTAGAGGTTAGAAGTGTTAATCCATGATGCTAACAAAGACTAATCAAATGTTTCATTGACAGCAATACTTATTTTCAAACCCTTCTGTTACACCCTTGTTTCTCAGTAGAAGTGAATAGATGGAGGAATCTGCCCGGCTGTAAGAGGAGCAAACACTTAACAGGAGATTAGAAGAGAGAGAAATAGGCTGGGGACAAATCGGCTTCTTCTGTCTTCCGACTTTTAACCATCCCGGCAAATAGCTGTGTCTCTGTGGCACCTCTGAAAAGCCAGACTCAATCCATTAAACTGGCAGCTAGTGAACTCTGTGCAGCCCTGTGAGCTTTAAAGAAAAAGATATATCCTGATGTTCCCTCAAGACGCTGATCCAACCCCTGGAGAGAGGAGCTGCTCCTTATCCTACAAGACTTCAGGTAAACTGAAGTGGACTGAAGTCTTCAATATATATATGAAAAAGGGAATACAGTAACCAGACGTCCCTATAAAATCATCTTTCTTTAAATGAAGTATGTAATATGTAGTCCCAGTTACAGCTCTGGTAATTAGGGATGTAACGATCCACTCATCTCACCATACCAGAAGTGTAGCGACACATGGGTTCATGATTTGATTTTATCACAATTATTTGATTATTGTAAAGAAATAGGAGCGAAGTCCATTTATGGCTGCTTTAGAATAAGTGAAAGAAAGCATAATGTTTCTGAAGTTTTCCTAAATGCAGAATCAAGACTCTGATTAGAGCTGACCATGATACCCTGAAGAGCGTTGTGGTTTGGGCTTTAAGTGCTCTGCCATTTTTAATCACTGAAGGCGCCTGGCTGAGACATGCGACAGACTATCATGAACTCTCATCGCCCCGTCACCGCTTCCAGCCAGGCTATCATGATGACAAGTGTCACTGTGCCATGCTGATATGTTTCCCCTAAAAAAAAAACAATGGCCTGACACCGCAGGGACACACACTTCTGCAGGCTCTTTAGTGTAAAGGTCAGCAGAGATGCAGAGAAGACAAGGACTGTATAAACCCTTAAGTAGCTGTACAACCTGTGCTTTGGTGTACTGCAACTCCAGTATCTCTCTCTTTTGTACCGATGCTGTATTCATTCCTGATCATTCATTCTCGAGTAAAGCTTCAGGGATTTAGAGAGCAGGCGTTTACACTCCCTGCCGTCTCCTTATAACCCCAGGTTCTCTTCGTTGGCACTTCCTCTGAGAGGAGAGCAGGGTCCCCCGTGTCAGCCCAACCCCTGGTGACAAGCCTCATTACATAACCGCGGGCACAAAGTGAAATATGCGCAGAAGCAGATACCACTGCAATGAAAGATAGCTTTGATATACCCGGCATGGCTTATTATATTTAAAAAATTACAGCATTCAGTAAGATGTGGTTTAATGTTGCTGAAATATGATGTATTATTTATGCTTCATCCTATCCTATATAAAAATATATATATATATATATATATATATATATATATATATCTCTCTCTCTCTCTCTCCATATCTCTTCCTCTTTTTGTCTTGTTTGGACTTTCTATAAAATGAATTAACATCACGCAATGAAAATCAGCCTTTTGGCTAAATTTAGCAAATTAACATCACATTGATGTCAACTTTTTAATGTTCAAGGGCACAGAACTAGGAACGGAAAGGAAGCAAATTAACTAATTGTTTTGTTACAGAACATAATTGTCTAAATATACCCGCTTAATGTTTTATGTCCATAATTATGAATAAAAAAGGTAGCTTTATGAAAAATTATGAAAAAAAAAAAATAGCTTGCTTCTCTTTGCACCACATTGCATCGGCCTTTGTGTCATGTCATGTGAGTCAGCATTAGTTATGGGTGAAGTTTTAACATGAGCGTATGTAGCCTCCTCCTTAAATTGCTAACGTCTCGGGGAACTAGTAGCTGCTCATTCTGTGCTGTTCTAAGACAAGGTGCATTGTGGGTAATTTAGGAACCAGGGCTGAACACATTAGGGATTTTTTTTTTAAATAAAGAAGATATTTCTCTGGTTCTGTTTCACCTTTCACAGTCCTTTTTTTAACTTTGTATCCCAGTTTGCCATTTTATATGAGTAAAGTCCTGAATTGATGAAGTGCTCTGAAGTTTTCCATTTATTTTAGGTAGATCAATGACATATACATAAACAATTAAATGTTTTTAAGACACAGTATTGGACTGTATGCTGACAGCATACAATTCTTTGACCATTAAGCCCCCTTTTCACTTAAAAGCAACATGACAATATCAGCTCCTTGTTAGTTAATTAGCATGCTTCCCTCAGAGGACCAGCGCTATTAAAGTTAATTATCATCTAGTGCCCCATGAAGGAAAAGAATAACAAAAGAACAGGAGGGTATCACCAGTAACCTTGGCAACAGATGAAACTAGGCAGCTGAGTGTAGGAAGGATTACTATTGTGATCCATAGGTTGGGTTTCTTTTCTCCTTGATCAAGCATGTACACTAGCACTGAACTTCCCTTTCTGCAAGATGGAAAGCACTGTTGTAGCTCTGTCTGTAGTCTGAGTGGTGAGGTTTACTTTGAAGGTCAGGCAAAAATAATGAAGCTTTCACTTCTTAGAGAACCCTCTTTAGATACAGCAAATGAGAAATGGGAGGAATGCTGTTTATAATGCACCCTGTCATCGAGACATCTGACTGAGTGTTGACTATGCATGAAGCAAGGATGAGAGAGAGAGACAGAAAATAGATATCAAAACATAACAGAGAATTTTGTTTCAGCCTTATCTTTAACCTTTAAAATCCATTATGGGATTGTACATGAAAACGTCCAATTGATATTTTGAATTCTTCAACTCTTTTTTTTAACAGAAAGTAATTCCCTAACCATTTTGACAAGTTGTGTTTATGGTCCTCTGGGGGCTTGCTATGCTGCTGTTATCTTTCAAAGAACAGAGAGTGTTATTCTAGCAGATGAGACAAAAGAATAGTGACCAAAATCTGGGAAAGGCCATTAGAAAATACTGGTAAGGTGAGGGAGAGAAGCGGTGACGTGTCAACCTGTCCGAATTTGGATATAATCTCCGAAATGGAGACGCACAGGGCGATCATGGTGTCCTGTCACTGCCATTCCTTGTCGTTGATTAGGGCATTTCATCCTCCGTTGGGCTTAGCTGTGGGCTGCCCGCACTTTTTCCTGTGATATGCGTAATTTCCTCCTCACTGTCTTCCCATCTTGATAGAGAGCTAATAGAAACTCTCTGCAGATCCGCTTCTAATGAAGACAGATCCTCCAATGGGCACGCAGTCTCATTTATATTACCGGTCTATCAAGTTGTTTTAAGTAGATTAAGCATGTTCTGTATGACAGCTAAAGGGGAGGATAGGCTGTGTAAAAAATCATTTGCACTGCTGCAGGTTTGCTCCAGACAATGAGAAGATGAGAGGATTGTCCGAGATTGAAAGTGATCGGATTTTCGTAGATATTCTCAGAGGACTGTCTGGCTGAGCAGATTGGTTTAGAAAGGCTGGTTTCTTCCATGAACAGTTATTCATAACTTTTTTCACTATCCATGAATCTGTTTTTTTAATAAATAATGTGTTCATTAGTCAAAGTTTCGATCAACCTAATAACAAAGAGGTGAAGCTGAGGCGGGCCTTAAGCCTCCTGGCAAACAGCTACAATGCATCCACCTGTCAGTAAAAATCAGCCACACCTCTGATTATACAAACCTTTTCATAATTCTCAGTCTTAGAAAAATCAAAACGGAACAATCATAAAAAATATACACCCCTTGCAGTCTGTTTTTGTGCCAGGCTGCAAACATGTTAATTTCTACTGTAAAATCAGACTTGTTTGAATGTGGTGTGTTTGTGACTTGCAGGGCTCCGCTTGATTTCAACATGGGGATTCCTTGGCCTTTGCAGCCAGCCTCAAGTGGGCACTCGAGGAACTACTTCTTCATTTGCTTTATTTTTCCAACACCAGTGGTTGCTGCTCTGTGTAGCAAATAAGGCAGAAAACATTGACTGAAGTGCACTCCTGTGTCCAATCATTTATACCTTTGAACATATGCTTGCAGAATGAATACAGATAACAACATCTCTCGACTCCAAATATATTCTTTTTTTTTTAAAGATTTATTTTTGGGCTTTTGTGCCTTTAATGCAGAGATAGGACAGTGGATAGAGTCGGAAACCAGGGAGAGAGAGAGTGGGGAATAACATGCGGAAAGAGGCCACGGGTGGAAGCGAACCTGGGCCTCCCGCTCAAGACGACAGCCTTAATACATGGGGCGCGCGCCCTAACCATTGCGCCACCAGCACGCCCCTCCAAATATATTCTTGCAGCTAAGGTTACTAGGAACAATAACTAGCACACTTACATAAGGTCTTGACCCTGATTGTCGTTACAGTTAAAGAAATATATGCTAGCTACACTAGAAACCCTACAACTATTGTGGCGGCTAAATCCTGGACAAACAGTAGCTGAATGATTGCAGATTGACAGTTATATTAAAGAAAAAAAGAGTGGAAAATCCCATAAACTTTCTAAGCTAGAACCAGCAAATACTTCACATTTTTACTCTAAGTCAGTTTATGAAATTAAGTGGTTACTGACACCTACATTTTGATTGCAATCATAGATCATCCCCAGTAAAACAAAATCCCTAATTGGAGCTTTCATTCAGTTGTATTGAGAACACTTAGACTTGATGTGCTGTGAAATCAAAAACCCTCTTTGTAGACAGAAAGACAGGGAAGGTAAAATGTTGAAATCTTCTAATAGCAGTCCATAGAGACGGTGTAGGTGGTTGATTTAACCAAACATTGTATAAAACATGAAGAGATGTTGCCTCTAAGCTTGCTCTGTGTAATTCCTTTGAGATTGTATGTTTTCATCACATCTGCAGCTGACCTCACCAGGCTGACATTAGCCTCTAATGATCCTGAGCTTCCCACTCACTCAGCTCCAGGGAGCACACGGCTCTATCTGCCGAGCCTCTGCTGGATTTGTTAACCAATATTGTCATTAACAATGCAGCTCAGCGCACTCATAGGTAGATATCTCAGTGTAGTCATTGCAGTCTTTCTTCCTCTTTAAGGTGTTCAATTCGATTTTCTAGCACGTTTACGGGATATTAGAAAGATTCAGTACTGCCTCATGCAGCTGATGCTATTATGTAAGAAACAAGAAAGATTTGAATGCTTGATTTAATATTGATAGTGATTTTCTTTGTTTCCCAAAGATTAGTCATCTTCATTCCCCCCAAAATAATGTTTGATGAATGAAAAGTTTTACATATTTTATAAGGATGTCATGCCACAGTTAACAACATCGACTATTCTATTATTCTCTTGATTTATCTATTATTGTTGAGTGTATCATTTATCAGACAAAATGTTTAAATGCTCATCAGAACTTGTTAGAGTGCAATGTGATGCTTTAGTCTTGTCTGTTTATCTAAATCAGCAGCAAAAACCCAATCTCGGAATCTATCAGCTATCTTCATCTGACAGACGAGATTTGTCTTTGGGAGCGGATGACGATGTTTCAGTAATTCCATTGAAGCCAGCAGTTAGCATTAAACCACTTCCAGCCGAGACTTCCTTTTCCATCATCTTTTGATGCATTACATCGCGGAGTAGGACCCATTCATCTGTTTCTCACGAGTCTCAGTTCAATAGTAGATGATAGTTAAACACGGGCTTCACTCTTCAGTGGTGTGAGCCTGGAAAAGAACCTGACTTCTTTAGTTTGCCACAACAACATGAGGTAGATTTGTAAAAATTTAAAATGCAAGCTTTCTTCAAGTATGTCCTCAAAGTGAGAAGAAAACTATTTTTAAAATGCTTGTTTTTTCTAAGTGGAGGTCGGATCATCATTGTGATGCGTTTCAGGGAGTCAGGGATTTTGCACACTTATTGGTGTTCTTGATGTAACATGTTTGATCCTTAATGGATTGCTACCTGCATTCATTTATGATATCTGTTTATAGAGATGAATAAATCATCATCAGATTACCATATATTAGAGCTGGTATGTCATTAACAACATACCAATTATCAATTACTGTTTTTCCTGCACACACCAGAGCCTGCTGAAACTTACTTGGTCAATAACGCTTCATGTTTGAGAGACTGAAAACAAAGGATGCGCTGCATTTTACCCTTAATATGAATAGTTGGATTCATTCATTAACAATTGCATAATGATCAAAAAAGTCTAATTGAAAAAAAACCAACTTCAATAAAACATAAAGGCACTCTGCTCTGTTAAGTGCTTTAATTCCCCATGGATCACTGTCAAAGCGGGATGAAGGGTGTGCAGGAGGGTATTGAACTATTCTTAACAAAGGAAATGCCTCCAGCTTTTTGACATTCATGTTGAAAAATGTATTAATGGGTGAAAATAGAAAATGTTAGACTTCATTTAGGCATTTATAAGTAAGCACTCTTAATGTGTTGTGCTGGTTGTACTGCACCCAGTGTATGTTGTTGGGTTTGTTATCTTTGAATAGATGAAGACTTTGATGTAAACAAAAGGCTGTATAACGCTCTCATTCTGTCACTACTTCAATGAACAGAAGAAACAAATCACTTAGACAAAGTTTTCCTCACATGCCATGACTTAGCCTGAGGCATTACCCTATATTTAACACACATAGAGACATAGTCCATACTCTAACTTTTTCAGAATGTTATACTGCTGATAAAAGCTGAAAGAAATTAGATGTTTAAGACACTCTGTTCATATTACAACAGTACTTTGGATCATGCCT
This sequence comes from Labrus bergylta, assembly GCF_963930695.1. Taxonomy (NCBI): domain Eukaryota; kingdom Metazoa; phylum Chordata; class Actinopteri; order Labriformes; family Labridae; genus Labrus; species Labrus bergylta. The sequence continues at coordinate 8,971,554 of NC_089206.1, read as the reverse complement.
GTTGCTAATACTCTCTAACAGTCATTTGGAGTCACTGGTAATCAACCTACTCTGAATTATAACTAACCAGGGATGAGGTTTTCACCCCCCTCCCCCTCAATGTTTCATTTAATAGTTAAAATAAAGCATGAACTACTAGTGTAGTGTTCTATACCGTTCAACTTTTCCCTCTGAAATAAAGTAGAGCCCAGGTACCATAGAGTGGAAATACTACAGTAAAGTACCAGTTCCTCAAAACCATTCTCCCATTCACTTGAGTGAATCTACTTACTCTCCTCCACTGCAGTTAACAGACTACATCAAATGAGGTTGTTGCCTTGACTTTCTTATATTGATATTCAGCCTCATTAAAACAACTTGATACTTAATTTCTACACTGGAGCTTGCAAAATCTTATTTTGGGCTGACCAAGTTGTCACACTGTGTGATCCAAGTAGCTGGAAAGTTGTAATTTATTTTGTACCTTGTGGGCAAAAACAGTGGTCCAAATTCCAATAAACATCTAAGCTATGGCATTACATGCAGCCCCAGCGCTCTGTTGGAGGAGATTATTCCTGAGTTCAACCCCTGTGGTCATTTATGTGCAGTGCAACTTCAGAGGATGTGTGTTGTGTGTTGGACTGGGTGGATTCAAAACCCTGCAAACACATTAACATCAAAGAAAAAATAAGTCATACGCATATTTTAATGTTAGCCTCTGATATTCAATCAGCTCAGTTTGCACAGAGGGACGGCCGACAAACAAGGTGGAAAATTACAAAGGAAGTCATCCTAAACTCCTTAGAAAAAGAATCCATAAAACAGGTATATGATGTAGCTACAGCAAAGGGTCCCCTCTGCTTTATAATTAAAACAATGCTGCAGGATAGTAGAAGTCAAAGGCACATAATGCATAACGGTGCATGAATGCAAGAGGTTTAATAGATCGTGAAAATAGCGGTCTGATGACAGAGATGGAGCATTTCATTAGAAAGCCTGAATGGAGTCTGTACGGGTGGCTGCTGTTGCACTCTGTGATGAAAGACTGGCTGTTAGAGTGCTCACACAGTACACCTGGAAGGATGGCCTTTTGTTCACACCATAGCTCTAATTAGAGTGTTTGAGAGCTGCTGCTATTTTGGATTTCATTTTAAGTTGATACCCAGACTTACGAGCACATAGCGTAAAAAACAGACCTCAAATGGAATCTTTTGTGTGTTATCGGAAGGAAACTATCTACCCTTGTAAAAGCAGGCTTTCATCCAAATAGCTCTTTTTTTTTATTCAGGTACAAAGCAACTGGGATAGAGCCCAAAATGCAGACATTAAGGAAGAGGAAGTTGAATTAAAGGCTCTTCACTGAAATCAATAGTTGAAATAAGAGCTTACAGTTGGCAACAAAAAGACAAATTTGACCCAGCAAATGCAAGGAGGCGATTCACAAATCCAGCACAACTAAAACAAAAAACAGCTATAAAGCAGACTCGCCCAGTTTTGATGTTCCCATAAGCCCCAAGCACTGAACTCTCTCAGACTCTATAATCCTTTTTGAGGGTGCGATGGCCTCAAACTGTGTGAGGAGTGGAGACTGTGTGAAGACAACACGTGAGGCTGAAAACTCCCACTGCTGACAGACAGAAAGAAATAGAGTTGGGCCCACTCAACACATTTGAAGGGATGATCAGATAATCATTAAGCAAAGAGGAAGATTTTTTGAACCAAAATTAAGTAAAAATAAATTGTCCCTATACTAAAAAATAAAAAATAAAAGCATTTAGAATGACCTGTTTCCCACTCATCTCTATCCACAGAATTTGTGTACAAATTTCAAATAGGTGATATAGGTGACATGATTTTTGGAGTCCAAAGTGCACTGGTTTTTGTTTTTAGCCAAAGTACTATTGTCCACTATCATTTAAGTTTGCAGGTATAAAAAAAAAAGGCTGTGTAGAGAGCAAAATAGGTGGAATACTATTGGATGTTATTCAATGTGGTAAATCAGCAATTATTTGACAACATTTAAGCTGTTGATTCCTCTCCACGAATATATCTGCATGTGTGCAGCTACAAGAGCAGCTGCTCTTCAGTTGTGTTCAGGCCAAAAGTTGACAAGAAAATACTTGCACCACGTCACTCGAGGGAGTTTGAACCCAGGTGTACTAAGTGCCTTCAGCTTGAAAGCCTCACAAAAAAATCACCCCTCGAAATTTAGTGGCATAGTAAACACGTCATTACTTTATTCATCGCACTTCCCAGAGTAGATTTATCTAATGGAAACGAAATTCCAATGTTTTGTTTCAGCTGAAGTGCTGTCTCTGAGAAATAAAGAGGCTGCAAACTTCATGATGTAGTTGCAATTATCGGATCAAAGCATTGCCAAATAACAGCTCGATGAGGATTATTCCTGGTGCATACCAGGAAGTCAGGAAATCTAAACGCTGATTGGCTTTACCGACAGTGCGTCAATGAAATTTGTCCCTCGGCTGACTTTTGAACTTATAGTATACTTATAATTATGCAAATATTGCAAAAGGGCCATCACAACCAGAGGCATAAACATCGTTAGACAATAGGTGATGGGTTTTAAGACACTAACTGGTACTGGCATGTGCGTGGCTGTGCCGCCCTCGTCTTTAAGTCTAAGGAGAAACACAGGGCAGCTGTAGTCATAACACTAACATGTTGCAGAATCAAAGACATGAGTGCCTTGAAAAAGGTAAATAATTCAAACTTAGTCACTCTTTTACTGTTATTGCTAAAACGACGATGTGAAGGTAATACAAAGACGTTTGTTTGCCCTGTTAGGATGATTTAATCTCACTTTTTGATCATTGTTTTGAGTAGTGTCGAGGAGTCTGAAATTACATTTCATCTTACAATTCTGTTTTGTATAAGGACAATAAAGCTGAGCTTTGCTCCACTTCTAACTAAGTAGGATTGATAGGGAGTCAAAGACTGATAGTCAGTGAAACTCTTTCATACTTCATCCCTTCACATAATCATATATAACATGTTTGTCCTGTATAAGAACACTGCAGATACCTACAGTATGTCGGTGGCCCAACTAGAGCTAAATCTAGTGGAACGTCTTGATATGTGAAGTGCACTCACTGCCATGTACTGATAGTCCTCTACATGGATAACACAACCAGAGAAGAAGAACACCCAGAGGCATTCCAGACGTCCTGCGGTGTTTGCGCCTGCGTGCGTGCATTATCCCGCCAAGTTATGAAGCAGCTGGGGTCTATAACAGTGTTTGTATTGACTAAGTAAAGTCTACAGAAATCCTTTCACAGCCAGGCTGTAAACAAAGATGGAACACAGTGTGTAAGTCAGGCGGGGAGTCTGAGGTATCCAACATCATGAAACAGACGTCTGTCTCTGTCCACATGGCAAATTTGCAGGAAATACCCCCGGTCCGTTCAAAAGCAAACTTTCAGTTACGTACATTACAAACACTACAAACACTGAAGGATTAAGAAAATCATGTACACAATATTTTCCTCAATGTTTCAAGTAACATTTGATGTCGATTTGAACGCCTTCACTTAGAACTGATGACAAATTGTTATGGCAATTTTGTGCGAGAAACATGCTACAAAGATTATTTCTTATAAACATACAAACATTTGGATGGATAGATTTTATTTTCCCAATATATTCAGACCGGGCCAGAATGTGTTTGCAAACATTTGCTGTCAACTTATTTTATGTGATTTTCTTATAGTATCTGCTTTTGCAAACTAAAGCATTGCTATGGTTTTATGTTTAGGCAACTCACATTATTTATAATATAAAAAAGGTTCAACATTTCAGGAGTGCAATAATTTACTGTCTTAGCTACCGAAGGTGAAATTAGGAGCCCGATGTCACTTACATGTGGTTATGATGACGCTACAGTTAGCATCCAGCTAAGTGGCTCGGGCTTCTGACCTGAGCCTGGGTAGCTGTTTCTAGTCTGGATCCCCAAGCTTATATAATATCATGTTGGTCATATTTTTGGTTTTACTGCTCTTTTAACTAAGTTGGCTTAAAACCTGCTTTTTTTTTTCTCATAGCCATCAGGTCGAGACCCTTTTGGTTGCAAAAACGAGTCCCTTATATAGAAGCAGATTAGAAAATTACCCTTTAATGACTACATGTTGATTATTTTGAATCTCTGTGAAAATTTTCCTTGTGAGTTTAGGATCCTAACCACTAAATTACTGGTTACTGGAGATTGCAAAAATACTGACTTGAGGCTTCAATGAGTCAAAAACCCAACTAGCGTGTCACAAGGCGACTTCTTACAGTATATGAGAGTTAAAAGAAAAATAACTGCATGATTCCATACTGAAGAAAAGAAAATGGGCAAAATAAGACCAGCATTTTGGGATACGATAATTATGCAGGATTTGCTTTTTTTCTGCAACCTGTCACTCCATTATCACTGCCGAGCTTAGATATTCCTACTACAGGTAATGTTTTGTATGTTTATATGTAGTTTATTTACTCGCTCTTTCATGTAAATGTTTCTGTTTCTCAGAGATAGTGGATGTTAGTCAGGGAGCCCAACAAATCTGCCTCCGTGTGCCTGCACATTTGCAATATGAGTAACTGCCTTTAATGCCCTACTTACAGGTGTCAGACATGAAAGCTGGGAGTGGTAGACACAGTATTCCATACGGCCGCCCCTGCATTAGTAATCAGGGCTTGCTGTAAATACAGACATCCCATTAAGGGAGAGCTGAAGTGTGGTACTGAAGAAGGGCAAGGGCAATGACAAGGATTCTCTGAGTAATGGGCTCGAACAGATCAGCACAGCATTAAGTGGACCTGCGGTGCACAGAGTAGCCCTACAGGCCCATTATCAAGCAAAACACAACCAAGTGAGACAACTTAAGCCTCTAATGGCAGTATCCCTTAACAATTTAATGTTGTTACAAAAAACTCGGGGGATGTATTCGAGGCTGGCAATATTATTTCTTTGCTCAATATTGGCAAAGACAGCAGGAGGCATTATCCTGCATCTTTTTAATTCTTGATTTCTTAATTGATTTCTATGTCGTACTGCACTTGAGCTCATTAGTGTCAGCCAATCAACAGTAACCTGAGGTAAAGTCGCTGACGCTAATGTACTTTGCTGAGAAACGGTGATATTGTACTTCCTCATATTTGTCCTAAGCTTCCTGTAATGCTTCGTTGGTGTTCGATTGTGGACTTAGGCAGAACAAGGGAAGCATGGGATTGCAATTAATCATGTCTATTGTCTTTGATACCTATATTGGTCTTTGAACCATCGTATAGGTTATAGGATGAAGGCTGAAGCATCCATCTATCTCAAAGGCGCTGGCAGGCTAATGAGAAAATTGGATCTGAATGTTGGATCTATAAGTGTTCACTGTTGAGGAACACAGGAGGAATCTTGTTGACAGTGTTTTCGGGGATTTGGTTGTCTCTTTAACCACCTGTCACTTCCTTAACACCACACATTTTTTATACATTTTTTTAGGGTAAAAGATTCTTAATCCCTGCAGTAAACGATCCAGTCCAACTGCACGTATAATTGAATATTTCCATGTGGCCCTCTTTTTGGAGCCAGCCACTGTGGCACACAAATCGTAATCAAGTCCAGGAGTGGTGCAGACGGAGCCGGGTGGCTGTTGACTGCAGGATTTAGGAACTCGGCTGTGCTTTCCCGCTGCTGCTGGCAGGAGATTTCTGCCAAGCTCTGGTGTGCAGAACAAGAACTAATCTGGAGTGGTCTGTTGCCGCTCAAAGAAACCGGCCCTGAAGTCATGCATCATGGGAGGAGAGGGGATAATTTGCCCACTCATTTCTACACTCATTTCCTGGCTAACACTTCTTAATCCATCCCAATCAATCTGAACTTCACCAGCTGATGTGTTCACATTTTCACAGCCACCCCCTTCTTCTACAATCATCACAATCAAAAGTTTCCTCTCAAGCAATAACAGAGGCAGCTTTTTAGAAGCTTTAAAATCAGATTCACAGATATAGGCACTTGGTTTGGAGTTTATAAGCCAGATCTCTATAGTCTGAAGGTATGCTCCTACATATTCATGAGCAGTGGGCAGATCTTAACATTGACAAAGAATGTGGGAAAATGCCTCGACTCACACATTGTGAATATCAATGGAAAAGAGGGCCCCTTTGTGAAACACAAACACTTGCAGGCAGTTTTGTAAACGTAAAAAGGCAGATGATGTATAACTGAAGTATTTCTTTATATAAATGACTTTAAACTAAGGTGGCAGGAAACTTGAATTGTCCTTAATAAAAGGAATAGAGTTAGAAAACTCTATAGTTTACGCCAATAGTTGTCAACTGGTGACCCAAACGTTGGTCAGAAAGCTGTTTTCAGTGGGTCATAAATGTGTGCCTGGAAAAAGATGTCACATTAACCACTGAGTACAGCTATGTGGCTAACAGAAAACCAAAGAAAAACAGCTAAAGTTGGTAGCTTTAATATCTTTAAGCTAAAACAGAACAAGCCGAGTATGTGTTTTCAACAGCTGACCAAATGCTAATTTACAAAAACATCATGTGTACACTGAAATAAAATAAAAAAAGCCCTGGCTGAAGTTAGAACGACTCCATATATAGAGCCACTAAGTAAGTCCACAGAGAGAAAAGATCAAAGCTGATTGATGGGAAGCCAAAATGTCTGACTGTAACACAGGACCCCACAGCTCTTTTCTTTTGAATTCTCGTAGATAAATCTAGAGTCTGTTATAATGTGCAGAACAAAACAATCACCTAAGAAAGTGAACATTTAAACTCTACCTTTGATCATTCCTAACAGTTACATCTTGTTTACCCTAACGTCAGTCATCACCAATCTGAGTTTTATTGTGTGCATGTATTTGAGCATCATAGGAAAGGGAAGACACATCCCGTCAAAATGACTTGGTTTGTTTTAAATTGCTGAACTACACACAAACTTCCTGTGAAGTTTATCTTTCTGGACTTTTTATGCCTTTATTGTAGTGACAGGACAGTGGATAGAGACAGAAATCAAGGACAGAGAGTGGGGCAAAGACATGCGGGAAGGGAGCCACAGACCTGACCCGAACCCAGGCCGCCCGCCTCGAGGACCACAGCTTCTGTACATGAGACGCACAAACTAACCACAAGGCCACTGGCGACCTGTTCAAGTGAAGTTTTCATTTGGAATTTGCTTTAATTCTTTATTTCTTTATAATGGAAATCCCAATCTCAAGACACACACTCAACAGGTGAGCGTTTGACTTTACTCTTTTTGTATAAAAATAACAAACTGACAGAATGATTCATGGAGAAGGGGGTGATTTCATTAATTAATTAAAGTTTATATAATAAGTTCTTCACACTCCGTCTTGGGCATGTAAATTTAAATAACTAGTATTTGAAAGCTTCTTTCATTGTCTTAGATTGTCTGTCTGTCTGCTTATTTGAGATTTTTTTTGTCATTTCATGGGCAGTTAAAGAGAGACGGCTAAGGTGTGGAGAAGAGTTCGGGGGATGATGTGCAGCAAATGGTCACAGACTGACAGTCGAACCAGCAACCAGTGCATTGAGGACTGCAGCCTCTGTACATGAGACGCCTGCTCTACCAGATGAGCTAAACCAGCTCCCCATACATTTTTAGAAACGCTCTTCATCTTGAACTTTAACTATTCCTGACTGTTCAGAGTAAAGCCAATCGAAACGAGGAAGTGAACCAGGAAATAGAGAGGAAGACATTAATGTAAAGGGAAGTATTGAACAGGTGATGTCATTTGCAATCAATGACAGCAATAGTAGCGACACAATTATCTCCTGTCCAGTGGAAGAAGCATGATTTTAAGATTTCTGTAGCTTCACACCTACTAGTGAGTGATATAGTTTGTAATTATTTTAATAATCGTCCTGCATTTTGAATCAAATATCTTAAACTAAAACAACACAAAGAGGATAAAGTTATTTAGGACAAGATAAAAGTTATTTATACACTGAACTCTTAACTGTTAGTACTCGTACTTTATCTCACTGATGCTCCGCCAAAACATCACACTGCCTGAGTTACACCACATGTCAAAGTAAAAGGGGTCTACTCTGCTCTTGAATCATTAGAATAAACTCTACCTGTCAAGTGGGAGAACTTTTTAAAGTCTGAGATGCAGTTCTGCTGAGGACAGCATGCAGCATTATAACCTTTATAAAACGAAGATTAATCCGACACCCTGTCACATGTGTCTCTATTAGGATGAGGAATACCTGGGTGGGATGGAAAGATTATTTGCTCCATTGTTTGTGTCGTAAATCTTGTAAATTAACCTGAGTGCTCGTGGATGTCACCTCTGATTAGTGTCAACAGGCGTCTAATGAGGACGTTCAACCTGGAGGCGGGACCCAGAAACACCCTCTGACTCTGTGGGAAGAGAGTTTACCTGCAGCATGGGGATTCAGACACAAGAGCTTTTCAACTTTTTAAAAACTTTTTGCACCAAAAAATGTATGAATTTCTGCAGGCCGGAGCCTGAAATAAAGCTATTTTAGCAAAAGACACATGTGGCAGAAATGACAAAGCCCTATAAAAAGGAAAGCTTGTTAAAGGATCAGAGAGAAGAAGAAGAATCAGCAGTTTGGAAAATAGGATTGTGTTGAGAGTGTGAGGAATGGATCAGCGGTGGTTATGGAGATCATCAGACTGTGGTCAGCACAGACACAGACAGCACCCAAAAAAAAAACAAAAACAGATGGACGGCCAGGAGGAGACGATCCAGAGTGTGGGCAGTTTGCGATTAAGAGGCGGTGATAAGGAACAACAGAGGAATGGATATCTAAAACTCCCTCAACACAGGCAAAAGAATGATCCTCCACCTTTCCGTCTGTCTGTCTTGATTCCTGTGAATTTGTGCGCTGACGTATGCTCTGGTCTGAAAGGAAAAAAGGAGCCGACAGAGGAAAATAATTTATCTGGGCCTGTTCCTATGTCACACTAACTCACCGCAGCATGGAAAATGAATTACCAAAGAGGGAGGAAATGACAGTAAACATATCCTGGGTGATTTTCTGGCTACAAGGGGAACATTATTAGGTGTGGAACAGATTTAAGTACAAGGATACTCATTTGGATGGAAAGGTTACAAGTAACAAGCTTTGTGCTGACAGCCACTCTGTTTGTTGGAGCTTTTCCAAGCTTTGCATCTTAATGAGACCTTTTTTTGTGTTTCTGGGACGAAGTTGTTAATGAAGAAAAGTACTGAATAAAGTCCTGTTCCATTAATAAAGTTACAGAATACTGTTCAGGTATCCCCTTTAAGGGAGACCAAACAGACATTTAAGTGGTCGATCATGTTGGGGGTTGTGCTGAGCTCTGCATGGGGGGCCTCATGTGGAGAAAAAGATCATAACTGCAAATTTTACATATAGGGAAATGTTCTTCCTTAAATGCAAAATAAGATGAGATACAGCTGCAGAACACCTCTACAGTCTTTATAAAAATAAGTGTAGTAAAGTGGTAACTGCAGGCAGCATGAAGCTGAGCATGGATAAAGGAGGAACATCAGGATTATTAACTTCAAAAATGCTCAGATGAAGGCTACCGAGCCAGACTAAGAAAAACATGTTTTTTTCAGGATGTCTTAAAAGCTCCTGAATAGAACATTTTCATTATGATAACATTCTGTACAATCCACTTGACCTTATCTGCAAGTAATAGACTGCCTTCAAGATGTGTTCATCCTCCTAGTTAATTAGTAGTGCACATGTATGATGACTGCTGATGGAGATGGACTCTGCAGACAGCATGATAGCTCAAAGGGTCCAGGAGGACTGCACAGATTCAGTGCTCCTGTCTTGTCTTTTCACTGTGAAAATAAATACTTGTGACACACAAAATCGGTGACGAACCTTCTTGTTTTAGGGCTTGAAAATGCACCCACGTCTGTTTTTGCAAAGACAAAATGAAATGGTGCAAATAGTTTTTAAGTGGCACTTCTTGTAATGACTTTTTAAGGACCAACAATATAATCTCTGTATACTGTGGGTTGTCTTCATACTTGAGTTGCACCCTTGTGTGTTTATTTGGTGTCAAATGAAGTTCTGAAATTAAAGAGTTTCACCTCACTTCATTCATCTCTGCTAATTGAAATCCAGTGATGCGTTTGAAGTAGAAATCCAGAGGGATGTCGAAAGAAAACAAAAAAAGAGACAATTAAAAAAATAAGAGAAGAAGGGACAGAACCAATCCCGTGTCTTGAAGTGCACAGACATCTCAAAATAAGATGACTCCTATCACTCCAGGATGTCTGTACACTGATTCTTCCTACAAATCTTTCTATGCACGTTCCTCTCGAATCCATTGCAAAGATCGTCACGTGATAAAAACACATGAATGTTTAAACACATTTAAACAACCATCATGTGTTCAACAGCCTACGAGCTGCAGGAATATGAGCAGCAAGTAACGCCTTCCCTGACAGTGATGCATAACGAAGAGAGGCGTCACCAGACCATCTTACCAACCGGGGCGTCTCTGGGAAATGATTCAGTGTGATGATGGATTCATACAAACCAGCCGGCAGGAGCGCGCGCGCGCATTTCGGCGCGTCTTTAGGATTTCCACCTTCATGCTCCCTGACTTTACTGAAGTGCATTAGTTTAAAAATGAGCGTCCGCTTTCATGTCTGCGGCGACTAAAGGCTCATACTGCTCGGTTTGGCTTGCATGTGTGTGTGTGTGTGTGTGTATGTGGGGGGGGGGGGGGGAACTATGACGAGCCAAGTGGAGCGGAAAGCAGAGAGAGTGGGGGTCTCTCGCAGCTGATGAAAGGGTTCATTGTCAAGCCCCCCCCCCCCACCCACACACACACACACACACACACACACACACACACACACTTCGAGAAACGTCAGCCTCCAAAATCCTGTCAGTGAAAGGTGATTCATCTGTTGAGCACAAATGGGGACAGCAGCCCCAAAGAACGCATACGCACAGATACTCATAAAGAGGGTTGTAAAAGTCCCCTCAGAATGCTGTGAGTACAAAAATGTAAATATAAACCCCTTCAAGCACACCAGCATTCCTATAATATCAGAGTAACATATTTGCATTAGCACAATCTCAGATAGGAGCCACAACACAGCTGCGTAAATGTGATACACGACTGTCGTTCCGCTCCTAAACCTCGATGTTCTTTATCTGAAACACAGAAAAACACGCTTACCTTAAAATCCTCCTGAAACAAGTGATCCTAAAGTGTTGAAAATTAACTTCTGATGTCATCAAGTTCTTGTTATTTCTTCTTTTTTTTTCCCCTCTCTGCGTCTTTGTTTGGCGCCGCCAGCTCCAGTAAGCCTCCTGTTCGTCGCCAAACCCACCGCACGAATGGAATTAAAGAAAAGAGAAAAAAGACGAATACAGATGTTGGAAGTAAAAAAAAAAAAAAAAAAGCCGGTTTGAAATAGATAGACTTGTTGGTTGTGTGCAGATGTGTTGTTACTCCTAGTCCAGACTCAAGGTTTTTAAACAAATCTCCTGTTTCTCGATCAACTCCTCAGCTGCTCATGCTGCCGCTGCTGCTGCTGCTGCTCAGACGCTGTCCAGAAGCGAGTGGTGCTGAATGAGACTCCGGTGGGCTGCACAGATTTCCCACTTTTCTTCTTCCTCCTTTCGTGCTTCTTGGCTGCACGGATCTCCCCTCCCACCGCGCAAGATTGGAAATGATCTCCCCCTTTTCCTCTTTTTCCACCCTTTTCTCCTTTGAACGCCAGCAAGGTGCTGTGTCTAGCACTGACACCGACGGTTACACATTCCACAACAAGCACAACCACAACACAATAATTATTTAATAATTAAATAAAAAATTAAAAAAAAGAGTCGGGGGCAGAAACGGAAATTGATGCTTGCAAAATGTACATGGAAATTAGATTATTCTTTTAAACGGATCAATAGATTAACCCAGAGGTCAAGGCTTTAATGCTGATCTCCGTAGAATTAAATAAAAATAAGAGTATGCTTATTTTAATTTAAGTTTGTTTAAACGTGGGTATGAGCAGCTGACAGTTCACTTTAAGAGTTTTATCACCAGAAGGCTATAGAGCATATTTTTGTGTCCTGTTTTATTCACTTTACATTTGCTTTAGATCGTGGGTTCAGCCCAAAAAACAGCAGAAAACATGTGTTGTATGTGATCCTTTATATGTTTGAATGTCTTCAGTGGAGATTTGAAGACCCACTGAGTTAAACAAGCCGTGCAAGAAGAGCCTCTCTCCAGGTTTAGGCTCCGTTTAGCGCGCTCGTCTCCTCATTTACTGCACAGCACACAAGTATTGAATTTTATTCTGAAGGCGCCGTCTAGCGCATCTTCAGCTCCACTGCCGCCGCCCCCAACCCCCACCCCGTCTCTCTCTCCCTCTCTCTCTCTCTCTCTCTCTCTCCCTCCTTCTGTGTGTGTGAAAGCTTGAAGTTCTGCAGATACATGTCACGCGCACACAGTTCAATCACACGCGCACTCGTCGCTCCTCGACGTTTATGTACTGTTCACCGTTCAGTGATCACCTCGGATCATCCCTCGGGTAATTTCGCGTTGTTCATTGGAATCGCTTTTCTCTGTATGTTGATCATTACCGCGCTGATTGCACTTATTGATCCATCAGTGTAATCAGTTGCAGCGCTCTGTCAGTAATGAACGAAGGGAGCAGATCCAGCTGCTTCATCTCAGCTGCACTTCCACCTGATGGGCTCACTGCTCTCACAGGTCTGTGGAGCTCACCACAGCTGGAGCAATGTTATAGGAGCGTTTTGTTGACACAATCCAACATTTGAGATCATATCTTCAGTTACAACTGATCGGATGGATTTCATAAAGACTTTGTAGTTGTGATTTTTTTAATACTTTACATGTCTGTATATTGGACCAATACTGTCAGTATGCAATAAAACACTAAAGATACTGACAGTGTAGAGAACAGTTATGTAATGGTAAAATATAAGAGCTTTTTTTTTTTTTTTTTTACATTTTTAAATGAGAAAAAAAAAACAATATACCTTTAGTTCTGAACATTTAAATATATCAGGTGTGAAGTTAGATATTAGTACATTTGAAGTGGTTATAATTTTAATACTTCATCTTAGTTGCAATTTTTAAGAGAAGTTTTGTCCCCTCTGCTCACTCACACCAATGTAGAGATCCAGCGTCAACAGTTATCCATCCATGCACATCAATACCCTGTTTATTCTCTGTTTGATACCACACGTTGTACTGTTGTTATGTTATCAGTTCACTCCTAGTAGAACATATGTGTCTGAAGCTGTTATTATGAATGTCCTATTTGGGTTATTGAGGCTCTCTGTTTATAAATTCCACAAGTGAAGGATTTTCAGGAAACTGGCAACCTAACCCGGAGTTCATAAATGGCGCATGACTTATCTACAAAACCTTAATAACTTGTGTATTTATTATAAATAAACATATTAACTACAGTTTATAATCCCTTTGTAAAAGGTGTCCATGTAAGAAAAAGGTTTCAACCACTCAAAGCCCATTATCATGATATCATGATGTATAAATGAAATTATATTAAAGAGACACAGGCGTTCATTTCCCAAAATGTTTTGATGAAGAATCTTTAAGAGATCATGCAGCGCCTGTCTTTATTTGTACGTGTTGTTCATGTACACAGCGCTCATTCCCCTCAAACTGTTCTTTTAAAATAGTTGGTGCCTGATGTTCAAGGTGACTCAAGTTTGGTTCTCATGAAGAATTTAGACTTTATTATTGTTTTGATTTTTACCTCCTCTCCCCGCAGTGTTTTTGTTTTATAAATTATGCAAAAGCATACCTTGTAAACCCTTGTAGAAAAAAAAGAAAGTAAAAAGAAGAGACACTTTTCTTGTCTACAAGTGGAGTCCATTCCAACAAACTATTAAACTAAGCAGAAACATCCCGTCCTCTGGAACATCCAGGTACACTAGTGTGCACTGGGAAAAACAGCTCGGGCTAGCCTCATGATTTCTTTCCTGAGCTTGTTAGTGCAAAAAATTCATGAGGAACTGTCAAAGAAATAAAAGCGTGTCAGCTGTTATTTTAGTAATTCACTGAAACAGCTTGTCCTGTGCTGCTCACAAGGCAACGCAGACATTCTGTGACTTTGCTTTCAGGTGACGTTGTTATGTTTAATTGTATATTCTCAGGCAGAATTCAGCACATAGAGATAAGTCCACAAAATCACGACTCAATTAGAAGATGCTGGAAGACCAAATGGCCACATTCTTAATTATATTCGCTGAGTATATATTATTTTTCTCACCTCTAGACTGGAACGATCGTAGACACAGTTGTTTTTCCCCAGAGCATTCTCACTTTTAAAAGTAATGAAAACACCAAAAAAACTGGAAGGCATAAAAGTGTTGATTAAAATGGAAACTAACCTTAATGATACGCAGGCTTAATGAGTGAATTGATGAGGGGAGGTGGTATAAATAAATAATTGGGGTCTACCTTCACCTTGGACAGAGAAGTGAGCTCGGGGGTCTATGAATTATTCTGCTCTCCCCTTAACCCTGATCCATCCAAATTGGGCGTGCAGCAGGATTTGATTATCCCTCCTCGAGTAGTGCAGTGATAGACTCAGGATCCAGAGAGTGATTCAGTCTCAGTAAAATGCAGAGTCACACCCTGTGCAGCTTAAACGCCAAATAACAGATAAATCAAAATGAAGTGTGCTTCTGTATGTCCGTGGGATGAAACAGGTAATTACTGGGCGGAGTGTGATGTTGCTGGAAACTCTCACCGAGCAGATGAGATGCTGTTATTTGTAGGTGTTCAGTATTCCTGCTCATATTTATGTTGCTGTCTGTTTCCTGTTAAGGTGCTGATGTAGTGCAGGCTGAAGGGTACCGGGCTAACAGGGCTCCTAATGAAAGCACGGAGGGAGCTGCAACTCAGCACAGCACAACAAATATGTCTCCTGCAGAGGATTTTCAACAACATTCAGTTCTGCTTAGGAATAGGAGGTATGTGCGGTACTGAGATAAATCATATATCCGCAGCAGGGGGTTGAACAAACTGGATGCTCACAGAACCATGTATCCCCACTCAAATATGCAAATATGAGGAAGTTGTAATATTTTAACGTTGTTAATTTGTGCTGTTACAAGACACTAATACGAGTCAAGCTGCATCTTTGCAGACAGTTTTAATTGCTCAGATGTTCTTCATAGAAACAGAAAAAAAGAACAACATCTATTACTTTTCAAATTGAAAAAAGAACAGACATTTTTCTTCTGCATGTATGCTGCTAAAGCTGAGAATTATTACGTATCTTTCTTTCACACATCCTACATTTATATACAGATGCACAATGTCTTTTTCTGCACTATCTTAAGATGTATGTTCACACATTACCATCCTTTCATGGAAGGGTGAAAGGGACACATTTAAGACTGAAAAAAACAACCTTAAAATCCAATATAGCAATCTGTAAACAAAGCTGACAGTTAGACAACATGGAGCTGACAGCAGATGAAAGTATCCATCTGTGATCGCACCTCAGTGTAATCACAGATGGATCAGGAATGTGCTACGCGTTACATAACCCAAATAAGGAATAAATAGGAGGCTACTGGGATCCGAAATGTCGACTTGTGGTTTTCTAAAGCGTGTGTGTGTTGTCTGTGATTGTGGACGCGGCTGAAGAGGTTATACGAGGAGCAGGTTGGGACACAGTTTGAGCCTCGGGACCGAGCAGCACAGTTCTGGGCGTCGGGCCATGGATCTGTCTGGCCCGCTGTCCTGCGTGGCATCACATCAGCTGTCCACAGATGTAAATGTAACTGCAGGTGGCCTTCATAGCATTAAACAGTGCTTAACAGTGCAGTAACCTCTACAGGTCTCTTAGCTGTGGCCTTTTATTAGTGTTGATGTGCATGTTTATTGTTTCAGCATGGGCATTCTGCATTTTCTTTTATCAGAATCCCCCTTTTTCTGCATCGATAAAATCCAGCAGGGGAACAAGCTGCGGGCTGCAAAAAGGCATTCAACCTTTACAAAAGATGCAGCGTCTCAGCGTCACAACCGATTTTTATTAAATGTGGCATTAGAGATGACTGTCCAACCTTTGGAAGTGGCAGTAAATAATGCTAAAGGCTCCTTTATACCGTCCTAATTTGGGTTTGTCCTAGATAAAAGTTGACAGTCAGGATGAACTTAGTGGAGTCTTTGTCAAGTGTTATGCTGTGGAGACATTTGTTGTGTAGAAAAAGTTTTACAGTCATTGTTTAATCAGCAAACAGACAGATTATTCTGCCACCTACTGGCGAGAGTCATTAATGTTTATGTTAAATATATATTTTTTAAATTACAAACCAAATTTAAACAGAAAGGGTTTTTTTTTTTTACAGTATTTGAATGTCACATTAATAAAGATGTTGCTCTTATATCACACTGTGTGTTAACAGATGGAGCCTCAGTGACCACAGACCCTCAGTGTCCTGCATGTGAATGTTGCTTCAGGCTACATTTACAAACTAACCAGGCAGAATTTGACACATGATGACCCAGGAAACATTTGTGAACAGAAAAAAAAAAAAGTTAAAAAGAAGAGCACGTTTACCCCCAAAATCAGTTTGTTCAAAACAGACCCGGGCATTTAAACGTATATCAGACAGATTATGTTTAACTTTTTTTTAGCTGAAATATGTCCTTATATATTCTGTAACCTGCTGTGATCATTTAACCAAAATGTGCTGCCTTTAAATATTTTGCATTAGTAACAGTATAATTGTCGTCATTTATACAAACTTAGCTAGTGTGTGTGGGTCAACACCGGCTTATGGATGGTTTATTTAATGTAAGAGTCAGTTATTAACTTCTCTCACAGAGCTTGTATTAAAGAAAGCTGAATTAAGTTTCTTTCTGTTGCCAGTTATCACGAGCACAGTGTGTCTGAAGGGCTTTACAGGAACAGAGCCCAACAATTAATCATACAACAGCTTGGTGTAAAACATTAATAAATCAAAACGCAACCAGTACACAGCACAAACACTCAGACACACGGATAGAAAAGACAAAAAGGGGAAAGAACTCCAGAGTTGAACAGTGTCCAGTGTGTCAAGCCTTTGAATGCACAGTGTAAGACAAATGTCAATGTTTTTAATTGTTAAATACACAGCGCTGCATGCTGTCAAAGACTTTGGCATGGAAGCATGTTTCAGTTTAAATCTATAGCCATGCTCTTTCTAGCGATGGCCAAGTTGTTTTTAACATTTATAGAAAAATGCTAAACCTTTCTTTTTGGTTCCAGCTTCCTAAATGTGAACATATTCCAGTTTAATATTCTGTATTAATACAGTTTGATAATGTTTGAGTTTGTGTAGTTTATCAAACAAGACCAGCAAACTTAGTCATTTCTACTAAAGTCTCAGGTATTATCAGGGGGAATGTTAAATAATCTGTGAAATGTAATGGACATTGTGCAGTGGTTAGCGCTGCCCCCTTTACAGCAAAAAGGTTCCTGGTTAAAATCCTCTTCCGGCACTTCCATTCTGTGGGGAGTTTGAATGTTCTCCCCGGGCATGTGTGGGTTCCCTCAGGGTACTCCGGTTTCCTCCCACGTTCAAAAACCATTCTTGTTAGGTGAATTGGTGACTCTAAATGGCCTGTAGGTGTGTATTAGAGTGGGACTGTCTGCCTCAGGATGTCAGCCCTGTGATTGACTGGCCACCAGTCCAGGGAGGAACCAGACTCGCTCAATGACAGCCCCCCCCCCCCCCCCTTTGTGACTCTGAATGAGATAAGCTGTAAAGATAATGGATTGAGGGATGGAAAACAATCCAATTATGATGAAATAATAGTTTATTGCCACCGTATTCCATACTTACGATTTGGCAGTAAACTATCTGAGTGATTCAACAATTATTTGACAAAAGTCATTGTTAAATCTAGTGATATAATGAACGAGTACGCTTGATTCACAGGAGCGGACAAAGGCGCTACACTGTCCATTGTGCTAAGAGGAAATAGCCAATGAAAAATTAAGTCTGCATAAAAAGAACAGCGAAGGAATTATTCAGAGAGGAGATAGTAAGATGCACAACAGTGAGCGGTTACTTAGAATATTATATTAGTAAGAAAAAAAAACTAACTCAGACAGACAGCTTTGTGTAATCCATATTATGGCTGGATTAGAAGTGTAACTGTTCCAGTTGAACAAAAAGTATAAATCACAACATCACGACTACAGGGCAAGAGTCAGAGCAGGAGCTACAGACAATACTCCAACCGGGTCTTTGGGGAGTCAAAACATGCTGTGTTGCTACTAGCAACAGAACACCCACCTCAAACCGTCGCCTTTTGCAGAATCAAATATGTTAATGACGTGTAAACCTCACGCAAATGATGAGACATGAAGTCTAAGCAACAATGATGCAACTAAGATAAAGAAGTTATCGATTTATCTGAACAATTAGCTCTGAAGCCAGACAGCAAAAAGGTAAACCTCATTAACAGGAGAAAGCTGAATGACACATTCAGGTACATTTAGAATCTGTGCCGTGAGCTTTTGTCCTTTCTCACACATCCTCCCTTTCAATTATGCAAAGAGGCGAATTCCCACTGTTTTAATGCAGTGTCATTCTTAATAAAGCTACCTGTCGTGAAGAAAAGACATCATGATAAATCTAGACTGATTGTATTAGCTGCAGGTGAGGCCTGAGCTGCGTCTGTTAACTTCTAATGATCCCTCTTACAAACTCGATTAGGAGCGAGGCAATATACTGTAGGTCATCAGGACCATCCACGATTGAAGTTATAATGGGGTCTCATCTTTCTGTTTGATGTCTTCAGAATAGCATCATTTGAGGTGAGAAGCTTTTTTACTTTTTCTCCTCCTCAGGTTCAGGTTCAGGTTACTTTATTTGTACCCATAGGTAAATTTGGTTGCAGGGAGAGTCACTTAATACAACACAGACAATACATAAAACACACAAAGTGCAGATTCAAAATGTAAACAACTTGATGTCGGAGGACAGTACGGTGCAAAGTAATGAGACATAATTTAAGCAGGAGTTGAACAAACACCTTAACAAAGCAAAACAAAAATAGAAACAGATAAAAAAAAAAGAAGGAAACGAGGACATTTGGAAAGAAAGAAGAAGAAGGGAAGAGAATACAAGTGTTGTGTCATTGCCTTGGTTGAGTCCCAAATCACACACTCATTCCCTACTCCCTACAAAGGGAGTTCTCTGTAGTCGACAATGTAGTGCACTCATTGGTCACTATAAAAAGAGCAATTTAGACACTGCTCTCTTTTTCGATGGCCGCTGATGATGACATTCCGAGTTTTCCGAGTCCTATCTTCACTTTGTTTACATCGCCGGGACGGCCGGCCGGCTCACTAGAGAAAAGAAGAATAACATACTGTACTCACTGCTTAATTTAATTTCACGTAAGCGTTTCTAGATCACAGTCATTTCGGGTAAATGTACACGCAGTGTGAAGATACGAGCATAATAAAGATCGCTAGCATTAGCATGCTAACACACTCGCAAAGCAGCGCGAGTTGTTTTGGTTTCATGCTGGTGCTCAAGGGCGACACCTGCTGGATCAAAAAATCGCATATAAAGCCTTTAACGTTGGCCAGGGATGAATTAGAACCTTAAATAACTCCATGAATTTCAGTGATAACTAATACTATACTGAGAGTATTTTCACAAAACAATAAAATGTAAAACAATTAATTTGAATTTTTAATAAATAATGAGAAATATTTTTGTACTCAACTCATTTATTTGTGCATACAGACTCTGGTCTCGTGCCTGTAATCATCATAAGGAAAAAAAAGTAATGTTACTCTGTTGAATACTTTTTAAACAGCTTCTAGATTTCTGTAAAAATGCCCCAAATATGAACTGTTTTGTGTTACTGTGTTTGTGCTGTTCACCCTCCTCTCGTCCATCAAACGCCACTTTCAGCTCATCGATGTTTGGAACCAAAACGCATGATGGTGTATATTGCCACGTTAGTGATCATCAGTTGAACACTACTTTTCACAATGTGGGATATAAAGAGTCCACTATATTATGATCATGCTCACTCAGAATTCAGACAACACTACAGCATGGTGCATGCCCCATGAAGAGCATAAAGAGCACTACATAGTGAGTAGAGTGTGATTCAGACCTGAGAGGGAGGAGAGAGAATTGAGAGGGGACTCCATGTGTGTAAATATGAAGCTATGAGTGTTGAAGTGTATGTCTGTGCTGCAGTTTGAGATGTGATTGGAGAAGTGTGTGGGTAATGTTAAGATGGGGGGGGGATCATTAAATCTCCCTGTTGATTTCTGGAGTAGTATCTTGGTCTATAAAATGTCAGCAAATATTGAAGCCGTTTGTAGGAGCTTGAAATGTATTTTACTTTGCATAAAATGAAGACGTCTACCATTTTTACAGACTAAGAAACTAAAGGTGGAAACATTTCATGAAGCTTGACACTGCTTTCACATCTGTCTGTATGAGGAAGAAGCTTCTTAGCGTATCTTAGCTTAGCATTAAGACTATAGTAACAGGGTCGAAAAAGGCTAGCATGGCCCTGATCCTGAAAACTCACTGATAAGGAAGTTCTATATTGATAGTTCAATCCATACAAAAAGTGTGTAGTTTTCAGTTTTTGCTTTTTATTAAAGTACGACTGTGGACAAATAGCAAACCATTCTTCTCTGTCAAAATACCCTATTTCTCAAGTATTGAACTTTCTTTTAACAAACAAGTTCAACACTCAGCACACATAGCAGTAAGTTTTTCTGACTTCCCATTTTCTTTTAAAAATAAGTCCCCTCTGCTCTGCCCTCAGAGATGTGCTTTTGTTCCCCCTCTCCTTTATCCATTGCCTCAGTTTATCTAGGATGAGAATGTTGCCTACCATATATTGTGTGAATGTAATCCAATTCAGAGAAATGTTTGCGGCTGCAGCCAGGAGTCATTGTTATACATTGAGACACCCTATCTGGAGAAAGCCACTGAACCGCCTGTACAATCACAGCGTGCAGGATAAGTCATGTTTGGTTTTAATCCTCAGGAGCAGCAGCAGTCAGAACGCAGCCACAATGCATTTTTATAGCCGATGAACCTGTATCGTGTGAGAGAGGAGGCAGCCTAAGATGAACTCAGGAAAATATTTACACATGGAAATTATGTTTATTCAACAGGATTATCAATGGCCAGCTGAGAAAGAAGAATCTTTTGAGGTTATATTAACTGAATACACGAAGATTTAGCTACTGTCAGGCTGCAAACGCATGTGCTCGAGTATTTGTATCCAGCTTCCAGTAATCATGCAAAGAAGAACCCTCATGGTCACAAAGAAATTCAAATAGAGCTTTGGTTCTGTATTAACACGCAAAAAGTACATTGAGCATTAATGCTTATCTTAATTGCGTTTACTCACCAGTCTATCAGAGCTAAACTGCCTTTACAGTTTGGGATACATCTCAGTTTGTTCTTACCACAGCGGCTTTTCTGTGAGGATTAAAACGTGTGCATGAGACAGAACCCTGCGAGATATTTACTCCCATTTATTTAGATTCATAATAACCAACAGCAGTGGGGGGGGGGGGGGGGGGGGGCACTGATAATGTTGCTTGTCTGAGCTCTTACTGACTATAACCTGAACTTTTAGAGGTGCAAGATTTATTTATATTTACTTGAACACAAAATTAAGAAAGGCAGATTTGGCCCATTTGTTTAAATGTTTTTTAAAAAACTTTTTTTGTGCCTTTATTGTAGGGATCGGACAGTGGATAGGGTTGGAAATCAGGGAATGACATGTGGGAAAGTAGCAACAGGTTGGATTCGAACTCGGGCCTGGAGGACTAGAGCCTCCACACATGGGGCGCGCTCACTAACCACTGCGCCACCATCGCCCCGGTTGAAATGTTCTTGATACACCTGCTCAGGAGTCAGAGGAAAGGAAAAAGTCATCAAGTCATGGATGAAAAAAACAACAATATGATATTAAACAAAAAAATACTACCAACAATTATATGTATGTCCAAACTATTTAGACCATATGCTTATGTCGATAGGACTAGGTCATTGGTGGGGACGGCCTGCTGCTTTTACGACTGCTACAACTATTAATATCCGCCTTACATCTGTTAACATTATCAGTATTGACTTGATTGATTGATTGATTGATTGACTGATTGACTGATTGACTATTATTACACTGATTATTGCACACATTATTTGATTACACACACAATGTGTAGCGTTCTGATAAAGTCACAGTGAAAGTAGCTGAATATTATCACAAAGTAGTATCTGTGTTGATATAAGTTTCTTTTAAATCTTTATTGAACATCAAAACAATTCAAAATAAACTACTAACCATTCTGGCATGTATAGGTGAATGTTGTCAAAATGTACTGGACAATAGAGTAGAAAAATAGTTGTGATATATTGAATTCATTTGCAACGTTTTTTTTTGTTTTTTTTCAAATCAACAGACTCTCAGATCATCGTTTGCTCTGATAGTTTGATATCCACACTGATGGCCTTATTATTATGTGTGTTTTCTATTAGGCTAGTGTGTGTGTGTGTGTGTGTGTGTGTGTGTTTTCAAACTCTAATTAGCCCAGCTGTTCTTTTGTCTGATATAAATAGGAGCCTGGATACATTTCTGTGTACAGCAGCTCGTGTTCTGCATTAAGCAAAAACGGTTGAAGAGAAATAATCTGGCTTTAGTACAAGCCGCTTCAAAGGATGGGCGGTAATACAGCTTTAACGTCACAACAGTTTCTATACATTCATGAAACCTTCTCTGCTGTAACTAATTTAAATCAAAGTCAGCATTAGGGAAACACTGTCCAATATCTTACCTCCTCTTCTGGCAGTGTTTGAAGCTTCTTCATGTGTTCAGTTAATCTGTACCTTAAAAAAAATTCAAAAGAAGGATGACAAGTTAAAGCATTAGAACGCTTCCCTCTCTGGTGCTTTAATGTTTACACTTTGTAAACATCTAGAAGAGACACACATTTTAGTTTTCATGCTGAAGCTGAGCAGACTGGCTGCTTGCTGTGGCTTCATATTTGTCACACAGACATTATCTGTCTGTTATTAGTCTTCTCATCTAACTCTCTGCGAGGCATGTGTTGAAAGTATGTTTATAGTGTTATGCTACTCCTTTAAATCTGAATTAATCTATTACATTTTAATCATTTTGGGACGCTTTACAACAAGTTTTTAACACAGCTTTGACATTTCACAAGGTTAGAAAGTTGGTACAGGCTAATTGAAGTCTACAGTTGAACTAGATTCTCTGACTGCCATGTTCAGTGTTAAACCATTGAACACTCTGGACATTTTTGTTATGTTGTTGCTTTTACCTGTTTTGCTAGCACGTCATCGCATACTGGAAAATCCTTAAAGGCTTAATATGCGATTTTTCACACTTTAATGTAATAGAAATCAAGTATATCCTCTGAAAATAACTCTGTGAGTCATGACTGTCTACAATGGATGTAACACCCGAGTCCCACTGTCTGTGATGCTTTCTGAGTTTTCCGAGTCCTATCTTCACTTTGTTTACATCGCCCGGATGGCCGGCCGGCTCATCCCCTCACGTATAAAAGTTGTTTAATTGAGGGA
Source organism: Labrus bergylta (assembly GCF_963930695.1). Lineage (NCBI taxonomy): Eukaryota > Metazoa > Chordata > Actinopteri > Labriformes > Labridae > Labrus > Labrus bergylta. Next base: position 8,947,965 of record NC_089206.1, on the reverse strand, counting down.
CTAGAAAAAAGAAGACTAACATACTGTACTCACTGCTTAAATGAATGTCACGTAAGTGTTTCTAGATCACGGTAATTTCTGGTAAATTTACATGCAGTGTGAAGATACGAGCATAATAAAGATCGCTAGCATTAGAATGCTAACACAACAATACAGCGCAAGTTGTTTTGGTTTCATGCTGGTGCTCAAGGGCAAAAAATTGCATGTAAAGCCTCTAACCTCCCTACTCAGGGATGAAGGAAGTAATGTTCATCTCAAACTATACACAAATTAAATGCACCATGAGGGGAAAAAGACTGAGGTCAGTACAATTTGTTTCCCATTCAGTTCCTATTTCTAGCTCTGTTTTGGTCCACCAATCCTGAGACATATTTGTCTAAATGTATAAATGCTCCACGAGCATCAGCTGCTTTTTTTATGTCTGACTTTGGTGCTGCAGACTTTGTATTAAGTAGTTTGTGCAGCACCTGAAAAAACATAATGTGACAAAAAAAACTGATTTTGATGTGATCTGAAACTTCACATGAATCACATGAAAGTGAAGACAGAATAATATTACAACGCATGAAAAGTAAAGTGCAAAATAGATTGTCAAAACTTGATGAATCTATTTATATATCAGAAAAGAAGAGTGAAGCAGAACAAAAGCATTAAATCCCACCCCTTCACAATAAATCATGAACTGATTAATATCGAGCTTGCTTATTCACATAAACCTAAGCATTAAGATTATATCTTTTAAAATGAATACATATATAGTATCTATCACCAATTATCTTAAGTCATACAAAAATACAAACTTCATTTGCTATATTTGTCTTCATTGAAAATATAAATGAATGAGTTATATAGCTATAACGTGATAACATTTTTATTGTTAATGAATATTTACTGCAAACTCAGATTACAATGTTGTGTTCATTTTTCACCTTTTACAAACATATAGACATTTGAATATTGTACGTGTAAAGATATAAAATAGATTTGTTTTCTGTATAGAATATGATCCATCATCTGTCTGTAAGTATGAAGGCTCTTCTGTCAGCTCGTTAATTCAAAGAGACACATCATTAAAGCAGACTAACATTAACGCTACTGCTAAAAGTCTAATATAATACCAATAATAATTCATGTGAAGTGTTTGATGTTTTTTGAACCTTTTTGTTCAGCTGAAGTGAAAAACAGACATTAGCTTTTTTTTTTGATCTGCTCTAATAATATAGTCCAACTTATTCTGAACCATTTTGCAGACACATTCAAACACAGAGAGGTTTCAACTTTAAAAAGTGGATGTAACCTTTACACTGGAGTTGGTTGGAAATGTCACGTCCACACTTACCTTCTCTCTGGCGTTCTAGTGAAACAAGCCTCACTCGCTGGAAATAGAAAGGGGGGGGGGGGGGGAGTTTCTTATCTACCGCTCTGCAACATTTTGAATAGAGAAAAGAGTAAACAATAGCAGGGCAGTCTTTCCTCCATTGACCAAACCCTCCTCCAATTACTTCCTTGTCTCTCTTTTCCTTTATTCTCATTTGTTACATCCTCCGTGACCTTTCTATGGGATGTGGCAGCAGTCAAACGTCAGGGTGTGAGCATATCATTGATAGAGGGGTGGAGGTCATTACCAGCAGTTGTCTTAGAGAGGGCTTTAATCCCCTAGAAATCCAAGGCCAGAGCCCGGCCTCTGGAACCGGCTTAATTACTGGCACGGTCTAATTGGCTCCTTGTACGGGCTTCGATGAAAGCAGGATGTGACACTTAAGGCTAGACTTCCTCTGCTGTCTGCCCTTTGTGTCAGTACTATTAACCTTTCCCTTCCACCTTCTACTCTGCCTTTTTATGTTCAATTATAGGCTCTATTTAAATCAGATGGAGTAGTGGGACTGAGAGCTTTGTCCATGGGTTTAATAATTGCACCCGTAATTACTATTACAGGCTTGGCTTCTTGGGTGAAATCTTCTGTGTTGCTCATTTATTTACTTGCTGCAAATTGATCTTTGCAACAAGTCTTAGTTGGAATTTGTTGAACCTGATTTATGTATGTAGAGAAAATGTGCATGCATGTGTTTGTTTGTATGTTGGTGTGTGAGATTTTCTGCAACTTTCAATGTGGCCATGCATTGGAATAACACTTAATTAGTTGCTTCATGTCTGCAGAATTGTAAAAACTTCCAATAAGACTTCAAAAGGGAGCAAAGATCTGCAAAGTAAACCCGTTCTTTGTGTTTGCCCTTTGGGGTATTGTAAGCTTTGGTCTGTATTGTCACTACTGTGTAATTAATCATAGAACCTAACTGCATTCACAGGGTCCCTTTGGTTAATTGGACTGCAGCTGCAGAATGGACCAGGCGATGATTTATTCAGCAGGCAGGTGGAACGGCACCCTGCAAACCCTTCTCCCAGATATTGAGGATGGATGGCTCATTCCTGCACCCCGCTACTCCCTGTGCTCCTCCATCCCTCAGGCCAATTGACTTTGAGGGCACACACTTACAAGATGGACTTGGTGGTGACAAAATGAGAGGAAGAAAGGTACAGTGGAATCAATTTTCTTTTCTCCGTATTCATGACTCGCACGAGCGAGAGTGGGAGAACAGATGAAGATATTGACCATCGGTAGAAAGTTGAACAAGTGAACTTGCTCACAGTTGTTGTCGAGTTAAAAGCAAACACGAAAGGTGACACCCTCATGACATTTGCTGCCCTTCCCACTTCACTGTTGTTTGTTTCATTTACTGGCCGTGCTTTGAGGCAGACTGGCGGTAACTATATCATTTCAGGGTGGTTGGCAAACCGAACAACTCTGGCAAGCTTTGTTACACTGTTTCATTTGAGGTCAAGATTATTTAGTCCAACAGAGTAAAAGTGTGTTTGTTTGTTAGAAGGAAAGCAAAACTTGTGAAGCAACCAACTTAATGAATCCTAATTGTGTCATTTAGTAAACCAAAAGTCATATCAAATTCACTTTATACTGTAGATTGTAATTAGTTAACCTTAAGATACTAGAAGAAGAAAAAAGCTTGCAAACTGACTGACCCCAGTAAAGTAAGATAGCTATAACGTGTTGTACCTACTAGAGATGGGTATTTACTGTAATCTAGATGCATTACATAAGTAATGAGTGCTCGGGTACTCACTTGTTTTATTTTATTTTTTACCAGAAGAAAATTGGACATAGACCTCCCGGTGGTTTGATTTGAGTTTCCTGCGATGTGTTGCTCATTAACACTGTTTGCCTGTAGGACAGCGGTCTTGAAATCCCAGTTCTGAATGAAGAGACAAGTAATGGCAACATGACGAGAGCTTTCCACAAGTCTGTAGTTACAGACATTTTGCTGTTCTGCACAGTTCTGCTGCATCTTTTCCACTCTTGTAGCTGTTTTTAGCCGTGATGGTTTCTTGTATTCCAGCTTGGCAAACGTCATCAGCTCACAGAAGGGGAGCATACCTCCAGTCACCGTTTGAATATTAGCTTGTCTGGACATAAGGCTAAATAAACTTCTCCGCTTTGATATCATAACAACGACGTGTGCTAACAGGGTAAATCAATTCCCATGGTGGCCATTCCCACATGACATCCTACTCAGGGTGGGAAGCTTATTTGTTTATCGATGGTGTAAAGCGGTGTTCTACATGACAAAGGAAAGGAATCTGACAGACTATTGCTTCACTGCTTCTTTATTGAACAGCAACTGAATAGAGAATTGCTAGAGACATTTTGAAGGGTCCTTGGACTGTTTCTAATTTAAAACGTATTTTTTTACATGGGGATCCCATAGCTTCGTGGTTACTGCATGCGTCCAAAGTAAGGAGACTATAGTTCTCTGAGCGAGCGGCCCGGCTTCAGATCCGGCCTGTGGCTCCCCTCCCGCATGTCATTCCCCGCTCTCTCTCTCTCTCTCTCTCTCCGGTTTCTGACTCTATCCACTGTCCTATCTATAAATAAAGGCAAAAACAAAAAAAAAGATTTGACATCAGATTAGCTACTGTTGGTTGACAGCTAACGTGAGAATACAACTACTTCCTGCCTTGAATTACAGTTTGATAGAAATTCATAACGGCAGAGGCATAAATTCCCAGCAAATGCAAATATTAGCTAGCTGTCCGTAATTTTAGCTTGCATTGTCTAATGTTAGCTTGCTATAATGTTAATTAAAAAGTGGTTGATTGCCACCCTTTGTTGTAGCGACTTAGCTGTACATTCCTACAAACCCTTGATAAGTTATCTAAATGTTGGTTTTATCTTGAAATACAGCCCAATGTCCCTCTCATGATGTAATTCATACCTTTTAGTCACATGACCACCGCAGAGGCTTGGGGAGCAACACGAGTTTAGGAAAGTAGTGGCCGCCATTGAACACACTGTAGAGCTGCAGCACAGGCTTTACATTTACATTTCTTTTACATGACTCATTTTTACATCAACTGACAACTGCAGAGAAACAGAGATATTAAGATAAACTGCAAATTAGGGGCATATGTGACCCTTATACAACACACGAGACACTACTTCAATCGCTAAAGAAAATGCACAAAAAAGAAAAAATGAAAAAAGAAAAGACGAGGCTAGCAACCAAGACGGACAACTTCACCTTAGCGTGCAACAGTAGGAAGCCTTTTTCTTGCCCGTCACATGAAAACTATAAATATACTGTAATGTTTTGAACATACTTTGAAAGGCCAGAATAGAGTATATTTATTGTTTATCCCTGTTTACCTTGAGTTACATTATTCAGATAATCAGTCAGACTGGAGAATGGACTTGATAATGTACATTAGCAGAGCCTATACGTCAACATTAGCATCACCCCTTGTCTTGCTGAAGTTTGTTTCAGTGCTGCTGGCGTACCATTACCCTGAGATAACCACACTTTAATAGTTAATGCAGCTATGGGGCTCCCTCTGCATTACAAATGGACCCATCTGTCTCACCTAGACCCCCGCGGGTGGCAGCACCATAGTCCATCTCCAGCAACTCTAATCATTCATCAATAGGCAGCTATCTGACACCCGCTTACACAGGATACCGAACACTGTGATGTGGTCAAGGCCAGAGACGGACATCCTGGTGTCAGGCAGGGGATCTGTCAACTGATATTACTGCAGACACCACTTTGGGACTTCCCAACTACAACAGCTGGATGGCAGGCTCCAAGTACAATCTGCTTATCTATAAACTGCCTCTTCTCTTGCCTGTCTAGACAATGCAGAAAGAGAAGAACCAATGCCACCAATTATTTACCCTGATTAATGCATCATGTTATATAAAGGGGCGCTCCACAGATTTCACACATCAGAGTCTGTTTACAGGTCGTACCAATGAATATGTGAACATGTAACACAAAGACAAATGTAGAATCTAAGAAAGCTAGATTTGTCTTCAACACTTGAGTCAGTGTCATCTGGGTCTATAGTCGACAACTCTTAAAATGACAAAAAAAAAACATCTGGTAGTCTGTTGTAAGAAAAATCTTTTTTGCTTTTCTCTTTGACCACAAGAATCTCCAAAATAACCGCCAGCTGTCAAGTTGTCTTTTTGACAACATAGGCACCAAGGAAGATGAGTGTGTGTAGTAATAAATATATCGGCTTCTAATGAACCACTTTTGATCGTTTTTGAATAATCTTCCACCACAAGAATAAATATTACATTATAGAGATGGCAAATCAGTAGTATTTTAACCGTGACAGGTATATCACTTCTTTTTTTAACTTATGATGTTCAGCGTATTAAACCGCAAAGAAACTCTTCTCCGCTTGTAAACAAAAACATGTTTTATGTCTTATTTAGTACTGGACTAGCTTTATAAAAATTTAAAACAAATAACTGATGATTTCAAGTTGCATCATGAGACACAAAAGATCAATGGTTTTGGAGGTACATTTTTGACCATGCATTATTTAAATATATCTATCAGGGCTTCTAACTTTCTCAAAGTTAAAAAACGTCTCACTGGAGAACTTCTTAAAATATAATCACACCTCCCTTTTATGTATAAGACAAGAGAAGATGAACGTATATAGCAAGTGTTTGGTTGATGTCATGAAAAGTGCATTGACTGGCTACTCCTTGCTCATACAAATTCAATTTACTTTGGTCCAGAGGCAATGGTGCCCTCTTTCCAATTTGCCTGACAAGGGCAGGCCAGAGGGAATGCAATCAATAAAACAAATGCTGAAGTGACTCAACTCTGCAGCTGAGCCTGGCACTTGTTTTGTGGAGGAGTGTGTAAACCTTTTATCCCCAACTGTAAAGCCTGCCTCTTTTTTGCTGTTGTGGTCATCACATCAGCAATCCACCACGAGAATCTGCTCTCTATTCCCAATGGAAATAAAAAACAGTGAGTGAACCCAGATCGTCTCCATAAGTATCCAGCACAGATGCAGCCCAGGCTGGCCCCCTTTCTCTGGGGACTGCAGCTGCCACGCTGGGATGTGACAGGCCCCGAAATGGCCAGGCGGTCCCCTTCCCTTTTGATCAATCAGGTAAGATGGAGAGGGGTAGCATGAATTCTAAAACTCCAGATGCAACATCACCAAGGTGACTCATCTATTACCCCTCCCAACCGCTCTGAATTCCCACTCATCTGTCAGGGTGACAGTGTCCCTTTGCTTTCTCTACTTAAGTCTGCTTTAGACCCGGTGAGGGTCAGTTGAATTAAGTAGTTATTCCATCCAGCTGCCTGTGATTGTCAATTCTAGAGGGCAGGCTTTAAATCACCTGCAGTGTGTGGACTACATTTTTGGAGAATTTAGGAGAAACTTTAGGAGAAAATCTGGGTTACCACTAAAACCTTGTTCAAAGCTTCACATTTATGCCTACTGGCATAAGTCAGTCCCTAGGCTTATAAAAAATGCTTTGATGGATTGTCTTGGAGGAACATTGTCATACTGATTTCTACATGACAGCATTATCGATTTATGTTTACAGAGTGTCTTGGTGACAATAAACCTGCAACAGCTCAGACTCGGGTGGATTCAAGTATGATCAGCTTTCCTCAGGGTAACACCTCCATCTGCTGGTCATCATCTCTAATGTGCCTCGCTGTTCTGAGGAAACGTCCTTGACCACCGAAGCTGAAGTGTGTTTTATCACTGAGACATGTGGAGAGGTGAATACATCAACACAACAACAGTTCAGCAGAGATTCATGTCTCCACAGAAAATCTGATCATGGTGGAACAACGATAAAAGCTTTAACTTCTTCTTCCACTGCCTTTACTACTTGTTTCTATGTTGTTTTTGTGTATATGTCTGACATGTAAATAAGGAGTAAGAAATGTCTTAGTGAAATAGGGAAAAGAAACAGGCTCTGTTCATGTCCAGATACCACCACAAGGTGGTGTCATTTCTCAAAGATGTCATTAAGCCAGCTTCAGCATTTAATGCAAATATAATCTGTGTCTGCCTCCTACTGGAGAAAGAGAAAACTGCATTGTATTAACCCCCAATGCAGATACTTGATTTACTGTAAATATACAAATATAGAACACAGGTACTAGAGCCGTTGAACTTGAAGACTACATTTATGACACAGTGACAAAATATATCAGGTTGGTTTCCTGTGCAGATTTAAACCACATACTGATAAAATAGTTTAAAAAAAAGATGATATTCTTCTTCCGTTGGGGGAAATTACAACAGTTCTGAAGACACCAACAATAATAGTATTGAGAATTATAATAATAGGAATATAAACAGCTATTAATGTTTTGATATACAGTTTTTAACACCTTATTTTATGTTGATTCTAATATCAAAAATATGACAACTAATTATTGTACAGAAAGTGTGAGCACAAGATAATTTACATATACAAATTGGCATACATGTATGTACATAAATAATAGAGATGCACTGATTGTGAAAATCAGGGCCTTACTGATACCCATATTCAAAATTATAATTAAACTGATGGCTGATACCATTACAGTTTTTCATGACTTCTTTGTGCCTTCTTTTTAAATGAGCTATGAGATTGAATGTATTCAAGTATTCTTGAAATGTCACTGGAACATGTCTTACAAACTGCACGTCACTGAACTTTCTCAGAGACTCCTACACTGCCGACACTTTATTTCATGTTTGACCATGAAAACAAATCAGAGTTTGTCCAACAGAATCAAAAAGAAAAACTCTTCTCTGATTCAGCAGATAGCTTGCCAGAATTAGAAACTAAAAGTTGATGCGACAATACAGAAACACATCAGCTACTGACATCAGTGAACGCACATTATTTGCCATTGAAACAAAGTTTTCAACAAGGCCGATATCGGCGTACACAGATGTTCAGCCAATGCATCCCTAATTCATATTTTAAAGGGATTGCAATACAGATTCGCCATCAGAAAATTGCTGTAAGCCTGAGGAGTACTGCACTGCAGCTGACCCTGACCTCTGACCTCCCTATCGTGGGGCCATGCATGAAGTGTCAGTGATGAAAAATTATATTCTTCTGTGTTCTGAATATTTTGTTACGCAAATGCTGTGTTGTATCTTTAGCAATGATATACACAACTGACCCTAAATGAAATTAATAATTTAAAGAAACTGAGCAGATATTTTTTCTTATACTTGTTATATAACAACAGAACAAAGCATGAACAGAGACATGTTTTGGCATGTAAAGGCTGTTGTTGCCAAAGGAAGTTTCAAATATGGCTTTATTTTCACCCTTAGAAATTTCACAAGCTTGAGTCACACTATGACTGATGCACCCGCTGGAGCCCCGTCCAAAAAGCTCAGGATGTGGATCTGAAAGAATTTGAAAGGGAGAGTGGAGCGTTGACTCAGTGACCGACGAACGGATGGACCAAGGTGAAATTAGGTAGTTGAAGAGCTCATATTATCCCAATGCTTATAGGAGTATCACATAAATACAGCACTGTGTTCACTTAACAGGCTGCACGCGCTACTTCCTCTGTTTGTGTGAGTCAGATACTACTCATGACTGAATCAGCCTGGCCCTGCTCCCTCCGCCCACTAACCTCCATCCGCCCCCTCGCAGAAGTATAAAAGACACCCACACACATATTCCCATCTCCGCCCACCTTGCCTTTCAACTGCTCCCACACTTTTCCTCTTCCCCTCCCAGCAGATTTTCTCTCTCTCTCTCTCTCCTGCTTCTTTTTCCCTCTTTTTTTTTTCTCCCTCTCCTCTTTTGAGGATGTGAGTGGCGTGTGTGTTTTAGTCATGTTCAGGCTCATCCTGGGCCAACAGCAGCAGCACAAGCATAAGGGGGGAAACCCAGGCGCAGGCAGGAATAGGATGTTATGTCCACATCTGTTAGTTGGTTTGGCTGCAGCAGTCTTGCGGTTTACACAGCGCCTAAAAATGGATCGAGCTAGAGGAGAATGAGCTGCTGGAGGGGAAGACGGATGAGCATATAGGAGGAGGGGGGCAGGGGGGGGGGGGGGGGGGGGGGGGGGGGGGGGGACATAGGTGGGGGATGGGTGAGCATGCCAAAGTGGGCCAAGACCCCCCCGATGGTTAATAGGATTCTGTCTGCCCTGACCTGCTGCAGAGTTCACGAGGCAAGAGACGGCTCTTTGAGGAGGACACTGAGGTGGAAGTGTTTGTCTCTTGGAAGATTTGATTAGCATGTAAATTCAATCTCACTCACCCGTTTGTGTCGTTCTTTTCTTGTGCCACAGTTTAGGATCTGCCACAGAAACACTGAGTCTGGGATAAGGGAGAGTGATCTGATTTGACGTGATTTATTTTTAGATTTACAAGCCATCATTAACCTGCTATGAGATCCTACTGTAAAGGATATCAAAACGAGTCAATAGCACAAGTATCCTTTGAGAAATTGTGTTCTAATTATCCTTTTTTTTAATGACTGCACTCAAACTTTAAAGACTTCTCAGGACAGAAGCATTGTGGTGATCAAATTGCATGGAACATGTCTGATATCTGTAATGGGTAAACATCAAAATGTTTGATTTATTTCACTACTATTTTCACGGTGTATCATTTCTTAAAGACAAAAAAATTGAGGGACAGTTAGGAAAGAATCATCCTTTATTCAAACCCCTCACATGCTTATGTCCTACATCTATATATAGTCAGTATATACCTGAAATGTTTATTTTAATTTACCAGATAAACTTTTAAAAAGAAAAGAAAATAAAGAAGATTTTTAGGGTTAAAAGCGTCTTCTGTCCCAAATTTTGACTTGGCCATTTTTTTGTTATTTGACGAATGATTGTTTTCCGCTTTTTGCAGCGGTAATTGGGAACAGATCATCAGAATTGACGACATTGATAACTCCCTTTGTAGTGACATGAAGTAAAGTCCTGGGAAAGAGGTAAAGGGGATAGTTGTGTATTCTTCTCTTGTTGTTCTCTTTTAACCTGTCTTACTGTTTGATTTGATCATTCTAAAATGAGGAAACATGTGTACGATTGAATGTGTTTTTGCTGCCTCCTCCAAAAAAAAAGATGTAAATCAACATTTTATCAGATTTCAGAGAAAAAAAACAAAAAACATTTGGGTATTTTAAATGCAAAATTGCAAGACTCTCCTAATAATAGCTGAGTATTCAATTCCAAATGCCTGCTCTATTATCGCTTTATAAGTGTCGGCACAAATTTGACATTTCACTTGACCCACTGTCTTCCTTCACATACAAATATAAAATGCAAACATTTGTTTTCCATCATGTCCGGCTGGTCACATTACCCAGTCCCCTGATTGGTCTCCAGGTGGTGCCAGTGGTTGAGCAGGACGACATTCCTCACTCTCTCACACACACACACACACACACATAGTGGACCTATTTCCCTGTCTCCATCCACACACATTCTGAGGGGCTGGTATGGCAGGGATGTGTGAGGGTGTGGGGGATGGGGCTGAAGTAGTTGTGGAAGATAGAGAGGAAGGAAGTGAATAGAGTGAGAAATGGGGAGGGATGGGGGGGGGGGGGGGGGGGGGGGCATGCAAGGCAAGCACATGCTGAGCAGAACATTGGACTCATTGAGAAAAGCGCTCTCTCCATTCATGCTCCATCCAATCCCCTTTTACTAAATATCCAACTCCTGTACTATCATGTACATACAGTGAATTAATATCAGATTTGTGCAGTTTAGGTGGAGAAAATATATCAACACATCTGATTAATCTCATGTTATTTAACATGAGTCCTGACAGAAGAAGCAGAATGCAATTGAAATACAAACATGTGACAGTAAGTGGCGGCTTTCACTCTACGTAGAATGACTCTAGGTCACTCTACGTTCTCAATATCTGTTTTCAATTGCGTAGGCCCCATAAGCTCCAGATGGGCAGTCTTTGACGAGTGAAACCTTTGTGCGAAAGTACTAGTAGTTGGTTTGATTAGAATACAGTTTGGAGTGTCTCATCTGAATCCACCACACCCCTGCAATAAACATTGAGGTTTCTAATTTAAATGCAAAAGCGTCTTATCAACAACGGCTGAGAGCAACATGGAGGCGTAACATAAATGTCTTTATGAGAGAGGGAGGGAGAGGTAGCAGACAAGGTAGTTTTGGCCAGTTTACTGACCCAGAGTCGGGGCTGAAGGGAAACAAAAACTTGCTTGTATTCAATTATTAGAAGAAAATAAAACAGATGAGCTGAAGTTTAAGTAAGTTTTCCTATTAAAATCTGTTCTAACAATTACAAGACAGTGGTATCACACTATCTTGGTAAGAGCCGCAGAAAATAGAAGAGTAAGGCTTTATAAAACCATTGAGACAATTGTCCAACACAATGACAACATTTAATATAAGAAGCACCCTACATAGCACAACAAACCAACAACAGCCATGCAAGACTTTTTTTTTTTTTTTTTTACTGTCATTTGCAGTAAATTATGTTTGACACATTTCCAGTCTTGTGAAAATGTTCATTTTTTAACCTTCTAATGTTATGATCCCTTTTGATAAAGTTGCTTGGTTATCTGATTACTTTGGTTGAGGTGACAATAATTTAGTTTTTAAAGTTTTTTAGTTTTTTTTTTCTCTTCTTTAATTTGTGTGTTCTATTCAAATCTTGTTAAATATGGGTCATGTCTCTGTTTACATGTGGATCATTGTTTGTTTCTATTGATTGATTAGACTGCGGGGTAGCTAAATAATGTGCAGCAAATTTCCACAAGGAGACAAAAAAGTGAATTATATCATATAATTCAGAGAAAGCCTTTAATGTTGGGTTGATAGTCCACATCGCTTTTCACTTTTTAGCCTACTTTATTTATCTGAAAGATTATTATCCTATTGAATATTGTAGAGTTATAAAGTTATTTTGAATAGCCTAATACTGTCGAATGTAGAACTTCCTTTAAGTAGGCTTTATGTAGACTGCAGTTCCTGCTATATCATTTAATTCCTATAGTTGCAAATTATAAACTCAGTCATAATAATCCAGTGATTCCACCCTTATGAAGCGTTTTTTTCTGCCTTAATTAAGTACACTAAGATTGGATATTGTAATTGTATTTTGCTATATCTCATATTTTATCTTACATTTTAAATGAATGACTTTCATTGATGGGGCAGTTTAAAAAAAATATACATCCTAAATCACCTGAGTAGTTCTCCCAGCATAGCATGTTTTAGGAGGGAAATAACAAGAAATGCCTTTCTGTGCTTAAAAGCAGCTTGTTTACTTTGGGGGAGGTCACAGTTCACTCACCATCACTGTGGAGACTGTGGTATGCAGGTAATGGTAATGCATAGCACTTTATACCTATAGATAGCCCATGTTATCAACAAGACTGAGTTTCATTGTTGATTGTGTATTCGGAAACTTTTAATTGGGCGTGCTGTGAATGGATCAAACCTGAGGAATATGAAGGATCCTGAAGGAGAAAGAGTAGGAGGAGGGGGTTGTTGAGCTCCTCCAGTGCTGTTGGTGGCCCATTTATCATATCTCCGCCCTCCAGTGCTTCAGCTCCCATGAGGGTGGCTCTTTAAATTGCCCCAAAACTGCTTCTGGCTGGCGCCTTTTTCCCCCCTTATCTGCTCGAGACGAGACGCACGTGCTATATTTAAGCCGTCGTTGGATGAAGCCGCTCAAGTTGCTGGTAAGACATTTTAAATATAATGTCCTCTGGATGTAATGTGTGATATTCCTTTCCAATTCATAAGTGTTATTTCGGCGCTTCACGAGCTGGGATTTTGGAAGGGGCGGGCTGTGTGTTGTCTGACGAATAAAAGCTGTAGCCTATAGATCGGTGCAGGGCTTTTAACCGGGTACAACCAGCCAGGCTTAAAGGAAACATTTCGTCTTAAATTTAGAGCAGAGGTTATAACCGAACGATAGAGGTGAGTGCAGGAAAAAAAATGTGAAACTTTGCATGCTAATGTCGATTTTTAAATGTATGTTTTATTTCAATCGCTGGAGCTCCGGCGACAGGAGGCTTGCATGCTCTGAACGCGAAGCCGTCTATTGTTGCTGTGGCCCGGGCTTTCAATGCCGCGATGCGAACCCTGTTACCTCGTCCGCCTGCATTTTTCTGCGCTTTAAAAGAAAGGGGTTCTTGCACTGTCTGGGAGAAGCTACAAATCCCGACGAGTACATACAAGTCATGGTGTGGGTGTGTGTGAGTATTCGGCATGGGAGAGTTTTATGCACAGGCCCGATTAACCGGCCACAACAACTAGGGCCTCTATACATGGTCGGTGCGGGGAAAGGGAGCGTCGGGTTCAGCCGTGTTGTACTGAGTTTCTCGACCTCAAGATCGCCGGCGAAACCGGAGATATTATCCGATCTGTTTTGATATCAGTCCCCTGTTTGAACAGTAACGTCGGCGGTGTGAGGAAGCGTGGATAGGACCGAAATAGAGCTGGAAATAAGTGCGGATTAATTGAGTTAAACGCGTTACCGGTTCGGTTTGTTGTTGCGGTCAGTGAGTTTAAATGCCCTGGTGATTTCTGTGCAGTGTGTTTGTGTATGAGTGAGTGTGTGTGTGTAACCGAACACGACGCCTTGTCCTGCAATAAGCCTGACCGGTGTGATTTATCTCCTGCAGGTTTGAAAAGCGAAGCAAACATGAGCGACAAGGGGACAGTCTCGCCGAAGGAGAAGGAGGCAACCGAGAAGAGGGGGCGTGGAAGACCCCGCAAACAGCCGCAGGTGAACACTTCTGACGTAAGTAAATATTCATACCTTACGGGACAGTTATGTCAGTATTGCATGGTGTTGGTATATGCATTAAGAGAAGGGAGGGTGTAACAAACAGAACAAGCCGACATCTGGTCCAGTTGATGGTCAGGTAGATACCAAGGGTTGTGATGCCATAATCCACCGTCCATCTTGATATGGCTGCAGAAAACCCCTATGACCATTAGTTCACCCCTTATCTGTGTAAATGTAGAAGTCCGCCATAAACTTCCTGTGTCTCACCGGTTTGTAAGCAACCTGTAACCAAACACCTTTAAACTGGTCTTAACCCCCCCCCCCCCCCCCCCCCCCACCTCTCCCTGCACAAAGCCACCTCTGCTCCTTTCTACTCGCCATGTAATGGATGACATAGTGTAGAGGCTCAGAATGGCTCGTATAGCTGTCACTCAGTGCTGGGTGTTTAAGGATTGAATTGCTCGGTTGCTACGAGCTGCGGTTGTAAACACTCGAGACATGCAATATCAGATGAGTCGGCCATGGCACGGCTTACAACCACAGATATGCAAATGAACAAGATGTCTGCTTTCATACTGAGGTTGCCTTGCATGTTGATGGTAATCCCCTAAATAATTAACACTGACGCCCTCTTTCTACACCTCATGGTGATCACTCTTTTAATATGGATTTGAAACAAACCAATGTGTTTGTGGGGAGTTGGTGAGACACCGGCTTGTTTACATGTCATTTGATGGCTACCTGCAGCTTCAAACACCTGTCAGCCTCCCTGACCTTGAAATGGCAAAAGTAAACAAGAATATGCGTGCAGATATGTATCAATCCCCTTTGCACAGTAAGATGTAAATAAATGCAACAGGAGTATTTGTTTAAAGTGATACAATCGAGACTTTTTGTGTATTTGCTTGCTGATTTTTCTTCTTTATTCATTTTCAGGAACCAAGTGGGTCTCCTACCCCCAAGAGGCCTAGGGGACGTCCAAAGGGCAGCAGAAACAAGACCCCCAGCAAGGGCAAAGTAAGTGTGCTGTGTGCAGAGATGGAGTATATATGTGTGTGTTTTTTCATGGTGGCAGATTTGAGTCACCATGCACCCTGAGCCTGACTACAACTGTCACTGTCCCCTCGGCTCTCTCTTATCGTTATTTCCCCTTTTTCTAGCCCTCTTCCCCTCAGTTGATGAACATTTTTTAACGGTAGCTAACCTCATCCTCTTAAAGGGACGTCCTGCTGTTACTTGTGATATATCTGCTGGTTGCGATTTAGCTGCTTCCTTTCATGGTGTCAGAAATAACCCGGCCAGTGTTTCCCATTGTAAAGACTTGAGTTTACTGCCTTACTTTTTCTCTCTTCTTTTTTTTTTTTTTTTTTTTGAGTGATGCTCTCTGTGTACTTCCTGTCCTCCAGCTTCCTGCAGCTTGTCATGCACAGTGCAGTGCAGGTGCAGAGGCCGCAAAGACTGTTTCCAAGCTGACACTAAGCACCCCTCCGCCCCCACCCAGCACACAGCCCTAGTTCTTCTCTGCCTGTCGTATCCATAGCAACAACTGATTTTCTCCCTCGCCCCAGCCCTCCAGCTCCCCCGTGCGCTGTCTCCTCAGCTATGTATAGGAAACACTGTGAGAGAGAGAGAGAGAGAGAGGGAGAAACATCGAGAGGAAAAGGCACGAACATGTATGATATAGGTTTTAGCAGCGAGGGCCAAGCTGTGGAGGGTTTGTGTCTCTGCGCAGTTCCACCAGCTGTCTCTGAGCCTCAGACCAGGTGGCCAGCGAACTGGAGTGCCCTGTGTGCAGTTCCTGTCGGCCTTCCAGATAATAGCCAATGAACCCAATGCCCCCTTTCCATCCCAGTCTTCAGGGAGGTTCTGCTGCCATCTGCAGGCAGTAATACGAAGAGCTATGCATTGTTTACACCACAGACTTTTCCAGCCAAAAATATGAGCCAAAGAGGAGCTCATTTGATATTGAAAATTCACAACATTCTTTTTTTTTTCCTTTTTTTTTTTTTTTTTTTAACCTTGGAACTGTTCTCTCATACAGAAGGCCGCAGCAGCCCCCCCTGCTGGTGGGAAACGCAGGGGAAGACCCAAGAAGGAGGTAAGAGCCCGTTCAAGAGCAGTCAGTGTTCACATTTGTTTAACGGTTCCTCTGCAAATTGAATTATGATTGGTATGACTGTCTGCAGGGAGAAATTGCATTTCCCTAATTCCCCCTGCCTCCTTCCTCTCAGACAAGCCATTTTTTTTTTTTTTTTTTTTTTTAGTCATCGCAGCTATTTTTGGTTCATATGTTCATTTAGAGCATCCTCTTTGTAGATTCAGTATATCCTACCAGCGAAACTGACAGCCTAGTTTCCTTTTTATGAACCAACAAAATGAGTCGCCAGCAGGTCAAGGATGCTTGTTTTAATCTGGGAAGAAATTGTGGTCTTGTAGTAACATTCTGTCATGTGCATGAGTGGTTAGGGCGTACTCTGAAAGAAGAAGTCTGGATTGAATTAGTCACAGAGAGGAATGACCCAGAGTTACCCTCTTAGCTAGCCTGCTCATTTTTATGAATGAACATCTCATTCTATAGTGAGTATGAGGAAGGGGAGGGGAGGGGAGGGGGCAAAAGCAGGATGCCTCATTGTGACTCACTGCTTTTATGAATCACTTCACTACAGATGGCTCACCCTTCCCCTGGGTGTTCTTCATGCCACAGTGGTGTATCAAAGAGATTTATAATAACATTGATTTTTTTTCTTTTCTTCATGTTGGTACTTGGGGTTTTAAGGCAAAAACAGTCACGTTGAGACATGAATCACCGGCAGCCATTGTTGATGGCATATTTTCCTCATGGGTGTAGCCAAATCCCGGCTGATTTTTTTTTCTTTTCTTCTTTCCTTCTTGTCACAGGAGAAGGAAGAAAAGGCATCCCAGGAATCATCTGCAGAGGAGGAGGAGGAAGAAGAAGAGGACCAGTAATTCAAACAACGCATGCTACCTCACTCAACATACTGACTTACTGTTAACCAGAACTGGGCTGTATCTGCGACACCAGTGCCACCACATGACCACTGTTCATGACAGAGCCCGTCTTTTTTTCCCGCCAAAAAGAAGGGTTAACACAGTACAAATATCATGCAACCGCACTGGATAGAACGATGGACCTTGCTCAAGCATAGATCTAAGAATTACATGGAAAGGTATCAGCCCTTTTCTCTACATGTCATGTTATCACAGAGTCTTTTATACTGGACAAATAGTGTGCTCGAAGGAGCCTGGACGTTTTCTGTTCTTTCCCAATAAGAAGGTTCTTAGGACATTTCCTCTGCTTAATGTTACTTATTCGTTGTACCCGCATCTGAGATGGTAGGGCGTATAGATTTTTCTCTCCATGTTTTGTACTGGACAAAGGTGAATTTTTACCGATAACTTGCTGTTTTTTTTTTCGTTTGTTCCTTGTGTGTTCGTGTGAAGTGGTTAACCTCTCCTTTTGCATCGTATTTTAGATGGAGTTGAGCTTCAGTGTGTAGGACGAGAATAGGTAACTGATAGTAGAAGTGTTTTTTCCCATTTCTTAACTGCATAACTGTTTTTTCTCCGCCCCCTTTCCTCATTAGTAGAGTCATGTTAACCACCTTCTTCCTTGGTAGATCAGCTCAGATTGTGGACTTCAAACGTCCTGCACAGGTCTTGCCGTGTGGAGGGGAGATGTAAAGTGTAACATTAGTAATCAGAATAGACTTACTGTTTTTGTTCCTCCGGGTTACATACCATTTTAAAAAAAAAACATGAGTGTGCTGCTTTTTCATGATATATAATAAACATTTTTTTGGTATACAACGTGTGTTTTTAAGGATACGGTCGGCAGAGTTCTAGGCTGAGAGCATCAGTGTCGTTTCTTCAGGGAGCTTTTACAATAGCTGTTACATTTGCGTCTTTGTCTTCACATGGGTCCTTCCTGTTTTTTTTTTTTTCCAAGCGCTCACATAATCACTCGGCAGGCAAATCGCTATCGGTCAAACGAGGAGTTTGATTGTAATCGAGGATAGTTGGTGGCACTTCTATCCGACAGGGCTGTGTGTTATTTTTCATTCCATCTAGCTCTCGCTGCTTCACCTAGCTTGGTCCGTCTGTCATCACTGAGTACAGTTATATACTTTCATAGTCTTGAAGATGTGTGTTGTTTGTATGCTGTCCGCTACAGGATAAAACGTTGTTTGTGTATTTCCAAGTGTCAGGGAACCCGCCGTCACAGTCCACTTAACTGGGTTTTTTCACACACCTAAGCTGCTACAACAACCTCAGTTACGAAACCCGGAAAACTGCAAGCAGGCGATACAAGGCCTGGTATCTCATACCTCACTCGACAGCTTACTTACCATATTATGATTGCATTTAACTGGTTTTTCTGATGTTTTTAAATGTAACCTCTGGCATGAGTTGGAAAGGTGTCGTTATTACAGAGTTTGTGTATTTTTTTTTTTTCTTTTGAAGCCTGACTGTTATGAGTTGATTTGACGAAATCTACTCTGTTCATGTGCAGCACATCTTCGGCTCGTTCATAACCAGAGCTCTCAGACAGGTTTTTTTTTTTTTTTTTTAATGTGTGAAGCAAGTCAGGGAGACCTGTCAGCTTGACAACATGTGTTCGCTGACTGTGGTAGATTAGCAGGTGTGTTTTTAAATTCTTCTGGTGCACTGAAATGTTGGTTCAGATTTTCATGGACAAATGTTGTGTGTTTGTTAAAGACTGGGCGCTCTTTCCATTTAACTTCTTCTGTTGGCCAACGTGTCTTTGGCAATACAACACACACAGCCACCCTCGCCATACTCATCCAATGGTCACGTCACGTCTTTCCCCAGCATCATCAAACTACTCTTGACAATATCTGTCAGTTATCATACCAACATGTTACATCCATTCATTTATATACTGTAAACTCAACAGGATGGGATCATTCTTTTTAATGTACACCGTATATAAATGTACAATGTCTATATTTCTATGGTGCCCTACAACAATTTGTATCAGATATGGTCAATAAAGAGAATTTCCTTTGTCAATCTTCTTCAAGTAATTTCTGAAGGTCTGTTTGAATACTAACAAAGCAACAACTGCAGGTGTTCATTTTGGAGTTTTTTTTTTTTTTTACAAACTTAGTTTCTTGAAAACTGTGCGGATGCTCCAAGATTAGCTTGTTGTACAGAAAATGTTAACACCGTCCCTCCTTCTGTCCAATGGTTGTGCATTTGTCAAAATTGTTTGCTGCATCTGGAACTTTCTCTAAAACCACTAAATTACTGCAGTTTGCTCAGTGTAAAGGCTAAACATTGCTCTAATACTTATAAGGGTACTTTTTAATGTCCAGTGAAGGAATTTTATGTCTTTATGTAGGTTAAAAATGACCATGATCCACTCTTGAAAATGTTCAGTATCAGTTTTTCTTTCTTTATTCTCTAGTCCAGCTAAAGGGAATGTTGACATGAATTTTCATAGTTGGAAACATTAAAATAAAGTTTCATCAAAACATAAAGGAGGATATGATATTCATTGAGATTGTCCTTCACTGAATTGGGACTAGTCTAGAGATGCTCAAAACGCCACACACAAAGGCAAAGTTACATTTCTTTATTTACACGTTCAGTGTTTATATCAGCCGTTTCATTCTCAAAGCAAATAAAGAACAGTCTAGAGGAGATACAGTGCTGCCTACCACACATTTTCATCAGTAGTTCTTTGATGTTTTTCTAAGTGCAACCTGAAATCAAAGCCCATGAAAAGTATACCAGTGTTTATCCAGTGGAAATCAATGTCAAATGATTGGATTCTTAAACAGTTTCATTTTGCAACAAACCTAACTTTTGAAGAGAAGTACAGTGCATAGAAAATGAAGAGGAAATATGAGGAAACATATTTTCATGTAAAGAGCAGATGACAGAAAATATCCGTGTAAAAAGCTCAATCTGAAGTCAAGCCTGACTTCAGTCGGCATCATCAGTCAAATAAATTCATATTCATAGTCAATACATGTTCCCATTTAAGAACAGTTGTACTGTATTGAGTTTACATTCACCATTGCAAGGCAAACTAAGGTTTACAAAGGTTATAATTCAAGAAGAAACTAAAAAAGCAACATTTCCTGAGTGCTTGACACAGTCAGACCTATGGCATTCATCTCCGGCTGGAGGTAAATCTGCTGGTGCCATGCCTTGAAGACAGGACATTTTTGGGGCACTAGTCACATCCCATTTTTGGGATGAGAGGACATTGGTGTTATTTACTTCCATATCATGCTTTTCATGCCATTCATGAGTCACAGGATTTGGCAAAACCACAAAGAGATTTGGATTGTGGCGTAGATAGTTAGATTCTGAGAGTAAACTAAAACCAAAAGTTCAATCATATCATTTGACATGAAACTGAATGTACCACTCCACCCTTACTTTAATAAGTATTTCAATCTTTATCAATAGGAGACTTGAGTCTTATTGCTATCTTTCATGTCAATAAATGTGGCTGTTGAACCTAATTTAATCAGATAGGTCAAGTTTGTTTTTAATACCCAGCAAACACACAAATCTATCCAGGCAACATCCAGCCACAAACACACAGCAGAATGACACATTTTAAGAAGTGCAGAACAGCCTTACTCTACCCCAATGTGAACACACTCCTTCATTCTGTTTCGAACAAGGACCCATTGCATCTCATTGCAACATGCCTTTCAGAACAACATTTTAAATGTAAACCCACAGGAACCTGTATCTCTATACAGAAAGTCCATGTCTTGCCACTGCATACCTCAGTACAATGTTTTAATAAATAATATCAAAATAAATACATTAAAGGTACTGCATCCGTTAGACACACAGATTGCATATCAACCACACAAATTAACAGTCACTCTGTTTGCAATCTGTTGTCAATCTGCTTAAGGCAAATTGTAGCACAGAAAAGAAATCCATGTTGTGCATGATTTTTAAGATGAATGATTTCTGTGGCTGCAGGTCATCTCCCCAGTGAATATGTTGTATGCCAAGGCTTACTACCATCATGCATTGACGTCTTTGGTCAGAAGAGGCCGTCGCTGTTGGTAACTTCTGGCCCAACCTTGCACAACCTGGGGACATAAAACGGTAAGTCTGAGTTTAGGGTACCTGGTCCTCTTTAAAGGCATACACAAAGTATTCTGAACATGGAAAACTGTTAAAACTATGACAAGGGATCAGTTCATTCAAATGACACATCCAAAGAGATTCTTTTTGACCACAGAAATATCAAGCTACAAAGATGTTCCAATTTTGTGTTAAACATGCATAGTCTAAAATATATTTCATTACACTGAGTCTTGGTTCTTCAGGATGATCCTAAGTGTAAATAGTATCTTTGTAATTACATTATCAAAAAGTTGTTCCCATGACTGCTGTTGACAGCTGATTCTGTGTATTTCTTCTAGAATAGGGATGCTGGGGAAAGAAAGTCGTGCAATAGAGGTTTTTTAGCACCAAAAATAAAATCCAGTTCAATTTCTCCTCATGAGATAGGTGGTGATTATCTCAAGGATAACTTACTAGGGGTGCCAGATGGTCTAGCGATTATCTCCCTTGTATGGAGGCTATAGTCCTGATCACAGTTGCCTGTGGGTTCGAATCTGACCTCAGCTCTTTTGCTGCATGTCATGGCCCACTCTCTCCTCCCAACAACCTGTCTCTCTTCAGTTGTCCAATCCGATCAAGGCAAAAAGGCCCAAATCATAACTTAAAAAAAAAAATAAAAAAAAGGATAACTAACTAAAATAATCTTGTAGAAAGTGGAAATCCAGCAGAAATAAGTAACATTATGTTTTCTTGATTTGGGTAAAATGGTCCTTTAAGGACTAGCCTCTTAAACCAATGCAGAACTTGATATGAATGCTTTGTTGTTCCATTTTCCCATTAAACTTGATGGACAATTTTGTCATTGGACAATGATGCCACCTAGTGTTGCTCATGGCTTGGTGTGTGTGTGTGTTGTTGTTTTTCACTGAAAACAACCAGTCCAATAATTTAATTTATCGTAGCAATGAATACACATTTTATGTTCTGGGTATTTCTCAATTGGAGTCTTTGTACAAAGACAAGTATCAGATGAGCAGGAAAGACATTTTTGTCTGAGTGATCTTTCTATGAAATGATTATTCACCAGGACAATTATTTGTTTTCTATTTTTAAAATATACCAAGAAATGGTAAAAGGCCAATCTTTACATAGTTTCAGTTATGTTGTTTCAAACTGAAACAAGCCACTGACTGTCACTCTGAGTCATTTGAGGATCGCTTTTAGAACAAGTAGTGTAACCTTTGTAGTATAGAAATGCTACCTTTACTCTACTGTACTTCTTACAGCTATGTTTTTCTGTGAGGGAGGAAGTGGATGAACAATTGAGGAACAGCTTTGCCGTTAGAGTGACTGGCATAACCAACCAAAACCACATCGAAAAAAAAAAACTACACATTATGTGAAAACAAGGAAGCAGCTGACGTTACGTTTTAATGAAAACGTGCTCACTCCGACACGTTTAAACCAAACCTCTCCATTTAGAATGCATATCTTTCATAAGATGACGGTGTAATTCAATCACAACTTTTCCCAGAGGACACAAAACTTGTACGCTTCAATTCGTTGCGCAAACTAATGGTGCGTCATACCCGTGTATCCTCTTCTCTCCACAATATCTCTTGTTCAGCCTCATTTAGTTCCTCTGAAGGATCATATGTGTAAACTGGCAGCAGCTGATGCCGCAGTCTGTCAACTCTGAGAGACGAAATGAAAGGAAAACAACCATTGGATTAATTAAAAAAACAAGTTTATCACAAAAGTGTCGTTCAATCAATGAATGCAGATGTAATGTCTCACCTTCTTCTCTTACGTATATACATGACCTAAAACAGACAAAGTGAAGAGGAGTACATGGTTAAAGCGTGTTTCTAACTTTGTGAAGGTCGTCTCATGCAAACCAATCCAACTAGCTACTCACCACAGCTGCAGCTATTCCGGCAATGGTGATGAGGAAAAATGGCACCAACACATAGCCGACTGCCACATCCCCATCTATGATGGCAGGGGGCTGAGTGGTGGTGTTGTTCATTGCATATGTTCAGTAAAAGGGGGACACAGGGGGCTGCATGTGCAGGGGCCTTGTACAAGCAGCAGACCCCCCCCTTCCTATGGTAGACACTGTGCAGCGGCTGCCCCTTGTTGTTTATGCCTCATCCTTGTCGTTCATGTGACTACCACATGGTATCGCCGCCCTCCCTTAATGGGCGATAAGTCTGTAGGAACACGGATAAAAAAAAAGGAGACTTTGCACTGTTTTCTTTCAGATCAGCTGTAAAATAGGAAAGTGTCAGACACACGACATGTTAGAAAGCTGGTTTTGTTGCAATTCGACGCAATGTCTTTTTAGTTGAAAGGCATTTGCTCGTGTCTTTAAAGCAGACTGCCCCTAGTTTACTGCCCTGGCCTCTTCAGCTGAAACATAACTAACGCTTTACATATCAGTGTTAGTTACAAGTTTTCCCCCTGCGTAGATAGCTAGCGGTATAAATAAAGCTTCCGTTACCGTTAGCTGCGCAGGTACATGTCGCCGTTTCTAACACGATTTTAAAGCATAAAAAAAACAAAACTAGCCGATGAGGTTCATTTCTTAACAACGTGAATAGTCAAATTCGTTTGTTATCATTTCCACCCAGTCATTACTTACTGTATGATTTAATAACTCTTCTCTTTCGGGGGAACGTTAAGTCACGGCTCGCTTATCTTCTGGTTGCAGTAGTGATGGTTACACTTCCTGTTTGAATCCTTCAAAATAAAACTCATGACCCCGTGACACCAAGAGTGACATATGGAATTATAATAATTATTGAAATTTATTGGATTTATGTTACCCTAATACAATTATTTTTATTTAGGTTTGGGGTACATAAAAATACAAATCAGTATTTTGCACATTTTATTTTACTTTTTCATCAATATTAATTCGATTACCGGTAATCTTTTTCTTGAGTGATGTTAATTTTTGAATTTATACACAGACTTCAAACTGGATTTTTTTTTCTTAAATGTAGGTTGGAATCTCTTGTTATATACATTTATTGGAAAATACAAAACATCTATTAAGGTTATAATTTAACTGATTCCAAGTCACATTTTATATCTACTATGGCAAATTTGATTGTATGAGTGAGCACTACATCCCAGCCACCTAAGAAAAATACAAAATAAAGAAAATATAATCCATGTTCATGATCGCGCAGAGCTGGATTTGATCTCACTAAAACAAAATTAACACCTATTCCCCTATGTCCTGCCTTACAGAATGTGCCACCTGAACAGTGGCATTTCTTCAAATCCATTACATAGTGGATTTGAAGCATTCTGGTCACATTTTAGTTTGGCTGCTTACAACAGCTGGTTACCTCGGTAAATCTTCAAATACCCACACATAGGCCTATAAAGGGTTTTTTCTCGAGGCTACGGCCTTACGGACCACAACATAACAGACCTCTACGCCACTACCCATTTTGACAAATAAATACTTTGAAACAGTGACGATCTATTTCAAAATAACTGCAAACACTGAGCCACTGGTTGATTCACATGACAGGAGACTGCTGGGTTGATCTTAGAAAAGCTACCTGAACATTTTTATTGCCATGCTTTTCAAATGTAAATGTCCACGGCCACTTATGATTGTATAAGTGGGCACTATACAAGCCACTTGCTAGAAAATAAAATGTAGGCTATAAGCTGGCCAGCGATCCGAGGTCAGAAGTTGGAATTCGGAACTCAGAATTTCCGAGATCCGAGTTCCAAGGTCGGGAGTTGGAACTCAAAATTTCCGACTTGCGACTTCCTAGTTCCGAGATACCTGGGAAGTCGGAACTCAGAATTCAAGTTCTCTCTGTGGAGGTGTTTTCATGTTGTTTTCTGTCAGAAACTATCACGTAGTGTGTTGTTATCGCCTGGTATTAGCTAACAAAACAAAGGTACTCCTGGAGGTCTCCTTGTTGTTGATTTTTTTGGGGGAAAAAACACAGCATAACCTCGTAAATAAACGCGGAATAACCTCGGGAATCATAATTTTCGAGTTCCGAGTTCCGAGATACCTGGGAAGTCGCAACTCAGAATTTCCGACTTTCTCGGAAATCGGAATTCGGAACTCGGAATTTCCGACTTCTGAGTTCCGAGGTCAGAAGTTGGAATTCGGGACTCGAAATTTCTGACTTCCAACTTCCTAGTTCCGAGGTCGGAAGCCGGAACTCGGAATTTCTGACTTCCGTGTTCCGAGGTTGGAACTCGGAACTCGGAATTTCCGACTTCCAAAGTCCGAGATACCTGGGAAGTTGAAAATGGAAATGGAAAACGGTATAACCTCAGAATTTGTTTGGGGAAAAAACACAGCGTCACGCGGAAACTTTGAATAACGACTTCCGAGGTAAATAAATGTGGAATAACCTAGGGAATCCGTGATTTCTGACTTCCTAGCCCCAGGATACCTGGGAAGTCGGAACTCAGAATTTCCGACTTCCGACTTCCTAGTTTTGAGGTTCCGAGTTCCAAGTTCCGAGTTCCGAGTTCCGACCACCGACTTCCGAGTTCCGACTTCCGACCTCCGACTTCCGACTTCCGAGTTGTAATTACGACTTCAGGGGTCGTTCCAGTTGACATTTCCGACTGGGAACTCGGAATTTCCAAATTCCCGATGTTATCATGCAAGTTCTCTCTGTGGATGTGTTTTCATGTTGTTTTCTGTCAGAAACTATCACGTAGTGTGTTGTTATCGTCTGGTATTAGCTAACAAAACAAAGGTACTCCTTGAGGTGTCCATGTTATTGAATTTTTTAGGGGGAAAAACACAGCATACAGTGGGTACGGAAAGTATTCAGACACCTTTACATTTTTCACTCGTTGTTTCATTGCAGCCATTTGCTAAAATCAAAAAAGTTCATTTTATTTCTCATTAATGTACACTCAGCACCCCATCTTGACAGAAAAAAAACAGAAATGTAGACATTTTTGCAAATTTATTAAAAAAGAAAAACTGAAATATCACATGGTCATAAGTATTCAGACCCTTTGCTCAGTATTGAGTAGAAGCACCCTTTTGAGCTAGTACAGCCATGAGTCTTCTTGGGAATGATGCAACAAGTTTTTCACACCTGGATTTGGGGATCCTCTGCCATTCTTCCTTGCAGATCCTCTCCAGTTCTGTCAGGTTGGATGATGAACATTGGTGGACAGCCATTTTCAGGTCTCTCCAGAGATGCTCAATTGGGTTTAGGTCAGGGCTCTGGCTGGGCCAGTCAAGAATGGTCACAGAGTTGTTCCGAAGCCACTCCTTTGTTATTTTAGCTGTGTGCTTAGGGTCATTGTCTTGTTGGAAGGTGAACCTTCGGCCCAGTCTGAGGTCCTGAGCACTCTGGAAGAGGTTTTCTTCCAGGATATCTCTGTACTTGGCCGCATTCATCTTTCCTTCAATTGCAACCAGTCGTCCTGTCCCTGCAGCTGAAAAACACCCCCATAGCAGGATGCTGCCACCACCATGTTTCACTGTTGGGATTGTATTGGGCAGGTGATGAGCAGTGCCTGGTTTTCTCCACACATACCGCTTAGAATTAAAGCCAAAAAGTTCAATCGTGGTCTCATCAGATCAGAGTCCTTCATGTGTTTTTTGGCAAACTATGCAGGCTTTCATATGTCTTGCACTGAGGAGAGGCTTCCGTCGGGCTACTCTGCCATAAAGCCCCGACTGGTGGAGGGCTGCAGTAATAGTTAACTTTGTGGAACTTTCTCCCATCTCCCTACTGCATCTCTGGAGCTCAGCCACAGTGATCTTTCGGTTCTTCTTTACCTCTCTCACCAAGGCTCTTCTCCCACGATTGCTCAGTTTTGCTGGACGGCCAGGTCTAGGAAGAGTTCTGGTCGTCCCAAACTTCTTCCATTTAAGGATTATGGAGGCCACTGTGCTCTTAGGAACCTTGAGTGCTGCAGAAATTCTTTTGTAACCTTGGCCAGATCTGTGCCTTGCCACAATTCTGTCTCTGAGCTCCTTGGGCAGTTCCTTCGACCTCATGATTCTCATTTGCTCTGACATGCACTGTGAGCTGTAAGGTCTTATATAGACAGGTGTGTGCCTTTCCTAATCAAGGCCAATCAGTTTAATTAAACACAGCTGGACTCCAATGAAGGAGCAGAACCATCTCAAGGAGGATCAGAAGAAATGGACGGCATGTGAGTTAAATATGAGTGTCACAGCAAAGGGTCTGAATACTTATGACCATGTGATATTTCAGTTTTTCTTTTTTAATAAATTTGCAAAAATTTCTACATTTCTGTTTTTTTTCTGTCAAGATGGGGTGCTGAGTGTACATTAATGAGAAATAAAATGAACTTTTTTGATTTTAGCAAATGGCTGCAATGAAACAAAGAGTAAAAAATGTAAAGGGGTCTGAATACTTTCCGTACCCACTGTAAACGCGGAATAACCTAGGAACTTGGAATTTCTGACTTCCGAGGTAAATAAATGTGGAATAACCTCGGGAATCGGAATTTCTGACTTCCGAGTTCCGAGTTCCGCGATACATGGGAAGTCGGAACTCAGAATTTCTGAGGACACCTCCAGGAGTACCTTTTGTTTTTTAGCTATTACCAGGCAATAACAACACACTACGTGATAATTTTTGACCGAAAACAACATGAAAACACCTCCACAGAGAGAACTTGCACAATAACATCGGTGTGATTGATTTAATTACACAAAAAGAGGACTAAGCTGCTATTAAACTCAACAGTTACAGCTTATGCTGCGTTCCAGTTTTTCCAACTTTTTGCTCAATTATCACTTTAAACAGTAACTTTTCGCCAATCTTTTTCCTAGCATCAACACTTTTTGTGCTGATCCCGACTTTCCGAACTGAAATCAAGTGAACACACTGAAGTCGGAAGAACGACTTCCCAAATTGGAAACTTCTGAATGCAGCATTACCTAACAAAATAAAGGTACTCCTGGACACGTCCATGTTGCTTTCCTGACTTGCAACTGGAACACAGTTAACTCGGGTGTGACGCCGGCTTCCGAGTTCCGAGGGGCTAAACTCCGCCGTGCGCGTTACAGAGACCAGAGGACAATTGTAAACATGCTAGCATGTAGAGACAGAAATGACATGCCGTCGTGTAAATAAGATAAATCACATTAGGCTATTTAGTTTGTTTAATAAAAGGACAAGGTATAGACCTGTTCTATAGGAAAGGTATCCTTATGACTTCTGTTGTGATCTGGCGCAATATAGGAAATTAATTAAATAACTGCAATTTGTTTTTCAGAGTATCAATGTGAACCTTGACACCTTTGAATCGTTTTTAATTGCCTCACGATTAATCTTTACATGCCTATTGAATTGTGATCATAATTGTAGCTCACCTCCCTTAGGTCGCTGTGATTTGAATTTTTTGTCTTTAAGACTTTCACAGCTACAGTCTCTTCAGTGTCACGTTTGGCACATTTGATCACGTGTCCATAGCGGCCCTCTCCAAGAACCTTCACTATCTTGTAGTTCTTTGTCATTATTTTTGCCAAGAGTTGGTTTGCCATTTCGGAAATTAAATCTAGAGAAAAAGTGAATATGGTATCTCCGTTATCTCAACACATTATCTTCAAATTAAGTGAAAAATAGTCCAAAGAGCAAGATAGAATTTATTTAAAAACGTCGACGGATATTTGGCAGATAATTACAACTGTTAGTAAGGCTTCATCGTCAGAAATCTAGATATAAAATTGTCCAAGGAGCATCTGAGACCCTCTTTAAAGGTCTGTATTTGAAAGTCCAATACATAATACCTCAAATACATTCTCACAGGGGCGGATGTGACTCAGTAGAGTCGCGTCTCTCAATCGGAGGGTTCGGTCCCCAGCTCCTACAGCAACATGTCCAATGTGTACTTGGGCAAGACGCTTAACCCCAAATTGCTCCCGCTGCTTCGGCGGCGGTATATGAATGCGTATGAATGGTATTAGTTATTTCTGATGTTCACTTTCCTTACAACCTCTGCCATCAGTGTGTGAATGTGTGTGAATGTGTAGGTGTGAACTGCGGTGTAAAAGCGCTTTGAGTAGTCAGAAGACCAGAAAAGCGCTATATAAGCTCAAATCCATTTACCATTTACCACACAGTCTACACTTTGCTTCTTCTTTCCAACTAAAACATCCATCCAAGTTAGCTTGAACGTTTTCCTCCCTCAAAAACATATCTAAGTATATTTAAAGGCCTAGTCCAAATGATCATGCTTAGGTTTCCTTCAGTGTTTGTGCGAATAAAGAAATCCACTTAATTCCCTCCCACCAAAAGCTGCTATTCCCAGCCAAACTATTCCCAGCCTTGATATGATATTTATTTACATTGTAGATAGAGCTCTGTCAACCAGAAAAAACAAATCAATTGTAGAGGTGGTTACAAGCAGTCACCTGCTGTTCCTTCTCTTCTGACCTTTGGCTAATTGAATACCTCAGTTAAAATAAACATTATGATACTAAGGTTGTGTATTTCATTGGGTCTCCACTCCTTACTTCCCCTTTTTGTAAGTGTAAGTTTTACTGACTTGACCTCAGAAACTTTTCTTTTATATAAAAGAGTAAACAAACAATGGTTTACCTGTTTCAGCTACAGAAGGGCTCATGTAGGTCAACTGTTCATTCCAGTTGCTTGAATTTTTTAATCAGTTTTGTTCACCAGTTGTGCTTAGATGTTGTTTTCTGTCTTGTAGCTGAGAGTAGAAAGACTGGTTTTTCCACGTCATGGTGTAGATTTCAGTGTTGAACTTCATTATGATGTCGTTTATGTTCTAGAACTCTGTGTATTCCAACCAATGTACATGATGCAATTACCAAAATGTAATAATTACAGTGTTTAAATTATACTGTACACGTGATGTGTTTCACATTTATGACTTACCATTCACACAGAAGAGCTAACTTGTAGTTAGTTCTTTTTGTACACTTTTAATAAATAATGTACTATTATGTCTCTATTAAGGTTGGTAACAACAGGCAGTGTGCAGGAGCTCCTTTGCAATTGTTGGTTGTGAAAAAAGACAACCAGTTACCCAATATTGGGGGCCTACAGTAGGACTTGTATTTTTTTGTTGCTGTGGCATCAATATTGTTTGATTTTTACTCATATGGTATCTAAGTTTCAAATTCAGGTATGGTGACAACCCTACCTTTATCATGACTCCATTCATGCCCTTCACTCTATTCAGATATGTTTTATCTACTAATCTCACTTTACCTACAAAATATGATAATAATGGTGTTGGAAAAACAGTCAAGATACTTTTAACTGACTCAATCAATTCAACGTTACAATACTACAATGAAAAAAAAGATAATTATAACTTAAAGACTTGCATTCAAAGTTACTAACAGTGTTTAGTTTTAAAGCAGATATAGATACATTTACTGAAAATATCAAACATATTAAAAGAATCATTACTGGGGTTCCAGATAGCCTAGTGGTTATGTCACACGGCCAATGTACAGAGGCAGTAGTCCTCATTGCTGTGGCCGTGGGAGTCCAACCACGCGCCCTTTGCTCCATGTCATCTCTGATTCTCTCCTCCCAACATTTCCTCTGTCTCTTCAGCTGTCCGATCTAATGAAGGCAAAAAAGGTCCCAAAATATCTTTAAAATTACTCATTATGCTGTTTAAAAACCTGAGTTATGTTTTGTTTTAAATAACCAGAAGAATTCTACAGAACGAAATAATTGCTCTTAATTTAGGTAAAACCTAAGAACATCACAATTTCAAGTTGGAATTCTTAAATATTGGAAGGCAATGTTGTTGATGTTTTACAACATTGTTTGACAGAAGAAACCCCCATCTAATTTCAGTGTTATGCACTCTTAATTATTAAAAGATATGTTTATAAAATTCATACAAAAACATGTGTGGACATGTAAAATCGCTGTTTTAGAGACAACAAACAGCCTGCATAATCAGACGTTAAAATGAGTTTCAGTTTTTGCTTATGTTCAAACATATGTCAACGTTTCTGTGTTTTTGCACTGGCAGACGGTTGCCACTAGATGTCACTGATCACCTTGAGTTTTGAAAAAAAGGGGGGTATTAAATGTAAAAAAGAAAACATAATTTCACATGTCCATGTAACTGTTAGATAATCAGTCAGCTTATGTGTAGTTGATGTGCTTTAATTTAAATTTATAGTGCTATCTGTGCAAGCTTGTAAACCTAAAAAAAGACATAGGCCTTACATTGTGTCTCCCAAAATGACCAGGCTGCTTCCTGAGAATTATTTATTTTTAATATTGAAAATTCAAAGAGAATTTGATAAGCACAGAAAAATCAGCGAGTATAATCACTTCAAGGGAGACTAAATTCCCCTCGACAGTATACAGTATAACCACAGCAGAGAGGAGGAGGCTTTAAGGGTGAAGTGATTTATTAAGGAGAGTGAAGAAGGGGAGAAGAAAAGGCCTCCTCTGGTTTTATTTTGGCAGTCTTGTTTTCTAAGTGGGCTTTTATGTTTAAACTAATACATTTAATGAAATCATAATTATGTGATTATTCAGTGTTCTGTGCAGGTTAGTCATGCTGTAGAATCCAGAGCGGATAAGGGAAATGGTCATGCATGTCATTGACTGTAAAACAAAGCATTGATGCATGACTCTAATGTCTGACACCAGTGATCACATCATGTATGATGGCTGTTTTTTTTTGACCATAAACATAGTTATTTCTCCTCTGAATCAGACCAAAGCCAGCATCCATTTGCTCCTCCAGCGACCTCCTCTCCCCACAACAAACACCTCATCTCTTCGTCACCCTCTCTCTGTTAAAGGTTTAGATGTTGAGTGGCTCTGGCATGGCGCTTTGCTCCACAGAGAGCTGAAAGCACCAACGCTGCAAAAACAAGAATATTCTTTCCCCTGATTTAACAGAGATGTTCACTGATATCTAACTTCTGTGTTTTCATTCCATTTCCTTGAGTGCAGATGTAGAAAACGATCACGATACCTCTGGCAGACTGAGTTTCAAAAGGCTTTGCACTAGTAAACAAAGAGTTAAAGGCGAATGTGGTATGCCTCATTGTTTGACCTTTAACACAGAGTGCACTAAAAAGGGAAAGATCATTTGAAAGAACAACCAAGAATTTCTTGAATTAGGAAAATTATTGGAAAATAAATTGTCACAATAGATCATAACAATCCAATCTTACACCGTCATGTATAAGTAGTTTAGATACATTTTTGATGGCTTTGCAACGTTCACAATATTTCTGTAATATTACGTAGTTTCTGAGGTTAAAAAAATGTATTAATTCTGCAAACAATCATACAAACAAGCAAGTAAACAAAACCTTCCTTTTGCACCTGAAACATTGGATGTAGAACCAGTGAGCCTGTGCAGCAGCCAAAGGACAAAAACACTCATCTCCCTCCCC
This sequence comes from Labrus bergylta, assembly GCF_963930695.1. NCBI lineage: Eukaryota > Metazoa > Chordata > Actinopteri > Labriformes > Labridae > Labrus > Labrus bergylta. Next base: position 8,915,375 of record NC_089206.1, on the reverse strand, counting down.
TGCAGTGTAGGGCAATGTGGGCGTGATTGACAAGCAAAAGCGGTGACGCCCCCTTTCGTCATACTCTCTTCTTATTTGTTGGAAAGTGGAAGTCACATTTGGGGCTCTCCCCCATTATTAATTACCAACATTTTAAACGCATTACTTTTCAAAATGGTCTAATATTTTTTTAATGCAGAACTCCTTTCATGGATTCAAATATTATGCATTATAAAAAATTAAATTGATTGTGAAACCTTAAAAATGAGAAATAAACGACCCACTCACACCTGCAGGCACACTTGGACAGATCGTGCCGAAAGATTTATCACCAAATGTTGTGAGGACAATTTAACAAGTCATGCTCTCATGTTTCCTCATCTCACTTGTTTCCTGCAGCCCATTGAAAGGAAATCGCTGGGCCACCCCCCCCCACCCCCCCCCACCCCCCCCTCCTCTGGACGCGCGCGCCTGTGCCGTGGAGCTCCCCCTCGCTGCGTGCATCGTGATCTAGTGGATGCAGAGTCTCGCGGAGAACGCAGGGTCACCGTCTGTCACTGCAAGGGGAAATACTGAAGAATTTGCAGCAGCGACTGTTGGGCATTGGTGCACCTGAGCAGCAGCAGCAGCAGCAGCAGCAGTGTATCTGGTAAGTCAGTGTGTGTTTGTGTGTCCGCTCCGTGTAGATGAAGCCACATTGCTGCACTATAGGAAGAGAAGCTGAGCATCCTCTCAGTAAAAGGCGACTCGGGGATAAAGGAATATCGCATCATTTCCCATCGGTTGGATTACGTCCAATTTCTCTTCTCTGCAGCCAGACCGACCAAGTACTGCAGATTTATCCGCAATACTTGAAATGTTGCAGATTTCAATTATGCATGCGTCATTTTATATGCTGTCTCGCTTGTTTGCATACGCCAAGGCTGAATCTTGCATCATATTGGATTACTATCACAGGCTGTGCGCGCCCATAGAAGCTGTTTTCTTGACTCATTCGGTTTGATTTTGCACAGTCAACCTAATGTTCTCACTTTCTGTTGAAATGACAGCATGATGCAGGGTGTTGATTTTACTATGCAGCTGTCTCCGATTGCCCTTCGGATTGTAATGATCTCTAAATTTGACCTGAGTGTCCAGGTTGTATTTGCGGTGCAATATGAGAATATGGTGGATCATTCTTTACGGAAGTAGGCACATTAATTGTCAGTATGGCTTCAAAGAGTGTTGCCATGTTAAGTGCACTGTAGTAAATGGAGACTGTGGTCAAGGCTGGGGAAGGATTGCCATTTTATGTTCCTTACCATGAGCCCACCAGGTAAACAAGAGCAGGGATGTGAACTTCAGCCTTCAATATATGTCATAATAATAACGATTTAGTCTTTGTTTGTTTGATTTGTTGGGTTTCATGCGTGCAAAGACGGTGGGATGGTGTTTGGGGTCATTTTTTTTGTAGGATTTCTTGGTGAAATGGACGCGAATGTTAATGAGAGCTCTGACGTTATGTAATTGGTTGTCAGAGCGCAGCGAGGAGCCATCTCTATCGTCATTGTTTTCCTCTCTGACAAACCAGCAGCAGCAGCACAGAGGAGGAGCATCCTGCTTTCTACATGGGATTAGGTGCATGTTCTGTTTTAATCATTCGTCAAATCTACTTTGAATGTCAAGAAGCCCGATGTCTGCGGGTTTTTTTTTTTGTTATTTTTTTTTTTGTGGGTGCCGCGTTTCACCCAGCCAGGCTCTATTCCCATAGAATGCAAACGGGCTACCTTCTGCTTGCTTTTTCGTCAAACCCTGCAGCTTTTCTTGGCAATGATGACGTCGCGCTTGAGAGACAGGTCGCTCGTGCCCGCCTCAGCGTGTTGTGGAGCTGTCCGCGGTGCTGAACTCACTGTTTGCCGGAGCGCGTGTCTGTCAGCAGTCAAGGTGCCCCCAAGAGAGCTGACACGAGGCTGCAGAGAGGAGACGATGATATTGTCAGGGGGGGGGGGGGGTAATCCAATTTTACTGAGAAAGGGGGAGTTAAAGAGTGCTGGCTATTTATTAGAAGACTCTCCTCACTCTTCAAGGAGGATATCTATCTATCTATCTATCTAATTTATAGCGGGGTTTTTTTGCACAATAAAAACTGAAATGTGTCAATAGCACAACCAATAACATGGTATTTGGTGCTATTTTTTTCCAATGTGTTCATTCAGTGTCCGGTCAGATTTATAATCCTGCTAGTTCTTTCATCAGAGACTCTCTGGTGTTAGTCCAAATTTGCCAGACAACTTTATTTGGATACATCAGATAAAGCTAAGCTACTAAGTTCTTATGTTTATGTGTTGGAGATGCAAGACGTTTTGCTTCCTTTTTTTTTTTTAATTGTACAAAAATATGTCAGTAGCTCTGAAGGTAGAAACATATGGAGTAAGTTTGTTGAAGTCTCAGTACAGAATGTCAGGTAATTCCTCTTCTGCGTGTGCTTTCATTTGAGTCTTTGTGTGCTATCAGCTGGTTCTGTGTCCTTGAGAGGAGCAATGCTATCAATTAAGTCACAGACTACTCTGCCTCTCCATTTAAAGGTAATGCCTTTATTTCTGAAGCCACACAAAGTCCTGTGTAACTTCCTGTAGTACTCCCCGTGTGTCTGTGGTGATGTTATTTTTTTTATGTCTCCATGCTCCAGTTGGTTTGTTTTTGATCACAGCGGAACGGCATCTCCCTGCTGAGGACTTTAATTTGCACTCAGGCGACCACTGGCTTGATCTGTGGTTATCTTTAACCACAAATTTAAAAAAAGAACAGAAGTGATGAGATGAATGTTATTAACCACAGGGAGGGTAAGCAGTGATTGTTTGACCCAGAGGTGAAAGAAAAGAATAGTTTTAGGCAGTTTGGTTAAATGGGTTTGGGTCGTTTTTAATCCTCTTCATTGCGGGTTCTTTTTGGCCGAAGTGAATATTTACTGAGAAAGGATTAACAAAAGTGTGGGATTTGTTTGATGCAGTGAAATACATGCTTTTGTCATTTGTTTTTTCTTCTCCTACTCTTAAAACACGAGACATCTAAAAAAGGCAATAGCCCAGTTCTGTCAAATGTTACAGTCACATAAGAAGCCAGAAAAAAGTGTGATTTATTCAAGTGGAAACAAAGACAACACAAGAGTGTTCTTCTTATTGTTGTTTTTTGTGGTTTAAAATGAGAGGATATTGATATCTGCAAACCAGAATAGATTTCTCTTGTTGTTGTTGTTGTTTTTTTGTTTTGTTTCCAGAAGGCAATAAGAGGGCTAGTAGAGAAAACGCAGCAAATCCTGTTTCACCTGCAAACCTTTACCTTGTGTAACCCAGTTAGATCCTCTCTCAGTACAGCTCAAATGTAGGAATGCTGTGTTTACTCCTGACCTTTATCTTTGCTGTGTTACATTGTCAGTTTTCAGTGTTTGACGACACGTCACACCTGAAGAAAGAGGGGACGATGTGTGAAACAGCGGGGATATATATATTTTTTTTTTTTTGGTACCCTCTTTAATGTGTGTAGATGAAAGGGTTAAAGGCTGCTGCTCCTCTGGTAGAAGGGGGAGATAGTGGTGTCTGACAAGGTGTGAAAAAAGGAGGCAATGTAAGAACAGAGAGTCTGAAGGGCAGCCGGAGTGTCTCATTTCTCTGTGTGCGGAGGCGAACACACACATACACACACACACACACACACGCAGGGGAAGACTCAATCCTCTGTGGAAGATGTATAACGTTTAAAAAATGCTTAACAGCGTCCACAAGATTTTGTACAGCATAGAACGAATCTCAGTTTCTGTTTGAATGTCATCACGTGTATTAAGAGGGAACAAGTGAAATACGATACATATTTTATTTTTGTAGGTTTATTCGCAGCAGTGCAGTGCAAGGACATCATTTCCTGTTTTCTACTCATGTGAGACTCTTCTTCTTCTTCTATGGACAGAATGAATGATGTCAGTGTTACCTGGAGCCTTTCATGCAGTGTCATCAAAACATGTCAGTGTTTGCCTGCTCTGAATCATCATCATGTAGCTTGTAGCGTGTAGCTTGCAGCTCAACCTGAAGTATGTCATATGATGTTTTGGGCTATTCAAAATGGAGTCCAAGCATGCAGAATCCATGGTATGAGCCTGTTCAAGATACTGGTGTTAATGGTGAAATATCAGAAAGAGCTGTTTTATGTGTGTTTAGGAGGTTGTTGGATGTTCCTGTGAACATAGCAGCTTCAGGTCATCACTTTGGACACTAGAGGGTGTGTTCCTCATGGGCATGTTCAGAGACAGATAACGTAGTGTTGCCTTGATTGACTCAATAGCAATGAAGCTCACTGTGGTATGTCATGGTGCAAGGACGTCAATTCTTAATGGAAAAACTGCGGTCTCAGTCAGAAATCAGCAAAGGATGTTTTGTTTGGTCCAAAAAGTTTGAGAAAAATATCAAAAGCATCCATTTGAATGACTCAGATGTGTTGTTGTTGTTGTTGTTTTTTTTCCGTCCAGTCTCTAACCCAAAGATATTTTGGTTTTATGCATGATGATAAAATTTGTAAATATTTATGTTAAAGACACTGGAAACATCATTTTAGTCACAAGTATCCAAAGGATCATTTATCTTTTGTTGTTGATTGATTAGTTTCTTCATCAAGCTCTTAAATTCATCAGAAATCCTCACTGGGATTCCAACATTCTGATCCTGTTGGTAGCTGCTTCCAGCCGAATTAAAAACAGTCAGATAAAAAAGCACTGGTGGCTCAAAGTGACCATGACTCAGCATTTGCCCACGTCTCAGCTTCCTCCATCCGACGGGTGGGCTGATTGAACGCGGTTTCGCCAGAAAATTGTGTCCATGCATGTGTTATCTGAACTGCTTATCCTGTTTATGACGTGCAGGAGAAACCAAAGCACGCTCAGTGGTGAGAGATCGGGTTCAGCCTGAATGAAGAAAGATCCACTCATATCACATATATGCAGATAGAGACTTATTCATCTCAATGAAGAAAAAAGACTACAAAAAGACTACAAAAATTACACTGACAGCCTCATCAACACTCTGCACTGGATGTGTTTGTGCTTCAGAGGAGACAAGATGGACGTATGATCCTATGTGCATGACTATGAACCAGAAGAGGAGAGTTTCATTCATGATTGATTTGTTGATTATGGATTAAAGATCACCATTTCGTAGGTTGCACAAATTGAATGTTGTTGTTGAAGTTATGTAAATAATATGGAAATCAGCACTTCTTCAAACTGTAAAGTTTGAATCAGTTAAAGTTAGCTGCTTGTGCTCGAGCACGGTTTATTATTGCTGTCCTTTTTCTCTATGGTGCAGTACGTTGTCAGCTGCTTCGTTCTGTTAAATAATGCAGAATTTGCACCCAAACATTGTCTCTTTTTAGGCTTTACGGTGCATAATCACATTTTACTCCAGTTCATTACTTGATCCTTTATTATTTTCACTGTGACTTGTTTATTACTCTGCGAACGTTAATCATGTACAACTGCTGGTATACGACTAACAACATGAGAGACAACATTTTTATTACGTTTCCTCTCTCTCACAGTCAGAGTTCATTTATTCTCCCCTCCCTCTGATTCCAAAAGCTCAACGTTTCACTCCGCTAATCAGGTTAAATTTTTGTCTGTGTAAAAAATAAATGGTTTTTAGACACTTGTTTTAAAAACATGTTGATTTTCATTTCCATTCCTACTTCGAGTCATTTAGCAAGACTTACACATACTGTTAGTTGATGCTCCAGCACTGAGCCAAACATGTTGTGTGTGTTTTTTTTCCTCTCCACAGGTGATCTCCTGCAGGGGACCAACAGCTTCTCTCTAAGGTTTATGGAAACCTGACCTCCCATTGGTGGAGAAGGTGAGTTGTACGTGTATGTGTTGATCTCTACAGTCTTCCTGGTTACCTGATCCCTATTTGGCTTTACAGTTAAGGACCCTTACAGTGCTTGAACAGGGACTGTCTTTTAGGGACCCTTTGTATAATTTATTAAGCTAAACACACCACTTTTGGTAATTAATAGCTCTTTGTCAATGCTGTTAATATTTCATGAGGGTGTTCCGGCCTTCCAGCGGTCTAACTGGAGGCCAGGAAAGGCTTTTTTATTGAAATGTACTTTATGTGCTCTACTGTGTGCATGAGTGTGTACCGCATGATTAGTAATACTTAGAGGATTACAATGCTAATGTAGGGTTGTGTTTCAGCTCGAGTTGCAGCTGATCCCACTCCCTGATCTGCTGTCTCTTTTAATAGCAATTACCTTTATTTTATTTATTTATTTTCATTTCTGAGGGTGTTCTCCTTTTATGGCCTCACTGAGAGAAGCCATGTCTGTCTCACCAGGAAGTATGATAACTCAGGGGTGATTATCGATTTCCTCGTGGGATCTCTTTGTCTTGTGTGCGTTATGATAGAGGCGTGCTGCAGCAGGGAGGTTCAGCAGCTGTTTGATGAGCACAGACTGGTGTTTGTATATGCAGGAGGGCTCATCATCTGAACATGATGAACCAGTTCAGTAAAGACTTCTCCAGGGATCGTGAGCAGTTTGGACTGGGAGAGAGAGCGAGAGAGAGAGAGCGAGAGAGCTGGGTCAGAGTTTTTATACTGTAGGGCGAAAAAAAAAAGGGTCCCCAAAGGTGACTATGAACTTAAAGGGACAGTTTGGATTTGTTTTAAGTAGGGTCGTTTGATTTAACCTATCACTAGTGAATTTATTAGCTAAAGCTGATAGCGGCCAGAAATGACCCCTTGTAGCAAGAAGTAGCCCCATGTGCAGGGGATGTAGTCCTCGTCATGGCAGCTGTGGGTTCGAATCCGGCCTCTGCCCTTTGCTGCGTGTCATCCCTCTCTCTCTCTCACATGCCCATTATTTCCTGTCTCTCTTCAGCTGTCCAATCTAATAAAGGCAAAAAGCCCCCAACAAAGTATGCTATATTTGTACATTTTTCAACACTTCACCGCGGTTTAGAAAAGTCCTTTCCTTTGACACGTTTTGCTAAAATGCCATTTTTCCTGTACGCAGCACTTTGTACAAAGACTTAATGATGATGAGAATTACTGCTGTTTGCCTTTGGTAGCAACCAAAGTAGAAAATAGCTAAACGGAGTCGGGGGTTTCCATTTTAAATGTTCTTATTTTTAGATATTGAAAATTTGATTTGAACATGAACATGGCATTATTATTATTATTATTATTATTATTATTATTATTATACATGCCGCAATCATTTACAAAGGCTTTTCCTGATTCAGCAGAAATAACTTTCTGTGCAAGTCACCGTGAAGTCAAGATTTAGAACAGGTCCATAAGGAGTTATGATTATTTCTAGGGAAAGTCAGAACTGGGGAAGCAAGTCTTTAAGGTGATAATACTCTACATTTATAACAATCTGCTATAAGATATAATACTAGGCTCCATTCAAGAAAAATAAGTACATTTTTCTTGAATGGAATCGAGTTTTGGTTCAAATGTACTTCTCATTTTTGTTGCACTCAGCGACACTTTACCTTTGGCCTATAAGATTTGGAAAGTAGGCTGGTGATACTCTAATTTCCTCGAGTCAGATTTAGAGTTGTTCAGTCCTCCCTCCTCCTCCTACCAGTGGGGGAGGACGGCTCTTTATGACTTCAGGCCAGTTCGCCAATTCATACATGGAAACATTTGCACCACATTTATTTATTTTCCCTCCTTTATTTAACAACCACCAGCACTGCTTTGGCTCATGGTCGGGCAGATCCATCCATCCATCACTCTCAGAGCCAAATTGGCTTCAGCTTTACACTGCTTCAAATAAACACAACATGTTCCATATGTGCCAATTTGAAGTAAATTATAAATACAAATAAACTTTTATGTGGGCTACTGCTTTCTTCTTCTGTAAAGGTTTAAACATGATCAGACTTTTGCTTTTAAGACCCGAGTTTGTCTTCAAACTACCGTGTTTTTTTTTTATAATGTGATTTGACTTTCACTGTTAGTAAGTCCGTGGTCCAGTTAGGAGTCTGTGTAATCAGTCAGTTACTCCACCTAAATGGCTTCCGGGTATTAGAGGTGGGTATAAATAGAGATGTAAGATGATTATAGTCTGCTCATTCAGTGGATGTATCCCTGTGCAAACTTTGGCTGCAGCTTGTAATCTCCTCTAAATGTTTCCTTATCATGGCCATATTTAACTTGAGACTTTCGCTGCAGTCCACCAGGCCATAAGAACTATTTTGACATATCAACGTGGAAGCTGCATTTTAAAGGGTAGCTAAGATACTGAAAACTAAGCTAGGTTCAGTATTTAAAGAATATGATATTTCTCATTCATAGATGCTTCCAGGGTTGCTAGCATTGTCGCTGTATTGATGTTGGTCAGCTGTTCATTGGATCTTGTACTTAGTGCGTGGCCACATTCCCTCATGGTTAGTGTGTGTGCCCCATGTACAGTGGCTAAAGTCCCCCAAGTGGGCAGCCTGGGTTCAAATCCAACCCTTGGCTCCTTTCCCACCTGATTCCCCACTCTCTCTCTCTCTCCCTGATTTATGACTCCACTGTCCTAGGTCTAAAGAAAGACATAAAAAGCAGCAAAACAAGTTTTTAAAATAAAGTACCTTAAAATTAACTCGTGTTTAAGATGAAGATATATGTTATTTTACACTAGCTGTAGATGAAGGATGTAGTCTGTAGTTGTGTCATGCGTTGTCATATTGGACATACATTTTAAATGTTGTTTGGTGATAAACAGCATTTAACAGACGTTATTTTCTGAGACAATAAAGCGTGAGGTCCAACAATAACAAACATTGCATTTAGAAAAGAACCTTGAGTCACTAATAGGTCACATGAAGGTAAATCGTCATTTCTGCGACAGTAAAGGTTGGTTTGGACGTATCACTTTTGGAATATTATAAGCCCAGTTCTAATTTGATTCCAGCAACCGGTTTAAAAAAGAGCTTGGACAGGTTCAAGTGTATCACTCTGTAGCATCACCTTTTCTGTTAACAACACTGTGTAAGCATTCGGGAACCAAGGAGACCAATTTATGTGCTTTTGATAGTAGAATGTTGTTCTATTCTTGCTTGATGTTGGATGTTTTTGGCTGTTTAACCAGTTCAGCACCTGACTCATTTACTACAGAGCAGTGCTGTTGTAATACATGAAGAATGTGGTTTTGCATTGTCTTGAAATAAACAAAACCCTCCCTGAAAAAGACTTTGTCTATTTTGCAGCTGATGTTGCTCAAAAACTTCTAAATATGATTCAGCATTTATGGTGCCTTCACAAATTTGCAGGTTAGCCATGCCATGTGCAATAACGCACCCTCAGCTCGTACCGTCGTGGATGTTGGCTTACGAGCTATGCACGGATAATAAACTAGATTGACCCTCTCCTCTTTAGTCCAGAGAGCAGGGCATCCAGAATTCACCAACACAAAGTCAAAGTTTGACTCATCCGACCGCAGGACAGTTTTCCACTCTGTCTCAGTCCATCTTAAATGACCTAGGGCAGCTGGGGATCTGATTTATTTACGACTTCCTTCCTAGCATTGTAGAAGTTTAGCTAGCTTTGTGGATGTATCGATGAACTGTGCACACGGAAAACGTTTTTCAACTCTTTCTGATCCGATGCAAAGATGTCGATGACAGCATTGTGTCTATTAATTCAGAGCAGTCTGAGGGCCGAAGATCGCCGCCTCCCATTATAGATTTTTGACCTTATTCTCTGTATACTGAGATTTCTCCAGTTTATCTGAATCCTTTTTTTCTGTTTTTAAGGTTTCCTTTTGGGCTTTTTATGCCTTCATTAAAGAGACAGGACAGTGGATCAGGGAGGTAGAGCGTGGAGAATGCCATGTGTGGCAATGGACACAGGTTGAATTCAAACCGGGCTGCCCGCTCTGAGGACTGTAGCCTCTGGACATGGAGCATGCAAACAAACCACTAGGCCACCAGAGCCCCAACCTCTGAGTCTTTTAGTTATAGTGATGTCCTGTAGATGATGAAATCCCAAGATTTTTTGCAGATTTTTTTTATTTGCACAAAAAATTCTCATCAGTCTATAGGTTGAGATTTTGATATATAAAGGAAATGTTAATGCTTATTAACGGGAGCATCAGGTTTTCAAATGAGTTATAAAGGCAATGACATGTGTAACATTGAATCCTTCATAAAGTAAAATAAATGTTACTGACTAGCTTTGTTTATAAACAAAATGTTAAAATGAAAATATTAGTTGATCTTTAATATTTCAAAATGCATTTCCCTTTATTATCGTAATTTTCAGTAGCATTTTTTTGTTTTGTTTCAATGGTTCCCCTTTCCTCTCCCAGCATACCTCATAAATTCACACACACACATTGGAGAGGCAGTGTGTTTGAAGTCAGCCAATCAGTATTCAGTGCAGCATCGGGCAGCTGAACGGGAAGAAGGCAGGGAGCCAGTGTGTTTGGAGAGCAACATTCCCAGATTGAAGGTTCCCAGTATATCTTCTCCCTCCCTCCCTTCCTCTTTTCCTCTGCTCTCTCTGGACATCAGGAAAAACTGGACTGGAACCAGAGCCTCTCTCCTCTCTGCTCCATCACACAGCCACTGCTGCATGTCTACAGTTCATTCCTTCATCACCGGCCATCACAATATGCTTGTCTCCCCCTCCTCTGCTCCTCTCTGCCTCTGCCCTCCCCTGGCCGATTTTTTTCCCCCTGTTTTCACTACACTGTCACCAGGAGGCTTGTGGCTAGAGCTGGATTGTTACATAACCTCTGCAGCAGAGTGCAGGACGCTGTGTTAAATCACAACTCAGTCACAAGTGTTTTATGTATATGAATATAGGTCCAGTGCAGTGTAAAATGTATGATTCTGTTTAAAGGATTGAACAATTCAGACTCTCTCTCTCGCGTTCCCTCTGTTTGTTTACATATTTCTCTGGGATCTCTCGATGTTTACCTGTTCATGAAAGCATCTTCGGTCTGAATCTCCACTGACATTGATGGTTCAGTAGTTGCTCCGTGTGTATCATTGGCTATAGAACAGTATTATCCTCCTAAACTGTTTTAAGTTTCGTCATATTGTTTACAGTTCTCTTTCACTTTTATTTCAGAGAATCTGACAGATTTAGAGTGAAATCAGCACAGGTATCTAAATGAAACAGTCTACATGCTAGTTGCTCTTCTATTTGGATAAATGCTAATATCAGCATTGCTAACATAATGACTCAGCTAAAATATGATGTTTAGCAGGTATTATTTTTTTACCATGCTCATCATCTTATTTTAAAATCCTAGCATATTACCAGTAAAAACGCAGGTGCATGGAGTGCTGCATGCATGTGGATTTTTTTTTATTTTTCATAAACAGTCAACAAGAATGTGTCCCTGTGGTGCTGTTCAGTGTGGGGATCCAACTATCCCTCTGAGAGCTTCAATCTTCAATAGCTTCTTAGCCTACCAACATTTGCTTATTAGTGCTACACATGATGTACTCTTCAGGCTGAAGGGAACTATATTCATTTGACATTGTTTGGTCATATAGCAACTTTAGCAAGTATCTTAAAGTTAATCTCTTGACTAGAATATGTTACTGGATCAGAGTAAGAGAACCCCAAAAGTAATCACAATTCATTCTGATGGTGACATGAATCATTGTACCAAATTTTTAAGGACTCTGTTTAACGCTTGTGGAGAAATTTGACACAGAAAGACAAATATCTCATAGTGGTGCTGGAGAAAAGTTAATAAAAGTCAAATTCATCTTCAGTGGACCATGACAACTGAAAAACATTTATTGCAATTAACATCCTACTTGTTGAGTTGTTTCGATGATAAGTAAAGAAATGGAACATTCAACCAATGGGCATTGCTCTCCCTTTAGGGCCATGCTACTTAAATGAACATTGGCAGATAAGATACCAGTCCTGGTTTATACTGATTTAAACAGACCCAACATTGACCCATGAACTGTTGTTCTAGCTGCTTAATGTGTAAAACAAATGTATGCACATCAAACTAAATATTCAGTTCAGTCTGAAAGAAGCAAAAGCTCTGTGACTTTCTTTTTTCTCACTGCTCCGGATCCGTTACTCTGTCATGCAATTTTAATCTACTCTGTCTTGCCTTGCGTCTTTGACTTTTGTCAGAGAACTAGATTTGTAGAGTAGTTTTTGTTCTAGAGGGAGTTTCAGGGCCATCCGAGAGCCGGAAATCCTCCGGCAGCCAGCAACCTCAGAAAAATGTTCTCAATAAAAACGACTGTCGTTATTGAGGGATGCATCAAATCAAGTATACACAGTGCTTAATTTGCTGTAATAGTTGTAAACAAGGTTACAGAGGCAGTTAGTGAGTCATGTCATCAGGGCTGTGGCTCATTGATTGATCTGCTTGAGTGGCTCGTTTAGATGATGTTTTTCAGCGCACTTAAAGCAGTCATGACTACTATTAAATTACATTCTGTCTCAGATTGTTGTTCAGAGTTGGTGCAGCACCCTAAAGGAGCAATACATCCATCAACCAGACATTTTCATTGTGCAAAAAGACATTTAAGGTCACGATAAGGTAGAGTAGAGGTAAAGTGAGAGAGACTGTGCAAGGGGAGAGAGAGAGACGGAGTAGAGGAAGGGAAACTGTTTGCAGGTAACTGCCAAGTCCAATCACTCTGATGTCTCAGGAGTTTCTCTTAATTAATAGGTAGGACTCTCTTTAGTTTTGGTTATTATAGATTTGAACTTTGCTAGACTCTGGGGAGGGCAATGAATGTATTTGGTAAGTTGGATCAATGGATCACACTGGACAACAGTAACAATTTGGGGACTTTCTGTCTTGCACCGCCTAGTTCCACCATGATAAATGGGTTTGGATGAACATTTCAGCTGGCACCAAGATAGAAATTAGTCTCGTAATGTTGTCATTGTAGGTTTTCAGTCATCCAGCTCATGGTAAATCAAAGCTTGATCCAAAGGCAACTGGACTTGGTTGAAGATGTTGAAATTGCCAGCCAAGTCTAGTTGCCTTTGGATCAAGCTTTGAGTCTCATACTGTTGTTTATAGTCAAAGTGCAAAACTAATGGCATTTTGTGTTTGAGCTAATTAACAAATGTTAACAACTAATGTGAGAAGCGTGTTGACAATGAGTCATTATGAGCATTCTACCGCGCGGCTGTTAGCATTGAGCTTAAATAACATCTGTGCCTAAGTTTAGGCTCACAGAGCTGCATGTTCAGGCTGTGGACACGTTGATCTTTTCAGAAAGGAGCCTGCATGTTGGCTTCTTTCTGTTACTTTAATTGCATAAGATGCATTTATGCCCACACAGCTCTTTTTCCATCTCTGACAGCCACAGTCTAAAACTAAAGTTGGTGATATGATTCACTTCCCAGTTTGCTTTAATTTACTATCTTGTTGGATTGCATTTATTTTCAATTATACTATTTATCCTTTTTCTAGCATGTGTAACTGAACACAAGATTTGTCTCTTTATTTCTTCAGAATAGGAGTTTATTTAGTTTCAGTTCATTTTATTTTCCAGACTTTTTATTTCTATTAATATTTATTTCTGTGAAAAACTGCTCACCACAGCTACATACTATTTTCATTATCCATCATTTCATTCCTCATGGGAGGATTTATTAACTGGCTATGAAAAAGACTGCATTCAACATTGATGCCTCTATATGACCTACAAAAGGAAACTAGACCACAAGAGACGAGACTGTTTATTTATATATTGTTATTATTATTGCCTGGCCCTGTTGCAACCAACAGGTAGCAGACAAAGGCTGAAACATAACTTTTTCAACAGGAAATATTCACACGAAGTTATACATGTTCAAAATCAATAGATAAGCATGTACTGGAAAGGCCAGTAAAGGGAAATAAGACATATTAGTTTGGCCACAGGGGGCGCCAACATCAACAGTACCAGAAAGTTCCTCACAGGAGCTTTAAGTTACTTTTGTTTTTTTAATTCCAGTTTTTCTAAACGTTGTGTGTACCTCCTCTTTGTTTACATGCAGTTGTTGTATGTTCTCTTTCAGAGCATTTCATAATGCTGGGCTGTTACCTCATCTCTGGTGACATTGGATGGTCCTTGTCTCAAACAAGGCATTTGAGATTAAACCAGAGCACAAATATTTTATGGGCTGTCAGATGAAATGTAGGATGGTGCGTCATCATCCATGTGACCTTGAGCTGACCATGCCCTCTCATCTCCGCTGAGGGACATGGGAAGAGAGAGAACATTTCCCCTGCAGAAAATCAATATAATATTAATGAATACAGTGTCTTTTTTTCTTCTTCATTATTTACATCTCAGTGCTGACGAATTATTGTGTGTGTGGTCTGTTGTTCTGGGAGCTCAGCTAAAGCACACCTGGACGAATCACACAGGGAAACAAACTTCCTCTTGATGTAAACAGACAACAGGAAGAGAGGAGACCACCACCCATCACCCAGGAAGGAACAAACAATGATGCAGAAACGTGATTCTCTTCTTGTAGCAGAGACATTCATGATCAGATAGCTGAGTCATCCTGCGCTTGTTTGCTTGAAATCTTGACCCACACAGCTTGCACAGGCAAAGCCAAAGCCATCTGAGGACTCTGTGATCTTGGTTGCTATGTTGCAACATTTGGCAGACATAATGACATGGAGGAAGTATCCATCTGAATGACTCATTTTTATGAAGAGATTTTAATTAGCGGTTACCTTATGACTTTGATCTTATGAGAAGAAATCATTTGACATCTTGTTACAGGTTAGAAGATACATGTTTTAGGTTTCTGAGTCCCCCAAAACATCGTTATTTACAAAGAAACAACTACAACAATACCCTTAAAAATACATGCAAAACTAAGCTCGCTGAAACAGCTGACATTCAAGCAGGATAAGGATTAGTCCTCCTGCCCTCTGCGATTCTCTGATCTTTCACGTATTGGCACCAGCTTGTTGAAGTTGTAAAATGTCCAGGGAAAGAACTCAACAGTTCCTTTATTTACTGACACTAAAATGTTGTACTGCCATTTATAGTCCATAGATGACAAATCCTACTGACTTTGGTGGTCTGCTGACGGCCCTCAAGAAAATTGTAACAATGTTTACGATCCCTTCATTGACATCTTATGCTGTCAATAGGGCCCAATATGCCTTCATCTACTACTAAAGCTTAAGACCATGTGCTTTCAAAACTCATGGCTTCCCCATCAGCCTCAACTGTGCTTAGCATTCATTGGATCTCTGCAAGTATGAGCATGCGAACAAGCTGAGCTAAAATTAATTAGCATGTAGGTAAAAGCCCCACCATGCCTTAAAGCACTAAACAGAACTGCTAGCATGCCTGTAGATCCCTCTTGTTTACATTGAGCATTAGCTTACCTTGCTAACCTGATGAGTAACACATTTATCCTCATTTCTCTCTTCTGACGTGTTTGTTTTCTTCTTGTTCTGCTCATTAAAATATAAAGTGTGTCTAGGTATAAAGCTGTCAGAGGGGCTTTTCCTCTGGTGGCTTGGCAAGTTGGAAGAGAGAGAGAAGAGGAGGGCTTCTTTTTTTTCTCCTAAATTCTGTTGCGGACTCCCCGCCTGGATCAACATGTCAGTTCAAATTTGACTCTCCTTCTCCATGCCCCAGCAAGCAGTAAAAAGGGCTCACTGCACAACACATTCAGCTGATAAACACAACACAGGAACACCCTCACGCTCCACCATCACTGCTCTTCCTTCACCTCCTATATCTCATATTTACTGCTCTTGCTCCCATTGCAGCATCTTTTCTGATTGGCTCCTCTTCAGGACTCTTTTTCCTCCCATGGTTCAGTGTGCACTCATAACTTCACAAGTTCCCATCTTGTGTGTGCCGTTGTATGGGCCAGCCTTCTTGCTCCTTGTCCAGAGCATGGGTCACATGTCCAGCTTAATGACGGCCTCGACTGTTACCGCGTGTGTGAAGTCTGCACAAGGCGGCTCTGTCTCCTGGCAACATCCAACAGCCTGCACCATGAGATGAATCACATCTCTGTCCTGATGTGTTCAGCTGCCGTCCTGCCCCTGTGGCTCTCCACATACCACTGTGGAACAGTCTGGCTGTCTGACATGCTACATGTTACATCCTGAGCTTGCTGCTGCTTCTTCTAGCCTCTGTCTTCTCCTCTTTTCCCTCAGCCCCCCCCCCTCAATCTTCATCATCTACTCCTCTCTCTTCCCCCTTTTGCTTCCCTCTGTCTCTCCTTGTGTGTCCTTTTTCTCAGTTGGTACAAGAGGAGGGCTTGCTGCGCATATCAAACAGAATCCACATTAATCAGTATGCATTGTAAATCAACAGCTGTATATCAAAACCACAGATGAGGACTTGACAGGCCACTTCGATTTTGTCACGTATGGTGGAAACAAACAGAAAATAGCTGCAATAGATTGCAATTTCCAAGCTGGTGCTGTTCATATACATTTATGCAAAAAAAAAAAAAGAGAAACACAAAGCTTACAAGTGGTAAGGAAGGCAACAAGAAAGCAGACATACTAATCCAGGTAAAAGGCAGATAATTAAAAGTCGCAAAACAGAAATACTGGAGCAAACTTGGTACAAAGAAGAATTGGCACAGGAAAATAAAGAGTGAAAGTAAGGCTTGTCAGACCCAGGTGAACCTAATCAGGCATAGGTGAAACTAATCAAACACGTGAGGATAATCAGGGTACGGAACATATCACACAGGCAGGAAAACACACATTGACAGGAAGTAAACATACAGACATAAGAGGAAAGGGTTAGTATGTTGAGACCAAGTGGCAACCTTCGGTGCTGAAAAATTAAGTCAATGCAGATGTGCAAGAAACTGCAGTTCCTCAAGTGTCTATTTGAGTCTGGCTTTAAGCCAAAGAAATCCCCATTAGATTCCATGTTGAAATATTCATTTTTACAGCAGAACCAAAGAGGTTGGCTCAAAAAACAGGTTAGGTAACAAAAGCTAATTTCTTTATTAGTACAAACTGAACAGAGATGGGTTTTTGTAACTCATCTGTTTTGCTTTTTTCGATTAAGCCTCACAGTTATTCACACATTTAAATAATTGACTGATCTGAATGACAGGTAGACGCGTTGTCACTGTTTGCCAGGTGGCTTAAAACTGGCTGTGGTCCCTCAGTGCCGTGCACTATGGAGCCGATTGCACCCTCTTTAATCAACGCACCTTGTTTTCTTTATTCCTGCGTAATCTTGTTGTTCTCCTGTGATCTTATGAACCTGTGAGTACAGCAGCACATGCGCTCTGCTGCGCTCCAGAAACGGACCCAGTGGGGTAGGGCACGCGCCATATGACGAAGCAAAACCACGGCAGAGATGAACGCTGCGCACAGAGATCCTTTGGAATCTGCTAGTTAAGGCCTATCTCAGGCCTATCTCTCTGCCTGTTACTAGACTGATTGAAAGTGTGGTTGAGATAGCATTTCCAATATGTTGACCGACATTGTTTTTCTTTATACTACCTCCATGTTTTATGCAGCCTATGACTTTGACATGACAAATTATTAATGAAGCTATGGTTGATTTTTGTCCAATACTTAAGCTTATGCAATTGCCTCAATTGACCTTTGTGTTACATAGAACTTTAAGTTAAAGTCACAACAATATGCCTAAGAGAACAAAACAGAGCTGCTAGCATGCATGCAGATTTTTTAGTTCATACTGAGCATTAGCTTAAAACCTCATGTAGCACATCTACCATCTCCGTTTTCTGCTTGTTTATCTAATTATTGTATAATTGTAAGAATGAAGAATACACACATTTTTGTCAACAACTATGTCTTGGAAGTCAAGATTCAAGATTGTAAGTGCTGATTTAAATATATTTTCTATTTATTAACCAATGAAAATAAAATATTGCTCAGTGTTTTCAGGTTCTACATCAATGTAAATGGGCCAGAGTTAGCTAATGAGCTAACTTCCATTCGCAGTACCTGAGCAGGGCATCAGAGATTAGTGCCCAATCTCATAATGACAATGCTTCAGATACTAATATACAATACCATGTTATACATTACTGGAGGGCTCAATCTTAACTCTGTAGGTATCTAATCAGCCAGCACAAAGTGAGCTTGATAGTGCACCGGAGTAAAGTTAGTTCATCTCTCCGAAATCTTCTTACTGTAACAAGCTTACGTGTTTGTTGTGGTTCTCCTTCAGTGCTGTAAATGGCTTGTCAACACTGGACCTTGTGGCTGTGTCAGGAACATTTGTCTCCTCTAGATCAGAGGTTCTCTTTAATTCTTTTTTTTTAAGGCGATCATATTCAGCACGTAAGCTTTGTTACCTGCAGCATTAAGTGCCATACAGTCACAGGAGTGAAAGTCCCAGGGGTGAAAGTCCCAGGAGTGCAGTGCTGTTTGTGCACATGGGAAATCAAATTTATATTTAGAAATTCTCCATCTTTCAAAATCCAACATATCCTAATGCATTTGTCTCCATGCAGAAACAAATAATTATTTTCAAAAAACTATTTATTATCTACATAACCCATCTCTCTCTCCTCTTTGGGTCTCAGTCGTCCTATCCGCTTCTTTGCTCTTCTCCCCAGTTCGCACCCTCCCCCTCTAAAGCTATTCAAGTGGCACACTGCAGGATTATCCCTCAGCCTCTGAGACACGCTGGTTCTGTCAGACTTATTCTCCTTGCTGGGTTCTCTTTGGCCACAGAGGTCAGAGCTGCAAAATTCATATTTCTAACTTTTAAGGACATATTCGGACTTCTAAAAAAGTGCATCAGCAAGGGATTTGTTTTTTTGGGGAACTTTGTTTGATTTCAAATTCCTGGATTGTTTTTTCTTTTCATTATGGAGCCAACTATGGTAAGTGAATCAGCAGAAGAATCTTGAGTTGCTTACAAATGTGCAGAAGTTTCACATTTAGAGCGCTGTCAGCTTCAGACAGCAAAACAGCCGCTGCAATCCCAACAGACTTCTCAAAGACTTAACGTGACAAAAGTGTCTTTGTCATCTGCGGCCAGTGTTCTGGCCGGAGTGTCTGCTATTAACAGTTTCAAACTGAAAGATACATCCAAATATTGTTTACAAGAAAAGCGTTTGTTCTTCAAATTTACTCATGTTGTATGTAATGTTTCGGTTATTTCTTTGCATTTTATACACACCTTTTTTTTTTCTTCTCTTTTATATCAAATGAATGTTGCCAGAATCTGATTTATATGAAAATCAGTCCACTGTCGCCGCTATGCCTTCCTCACCAGTTAATATAGTGAGGAAAAGGAGGTGTGTTCACTGCCTTTGAGGTGGATTAACCTCAATAACTGTAGTATAAGCCCTTCTTTACAATGCTTACCACCCCCAATCCCCCACCTTTTTCTATCCCAAGTGACCCATAACAGTCACCCGCAATGGACCAAGAGTGTGATGTGTTTTCTCTCGGTAGTAGTGGAAATAACAAACTGTATCATCATTATTATTACATTTTAAGTACCTAAAAGATAGATAGAAGGCTTGTTGTGCAATCTAGTGTGAGATTTAATCAAATCTTTGGTTTCACTATCGATAAATTATTGTGTTTTTTCCTCATGCCTTCTAGACATCATCAAGTGTCATGTTGGTTGGGTTAACTTATCTGCTGGACGCATCGGTTTTAGTTATGAGCTTTGATTTTGGCATAGTGCCGTAGCTTAACTGGCTTTGATGTCACTAGTTGTTGTAGTCAGGGAAGCTAATTGGAGGACTTGACTGATTGACAGGCAGCTGGTCCACTGGTGGTACTTTCTTTGTTTTAAAGATTTGGACGTGCTACTTTGGGGATGCTTAACTATGAGTCCATTCTAAATCATATGGCATTTTCTTTCTGTTTCAAAAGTTGCGTTTTTTATTTGATATTTTTTTCTTGTAAGTTTGAATCTGAAGACTGTGGTGCCTTTAACTCCTGTTGATCTAGCAACACATCTCTTAAACTGAGGAGAGAGCCTCATTCCTTTTACAGCAATGTTGTTTGTATAAAGGCAGTAAATATGCTTTTGGTAACAAAAGAAAATTAGAGTAGAGCCAGTTTGTTTAACTCACCAAGGTCTTCTTATGTCATTGCATTTTTTTTTTTTTTGACCATTTGGTTACACATTTGGTTAAGTTTTCTTCACAAAGAACATCCCAGTGCTGCAGGAATGTCCTCTTCAATAGTGAATTCACTCAGGGAACACTGATTCTTAAAGGAATGGTTCAGCTGTTTGGAACAGAAGAAGGTTGATATCATTAAATATGGAGCTAGAACCAGAAGCCAGTTAGCATATTTAGAATAAGAATCAGAAAATAATTACTTGTGGTTTAAACTTAAATCCTTTTTTTTCCTGAAAAAAAAAGAAACGATACAAAATGTAAAGCATTAGTAGCTGGTTGGCTATTTTTTGAGATCTTTAAGTAGAGCATGGTCAGCTGTTTCCTTGTTTTCGGTCTTTTTGCTAAGCTAAGTAAACGTGCAGCTAGCTATTTCTCCTGATTCAATTTTAGGGAGGAAAGCAAATCAGTGTATGACCCCAAAAAAAACTTCTACCTGAAACTAGCTTTGGGATATAAGATATGCAGTTTTACAAATTTAAGTCTGTTAATGCATTTCCTATCATGCTGTATAACACTTTCAAAAAGTAAAGTTAGCATTCAGCTTGTTCTTAGCTAACGGAAGTAGTAGCTAGTAAGAGGTGGCTGATTGTTTAACATTTACGTGAACCATTGGGGGACGGCTCCTGTTTGAGTGCTGGTTTAATTTTTTCCTCCTTTTTGTTGTTATTTAACACTCAACAGAATAAAGGAGTGATATTTTCTCCACACCACTCAGCCACAGCGGGTACACATTTACTGACTGAATGCTGTGCCAATGTGTGCTCCATTAAAAGTGGGATTCTGTTTTGGACTGAATATTATATACTTTATCATGTTACGTATCACAGTAGACCATGCAATGTGTTCAGTGTTTGAATTCAAACAATCATTTTCAGCATGACATGAGGACTACTCAATGGTTTAACATTAATGTTTGACTCCAAACATCATGTGAAATTGTGTTATTCTGGGAATAATACGGTTTAGTTTATGAATAATTTAAGTCAAATACATGCACATGGTATCAGTCATAGGTCAAAACATCACTTAATTTGGCTGATTTAAGAAAAGAAAATGATAGGCTACCAAATGAAGAGCTGTCTGGGAGCCAAAAGAGGCCATTAGTCAGCTCTTATTGCTGAGCTTCATGATCCGGATCTCTAAAAAGAGTCTCTTCTTTCTCATCATCTCACAATTTCTGCTGTATGTTATTAGCCGAGCTGTTATCAAAATATGTCTTGAAATATTACTAGATGTTGTTTGGAATTTCACTGATGATAGTCTTTTCAGCAGCTTGTCATTCTGGAGACGTTGAAATAAAATGGATTTGTCAGATTTCTTCAATGGAGCTTAAAAACAGAAACACAATAATATGACAATAAGGCCCCATATTAAAAGATCCCACTGTGCAGAAATGGTCTGTTAACAATCTGGTGCAAAAGACGGTTTTGGTTTAATTTTCTTATTTAAATATTTAACTCATTTTATTTCTTATTAAATCTTATTGTAACCCACATGTAGAATTCTATTGATGCTAAAAGTTATGAATAAAGCAAGTGGCCGCTTTGAGAGACAGTTGGTTGCCGCTAGCTGTTTGCTAAGCAACAACACAGCTAGTACAGTCACTGAACTTAACCTCTTGGTCATGATTGTGTTGTTTTTGCCTTTGGGGATTTCTTTTGTCCATGCAAATATTAGACAAATATCATATCTCTTTGTGTGGTTCATTGCACTTACGTCCAAGAGTCTGTGCTCAAGTTTCTTTGGTGGGCAAGAATCTGGTGTTATGTAATTTATATGTTAGAATTCTTTTTCAGATTTCTGTGACTACGCTAACTGGATTATTAGCTGGTTTAGTATTTGTATGTGAGATGAACGCTTTTTTCAGGAACCTGTTTTGTGCCGTTCACCTGATGCTCTCTTACCATCAGAGATCAAATAAGCAAGCCGCGAGCCTGCTAATTTCCTCAAACTCTCTTAGCTTCTTTAGACTGACAGTCTAATAATATAAGCAAGTTATTGCACAAGCTCATTTGTAGTATTGTGTTGTAAATAATTAATTAGTCATTGGAACAAATACAGTTAGTCAAAATTGACTAAATGGTCTTGAGCTTGAATAGCGCTTTGCTAGTCTTCCTACGACTCAAAGTGCTTTTACACCGCAGGTCACACCTACACATTCACACATTGATGGCAGAGGCTGCTATGTAAAGTGATCATCAGCAGTAACTAATCCCATTCATACACATTCACATGTCGCAGACAAAGCAGCAGGAGCAAATTGGGGTTAAGTGTCTTGCCCAAGGATATCGGAAATGTGGCTGCTGGAGCTCGGGATCAAACCCACCGACTAAGATGTTCCAAACGATAATGCAGTCAACATAAGTATTTATTTATTTTCAGTAAAATATTTTTTCCAACAGTGAAAAGCCTCAAAATGTATCAAACCCTGCAGGGTTCATAGCAAAGTGAGGTGCACAGACATTGCTTTTATTCTCTGAGTCATAGAGCCCTTTTTTTCAGAAAAAAAAAAAGAAGAACTGCCAGTGGACCACTTTGCTGCTGATCCTTTTGCAACTGAGACGCTCAAGTTGTTTCTGAATCAGACGGTGATGAAAATCATAAAATTCTTCTTTTGGCATTTTGTGCTGTCTGATCACTTCAATAGCTAGCAGTCTGAAAGGCTTGACAACTCCACAGACTGGTGTGATGGCTGTAACCAAGGATAACACACAGCTTGGCTAAATCAGTCAGGGGAAACACTGACTGAGCTAGAATAGATTGCCTGATCCGCAGCTGAAACTAGAAACAATAACACTGGGTACAATCGTTCCTTTGATAATGTATTGATGAGTAGGACCCCCCCCCCCCCTATAAAAACACACATTGTGTTTGGCTGGAGCTGCTACTAAAAACACTATCCTTTCAGAAACAGACCTTGTATCTCCAGAACATCTTATTCTCCTCTGAAGGGCGATTATGTCATTATGTTTTGTGTGAGGAAAGTGAGGTCAGGCCGGTTCAGATTGGGCCTAGCGCAGACCGTCAATTTTCATGACTCATTCCAGGGACGAAGGATAGTGCAGGAATGAATTTGCACTTGACTATGAAGGGAAGTATGAAGAATGAAGCGTGGAGGGTGCTGGTAATATCTGAAAAAATTAGTCCTTTTGATACATCAGACGGTAAAGTGCAGACTCAGCAAATTATCTGAAATTATGCAAGTCATCCTTCGACTACAGTGACCTCAAACATGCTTACTTTGCATTGTGCTTAATAATTAAAGTCTGCTGTAATATAGTAGTTTATAAAACTATTTTTTTGGTTGAATTAAAAGCTATTCTAAAATTGTGTTTTGAAGTGATGGTCCATGTGCAGAATTTGATAAGAACCAATCAATCAACTGCATTTAATTGTTAAGACCCACAAAGCAAGCCCAGAGCAGCGACATTATCAACACAACCTCAGGGCAATGAAGACCTCTCTGTCATGAGGAAGCCATTAGTCATGTGAGCAGAATGGATTAGACTTCAAACTGTGCTCAATACCAATATAGCGTCTTGCAGTCTCTTCACTTTTAACCAGGGTGGTAAGATATCGACAAGGCGTCAGACAAATAAATATAAATCACCTTAAACTTTGGAGGAAATCCAGCAGGGACCGTAGTCAGTGGGGTTTACAGGGTAATAGGTAATTAAACCGCATCATTAAAGGACATCTTTAGGTTTCAAAATAGATGTGGTGATCTTGTCTCAGTCTACATGTTCCACTTTATTTTGGGTTTGCAATTACACAATCTTTTTACTCCTATGACTTTAACTAGAAAATCTCTTTGACAGTGCTTTCTTCTTTAATTTCTGCATGAAAACAGCTTTTCACAGCTTTGATAAATTAGACACTTACACACTATACGAAGACAGACAGAGGACAAGAATGACAAACTACACCTACTCTGTCCTCTTGCAGTATAGCAAAAACAAACACATCAAGGGAAACAAAAGCAAATATTAAACAATGTTAACACGTTAATAAGGTACTATGCATACAATGTGCAGTATGGGCTGCTGTACTTGGTAAAACATGCGTACTATGTGTGTCTCTCAGATGTAGTGTGTCAGAAGTGTGTGTATGCCCTGGAAGGATTTCAGGGTCAGAGCTGTGTGATGGCGATGATGCTTCATTCTCTCTGGCTCCTTTTCTAGGACACGCCACTATAAGAAGGCCCTTCTCATTCCCCAGGGCACGGCGCTATATGCACGGACAGGAAAAGACTATTTTTATCTCATTATTATAAACGTCTCACATAGAAGACCTCACACTGAAAGGTTGCCTCCAGTATGCAGAAGAAAATTGCTCCGTTGCTTCTTCCGATAATGCTTGGACATGTTCTCCACTGTGCTGCTTTGTTTCTGTTTGTGTAAATAATAGAAAGCTATTTGACATTGTTCTCCTTTTCTTTTCCAGTGCATGAGGAACCCAGCTCTGCTGCAGAGGACAGGTTTAGTCATTAGAGTGCTTTGCCACATCCAGGAAAATGTCTGGCTCCTACGATGAATGTGTTGGTGCTGACGACACCATGGACAGCTTCTGGGAGGTACGCACACACCAACAGATCTCTTTGGACCGGTTTTCATAAACCATTAGCTAATCTTTTTTTTAATGTAGTGATAAGGTAACATTGTAACACAGTAAACACATTGCAAAAGAAAAAATATAAATTTTCTGTAAACAGCATTGATTGATGATTATATTTTACCTTTTGGTCTGAGTCCTGGGTGGAACGGTCATGCTTTCAAACCATGTTGATGCAGTCAGATGAAGCTAAAGCTAGCTATCTGCTCCCCTCAGATTCAATTTTGCCAAGTCAGTGGCAGTAAAAAAAAAAGCTTTTTGGATTCAGAAGAACATGTTGTAAAAACAGAGACACAGTGAGTCTTAGCAACAATGTTTTGCTTATCCTAACTCGTATCATTTGCAAAACTGAATAATATTACACATCACAAATACAGTATTTCTCATATCCTCCCAAAAGAGTTACTGCTCACTTGTTAACGTATTTTATTGACATTGACATTTGCGGCCCTGATTAAATAAAGGCACATTTTGGTGGTTATACTTACCATCTACCGGCCTTAACTCCATTCTTAACAGACAGATACAATAGTCCTTTTTTAATCCTATTGTTCTCCCTCAAAATGTTGAACCCTTTCTATCATTTAGAAGCTTATTAAAGGAGACCTGATTAGAAATTGCTTAACCTTAGTTATCAAGACTGCAGCTTAAAGGTCACATATTATGCACCTTTTCAACAAGTTGAAATAAGTCTCAGAGCTCCCCAAAACATGTCTATGAGGTTTCTTGCTAAAAAAAAAAAAAAGATCTACTCTGATCCTGTAGTTTGGTATGCCTATAAACCCCTCTATTACAGCCCTCCTCACAACAGGCTGATTCGGTATCTGTAACTTTAAATGCAAATTAGCTGTGTCTGACCACGCCCTTCTGGCTAAAGGGATGTGGCACCGGCCTCCTCACACCATGCCCTGTTATTTACAGTGGGATGGCAGACACAGAGGGCAGAACAAACACCTGGCTATGGGGGTGTCACCCACCTGGGGGAGGGGTTACTGCCCTTTGTGATGTCGTGAAGGGAAAATTAAAACATTATCTGAAAAGTGGAGCATGAAAGAGACAGAGAGGATGAACTTTTCCCATAATCGGGCAATTTGTAGACAGACTCGGGACACATATTGGTGTTAGAAACCACGAGTACTTGTTTTCTTCTTGTGAATTGGCTCCGGGAATTGACTATAACCACTTGGACATACACTTAATGTTTGAATGAGACAACAACAATTCACAATAGGCACATGCAGACTTTGTTAAAGATGTGAGTGGCCATTGTGAGCCGGCTGCAGATGCTTCAACACAATCCTTTCTCATTTAATAAGTACTACAAATCATATTATCGGTAAATTGTGTCATCACAGGGCACATCACAACAAATACAAACATCGTACGAGTCTCATCCATCCTCACTTGTGCCGAGATAAAGAGGATGTGTGTGTTTGTGTGTCCAACAAGCTAGCGTAAATGAATTCCCTCAGTACAGAGTCTTCTTTGTATCATAGCTCTTAGCCACAGAGACACAGACAAAGAGCCTCAGTCATCAGCGGCTCTGAGGAGGCCTTTCACCACATGCACCTGCCTATAGCATCTCCATACTAGCTACACAGCTCTGCTCAGCCCATGGTTGAGAACTGCTCGAAAAAAACACTCAGATTTCATCATCATAAACACTAATATGTAACAGAAGGGGGCAGCCAAACCATGAAATCATCAACATGGTGCTGAATTCTAATTCAACAACGAGCTCAAGTGTGTTTTCATGTGTAGAATCGGTCCACCTGTGTGTTGTTGTTGGTGTGACTCTGCAGTCTGCCACACTCTGGCCAGCACACATACCGTCACACACCTGTCTCACTGCCTCCCTGCAGCGCCCTCCCCTCTAACAGTGTCCACACATGCATGCCCATGTCAGGAACCAATCACAGCGCGAGCTCTGCAGCCACAAACACATCAGACACGCACCGCACGAGCCGTGTGTGTAAGGCTGTATGTGAAGGCATGCATTCAAGTCTTACACACATGCTATCCGTGGTTTCTATGTATTTCTGACTCTACCTCGTCATCCATTACTGGGAATCTGTCTGCCTGCATTACACCACTCAAGAGGATTAAAGCAGTCTCACACACACACACAGACACACACACATAAACACAAGCCTATGTCATTGCATAACTACACATGCACAGGCACGAGCAAAAGCCCCCCTCCCCCTCTTTACTACCCTCCCTTCATCATGCACCATGAGCTCACGCCCCCTGCAGGCTCTGAGGAGGCGGAGCCACACAGCACTGCTTTTTAAGGCAGTTTTGCTTAAGGTGGCCAAAGCTCAAAGCAAAAGCTATAATTTCACAAATTTATTTTGGTATTTTTCTGTTTTGATATCTTGTCCAGAAATTGAACGTGGCTGAAGCTATTTATGGCAAGGATTTAAAATGTGCATGACTTCTGCAGCACGTGCTTTAATGTTATCAGAGGGAATGCACAGTATATTTCAGGATAAACTCAGATTTGCTTTGTGCAGTAAGAGTTACCGTTCTTCAACTTCCTCTTATTCCACCTCTCTGCTCAGCAACAGATTTAAAGAAACCTTGACAACATTTTCTATAATGATTGTTGTATAGTTACTGAGGAATGTGAGGAACAATTGATACAATGAGAGGTAATTTGTTCTGTCATTGTAAAAAATGTTAAAATACAAAACCTTTCCTCCACATTTATGAACTAATTTCCGGTCTAAATTTTGTTTGTGCACTCCGTGCAAACTCTAACTATTCACTACCATTATTATTAAAATGTACAAATTAGGTAAAGCACAAACATCCTTATGTCACCTTTAGACCTTAATTTAACATCTAGAAAGAGTCAAAGAACTGAGTGGTTGTGATATTGTTTTTTTTGGAGGCTGAACAACATCTAAAGTTTAACCTCATTAAACAGAAAAACACATTAAAAAGCTTTTTTTTTTTGGTGATATCTTATTTACCTCTGTGTCATAAGAGCACGATTTAAAAGAAAAGTTAACGTAGGGCCACCAAAACTGTTTGTTTACAAACTGAAAATCACTGAAATTACTTAAGTAATGTGGCAAATATCACAAGAGAATCATCCTTCTCTAATTTACTATAAACACCTTAAATTGTAGAGTATATCAGCTTATATTTATCAGTGATATATAAAAATGTACATTTCATCACTCTTTCTATACTGTATATTTTCACATGTATTTAGCCCTTTTGTCTCTCTCTTCTCAGGTAGGGAACTACAAACGTGCTGTCAAGAGAGTTGATGATGGCCATCGGCTCTGCAATGACCTCATGGGCTGCCTGCAGGAGCGTGCGAAGATAGAGAAAGCATATGGCGATCAGCTAACTGCCTGGTCCAAGAGATGGAGGCAGCTCATTGAGAAAGGTCTCATTCAGGGATTGCTCAGTAACATTAATACTTCAACAAACGGATGTACAGTAGATTCACGGTTAGTATAATGTTTTTCACTGGTTACACTGGTTTTTTTTTCCCCCAACCCACAGGTCCACAGTACGGCTCTGTGGAGAGAGCCTGGCTGGCTGTGATGACGGAGGCAGACAAAGTGAGTGAGCTGCACCAAGATGTGAAGAACAACCTGATGAACGAGGACGTGGAGAAAGTGAAGAACTGGCAGAAGGAGGCCTATCACAAGCAAATGATTGGAGGCTTCAAGGAGGCCAAGGAGGCGGATGAAGGATTCAAGAAGGCTCAGAAGCCCTGGGCCAAGAAGCTCAAGGAGGTGAGGGGGGGGGAGAAATGTGAATGAGTCATCATCTTTATGCTAAGACAGAAAAGAGCTGCTATTTGACTCACATGTGTTGCTTATGATGAGTCTAGCTGTGTCACATCATCACTTCATCTCTCCTCCCTTTATGCACATTTCCTGATTCACTGCTCTTAAGCAGTTCAGTTGTATATGATATTAACAACAAAGATTCTATGAGGTAACATAATCAGTCATTAATTAATTTGTTATTGAAACCAAGCCTTGTACTCTATATGTTCCCACCATAGTATACTCTTGAAAGGCTGTATGTGCTTGTTCTTTTAGTCTGACCCTGAAAGCTGCGATGTGTTCTCCTGACATTACATAGAAGATATTGTGTGTTTTTACTCACTTTGGTCTCTTGTACTGGAAATCAGGATATAATAATATTAATGTTGCTCTACTGATCACATCAGAATAGAGTATCCTCTCTGAACAAGGTCGTTCCTTCTTTGACTTGAGTAGATATGACTCCCTCCTGCTCCATTGGTCAAATCAGATCATGTATTTGAGATACTGACGATGCCTGCGTTTGGACATGCAGATGGAGGCAGCTAAAAAAACATACCACATGGCCTGCAAGGAGGAGAAGCTGGCTGCCGCCCGAGAGGCCAACGGCAAGACCGAGGCTTCTGTCACACCCGACCAGCAGAAGAAGCTCCACGAGAAAGTGGACAAATGCAAACAGGACATGCTGAAGGTGAGGAGAAGGCTGGGCTCAAGTAATGAGACAAAAGTTTGTTTTCTGGTGTGAGTCAGCAAAAAAACAAACAAAGTCAAGGCAGAAAAGCAAAGTGAAGTTATCTTTCCTGAAATGTAACTATTGGCTCATCGGAACAAACAACAAATTTCACTAAAATATTTGAGCAGAAGTGATTTTTGTTACATTTGTAGGTAGATGTACCACACAGTTTTATTAATATTGTCTTACCCTGCTGATCTAGGCTCTCCTGGCATTGATCAGGCTTTTGACGTATTGTAATACCAATGAACAGTTTAAGATTTTATGTTGTGATAAATGTTTGCAGTGTGAAGGCAAACATTGGCTCTTTTAAATGTGACACAATAGAATTTACAAAGAGACATTTAGTTTTCCTGCGTTCTCTTACTGTCAATCCCTCAAACGCTTTTTTCCCCTCACACTTTTTGTTGAGGGACGAGCATTTGTTGCCCTTAGCTAACGTGCCACGAGCCTGAGATCGAGCATATACATTCCAAAAAAAATCATTTTTCGAAACCCTGTCCTTTGTTTTTCTGTTTTCTGTATCAGGCTAAAGAGAAGTATGAGAAGTCTCTGGAGGAGCTGAACAAGTGCACCCCGCAGTACATGGAGTGCATGGAGCAGGTGTTCGATCAGTGCCAGCAGCATGAAGTCAAGAGGCTGACCTTCCTCAAGGAGGCCCTACTGGACATCAAACGCCACCTTAACCTCACTGAGAACCAAAGGTGAGCGGCTGTTTATGCTATTTATGTCTCTATGGATTATATGACCTCTTTTATGGACTGATTTAGTAAAATACTGCATAAAGGAATACAAAAGATTGAGACGATTTAGGACCCCAGACATATCATATATATATATGCAAACACTAATTCACTACAATATTCACTACTAACAAGATGCATTTTAGCATGCTAGGAGTAGCATACTGGCTGCTTATTCGTCATTATTGAGCATTTATTAGTACCATATTCTGTATGACCAGTTTCTGTTGTATCAGTCAGTGCAGTTTACGTCAAACTGATGTCTCTAAACACAACCAGGAAGGCTTTTCTAATCAGTGTTCAGACTGACTGCACCCATTAATTGATGTTTCAGTCAATGAGGTTCCTGCCAAACTACATATTTCTCACAGTGAATGATTGTCATATTGTCAGCTGATTTAAACCTGTGTGAAACAGTTAACTGAACCTGCAGTGGATGATTAAGGCTCCTTTTCTGTTTAAGGGATTAGGTTGTAGTTTATACTGTTGGTTTTTATTTCAGACCTCTCCTTGATCGCCCCTGAAGGGCTGCTTTCTTAAGAAAACAAACTACAAAGAAGAAGAATCAAAGTAGTTTTGGGCATTAAACACATAAATGATTCCACACTAAATAGATTTTAGTTTTTTAACATTTTACTTACAAGAAGACAATTAAAATTGAATAAATATGATTTATCCTACAAGATTGATTCTTATGTATATTCCACAAAGAAATTAAAGCTCAAATTTACAGAAGTTACACCTGTATGTGTAAGTCACCCGTACTGTATGTGTCTGATTGAAAAAGGGTGCTCAGTTGGTTCCAGATAGATTATTTGGGCTTTAAATTAAACATATGCTAATTAATTATCTTTATATAGTTCTCAAAGATCCCTGAGTTTAACTGCAGAGCAGCGTTTGCGTCACAGGTTTTTAAAATGAAAAATAAAGTCATCTTTTCAGGATGCAGGTCGGAAAATTAAATAACTGAATTTCCTTCTCTGTCAAAACTGAGCTGTACTGTAGCTCTTCAATCCACCACAGCATCTGTTTGGTTTATGTTCCAGCTTTGGGGAAAGCATTTGCATAATTTGGTGCTTTTTTCATTACAAACAGAATGTTTTTTCTAACTGCATTAATATGTCAATCTGTCAGATTGGATTATCCTTTATTTTTGATAAAATGACTAAAATGCAAACATACTCCTACTGTATTTCTCGGTTACACATTGCAGAGATTCTGGGAACCTTGTAGCAACATAAATAAAAATATGTAAAGGATTATTTGTATAATTCAGGCCAAATACTTCAGCTGTTGTGGGTTTCTGCTGCAGCACAAAGCTCAGGGATACACACGAGTCCTGTCCTGACCCAATGTCGGATCTATCTCAGCCCAGAATTGAACTACATTCTGCATTTTGGTGCCAAATTGGCAGCAACCCCAGGTCTCTTCTGGTACTTCCAGTGTCACTATTTGTTCCATTTTTCTCTCCACAGCTATGGCACAATATACAGAGAACTAGAGCGCACCATCCTGGCTGCAAACACGCAAGAAGACCTGAAGTGGTTCAGCAACAACCACGGCCCTGGGATGCATATGAACTGGCCCGCTTTTGAGGTGCAGCATTAAACCTTTGAATAAGTTCAAAAAGAAACCTCTCCTCTTAGTGTGAAACTATTCTTTATTTCTACTCTCATCTCTAGGAATACAACCCAGACCAGGCCAGTGCTCCTCCAAAGAAGAAGAAACCAGACGGAGCCCCACCCACTCCGAGCACAGACCATGTGGCTCCACCTGGTGACCGCAGCAGGTTAGTTCAGGGAATTTGTTGTTTACAAGACATCAGTCACATAAGAGCAGTGGTTCTCAGCCTCCTTGGAGCCTCTGAAATGATTTTATTAAATATGTGCAAATCCAATTTTGAAAACTTCAGAGCTGACAGAGCCACCCCCCAAGCCCCCGCCCCTTAATGTAATTATGTAATTCGATTTTGTGACAACTGTCATCAAAGGTTTGTACACTCCTGTCACCTTGAAATTATTAAAAAATAAGACTGGTTATACTCATTTTTTGTTTTTTAATCCCAATCTTAATGATGAGACAAAACAATTTATGAAGACAAAAAACTGAATTAATACCGAGAATAGAAAGCGGAAAGAAATTACAATCATCATTACATATTGACTACTTTAATATCAAAAAATGACTTCAGAGTTCTGAAGGCAGATTGCTGCTGAAGTTTAGTCAAATGAGCATTTTAGAAGCTTGCTTTCTCGACTGCTTAAAGTAATCCAGTGAGTATCCACAGTAGCAGGATGATATATTTAGGATCAGTGAATGATACCTGACAGTGTCCATGTTCATCATTATCATTAAACATAATTCCCTGTGCAATAGTAAGCCTTACCGATGTGTTTTTAATAGTTTTAAATCTATGGCACAGATGAATAAGCTAAACAAACAGTACTTGTTGCGAGGATAGATTCATTATTGATTTGAGCAATCAGCTACTTTAACAAAAACTTTAAGTAGTTGAGTCTCAATCCATGCTATCTCCATCCTCCAGTGTGAGCAGCTATGAGAAAAACCAAGCCTACTCGACTGAGTGGTCCGATGATGAGCAGCCCGCTTCATACTCTGGCAACGAGAACGGAGGGAACGGAGGGAACGGTAATTCATTCGAAGAGGACTCCAGCACTCCAGGGAAAGGGGTCCGTGTGCGCGCTCTGTACGATTATGATGGACAGGAACAGGACGAGCTCACCTTCAAAGCAGGTAAGAAACAGTGACCAGATGACACAGGATGAATTCATTTGTCTACCATCAGACAGCTAGATTTGTGTTTACTCATTTGTTTTTTAAAGTATGTGAAGGTTTAGCACACTTAAGGCTGTAGTCTACACTTCAGTCGTCACAATGGGGGTGAAAAGTCACCAGATCTGCTCTGATTTGGATCCAAAGCTTCCCTTCCACAATGGTCAATAGTAGTGGTTAGTCCATAATAGCCATGTGGAAAAACAAATTACAGGCCCTCGCCATCAATTAAAGGATGAACAACTTAGGGACGGGCTGAAAAATAACGTCACAGCTGCGCATCTTCGTCTTTGTTCCTCAACTGCACATCCAGATTCTATTTCTTAACAAACAGATGGAGATATGTGGTTTTTAAATGACCTCAGGAGCTTCTGGTAATGATTAAAGTTGGCTTGAATGGATTTTGGTACATGCATGCAAATTCTATAGGTTGTCCTTCAACAGCTTTCGGCTACCAATTAAAGGTGGCATTTGGAGTTTTCCTGCGTAAACAAACAAGGTTTTTATTTACAATCTATAATTACTTCAGAAAATATTTTCTCAGCTGATTTATTAAACATTTTGAAAGCCTTGTTACCTGCAATCGTAGGCGTCTACCTTTCCCTTGCCTTCGGATTGGCTCTTTGGGGCTTTACATAGTGCTTAACTTCTACCTGTGGGTCAGTGGAATAGTGAGGAATCTAGGCAGGAACTGATTTAAGTCTGCTTTGTGTTTGCCCACAAAAAGACAAAGTGTAACACCTCAAAATGTGGTTTCAAGGGCGGCTATTGTTAAATTAATTCTTGGAACACATAAAAAATTGGTGCGCTTTAGAGGTGCTGCTTGGTGGATCTGAATAGAGCC
Source organism: Labrus bergylta (assembly GCF_963930695.1). Taxonomy (NCBI): domain Eukaryota; kingdom Metazoa; phylum Chordata; class Actinopteri; order Labriformes; family Labridae; genus Labrus; species Labrus bergylta. Next base: position 8,881,800 of record NC_089206.1, on the reverse strand, counting down.
ACAAATGATTTAAGTCTTTAGACTATGCTAATATACAGCTATGCTAAAATACAGCTGCTAGCCTAACAGGTATACTATTCTTCTTATTTAACCCTCCCAAAATGTAGTACCTGTCTCTGAGTGGATTATACATGAAAAGTTAAGACTATTACTCCTATGGTTTTTTTGGATCCATATTATCTCTAGGCTCGAGACTCATGACCTTAACAATATCCCAAATCCTTTCCAAAGCACGGTTCCAAAACAGATATTACATCATTTGTTATACAAAAAAAAGATGAAGAGAGCATTTATCCGAAGAAATGTGGAGCATTTTGTACGAGCTATCGTCATTGTCATGTCTCCTTCGCAGGTGACGAGCTGACCAAGACTGAGGACGAAGATGAGCAAGGCTGGTGTAGAGGTCGTTTGGACAGCGGCCAAGAGGGACTGTACCCGGCCAATTATGTCGAGGCGATCTAGTCACATTACTGGACAAGGACGCGCCATTGGAGGCAGCTTGAACTGTCCCGTCCAATCGCACCGCACATAGCCAGAGACTTAAGAGCAACACATCCCTTGCCCAACAGATGCGCTAAGCAGTCTTGCCTAAATAAAAACTTAGTAACCTAAAAGACAATATATCAGTAAAATATATTTTATCCAGCATTTGGGGTGGGTGGACTTACACATTTAAAAACAGGAGCAGCAGTCATACCAGTATATACACACTCAACTATAACATCTGAAGAGTGCAGGAACACATTGCTTCTCTGTGTGGCTCTATTTAAACATATACTGCAGCTTATTTAAACTCGCAGTATACTGCAGTCTGTTCTCTTGTGAAAATGGGAAGATAATATAATCAACTGAACCCATTTGACAAAGACGAGCTTCTTTAACCTGCATTGTGTATATATATGGTGTGATGCCATTTTTGTGTAGCATTTTTAATGCAGTCTGTGGTCAGTCGTCATTCTTACATTGGGAATGCTGTGTAGTGTTAAAAGTACCACGGACAGTATCCTCTACTTTTTCTGTTTGTTTTTTTGTTTTCTTTGTGATTTGGTCCAACCTCTTTTCCAGTGTGTGCAGTGCTATGTGTTTTAACTGTTTCTGAACTTGCATAGCAGCATGTGCTATGCAACAACGTGCATTCCCTGAACCCTGCAGCCTCGCGCAGGCCGCAACTTGATGCAACACTTCCAACTACAAATGCAGAGTTCACTTCTTTAGCATCACAGGCTTCTGCTTTCATGAATGGAAGCTTGATCATGAAGTGATTTTCTGTTAGTTTTGTTTTTGAACATCATTTTTTTTGTTTTTAAGCATCACAACTTCACACCTTTGACAATATCATCTCCATGAAACCCATGGAAAGGATATGGAGTTTGTGCACAAGCTTTCATTCTTGGGTCAGTAATTCAGCTCTCATTTTAAATCCACCACTGCTAACAAGAAACACGAGTGGTACTGTTTTGCTCAGAGCAATGTCTGATTAAGTCATCTTCTGGAGGTTGCCACTGCAGTGTAAAAGGCGGGTTTCGAGCAATTCATGTGTTGGGCAATTTTCTTCCAAAGCAAGGGGGCCAATGGAGGCATGTCAATGCGTTACTGTGCTACAGACATTTGTGTGACGATCGAAGCCTCTTGAACAGGACATGAATGTACTAGTGTTTGGGCCTAAAAGAGGACATGTTGTCTAAACATGCTTCTTCAATGTCATTTAAAGCCCTACCTAGCATTTGGTGGCCCGTTTCTCTGCTGAGCCAAAGAATGACCCAACACCATCATCTATCTGTTTTCTCCTTTTCTCTCCATGCAATAACCTCACATATCACATCTAAAACAGCTTCAGTGAAGATCAACTTGCAGCTGCCTCCCAGTCCACCCAGACTTCCATTTGTCTGCAAACACTGCATGATGACACAGGGAATACATTTGTGACCAGTGGTGCACTACCTGTAAGAAGACTCTTACACTGTGCATTACACGGTTATTTTCAAATCTCTAACTCGCTCCACTTAAACTTCAAGCAGGAATCATCAGATCAATAATCAGATATTGATATAACGCTAAGAGTTGCACCTAAATCTCTGATTAGACCAGATAGATGTTTTTTCTAACATAGTTGTCCTGAAGTTTTTTAAATTTCACTGGACCAACTGCAGTCCGATGTGTTTAGCTCTGTGTCTGGAACAGGATTTGACAGGTTTGGGTCTCACACATGAGGAGAAACACATCACCAGCTCACAAGTTGTGTCTTAGAGTAAAGCTGTCCAGCATAGCAAAAAGGACTCCTATCATCAAACTGTCCCACATTATCAATGCGCATATGCACACACACCCACACATGCATTGAACACAGGTTATACACGACACACAAGGTCAAACACATAATCCACATTACCAGGTTAATATTTTGGGGGGTAAGACATCTTCATCCAGTGTGTATGAGTTGTGTAAATGTATCAGAAAAAAAATGTTTAAAAAAAAAATGCAAGTGATTGACTATTAAGACAAAATGTAGTGTTATACATGTAAATGTGTTTCATTAAAATAACAGCAATGGAAAACATATTAAGTAATAGGTACCATATCGTATGAATTTCATTGCAATGGAATTGTAAGTGTATCATAAAAGCGTGACGTTATCCCACGCTGTCAGATTTGTATATGATGATGTAATTTAAAGATTATATTCTATTGTAACTGTACAACTGTGTTGAGTTGAAAATGAGACCTGACCATGTTGAGGCAGTAAAAAGGTGTATATGTAAATGCTTTTTTTATGTTGATGATCTCTTCCTTATGCACACAGGGGTCAGCAGCTCATGTTGTGGAATCCCCTTTATTAGCGGTCTAGAAGATGTATGTTCATAGTTAGTGATGTACTTTTATCTCCTAACTGGTGTAGTGCCTGTTCATCTTGATGTAACAAGAAGTTCATTTAAATATGCATAAAGATGATTATGATCACAGATAATAATGAAGATAGTGATGAAAGCCCCGACTCAAATTTGTTGTGATGGTGTCAATAAGATATTGGTCTGAAAGGGAAACAAGTTTGTTGAAAAAAAAAATGGAAGTTAGTGTCTGTGTGTTTATTGGATGTCCTGAAATGATATATATTATACTTTAAGTGAAAGGAAAAGTGGTTATTTCTTACTTTATTGTAGATTTGAAAAACAAACCCAAAGACAGAAATGTAAAAAGGACTTTCAATCAATCGGCAGGTTTAAAAATATTCACTTACTTTGGCATTGCTCTGCAATTTCTAAATTTTCCCAAAAAGATTTGAAATGAAAAGTGTTGTTAAAAAGAAGACTCAAAGGAATACTTGGAGATTTGGGGAGTAAAAGAAATTATTTTTTATTTTCTATATGAAAGAGTTTTATGTGATTATTGCCATCACAAATGTCAGTGTAATTGTGTCGCTTAACCAGCAGCCAGTTAGCTTAGCTTGGCACAAAGACTGGAAACAGTCTAGCTGTTTGGAGTAATTAAATGTCCTCCCATTCCTAAACATTGCTTAACAACATTATTAATAGATGAAAATAACACACATTAAACTACATAAGGGTTTTTTGACCTCCTAGAAAATGCAAGGCTAGCTGTTTCCAGCATCTAGGCTAATTTGAGCTAGCCACTGCTAGCTCTACATATTTAAGCTACGTATTTTAGAGTGGTGTCAATCTTCACTTCACCCTCTCAACAAGAAATCAAATTGTACAATTTACATCACTTATTTAAAGCTTCTGTGAGGAACTTTTGGATTGTGTCCCATTGTTGTGCCCCCTGTAGACTCCTTACTGATGAATGTGTTGTGTATGTGCAGTGTTTGTTTTAACCAAAAGCCTCGTCCTGTTTTCTTTTAATAGTCAAATATCACTTATTAAGAAAAAAAAAAAGGGCCGTCCCTGCACTATGTGTAGTGGGCAGATCATCTTATAAGTTATTGGCATTAAAAAAATAGCTTACAATATAGAAACAGTCAATGTTTTTGCTGATGATCATGTTTGCAAAAAGCATCACTAACAATTTTTGTCTGTTTCATACACAACTTAAAATAAGAACTTAAGATGTTCCCGTAGATAAAAGCAGAAATGTTTCCTTTACAAAAACAAAAATAATCACACTAAAATAAAAAATTTCAAAGAAAGGAGTTTGAATGAAATAAAACAAAATGTAGTGTTGAAGAATTTAAAAGTAGAGTGATTCTTTGATAGGCAGGAGCGCATAGTTCAATAGGCAGTCTTTACAAACAGTAAACATTAAAACATTAAATAAAAGCTAACGAGGTTCTGAGTTACTTCTACTGTATGTCCAGCATATCTTTGGTCCCTCTTCAGCTCGTTATCTTTGGATCGTCTGTTTTCTCTTCAAAATACAGGGTTGACAAACTGGTAGACCAGTCTGCGTGATACATCTGGCTTTCTTATGATGCCTTTCTTGTAGTACTGGCGTATGGAGCGACTCAGTTTGTCGTAGTTCATAGCAGGGCGGTTCTTCCTGATGCCCCACAGCCTGGCCACATGAGCTGAGTCCTCAATTTTGAAAATCCCTTTGAACAGAAGAAAAAAACAACACTTCAGAAACTCCAATTCCACTTGTATGATAGGTTTTTTAATTAATGCTAACCGCCAGTAGCCTAGGCTAAAATGGTATCACATGGATATCTAGGCAGGTACAATCATGTTCTCCATCTTGGTTTAGCGCGATTGCATGCTATTGTCGTGAAACTGGTGTTAAACGTCAAGTGCAGTTGAGGTAAATGTGGACGTATTAATTTGGGCTTTATTGTTAAAATATGCTAATTAGCGTTCAACATTTAAAGTGTAGTTAAGGCTAATAGGAATGTTATTAGTTGTGCAGATGTCTCGAACTAAAGTATTGGGGTAAAAAGATGAGATAAAGTTGTCAATTTTAACCTCGATAGTAACCATGTCTACCACGTTTCACTGCAATTTATCCAAATGTTTTCGGCACTTCTCTTAAAACAGCAAATGTTATCTTCATGGTGGTGCTAAAAAAAAGTCACTCAAACATTTGTAGAATGTGTCAACCATGTTTTTGTAATGCTAATCTTATAGTTAATCTTAAAGGTCCGTTTTTAAACTTTTGTTCAGTGAGCAAGCTAGTAAGGGGTAATATTCAGGGAGAGGCCCAGATGTGTTTTTTTAGAGGTAGTTGGAGAATGGCTGTCATTTACTCACTAACTTTTAATTGCTGGTGTAATGTTCTTGAATAGTTTTTACATTTTGCGTAGGTCAATTAGCTTTCTTGACAAGGTTGAATAAGAACATTGATACCATTGATATATGCTAGTTATTAAGCTACAGTCAAGAGTTGGTTAACCTTGGTTGACATAAGACCTGAGAACAAGTTGTACATTCTTGAGGGGTTGTGTGGTGTAGTCATTTTTGGAAAGGCACTGTGACTTCATGAGATGAGTTAAGGCCTGTAAATTAGTATTATGTAATCAGTTATTTAGATAGATAGATAGATAGATAGATAGATAGATAGATAGATAGCTTTATTAATCCCTTGGGAAGGTTCCCTCAGGAAATTATCACTGTTGTATTATCGAATGCCTTTGCTCACAGTTTTTCCATGACTTTCTGTAGTTTTACCTTTCTCCTTGTTGAGCCAGCGGATGCAGCGGCTGTAGTTATGAGGCTTGAGCAGCAACTCTCGGAGGAACTGCCAAAGGTGTATGGGCTGGTTTGGATAGTTACTGATCACTTCTGACCAGGAATCATCATCAGCTGCTGAAATAGGAGAGAATTTCCGAAACCAGCGGTTAAACATTTACTGCTAACCTTGTTTTCTTCTGCATTTTGTTCAGTAAAACAGATGGAAATCTAGGTATAGCCAATAACTTACCAGATTTGTCATCTTCTTTTGGGCAGCGCGCCTTCATTGCTGCAGCTAAATAAACAGACAAAAATAGAAGTTTACCCCACACAGAATACTTCAAGCCAAGTCTTAAATTTCCTCTTAGTCACATTAAATTTGCTTCACAATCAGTGTGAATGTGTGAAAGTGTTGATGCCATTAAGGTTCATTAGACAGTGTTTCTCTTGTTCTTACTTGATCTCCAGATGTCCAGATGTGCATACAGCATGTCCCCAAACTGTGAGGAGCGTAGTCTGAAGTCTGCTTCTGTCATGTAGCACAGCTCCCTCCCAGTAAGCTCCTGAAACATGATGCTGACCTGTGGCAGCCTGTACAAGTGCTCGGTCCAGAGTAGCCACTTTTGAACATGTACACAGCTCCAGTCCAACGGGTCTAAAATGGAAAACACAGAGAAGCCACATCTCAACTCACTTTCATTTTGGATCCAGTGTTTCTGGAACATAATCTTTACTATGGACAAATTTGGATTTCCCGGCTTCTGTTGCAAGGTTAAGCTTTTTAAAGTACAATACTTCACTCTGTAAGATTAAATGAAGGAACAAAATGAGTTTGACAAGCTGTGCAAGCTGTTAAACTGATATCAATCTGAACAAGGATATGTGATTCAATCTTATTTAACTGTTTGACCTTTATATATCTATTAGGCCTATATTAACAAAGAAGAACAAATATTCAGGCTTTATTAAGAGCCCTATATGAAATGTAGGATCTAGGGAGAAAAAGTGCTGCAGTCATTCTGATATTTTCTTTAAAAAAAACTCTCCCTACAGTCTGTAATCAAAATAAAGTCAAACTTAATGACTGACTTCCTCATTTACACTTTGAAATAAGATGCAACAAGTATTATGAGCCACTAAGAATGTGTCTCCTACTTTGGACTCAGGTAAGAAGCCTGCAGTAACAAAGCAGACATTCTCGCACACAGTGTCTTTATGATTTCACGGCTCCAGAATCAGGTGTCAAAGAGAAGATGAGCTTTCAACAGAAGTGTTTGCACAAGGAAGGCAGGGCCCTCGATGCTCACCGGTTATCAGTTGTGCCACTGTGTGGATGTTGACATAAGAGCAAACAAATAAATGATCGCTTTTTAAGTTTCAGGTTTAAGGTTTTTCAGACTTCTGCCAACGCTTTTTTTTGCCACAGGTTTTCTTTTTTATTGTCTGTTTTTTTTTCCTGTTTTTTTTCTACCTGGTGCGATGTTGAGAAGTTTGCATGCCGTGTCGACATCCTTCAGCACTTCTCCCACCACCATGGTCTGGACCTGCTCCAGGCAGCGCTCTTCCACCTGGCCCTCCATCTCAGAGGGGGGTCCCGGGACCTCGCTGGGCTTGGCTGAGTTCATCTCCGGAGACCTGGATGGAGGAGCAGTAACAGAAGCAGGGGCTTCTGTCATTTTCAGGATCCAAGGGTTTTCCTCCATATATAATCTGTCACAGTAGGGGAGGTAGACCCCTGGCAAGCTGAGCTCAGGAAGCCCCAACAAGCTGCGTGGGGGTTTGATGTCCTCCCCGTCATCCAGCCATGCCGTCCTGGTTTCAGTGTGTGGGTGGCTGATGTAAAGAGGTGAGTGTGAGGTGAAGCCTGTGTGTTCACAGCCTGGACTCCCCATGCTCAAGTTGGTTTCACGCTGCAAGAAGAAAGCAATACATCAAGTCATCACAGCCTGCATGACATTTTCAGCAGAGGTATGACTGAACCAATACCCAAATGCCCAATATTTAAACAGTAAGCTATCCCAAAGTAAACTTGACATTTGTTCCATGGTATTTACTTTGCTGGGACTTACTTTGAAATAAGGAATCCATCAACTGGAGCCTTTGTCACTGTGATGTTTATCGAAACCATTGTTTGTCTTTCAATTACTTGTAATGTCACTTCAAACTAAAACTATTTGCAAATCTTTAAGAATAAATTTGGGGTTCAGCCTGGGTGAAACTCGAACCTTAACTACCATTATTGTTTCAGCATGTTTTAACAACATCAGAAGGCAAACTACTCCACCTTTTTCTTCAACACGGATAAAGCAAGGAAGACTGAGGTACAAACGAAAGTGTTTGTCAGTGAAGATTTTCTTTTAAACACAAGTGAGCAGGGTAAAAAGGTTTGATCACAATGCAACACAGGGCCTTTTAAAGCATCTCATTTGTCTTTAAAAAGAGGGATCACAAGAAATAGAAAGAAAGTTTGATAAAGTAAGATATAAGGATGGGGACAACTTTGATACGTGGATAAATAAGAAGTACAGGGGGAGAGTATTTATCATGACATAAGAGCTCACCAGGCTATGGGGCTTTCTGTGCGTATTTCATTTGACTAAATACTTCACCTGTATTCAATATGAAGGCCTAAAAACTGGTATGAATCTATTTAATAAAAAACATTGTTTCATCAGGTTAGCCCGCTTTATGTCCGCTGATTCTCTGAGCGCTGCAGCTGACAGTATGAGAGTGTGAGGATTTGTACAAATAACTATGAGAAGAAGATCAGTGTGATCACCGCCCTTTAAACATTTCCAAAACAAAGACACATGGTGCAAGCTGTTTCGAGAAGTAACAGGGCAAAAACTGGACTCCAGCAATATAACCAATAAGTGAGACAGTTGTGTTTGCAACTTTCCTGCTCTGAGAAGGATCTTTACACATGTCCACATTCTGAAAGAAAACACTCCTGTGGCTGTCTAGTCTGGGCACATGGTCCAGGTCTCTCCTATTATTTCCACGCCCCCCAGGAGTTAGCAGTTTAAATGCTGAGCAGCAGTAATAAAAAAAAAAACTTGCTCTTCTAGATGATCTCCTTCCTTAGGACTAATGTCTTCTCTGCGTGTGTGATCTCTTCTGCTCAAGTGAAAGCAGCATGCTCATGTAAATATGTCTTGTGCCTCTAGACTTGTTGTTAACACCTTGTTAGATAGCAACTACTCTGATATGAGAAGAATTTTGGAGCTATGAAAAGCTACAGTCCTTTATCGCTGCCTTTTTTCTTCCATTCTTTGGACAAAAGTACATTTATTTGATATTTTGATATATAGTGATATAATTCACTTATTATAGTAATATCACATCAGTGTATGCGACAGTGAGTGAAAAATAATCATAGAGATCATGACAGTTTCAGATAGCGCTGGATAACAACTTAACAACTTTGTTTTAGAGTCCAATCCCGAAGCAGCTTTTTCTTGTCTCAGCTAGTTTTCATTGATTTTCCATAATTTAGCCTTAAGAATACACAACAGCAAACACTTCAATACATAGGCCGAAAAAACAGAACAGGTGACAATCTATATACACACAATGCTACATGCAAATGATCATAAAACTCAATGACAGGATCCAGAGTCATTCATTGAATATTCTCGCTTTGCAAACTTCCTCCACATTGTGTTCCCCCTAACTGTCAGAACGAGGTATTACACCAAGGCACCGCCAACACATTACCACTTTCACTCATGTACAGTACCTGATACTGCTTCCTCTACTGGTAAGTGACTTTTTAAAAGCCTTAGTAGCAGGTATAATATTTTGTTAGCAGTAACAGCAGTATAGCATGCTCACTGCACCTTAATCTGTATATTATAATCCTAAGAATACACTTATATTTATAGCATTTATTTATATTTATAGCATCCCATTAATCCAGCCATCCATATATACCTAATAATTCACTTTTTTTAGTCTACATCTGTAAATTTTGTAATTACTGTACATAGCACAGACTCTTAAACTTTCTGCTTATTTGCACTTCTGGTGAGATGCCAAACCTCATTTCGTTACTCTATACTTGTATATGTGTAATGACAATAAAGTTGAATCTCATCTCATCTCATCTCATAGGAACTCTGATAGCCTGTAGAAGTTTAGTGACAGAGGCCTCTGCAGTCTTACCTTGTCAGTTCACAATGCTGATGCTCCCCCTCCTCAACTGTTCCTCTGTCTCAGTTGGTGCTGACAAATGTCAGGGGTCTTCTTTAACTGGGCTGCCCTCAGGTGAGGAGGATGTGTTTGTAGTTTGTGTCTCCAACTGGAACTCGGATCTGGGTCACTTCTGTCCACTCTGAGATGACTTGCTTTACTCGTGGTCCGAGCAGCAAAGACTATAACTTATTTGACTAGCAGTGCCTTTATGACTTATCAATTCTGAGAGACAGGGTGTGTCTCTAATGTAGGAGGCTGTTCTAAGCGCCTACTTAAGAATGACTTGGGGCAGTATCCATATAGAGAGCTCCTTAAGTAAACAAAGCAGGTGAGTCTTAACAGCCCTGAGGGGTGAAGCTGTGAGTTTTAACTTTATACAATTGTCTCAAGAATTGCAGCTTCTACAGGTGATATTCAGATTCTGTTTGTAGTACTAATCTACAGTATGAAATGTTTCCTCACTTCAGAAAATGTTGAGTTTAACTTAAACAAGCCAGTTACTAAAAAAAAAAAAACACTCACTGTTATGTCATGTTGGATCATAGTTTGAGTATAAGCAGCTTGCTCGTCAAGTTTGACTGAATTTCTAAGGGAGAAAATGCTTCCAAATATCTTTAATAAGCTGTCACAGCTGAGCCTGTAGAAGACATGATCTATAAAACCTAAATGATTCGATTGAAAGGAACACACTGGGGCTAACTTTACTTGCTAATATCTCCACATGTGATTGTTTTCAGCTTGAACTTGCCACAAATGCTGGCTTTGTAAGGATATGTGGGGATCTCTGGAGGACACATGAAATATCTATAAATCATCCACGGGAAAAAGATGAGAGATAAGGGTTGAGTTGCTCTGAAAGGTCAAGAAACTATAAATGGAAAAGTTGAAGAACTGGTACACAGAGCGAGTACAGGAGTCAAAGAGAGGGAAAAGAAAGCAAGAGTGTGTAAATGTTTGCTTAAACCTAACAGTAATGTTTGTGCGGTTGTGTTGAAATATTCTAAAGAGCTCCCTGCTGCCTCTGAATCACCCACACAAACACGTCTTCTTCAAGGCCTTTTTTTTTTTATAGACTTACAACTGAACAGGTCGAACATTTCCACAAAATGAGCATCAGAGGCGAGGAACTGCTGCTAGAAGAAGATGAAAAAAAACCAGCAACTACTTTGTGTAACTGAAGCTTTTTTAGGCCTTTACAGTGAGTCATTAAGAAGCTAATCTTCACCCACTCTTCTACCTTAATATTGCTCCTGTGCCTGGCTGTGAAACATTCAACATTCAGCCTAAACATGTCAAGTGAGAGTTGCTCCCTCAGGCACTTTGGCTTTGCAGACTGCTGCTGCTGGACAGAGCCGTTGGCAGACACAGAAGGCTCTAGATGACGGGGGCTCCTTAGACCAGTAACGCTCCAGGCTTCTGTGTAATCTCACACCTCTCAAATGATCAAGAACTGGTCATGGTCTGTCTCAAGTTTGAGCTGCAGCTAATTTTACCTTAATAACAAACGTTGCTCTCACTGGCTACTTTTCCAGGGAACCAGAATCTTTGCATTCGTCTTTGCTTTACCGTTGGGGATTTTGTTTGCAGCTCCTAACCTTGTCTTGATTTTTGACCAGAAAAAGACGTCAAGAAGGACACACTTATTGTGCACCAAGCACTGCACATTAATTCTGCAAAATAACGCATTTAAATAAACATCTGTCTTTTCATATGTTTTGTTTTTTTTAAGCCCAGCTATAGTTCTGATACCCTGACCATGCCTCTAAATTCTCCTACTACACAAAATGCAATAAGTCAAAGCGGTTTATGATACAAGTAAAACTACTTCATGTCACTGACCATTACATAATAACTTGAATTTAAAGGCACTGATGACTGAGAAGACTACACATCCCTACATCTTAAGAGTGGTTCAAAATAATAAAAAAAAATAGGATAATTATAACTAAAGGACCAAGTAGCACAAACAATGACACATGTTGAGTTTTCTGTGATAATTTATTAATACAAACATTCATCAAACACACAAGGGGGGAAAAAAAGCTTTCATCTGTTTGCACTTCCTCACTCTCATAAATGTGCTGTTGTATGAGTCCAATGCCAACTGATTCATTCTGCAATCTGGCCGGTGGAAACTTCAGAGGAACTACACTGAGAACAAAACACTTTTTTTGCACTTGATGAATTGACACTGACGGCATAGAGAAACACGCATCATCATCATCATCACCAGCTCGCACAGGAAATGTTAAATGAAACACAATGTAGCCCAGAGATTCACTCCACATGCTGTATCATTTACTGGCTGGTATTGTCAAAGCGAAGTGACCCTGGGGCTAACAGTTAGCGCCTGAATGAAACCGTTATTTACCTGACAAGGTGGTCTAACTCAGAGCCTCAGATAAAATCACAGAGGTGATAAACCCTTCAGGACTTAACTGTACCTGTCGAGGAGTAAAGTACGCACGGGCCTCATCGTGGAGGTCGCATTACTCTTACTCAGTGCATAGATCAGCCAGTTAGTGCAAGTTAATATGCAGTGATGTGATTCAGTCTTTTTCATTTGATCTAAACTTGTGTTGTTGAAGTTTGCATCTTAAATGATCAAATATGATTCAAGGTTGACATGCTGAAGAAGCTCATCAATGATTCATGAGAACATTTGCAGGACTCAAATGTGACAGACAGGAGAAGTCAGAACAATAATGACACCAATAAAAAAATGTTCCTTGAAAATATACAACGTCAAATCTTTGGGAAAATTAATACATTTCCAAATACATTATCCTCTAATACATTCATCGAATACATTCAACTTAATATGATGAAAGTCCAAGACAGCTTTAGGATGACAATTTAGATTTTTAAATATAAAGTTATTACTCTACTGCCGCTCATATGGCATGCAGAAAATGTCTGATGGCATATTGTGCATCAATCCTTTTATTTTGTATGTTTTATTTGAATGAAGGCATGTAAAGAGAAGCAAAATCTTAAATTCTAAAAATGACTGAGTAAATCTCTAACACTTCCTTATACCTTTTATAGTATTCTGCTTATATTTTATTATAACTTCATAGATGTGTTTATTCCAAGTACCAGCAATGACTCTTTTTCATTCATGGGAAGAAACCTCCAGCGACCCACAAGATTTTTTTTAATTTTTTTTGTAGCTTACGTGGTAAACCATTTCATTGTAGTTTGTTTTGTTACTTCCTTTTATAGAATTCAGCTTTAGATAAAATACTTCTTGAATACAGATGTCCAAACATCTAGTTTGTAAGAGTAGTGGTCGACTCCCTCCAGTGGACAAAAATGACATTGTTTCTAAATGTATCTAAATGTGCACACACTCTAACAGCATTAAAAACTATTGCCCTAATTACACAACTCATTGTGTAAAATTGACATCCTTTAAATGACCTTCAGAAATACTTCCTGGGGATTTTTCTGTTCCCTCTTTTTTTCTTTTATAATGAATTCAAAATTAAGATAAAAAGTAAATTATTAAATCTAATCTCATGTTTTTGAAGATGCCCGATTGATGCACAAAGAGTCAGAGCAGAAACCGGAGAATCAGTTGGCAAAATAAATGGCTTTTCCTCCAAAATCTATCTTTCCAGTTGCACACACACATGAACACACAATTTTACAAATACTCACTCCTGTCAATGTTTCATTTGCACTCTGACAACTAAAAAAATCGGAAACAAAGAAAAGAAAAAAGAAAAAAGAAAAAAAGTAGTCACTCAAAGGACTCATAGCACTCAGTTTTAACTTAGCATTCACGCGTGCATACAGTGGCTTGTGGGATGTTGGTTGAGCTGCACGTCAGGAGCGTTGGCCTCTGGTTTATCAGGAAGAGGGAAAAAAAAGTGTGGCTGGACTTTGCATAAAGTGTTTTTGAATCTCCACACTTTCTGTCAGATGGATAAAGCCTCTTCTTTCTCTTATTGGTGTGACAGACTCCAGAGGTATGATTCAGTGCTGCTTCACTGTGACAAGTCCCATGATTTAAGAGTGCCCAAAAGGATAGGGCTCCTGTATACCCTGAAAGAAAAACAAGATAGAAGGGCTGCAACTTCAGTAGGAATATGACTCAAATGAGAAAAAAGACTTAAAAGCATGCAGGTATACCCGGCCTCTGTTAAACAAATTATAAACTGGGAATTATCTGATGATTGGTTTTGTCATTTTTCAAGATAAAATAACACAAATAGAGTTTCAGGTCTACTTCAGTGAAAGTGACCCTGACTATCTTTGGATTCTAGACTATCAGACAAAACAGTGCATTTGAACTTCTAGCCTCTTCCTTGGACTGAAGGGATTTGTTGGAAGTTAATTGTGACAAGTTTGGTAATACTTTTTATACATTACATTTTATATAACACAATCATTGTGTAATAAATGTGACCTCTCAGGGAGCTGGTTTAGTCCGGTAGAGCCTGCGCCCCATGTACTAAGGCTACAGTCCTGGGGTGCCAGATAGCCTAGAGGTTATGTCGCGTGCCCCATGTACAGAACCGACCTCGCCCATTGGTGCCTGTCATCCTGCACTCCCAACATTTCCTGTCTATCATCTGCTTTCTTAAATAATAAAGGCAAAAAAATGCCCCCAAAATGTACGTATATATATGGAAAAAAGGCTACAGTCCTCGTCACACTGGTTGCAGGTTTGGTTCCAAATCCAGACGCTTTTTAGTGCAAGTCATTCCCCTTCTCTCTCCCAATATTTCCTGTCACTCTACATCTGTCCTATCCCATCCCCAAGGCCAAAAGACATTAAAAAAAAACATCCTCTCTATTTGTACTCATGTTTTTTTGAAAGAACAAATAACTCTTAAATTGTCAATGCTAGAAATGAAATTTTCTTCAACTCAACTCTGAATGAGTTTTTTTAAAAAGAGGGAGTACAAGCACCCACTAATGTATCGGTTGCTCTGTAACGTCAGCCCTGAGCAACGTTTTCTGTAGACAGTTACATGGAAATAACTCTTAATATGCTCTAAGGGTACAACCATGTCAGATTAGGTTGGTTCGATCAGTTTTAAGTTGTTTAGGAGACAGAAACAAAGGACAGATGGATAGGGTTTGAGAAGAAATGAAGCCTGACTATGATTCACTTTCTTGGTCCGTGTTCTTTGAAATGTCTTACCTGGTTATAAGAGACTACTGATAAATTGCTTTGTAGACTGTTCGCTACTATATCCACAGAGTTGTGTGAGAGTCCGTTCTGATCCTGCTGCAGCTCGTTGCCCTTTCCCTGCCAATGTTCCTCTGCGACCATGTGACCGCTGGCATCATGGAAGCTGTTGTTATTGCTGTTGGGGCACTTCTCTGGCGAGGCAAAGGGGTTGTAGTCTCCTTCCAGGCTGCGGTGAGGCTGGGTGTTGAACTCGGCTTGAAAAGAGGAAAGCTGCTGTGTGACGCCGAGAAGGCCTCCCACCTCCACACTCAGGATCACCCAAATGACGTCTGTCAAAGAAACAAACGGAATGTCATGAGCACATTCATCTAACCAGGAGAAACTCACTCACATTAAAATTCTATTTTTCAAGAGAGTCCTCTGGTCAAGACAGGACTTTAGCATAGTTAACATATGTATGTGACAAACAATAAATGATTCCTAAAATACATGTAAAGGCCACAATGACAAATACATCAGGAAGAACATGTACAGTCAGATGTTCCTGCTTTCAAGTTATTCCAAATCACCTTAAAAGCATCCAGTAAGACCAGTTTCTTAACTTCCCTGTCTTTTTGTTATTCATTCCAAGTAAAAAGAGCTGCAAACTTAAAAGCCTGTTCCCCCAGTTCAGATCTGACGTTCAGATCTTGTACTCTTCTTCTGACTGATGTTGGTTTGAAAGTACCAAGGAGGGACACCCAAAATACACTTGTTATTAAGAATGCGCCACAGACGCGCCGCTCTGTGCCTGTTTACCAAATACACAGTCAGCCCCCAGAAAAGACCCCCTTGAGGCTGGAGCAGCGTCAGCTTGTGATAGGGTGGATAGTTAATTAAGAACAAGGAGTAAGGGGTTTAAGAATGTTTTGTAAGAAAATAAAAATACTGATTATATTTCAAGTGCACTGTGTACCCTGGGCTTATGTCAGTCAAGAATAGTACATTTAAAAACAAGAATATGTCAGTGCTTTAATCTGCACGTTGACAAGGCAGACCATCCAACGTGCGCATACAGCCGACTGTGATGACTGGGGGCTTCAAAATAAGTGATGAACCTCAGTGCTACCATGATGCACACACAGTGTCAAGAGCATGTAAGCCTTCAGAAGACGAACGCATTTATAAAACATCACCAGAGTCCAGCACAGACACTAAAGTGGCAGCAACCAGTCCCCTTTTTGGACTTGAAAGAAAGGCAATACTACCAATCAAGAAAAAAACAAGGATTTAGATCATTTTAAATTAAGCTAGATCACACACACACACACACACACACACACACACACACACACACACACACACACACACACACACACACACACACACACACACACACACACACACACACACACACACACACACACAAACACAAACACACACACGCGCGCAATTCCTATCTGCAATAAAACCAAAGGGAAATTGAAGGTGTAATGTGGGGAATCATCCAATGAACACCTACATCAAATATTAACGACAAGTATAGATTTTCATTGAGTTAGTCTCTGTTGCTTAATTCCTAAGTAGGAGAGTCTTAAGGAAATTCCTTTTGGGATCCATCATCCAGATGGAACCTGCAGTGGGGCATTCATCAAAGAAATAAATGACTAGCTTCCATTTGTGAGCGCTAATAGAATGACTAGCTAATCTTTGAGTGGATTTAACTGAGATAAATAATGATCTAGCACTTCATCTTCAGAAGAGGGGCCTCACTACTGCTAACCATTGTATTAGCATTGGTGGGTCAATTGTTGAAGCCATTATCCATCAATGACGGCTGACAACAATAGAGCACTATTGAAAGATCTAAATCCCTCTCTGCTTTGCCGTGTTGAATAACCACCACTTTCCGTTTGATGTCATTAAGAATTAAATAAGCACTGTGTATCTTAAACGTCACTTTAAACATGGATTAAGCCTCAAGGCCTTTTTTCAAGTGCCACCTTGAGTTTGTTGGGAATTGATTTAACACGTCTTTCGACAGCAAGCAGGTGATCTCTAACGAACAGAGCGCGGGATACAGATATAGAAGATGTGCTGCAGGGGGGGATGAGAGTGTCTTTGTCAAAGAAACTTACTGTATGTATCAAACTTGGCAGAATTGGCACCAGAGAGAGCACCTTTTGAAACAAGTAGTCCGCCACTCTCTCTCTTCGCTGATGCACAGAAACTATCTGATGACAGCCCTCTGAGTAGTTTCGCCTCGAGTCATTGGTTTAAAGTAATTGGAATATTATTTCATTGGACCACTTATAAATGTATTATTCTCTTGAAAAAATAGGCTATAGAGAGCAAGGATTAAATTCAGACTGTAAAGGATGCATGCTTGCCTTGGTATCACTGTCAAGATTATGATATTTATTATACTGATGTTATACTAAAGGTCCAAATGGAGCAAAACCCACTGCAACATTTCTGCCACAATTTCTTTCCTCCTAAGTCATTGTTCTGTTAACACTTAATTATAGCAATAGTGTGCTTATTTGCTCACCATTATGATAATGCTAATGGCAATAATAACAGTTTGCTCAAGGTTAGTTTAAGAAACATAGGCTAGAGTTTATTACCTATTGTTTACAATAATAAAAATAAATCCTCTATGATAACATTTAACACTAGATATCATCATTTGAAAGTTTGGTCGACGCTGCTGAAGCCTCATTTGCATATTAGCAGTACGATTGACTCTCCTCATTGTCTATTTATTAAATATGCACGTTTACTCTATCATTATCACTGATGTCTACATAATTACACATTTTTATCCACAAATATTAGCTTTAGACAACCATGACCTTAGCACTGCTGAACCTTAGGAGACATGCAACAGAATAATACTCTGAAGCTCAGTGTTTGGGATACAACTACTCATTATTAAAAAGCTGACGAGATAGCTTTCTGCACAAAAGCCTAAAAGCAGAAGAAAATATATATATGTAAAGCAGATTTAAAATCCCATTTTTGTATTTATTTGAGAAGCAGGAACCCCAAATGCTTGGATTTTTTTATCTTGTTGATGTGTTCTTGAACATGAAAAGTTTGTTTGCGGTCCTTACCTCCGTAGTAAAGTCCGGTAGCCGTGCACATTCTCCACTGGCCCTGGTACATGCCCGGAGACACTGGACTCTGCATTTGCACACTAACATCAACCATCTCCTGCGGGTCTAGAGACCGCACCATCACCATGTTTACATGACCAAACTGATCTCCTCCGACATACTTCAGACAAACCCCAGGAGGCCACGACTCTGCACCTGGAAGAGACACAAACAAACGTGGGATTGTAATTATTTCTTAAAGTGTGTGTGTGTGTGTGTGTGTGGGGGGGGTCTTTTATCAGCTCTAGTCCTCTACTTCAGCAGACCTACCTGTGTTCTGTACCCTCCAGGTCTTTGTGAAAGGTGTGTCCGGTGGTACTGATTCACCTTCCCCAATCGTCACATCCTTCACTAGGGACATGCATGGTGCACTGATGTTGGGACTCTCAAAGTCATAGTAGGCTCCGATTGCTGCTTGTAAATTCCTGAGACAGCAGAAGACAGAAATCCAAGTGATCAGTACAGATTCAATTTAGTGTCGTTACATTTTTATATGGTAACCCCTTGATTATAAATGAGTTTGCACAGAAAGTCCCATCCCATTTTCTATCTGTCTTCTACTAACTAGGATGGAGTTTGATCAACTTTTTTTTTTTTAATCAAGATTAAATATAAATTGTTTTCTCTAGCATTACATAACATATGTAGGGTTGTCATGAAATGTGTTATTTCCTCAGCAAGACAGAGGCTGTAGTTATTAAAAGTTTAAAAAATATTGAAAACACATTTAACTCAAATTGTAGAAACCTCAGGATTAACTTTGACAATATCAACAAGAATCATGGTGTTGTTCATGTGTACTAAGTGAGAAATCCCCTACAATGACATAATTTCCCAGTATTTCAGTGGCAAACGTCTGAGATAACTGTAAATCTAGAGAGATACTGCCAATGGGTTTTCCCTGTGACATGCTGTTCATCCATAAACCAGCAGCTTTATTTTTAGAAAGCCAGTTGCAGTGCAGCTATTACACCACGTCACGTGACATTACTACAGGCTGCACTGCCCACAAACGCACACGTCTCTTTAATCTTCCAAAGTCCTGCACTGGCTTAATACTACATATCCGCAGGAAACATATCAGAAGGAAAATGTCCCCGCCCCTTATACCGCTGTTTTCGTCTTGATTCCTTTCTGTGATGCCAGGTCCGCTTGTTATAAGCGACTTTGGGCTTGTTTTTTCTGTAAAGTCGCTTGCTAATATCGTCAGTTGCGGGTTGCAGGTTTTTGGGCTCGTTTTCTAAAGTGCAGATGCTTGTTTGGGCTTGCTTTGCTCCCTGTATGAACCCCTACTGATTCTCTCCAACACACATACACACGCACAACTACATCTGACAGAGCGACAATGCCTGGGAATAAGGGAAATATGGAAAAAAATATAATAAACAGTGGGAGAAAGAGATCTGACCTTAATACAGCATGCTGATGATGCTGGCACCCAAAAGCACAAAAAACTTTTTTCAAATCAAAATAAGACAAGATATATATATATATTGTCTCATTTTGATTTGAAAAATACTATATTGCTCTATACTGCTATCAAGTGGCTTCTCTTTTACACTATGTGGTAGGTTAGGTAACCTGTTCTGGCTTCATTTTATTTATTTGAGGAGCCAGGTCTCTTGTTTTGGGCTTGTTTCCATAGAGCTAGTTGCTTGTTTCTCTCGCGAGATCTGGCAACACTGATTCCTTTTATTTCACAGTCTGTGCCTGATTCGCTGAAGTCGCGTTTAAGAAAAAGAGTCAGTAGGCTTTGTAAAAAATAAAAAATAAATAAAAAATAAAAAAAGTACATTTTGTCCATTCACAGAAAGGCAAACACTCACTACGCTTACACAACTCCTGCGTGAGCTTTGAGCTCTGCAAACTTTACGTGGGGAGGTTACGTCATGAACAGTTGCTGTGGCTGTGGTCAAGGAGAGACCGACATAACGTCACTGTTGGCGATAATGGAGACGTGAGGGTTGTTTTTTAATGTCCTAACATAAAAACTAAAACGAGAAGCACTTATAAAACTACAAGACAGTCGTTATAAACTGTCAGTTCTGTGGTTATCTACACGGTAGTAACTCGTTTACTGTGAAAGTCCTGAACGCACAGCCCAAAGAAACCTCGACAAAGCCTCCCGAGGCAACACTTAAATGAACATATATTTACACAACATTCCTCCTGAGATACAAAACTTGAGGTTTAACTACTGTTTATTAATATTTCGGAGCATGTATTCAGGTGAAACAGTCGCTAAGCTGCCTTCATGCGCCCCTGACAAGACGATCAAAAAAGTCGCAGGCTATTTACGGTGACTCAGCTAACGCTAGTTACGTTACTACAGCGTCGTTACCACGCTAACGTAAACGCTCTCACTCTGAATCACAATAAAGGAGAAACCCATGCTTTTCTAACCGTATAATCGTGTAAAGAGGGTACCGACAGGTGGGGGAAAAAAAGGGCTAGTGTACAGTTTCGCTATCTAAAGCACCGAGAGGAGGCCAAGACGAGTCACCGAGCTCACCAGTTGGTCATGTCCAGAAAGAAGGCGCATCCAGCGGGGTTCAGCTGAAACCCAAGAAGCCTTTGAAATTCCGATATTAAGATGTCTTTGTCTGTTGTACCCATGCAGCTGAATTTCTGCATGAGCTCCTGGTCCAGGTCCAGGTCCATGCCCTCCATCGCGGAATCGCCTGGACAAAAACACAGGGGGGGCTACACTCCTAATTTAGTCCGAGGCCTCGACTTGTCATAACAAACTCAACAACAGGGCCGAGTGCGCATGTCACATGATTGTACTCTGCGCCTCAGCCAATGAGCGTCGGCTTGGTCTGTTCGAGAAACAAAATAAAGCACTTTTTTTTGGAAATATATATATATATATTTTTTTTTTTACAGTCATTTATTATGGAAATATAATATGTTAGTAACTAAAAGTATCATCACCTATTTATTTTCTTACATAGATATAATATAAAATTATAAAAATCTATATCAAATCGATCAATAATCGTTTTAACTTTCACAGGCATGCCCTTTTGACCTTGACATTAGATTATAAATACAATTTCACTCCTCATAAATACTGTATCTGGAATAATAAGGATATGTTATACAATAATAAATCAATGTTTTATCGCTCATGTCATGGTACGACAATGTTATTATGTTGGTTGTGCCAATTGATAAACAAAAGTGTTGTGTTACTGTCATATTCAGAACTTCTTTGGCATTTTAAGATACCAATCACACCTAAAGAATATGCTATTACTATGGATGCAATTCACATTGGTTCGTTTAAGTGTAAAAAAAAAGTTATCTTGTATCTTATAATCGGAAATTATAATATAGATTATAATATATTTAAATTATAAGGCTTGAGCTCTTTAGGAACTATTTTGGGTGGGCTTTATTTTATATGGAAATAGAACAGAATATAATTGCTTTATTGATCCCAAACTGGGAAATTGTGGCGTTACAGCAACAGGTTATCCAAACACACAATATGAGTAAAAAAACACAATGTTAGCCAATCTAAAAATAATATAATATTAAATACAAAGTAAATAAGTACTCAAAATAAAAATAAAAATGTGAATATATACAACCACGATTTAAGTTAGCATTACTAATCTTAAATAGGAAGATTAAATATGGAAGATGAAATGTAAATGTGCAAGAACAGAGTCATAAATGGTAGTAAATTAAATATGGAAGATTAAATGTAAATGTGCAAAAACAGAGTCATAAATGGTAGTAAATTAAATATGGAAGATTAAATGTAAATGTGCAAAAACAGAGTCATAAATGGTAGTAACCTCTCTGGTGTAGATCAAATTTTGGGGAATTTATTTTCATTGGTCACACATTTATTTAATTAGGCCTAAATAAGTAACACATTCAACACGTTTTTTTAACCAGAGCAGTGTTGTATTTTAATGTAAATTTAAAAAAAAAAAGATTGGTGATATTTTCCGCACTTCCGCCCGCAAGCTGGCTATCCCGCGAAACTCCAGAAGAGGGCGTCTTTGTGTCGTCGAAGCTGATCAGTTTAGCCCCTGTGTGTTCAAATTTAAATGTGTGTCTCTTCGTATGTATGTATGCATGTGTGTGTGTCGGTGTGTGTGTGTGTGAGAGAGTGAAAGAGGGTCAGCGGCTGTTCGGTGGTTAGTGAGATAGCAGTTAGCCTGTGCTTCAGCCAGCGGCGTCTAAAAGATGCACACAGCTAGCGCTATGGACGATATAGGGGCGCCTGGAAGCTAGTATATAATTATTTAAGTGGGGGGAAAACGCACTAGCAGAGATGGCCGGGATTATTAAGAAACAAATATTGAAACATTTGTCAAGGTAAGTTGTCTTTTCTGGCGATGTGTGTTAGCAGATTAGCTCAGCTGAATGATGGTTTTAAACGTTAAAGGAGCAAACAGTAGTTCTGTTGTGTTTGAGCTACATTGATTTTGGTTACCATCCTGTAGCCTGACGCTAACATGTTTGAACAGTCTCAGGGACAGGGGCAGTGAACGCAGCACAACCCCCTAACCCCCCCTCCTCAATAATAACATTAACCTTTATTACTTTTTTTTTCCATGTGAATGCATATGTGTGGTTAAAACTGGTGACTGTTACAGACGGACGTAGCTTTTTAAAAAGATGAGCCATTGGATTCTGTGGGCCGTAAACGTTGTTGAAAAAGCCCAAAATATCGCATCTTTAAGATTATCTGAAGAGTTGTCAGTTTACTCAAATCTATCTATCTTCTATGTTTGCTACAAAATATTATCCACTAACAAGACAAAATCAACTTTTCTTAAGTATACAGTTTATTTAGGGTTGACAGCCCACTCCAGTGAAGTCTGAGCTTGTTCAGGTTTATTAACCTACTTTTTTTTTAAGGCAAAGCATAAAAATCAGCTTCTCTTTGTTTCACATCCTTTTATTTAAGCATCATTTCTTCTACCTTGCTAATTGTCTCCACATGAACAAATATTGGATTCAAGTCACCTTCAGCATCCTCTCCAGAGCTGGCTGCAGCATTTCCCCCTCCAGTCGATCTGATTCCTCAGTATGTGATGCTGCTGCTCAGTCATGCCATATATCTGCTGTTTTTATTCTCTATTTTTTTATGTTTTAGTTTCAGAATGATCAGCATTTTCTGCAGCTGTCAGTTTGACACTGCCGAGAGCTGATGGGTAGAAGTGAAATGTTGATACTGTTCAAAAAGGCCTTTTGTGTTCTCATCGCTGCTGCTGTCTCTATCGCTGCACAATTTTCTGATAATGCTTTTTGCTCCACGTAGGAGAAAAGTGGACACATACTTGGTGAACAGACATGCAAGGATAGGCACGCAATACTTGTTAATGTTGTTGGATCATGCGTGTTCTTTTGGATGGAAATGGGCCTAGCAGTCCAGTCATCTCTTTAGTTATCTTGTTGTATACTGACAGAAATAAATCACTTCAAACTTTTACAGTTATTTTCATCGTTCTGTTTATGTTGTCAAGTCTTTCGCGTCACCATCTGATTTGGTGTGGAATAGACTATATAACAAACAAGACCAACACTTTTCCTGCCAGCAATGATACCCTGTTAAAAGGTAAATTCTTATAAGTGAACAGCTTGGTTCAAATAACTGAATTAAACTAAAATCTACACACAGTGCACTGCTACAACCTCTGTTGGTTCAAACCACAGACTGTATAAAGATTATTGTTTACAGTCTATGGTTCAAACCGACCACTGATTCATTTTGCATTGATTTTTATCGTTTAATTCTGAATCCAAACATTTATGGTTTCAGGAAAGCTTGCACAATGACTTCTTTCTTGATCCTGATAAGCTGTGAAAAGAGAATAAAGTGGAATGGCTATTCACTCTTAAGTGTAATTATTCTCAGCAATTATGCAGCAATGCCGCTTTTCTAAATGTTTGCGCCACAGTTGTTTGATTCGATGTTTTAATAATGAATGACAATAATTGGAAAGAAGAAAAACGCAGCTGTATTCAAACTCTAAATCTTGACAACATTGTATAGATGAATTAGAGCTGTTGAATATTTCCACATGTGAACTAGCTCTACACGCAATACTTTGCTTATACGAGGCCTTTTAACGGGTGTCATGGGTGCTGATATGAAATTTTAGCGCAAAGTAGTTTCCCCAAATGTTGGCACAATAGAAAAAAGTTATTTTTATATATAGTTATTTTTTGCTCAGTGTCCGAAGGAAGCTTTTAAGCTCTGACTGGATTTTCAGGCTAATCAGTTTCAGCATGTTAGTAGGAACAGCTATGTCATATGTTTTGAAGAAATGGGCCACGTTTACATGTACTAGTGTATTTAACATGATGTGAGACACATTCTGTAGCTCTCCAACATTCGTTTTTAGTCTGCTGCCTTTTCAACACTCCTCTTGGTTGTCTCTCTTGAAATGTTATGGGGATTTGCCTAAACAGCATTTAGTCATGTGATGTGTGTGAAATTAAAATACTTAACACATGGATTTGCTCTTATGGCTGCTATATTTACCCTATGTGGGATTGTAGCCTCGTTCTGGTTCCAGCAGCAGCGTCACTGAGGTGAGTTAAGATCATAAGAGATGTGCAAGTCCAGAAAGGAAGCTGCTTCTGCCCCTGTTTCCTTTGATGACTCATTCAGCTGCACTACTTCTCGTCCAGGATGCATAATTGAATTTATTTCCTTGTTTCTGTTTCCAGATCATCAGTGACATACTTTACTGATGATGTCAGGTGTTTCCCTTGATAATGTTTAATGAGCCTCGGACTGATTTAAGATGTGAGTCTTCACCATGAAAAGCTTTGTGTTCACTTTATGTTGTTATCCAGGTTCACGAAGAACCTGTCCCCGGACAAGATCAATCTAAGTACACTGAAGGGGGAGGGGCAGCTCTCCAACCTCGAGCTTGATGAAGAAGTTCTGCAAAACATGCTCGACCTGCCCACCTGGCTGGCTGTCACTCGGGTCTACTGCAACAGAGCCGCCATCAGGGTATGTAACTGACTAGTCAAACCCGATAGTGCACAGTAGCTGTTCTGACAGTTTGCCCTTTTCTGAATCTACAATAAAAAAAATAAAAAAAGTACAGCCGGTAAACAATCACTTTAGTAATTTTCAAAACAACAAACACAGGTTATGTTGCTGGATACGTTGTTTTCCAAAGCATGGGGTCATAGATGAAATGAGAAGTGGCAGTAACAGAGAGATAAGCAGTGCTAGAGGCACCACTGAGGACGTTTTGATCCTTCAGACCGGCACTGGTTGTTGATAATAGAGAAGCGAGCAGTGATTCAGAGGGACACAAAAGGCCAGAGGCCAGAGTGATCCTGAGATAAACTGGCTGCTGTGCACTGAGCTGTCAGGGTGGCTGGTTTGTGTTCCCCGGATCATCTCTAAGTACTACATGTTTTGGAAAATTTTATTCGATTTCTATTGATGTAACTGAAGTGTGTTTATCACTTTATATAAATATTTTGAAAGGTTGTTTAAACAGGGAACATTGTCAAATAATGTAGGACAGCGTTGCTTATAATAATACATTTTTATTCATGACGTTTATTTAAAAAACATTCCTAGTAGAGCTTGATTCTAGGTGTTTTATGTGTTGTTATACCCATCTCCATGATCTTCAGCCTGACTGAGAGTGTCATAAATGTGGCATTCTCTTTTTGAACTGTATCATGTTGGTGAGGATTGTGGTGTTGCCACAAGAAACAAGCAGTGCTAACTCTAATAGCAACCGTTCAAAAAAAATATTCTCCTTTGCAGCTGCTTTCTTTGTGTTATTCACATTTTCTTGTTTCATTTTTTTAACATTTCTTTAAAAGAGCTGTCACTGAGGCCAAAGTTTCTTTATATTTTTAAATATCAATGCAACATACTCTTTGCTGTTAGGTTCCCTGAGATGGTAGCAGAACATTAGTGGAATTCTGTTACAGTATAAGTATAGGTAACTTTATGCATAGAGAGTTTTTATCGAACACGGCCACAAGTAGTTTCGATGGCAGTCTCAAACTGACACAGGCTGTTTTGAATTAGGACATACTTGTATATCATTTTTCACTTGTAGGAGCTTGATGTTTACTGTGCCCGTTTGCTCAGTGAGTGATAAACGGTGCAGTATGCTGCAGTGACAAGTGTTTGTGACTGACCTCGTGGACCTCCCTCTTGTCCTTTCTTTTTAGATACAATGGACAAAGTTGAAAACCAGCCCCATCTGCCTGGTATGAAGTGGCTTCTTTCTGGTGTCTTTCGAAAATGTTAACATTAAAATTGGGCAAAAAATAAAAGGAGAAGTAACCTGAGTGTTGATGCTTCCTCTTTTTGTGCAGTTCTTAGATAAGGTAGAGGTAGAAATGAGGACATGCGAGGAGCCCCGCCCACCGAATGGCCCCTCTCCTATAGCAATCACAGAAGGCCAGAGGTAAGCCTGCAGAAATATTATGTTATGCCAACATATCTCGTGTTGAATAATCAGCTACATCCCATGTTGTGTGTGTATATGGTGACCATTTCCTTTTGCTTCTGTTTGCGTCGTGTGTTTACAGCGAGTACGGCTTTGCAGAGAAGGTGGTGGAGGGCATGTCTGTTCGGATCAACTCCATCACCATCAAGGTGCAGTCTCGTGCCTTCCATGCCTCTTTTGAGCTCTGGCAGCTACAAGGCAACAGCCTCAACCCCAAGTGGCAGCGCAGCGACCTCCGCTACACCCGCGTCACAGACCCCAAGAGAGGAGAGGTACAGAGCTGCACACTTTTATCCCCTCTCTTTACGCACGCTCGAGCTGGACGTTTTACGTAAAAGCCAAAATGAAAACAGTATTTTACACACACACACACAGCTATGGCAGACAGTTAATAAATCAAATCATCCATCTGTTTAGTTTTTTCTTAGCTGCAGAGACTATATTGGGATGGACAGAATTTCAGAATGAGCTCTTGTAATCTGCTTTTAAGGAATTCTATTATGTTCTTCCTCTGTTAGGCCTGAAACCATATATTTCTGTGCTTAAAAAAAAAAAAAAAAAAATCTCTTTCTGCAGTGGTTCCAATAAATACATATACATTTCAGAATATGGTGTTTCTTTGTGTTGCTCTTACAATGATTATTTAATTTGTTTATTGTTTAGGTGTTGACATTTAAAGAAATCAACTGGCAGAGTCTTCGGATTGAGGCCGACGCCATTGAGAGTGACGACCAGGACTTGGGTAGCACCCCTTTACGGCTCATCACCAACCAGGGCCGCATTCGTATCGCCCTGAAACGCAGAGTAAGGCTTTTGCTTGTTACCACTCTTTGACCATTCTATCATGAAACAGGTTATGAATCCCAAATGTGTGTCGGATCTAAATTGCAAACGAGTCGCCACGGGACTAAGGTCAATGCTTTATTGTTCTCTTCCAGCTAAAGGACTGCAACGTGCTGGCCTCCAAGCTGCTTTTTATTCTGGACGACCTTTTGTGGGTGCTGACAGACTCTCAGCTCAAAGCCATCATCCATTACTCCAAGTCTCTCAGTGAGGCCATGGAGAAGTCTGCCCAGCAAAGGAAGAGCAGGACTGCTGAATCCCTACAGGTCCTGACTTACTCCTGCTCTAAATATTGGGAGGAAAATCACTGCAAAGTAGAATAATCAAATGTGTTTACAGACCTTATAAGTACCCGATATGTTTAGACTAAATGAAAAAATGTGTTACTTTAGATGAAGCTTGCTAAATATATTCATATAAACAATATATATATTTATTCCTCCCTAAATTTGACCAATGCATTTGTTTTTAAAAACATGTTTCCTCTGTTGTGTTTACAGACTGCTCCTCCATCACCTGGCCTCCACAACATTTGGGCCGACCCCCCGCCTGCTCCAACCGGCCCCCCCAACACTACAAGTCAATACTTTGATCTTTACGACGTCAAAGAGTCTTCCTACCACACCTTCATATCTCGCTTAGACCTACACATATGCAATGACAGTTCTTCACTGGATGAAGGTCAGTTGTAAATAGGTCACCATGTTGTCAACAGTATGAAGTAACTCAAGTCGACCTACGCTTTATTACTTCCCTATGAATGCAAGACTTGGTGAATAAGGGAATCCTGTACACAGAGTGAAGTGCAGAGCATTTGAAAGGTAATTCAATACAAGCGGGTTTAAAACTAATCTCGTGGTATTTCTTAGACGCGTCTCCCCCACCGGGCTTGCAAGGTGCCATGCAGCTGACGTTCAAGAAGCTGGGTTTTGACTACTATCCCATCCACAGACCTGGTGAGTGTAAAGACTGACTTTTTTTTTTTTTTTTGTCTGACCGCAGCTTACCCAGAGGCTCCATCTTCCTCCCAATTTAACCACAGCTTTCATTCAGGCCTAGCTGTTAGGAGGATTACTATTCAAGCAGACTAATGGTCTGGGGAGAGTGTGCCCTGCGTCATTATTCTTGTGGAATTCCAGAAGTGGAGAATGTAGAGCAGCAGAGCCTCTGGAGCTCATTGTGGTCAATTAAACAAAGATAGAAAAAAAAAATACAGTTGAATAAAACGAAATGGTTTCATTCAAAAGGATAGTTTGTAACATTAATCTGATCAGAGGAAAGATTAATATATCTACACAATACAACTTTATACTCAATTTTTATAGATATGTAACCAGCCATAGTGAGTGCTTATACGCATGAATACCATGTTTGAAATGTGGCCAGATTTGTTGACACAAGGAAGGAATTTGTCTGTAGTACTTGCATACCGGAACACAATCACAGCATGCTAGAGATTTCATGCTGTAAATGTGAGCAGGTTTATGCATGCAGCTTTTAAATTAGACCGAAGCTTAACAACCAGCCATCTGCATGAAGCCTACGTGGTACCATGGCCTGTGTGTGCAAGGTTGTGGAGTTTCCATCAGGTTTCCTTCACAGGAAATCAGTTTAAAGCCTAGATTGGATTCTAAATCATATCTGCCCCTTTTGCCACTTTTCTGACACAGCTGATGGATGTCGACACTGGGAACGCCACTGTGGAGCCATGGAGAGTCAGCTTCAGTGGGCTGCCAAGCTGCTGGAGGAGTACCAGAAGAGAGCAGAGGTTTCTGGGTTCCCTGGGCCGCATAGTGAGGTGCCCCAGCCAAACAATAACTCCTCTGCAAGTACGGGTGCAGGTAGGGGGCACTACCTATAACTTATATATGGCTTAATGTCTTGGGTGATAGCTGAGCACAGATAAAATGATAACCACGCACTAAAATGTAATGATAAAACCAGGGCTCAACACAAACATGATCAAACACTGTGCAATGTTACTCTTTACGACTCAAAGTGGACACCTGACCATCATGAGAATGAGCTTGTCATGCATCTTCTTCTAGGAATATGGTTATTTATATAGTTTGACCCCTTCCTTTTGTGTTATCCCCTCCCCCTCCATGACATTCTGAAGTGAGTCTGTGTGAATCTGAGCCCATTCAGACAAAAGAGCATTTGTGAGGTCAGGCTCTAATGTTGTACAATACGGCCTGGTTTGCAATTAGCCTTCACATTCCTTTACGAGGTCCTCAATGGGATTGGGGTCAGGCTGCTGTGTGGGTTGGTGAACTTTCTGCACACAAACTCAACGGACCATTTCTCAATGGAGCTCTCGCTTTGTGTAGAGGGTGCACAGTCAAGCCGGAAAATCAAAGGCCTTACAAAAACTGTTGTAATAAACTTAAAGGGATTGTGTTGTATCCTGTAGCTTAAATAAGTCCCATTACTTGAACTGATGGGTCTAACCCAAACCACAAAAGATAGCTCCAGATTGTTATTGTTGTTTCTCTCCTCTGCTGAAAATTTTAGTAAGCACTGTACATTCTGGGCTGTGGAGTTCTGGCACCACCCAAACTCTGTTTCTCCCATCAGACTGCCAAATGATAAAGAAAGATTTATCACTCCAAGGGACACCTTTAAGCTTCTTCAGAGGGAAGTAGTAGTATGCTTAATACTACCCAAGCCTCATGCTCTGCATTGTGTAGTGTGACGCTAACCATGCACATGGGCTGATGTTGCTTCCAGAGTCAATTTTAAACTTCAGAGCGAGTGATGCTGCAGATGAGAGCTGCTTTTACATGCTGCAATCTTGAGTATTCCTTCTCCCTGATCTGAGAGTCTTCATGCTTTACTACGTTGTGGCTGAGCTGCTGTTATTTCAAGGTGCTGCCACTTCACATTACGTTTGCCTCGGGATCGATAAAGTAGGACAGAAACACAAATCACAGGCGGACTTGTGACTGAGGTGGCACCCTGTGATCGTGTAACGCATTCTACATGTTGGTAGGGATATCAAATGACTTTCATCAATATGGGTGCTCCAACCCTATCATAAATCAGAGGACTCTGTAACAACAACACAGAAGATAGATAGATAGATAGAGACTTTATTGATCCCGAGGGAAATTCAAAAGACAAATCCTAATCTGTAAATGTTTTTCTGAACATTAATATTGTGATCTCATTAGAAACAAACTCCTCTTCGTTTGTAACAGATTGTTTCCTCTTCCATGTACTCTCTGCAGATCTACAATCTAGTCTCAAATCGAGCCCCGCAAACACAGAGGGGGGATCCAGAAGGAGCTCTGTCGCAGCCCCTGCTGGACCTCCCCTGAAGAGGCTGCGATCCTGCTGTGTGGTGGTCAGGATGGACGACGTGAACATTCACCAGGCAAGTTTGACTCATGAACTGATTTGATTTACCTGCTTTAATATCAGAGGCTTTACTTCAATGAAAGGGTGGAGGGAATGAAAGAAGTCAGGCAGATCCTCTGATAGCGCTGGAAGTTACTCTGCTAAATTCATCTTTGGCTGTGATGAAGCATCATGTGTTTTTGGACTGATTAATAAATCAAAGAAGGTGTTTATTTGGAAAAGTGTTCGTATTGAATTAAAATGAATGAAACCTGTCAACATATCATAACATAACTGTTGATAGTAGATCATTGAACAGGGACAGTTTCAACAACCAAGCCCGTTTAATTACTGACCAGTAGCATCATCAGGATGGCGCCTCTGTGAAATAACTTTTCCTAAAGGACTCTTAATGTCTGTGTGGAAAAAAAAGTGTGCATCAGCTCCCCTCCAAACAGTAGCTTCACAATCAGCAAGCATGCCATGGGTATCATGTGCTGCAGTGTGCAAAGTACTTGTAGTTAGCTGAAGGTTTGCCAAATAAGAAGCCCTGCAGACATCTGGCTGACAGGTCTCCCAGGGGAAACAAGAGCCTCTTTCAAACAACCATCTGACTGTCTGATATGTTTGATTAGATTGCTGATTTCTTAAATTGATGTGATTGCTGTGTTAATATTTAGCATTAAACTGCCCTTCTGGGGACCTGCAACAAGGAAATTATTAACTGAAAACCACAGCCTATTAATAATTCCTGACATTTTAAGCAAATTGATTCCTTGTAGGTGAAACACATCATTACAAAAAGTATGCAATCCTCTATATGCCACTTTATTTGACTGCTCTTTAGCCTTTTTTATCTGAGGCTGAGGAACCGCCCACATGTGTGTAATTACCCTCTCAGGCTGCTTCTGCAATTTCCCTTTGGACTTTTCTCACTTTGTTTCATAAGAAAACGTAAAAGTTCCAAGGTTATTTTAGCCTCAAGTAACTTTTAGTTCCCCATATGAAGAATCACCCAGGGGAAATTCTTAACATGAATGGGTCTCCACCTTCAATTCATGAACGGAAGCCACGTATTTTCAGACTCATGTGTTAAGTACTGATACTGATATGGTAAGATACTGTTATGCACATTGTCCTTTCATGAAATAAAATCTTGTGTTTCTTGTTAATCATGTCTAGAATAAAGCACAAATAAGCTTAATCCATTATTTAGAGATATTTCTGCCACAGCTCTAACATCTGCACCTCAAATTTCAGGTGTCGACAAGAGGCCGTCAGAACAAGAAGACCCAGTCTTTGTTGTCCTGTAACCGTAAATCCCTACGTTTGCCCGACAATGTGCCAGCAGTTCATCTGCAGTTAACAGAATACTACTTTCCTGACAACCCCAGTGTATCAGGTATCATGCATCAACATAATCAACTGTTTTTTGTTTTCAACTTATCACTGTTTTAAGTTTAGTTGTGTGTTTGTCTGCTTTACTCACAAATAAGACATGTTTTTCATAACAGCACAATCTTCCTTTCTAATAATACAGTAATACAAACCCCTCTGTGTATTGGCCAGATTTCACAGTTATTGGCATTTATTGAAAAAGAGATGGACTTTATTTTGATTGCTTGTTAATAATCAGATTGGTGGTATATTTATTCCATAGAAAGATTTCATGAAAAGTGAAAATCATGTATCTCTTACCTTGTCACCTTCTCCCAGTACCTACAACAAACCTGTATGCCCAGCTGAATGGCCTCCAGCTGTGTGTAGATCCTGCCAGTGTGCTGTGGATCAATCTGTTTTCCAGAGGTCTGCTGCACACGCTGGACCAGGTCAAAGCTTTCTACCATCTGCAAGATAGCAGCAAGGCTGAGGAGCATGTAGACATCTGTATGGATGCAACTCAGCTCAAGGTGAACAAACAATTCATGTGTTTTTCTTTCATGTTGGAATTATTTGTAATGCCCTTTTTTTTCTCATACTCAGTTGTATTTTAGACAAAAGAATGTATATTGCTTTGATGTGACCACTTTTGTTTCTTTCTATAGCTCGTAATCCCCTTGGATTCTTCCATATTGGACCATCCAGAGCGTCCGCAGTCCCTCTCTGTCACCGTGCCCCAGATGGTTCTCAGCAACACTCCTCACTGCCCTAATGGCTCCAGAGCTGATCTCAACAGCACCTTTAACAAGTTTGCCAGCTGCCCTTTCTTCCATACGGCACCCCCCTGCCCTTACCCAAGAGACCGGAGTGCCTTTCACCCCGTCCCGTCCATCTTCCTGCAGCTCTCTCAAGAGACGGAGCCCCTACCTCTGGACATAAAGAGGCTACGATCCCAGGATATCTGGTCTCTCAGTCTGTCCCGTGTGACCTTCGGTTTTGATGGGGCTCGCCGATTCCCCAAAGGCAAAACCCAACCTTTTGTCGAACCCTTTGCCATGTCAGTTTGGATTTGTCAGCCCTCTGCCTTTGGAAATAATTCACCGTCTTCCTCCTCCAGTCCCAGCAGAGACCATCATGCTTCCCCAGAGCAGGAAGACACTTCCCTTGCCTCATTCCACTTTTTGGCCCACACCATCACTCCAGTGAAGATGTGGCTCAACCATTACCAGTATGTGGCCCTGCTGAGGATGAGGGACACCATGGCTCGGCTCGGGGCAGAGCTGGGCAGGGACCTACGAGATGTTAAGCAGGCTCACGGACAGAAGACAAAACCTTCCACAGTTTGTCTTGCCCTCCTGGTGGACTCTGCTGAATTGGGTCTCCTGTTGCCAGCAGTGTGCTCAGAGCCTGAAGGAGAGGTAGCCCACACCCCAGAGACAGACAGCCCGAGCATTACAGACTCTGACATGTCTCCCACTCATCGCTCTGAAGGTGTCCCAGAGGAAAATGGGTTGGAAAGCGCAGTCTCCATTAATACTGCCAATGAGAATAATTACCAGGACGAACAAGGTGGGATGGTGGAGGAGGCATGTGAGGCAGTGGAGGACAGTTTGGCAGCACAGGAGGACACCCTTGTTCTCTCACCAGCGCTCTCACCCGGACACTCCCCTGGCCTCTCCCGGGAAGCGTCCACCTTCAGCCTGGAGGGAGAGCTGTCCAGTGCCATTAACGTCACCAAGGATGTGACCAAAGATGCCATAAGTGCCTCGCTGGACCTGACCAAAGGGGCGTTTTCAATTACAAAAGATGCCTTTAGCATGCTGAGTCGTGGCTCAGGGATGAGCAAGTTATTCAGTCCGCAGGCAAAGTAAGTGCTAGTGCTCTCCTACTGGGCTGTCGGCAACATAATAATCTTTGTGTGTCTGGAACCCATGCTGTGCACCGCATGCTTTTACTGGCTGTTTCTTACCAACTGTCTTGTGTGTTTAAAGGGAACAGATCCAGCGTTCGGAAGGGTCCTCCCCTTCTCTGACTGCCAGCCCGCACCACAAGTCCATGAAGCAGTCGCCGTCCCAGCATTCTTTTGATAGTGCTATCATGGATGGCAGTCTACCGGACGAGAATCTCTCAGTGCATAGTGATTTCAGCGAGAACTTTGTGGTTCTTATAGACTCAGGTGCTCAAAAAAATACAAAGCCGCTAAGGAAATTGCTCCCTTACCCAAGGTGACACCTACTTTTAAGTTTGTCTTTTGTTTCCAGAGTCCATGGGTCCCAACAACACCTCTATGGGAAGTCTTGGCAGCCCGATTACAGGGACAGAGAGACGTTCATCCGCTGAACTTAGCAGCTCTTTTTCCCAAAGTACCGAGGATGTGTCTCAGGATATGGTGAGTGACTATGCTCCTGTGATAGGATGTAAATGATTTCTTCAACTCAAAACTAACTCAAGCCGTTATTTCAAATTGGAATGCCAGTGGTTTAAATGGGACATTGCTGTGATTTGTTGCAGTCCTCAGTGTTGGTGCTGATCTTGAGTGGAACCGCCTGTACCATGGAAGTAAAGGGAGAAGACCAAGTGGTGGCTGTGGAAACAAATAATCTGACCCCTGTGCAGATGGGAAACATCAGGGTAGCAGACCTGCATGCTGGACTTATACAAGGTATGCTTTTGTTTGATCTATATTTTATTTCGTATTGGCAAACTCAAACAAAATGATTGCCACTGAAAGGCATTTTCGAAGAACTTATGCTTACATAGGATTTTTTTTATAGGAACACAGAAATCAGAAATCAGAATAGCTGATACTTCTAATCACATTGTCTCAACCTAAAATAACCCTGATCGAGGTTCCAGTATGGAAAGCACGATGGAACCTGTCACAGCAGGCTGACAAATGAACCTCATTTGTCCCTGCAGCTTCAAGTGGATCCTTCCAGATGCACAACGGCCAGGGCTTCAGAGGCGCTCCTGCAGTGTGCATGCGATCAGAAATGGGTCCTTCTGCCGCCCGCCACTCGGCTCTGGCCGAGTCTTTGGGCTTCCTGGATATCCGAATGCAGGACTTCCAGGCAGAGCTGTTGGCCTCCACCGTGTCAAACATCGGCCCTTTCCTCGAAGATGAATTCAGTGTTGATAGTCAGCCAATGCAGTTACACTTGAGCAATGTCACCGTCACTATTAAGGTGGGTTGTTGATACTGCCTGGAATCAGAGTCATATTGTTGTGAAATAGTAAAACATTGTATTTGACCTCACTGCAATTACATGATTATATCTGATATATCATGTGATCGGATGTAAGCATATTTTTCTAACACAGAAAAATAATTTAGCAATCTTCTCCGCTACATTCTGTGGAAATACTAACCCTCTTCAGACTGCTTTTTTCACCCAAGTGCTGTAACTAAGCTCAGCTGTCAGCACGTCTTTGTACATGTAACCCCCATCACGCCTCTGCAACATTCAGTTTGAAGGCAACGCATCACAGGGGCGTTAATATCGCGGCTTGAAATGGTAGTCTGCATAGACCTACTGAGAGGTTAATCCTGGTGTAATAAACTGAGTTGACCTGCTTTATTGAGTGAAAGGACATAAACAGTAATGGTGTCGATTAGTGTAAATCCATGTGCTTCACTGTAAGGATCTCTTTTTTGTTTCTTTTAGGATGATAGTCCTAAAATCTACCCAACAGCCCCTCAGCCAGTCCCGGCCTCATTCGTGGTAGATAAGCTGCTCCTGGAGCGCGGTGAAGACGGCATGATGAGGCTCAAAGGTGAGAAAAATAATTGCCTAATTATTTTACATGAGGCTTGTGCACCATTTTTAAACGTTACGCCAGTCAGTTGTGCAGATAGACTTACTGTAGGTACGAGCAGGATCATGATGTGTAAAAACCAGCTTACAACATCTGCTGTAACATGAAAGCAGAACAGAAAGTGATCTCTACCATTACCATCTGAACCCCCAGCAGGTGTGCCGGTATCTGGAGCAGACGACCTTGGTTTCTACAGTTTCTACTCGGGTCAACAGCAGAAAGAGGTAGGGGAGACCAAGCTGTACTGTACTGCACAGCTTCATCTCTGTGTGTTGGTAAACTTCCTGTACAGTAGTTATTACGTCCAAAAACAACAATCTTTCTTTTTCGATCAGTAGGTGAGACAAATGGCCTAAAAGTTGATCATCAGCGATTGATCATTTAAAGTAACTTAGGAATATGACATTAAAAAAGAAAGCAGTGAAAGAAGTCCTCTTAAAACAATATAAATGTTGGAACAAATTACTGTGGACTGCTGATTCCATAGATTTATCAAAAACATGGTTATAATTAGACGTGTATTGTGCTTTTAAACGACAAGTAGAGACGTCAAAGAAGCTTAACAAAGAATGACAACAAAACAAAACAGGGAAAACAATACAACAAAGAAATAATGTAAGAGAAGGAGGAGGAGGAGAACAGGCTTTGTTAGTGGTTGAAGTAGGCGGTGTTGAAGAGGTGACTTTTTAGGGATTTCTTCTTTTTTTTTTAAGATTTATTTTTGGACTTTTCGTGCCTTTTAATGCAGAGAGAGGACAGTGGATAGAGTCGTAAACCAGGGAGAGAGAGTGGGGAATGACATGCGGAAAGGGGCCACGGGTGGAAGCGAACGAGAGTCTCAATACATGGGACGCGCGCCCTAACCATTGCGCCACCAGCGCGCCCCTTTTTAGGGATTTCTTGAAGGTGGAGAGTGAGGGGGAGTCTCTGGGAGTGAGTTCCAGAGGGTGGGAGGTTTGCATCAGCAGACCTGAGAGTACGGCGGGTGGGAGTGTGCCGGTGGAGTAGCTCAGACAGGTAGGGGGGGGGATGACAGGTTATGGACGGCTTTGTAGGTGATGATGAGGAGTTTGAAGTGGATACGCTGGGGGATGGGGAGCCAGTGGAGGTTATGAAGGACGGGGGGTGATGTGGTCACAGGTGCGGGAGTGTGTGAGAAGACGAGCATCGGAGTTCTGGATATATTTTAGTTACTTTAGCGTTCTCATATAATTCATTGTATTAGAATTGTGGAATCAATTAAAAAGAGAAGTGAATGAAGTCAGCGATGATTATTCTGCGGACTTAAAATAATATCAGCAAGCACAGGAAGAGGCTGCAACGTTATCCTCCAAAATGTGCAGTTGTTGCGGAATTCCCAGTCGCTGCTCGGTAATTCAGCTAATGAAAGGTCCTCTTTGTTTAATATCTTAATGTCTTCGTAAGAATATCAGCACTGTCCCAAACATAGGACTGTGTAAAGCTCTGCATTGCATGTCCACAGAGCTTTTTGTGTCTTTACATTTTATCTGCAGGTCAAGATCTTGAAACCTCAGCTTCTTAACGTTTCAAGCTCGAACTCATGTTTAAATCTATCTCCTCTGTCTGTCTTAAATACAGCTGTGTTTCCCGGCTCCTGTTACTGGTCACAAGATTGTGTAATGGAGTTCTGATTACACCTGTTGCCGTCTTTCAGAATCTGATATCTGCGCCACTTAGCCTTTAGCACCTAGCCAAAAAAAACTGTAGCCGCAACTAACCAATCTGATGATGTGCCGTTCCAGATAAAAGCCTTGGAGTCGCAGCTCTCTGAAGCCAAGTCGGCTCTCATCCAGGCCCTCAGTGACAAAGATCGCCTCCTTCTGGAAGTCAGGAAGTATGACCCCACGTTTAATCTCTGAGCCTCTCGGGTTTCACACATCGTACTTACAGTTTCTCCGCTCCTGCTGAGGAACAGTGAGGGGACGTCAGCAGGACTCGTTAACAGTACGTGTGGACATTGGACATGTTTGAGAAGATGACTCTTGAGTTGCAGCTTTGGATCACTTCCAACTTATACACGAGATTACAAAAGACCCCCGTATAATGCTCATACTAAAAAGGGGAACCTAGAGGATTAACTCATAGATACATTAATGGTACTACTTTTTTTATCTGGCAGTCTAGATAGTCCTCACTTCAGTGCTAAACACCAATCACTCTCATTACTTTTTCCTCCAAATCAGTGTGAACAGTGAAGTTATTGTGTGGTTTCAAGTGTTTTGTCACACAGCATGCAAGGGGTACCGGTAAATATCATCAAGCTTTAATTCTCTCCACTTCAGGATTTGTGTTACAGAAAATGTTTTACGTCGAACACATGTCAAAACCTTCTCTTCATATTTACTGACACTGCCAGAACGCTACTAGGACCATCAGTCGCTCTTTCCCCAAAACACACCTTCCTGTCAAGCATGCTTTGTGAACGGTGCTAATTTAAGCTTCGCACAGAAACAAAAAAATAGACTTTGTTGTACTGACTGCTTGTGTGTTCCTTTTCATTTTAAAGTATTATAAAAAAAATAATAATATCAGCTGTTACTTGTTGAAAATATGTTGTGAACGGTAGGGAAAAAAACGTTGCACTTTTGAAACAAAAAGAAAAGATACAGCTCAATGTTCCACCTCGGATTGCTTCATCAGCACGGAGGAATGGTCAAACACTTTTGTCATGTTCTCACCTTTCTCTCAGAAAGCGGGTTGAATCATTCCCAGTGTTATTTAAACTTTGTGTTGTGAAATGTCGATCATGCTGCTTTTTGTACTGTGAAAACGACGTGCTCTGTGGTTGAATGTTCACTCGGGACGACGCGCCTTTCCATTTCTCCCTCAGCTGAGGAGAGCAGGTTGAGAAGCTTACGTTTTGGAACTGGGTTATTCAGTGTTCACTCTCAGCTGTTTGGTTTAGAGAAGTTTGGAAGGATTAAACCAGCTACCAGAGTTATAAAACTTGATCTCCTTAAGACTTCGTTTGTTAGCTGGTGAGGAAACAAGTCCGACGCACATTTATTAAGCATAGCACAGTTGTTACACATCATGAACTAAAAGTTTGTTCTGGATATTGTTTTACTTGTTTATAATAATTTATAGTTCTTAAAGCCTGTTTTTTTAATTGTTATACAGTGTTTTGAAGCCATATCAATCAAAGAAAATGTCATGTTGAAAGACTGTGGTACTTATAATGTACGCGCACACAGACAATGTAATGACCAAACTCACTACAAGCACTGATCACTTTCAGTGTTTCTGTGTTTATTCCTGATTTTCTGCAGATTTTCACTACCAGGCCAGTTGCCGGATGAATATACCTGTAAAGATCTATTTTCCATGCATACATTTGTTGTATGCATGTGATTAAACAATGATGGATTTGTTCATCACAAAGACTGTAACAGTGTAATGTTCATTTTATGAACGCTGTCATGAAAAATGTGTCTCTATGAGCGACATTTTATGCACAACAGTTCTATTGTTCAATCAGTGGCTTAGCATTCTGCCTTCAGAGGTATTGTTATCCATCTTAGTGGTCGCAAAGCTGTGAACTTACTTTCACTTACATTTGTCTTTGTCCCACTGTGTGCGTGGGAGACCCCTGGTGGCGGTGATTTGGCATTGCACTCCCCATTCCATACATTTTTTTAAAAATCTTTTCTGTCTCTTATTTAAAACACTGGTTGCCTTGCAAGTTATGAATGACAGATTTGCATTCTGAAAGGGGAATGTAAAATATTCAAGCAATAGAGAGAGAGCCTTGGTTTAACCAAAAATATTTAAAGAATGGTAACACTACCAATTTTTTATGTATGACTCCTCCATTTTTAAGTTGAATGGTATAAAAGAAAAAATAAATCTACCTGACTCTCACTGTTCACCTGCATGTGGACTCAATACATCCTCACTCCATCAGTGTAATAAAACAGAGATACTGCCCTTTAGCCTCACTATTACGTGTATGTGTGATCTCAGTTTTTGATGTTGGTATTTTTGCATGGCCTTAGCGGAACAAAAGATACACTTACATATTTTGTTTGCAACATGTAGCTTTGAGAGTCCAGTTTCCTCTCTCCTCAGTGTTAAGTAGCATCCATGTTGTGTAGACAAACTGGTTCTCTGAGTTCCATCTGCTCTTATAACCTTGCAAAATGAGGAGATGGACAGAGAATCAAGCAAGGCTCACCTAAAGAGAAGTAGTTTTTCTCTCTTTACTGAAGACTGACCTGGAAATCCAATGCATGTTCTGAAGTGATGTATAGTTTTTGCCTTGTGAATTATTTGCACTTGTGTGAACTATTCACTGGAAATTGCACTTGTTTTCACTTCAAGGAATTGCAGAAGAGTCCTTGTGAAATCTTCCTTACTGACACAAATGTTGGACAGTATTTTGTCAGTTGTGTGGTGTTCGTTGGATTTTGTAATGTCTTTATCACTTCTTTGAGACTAATATAAAAAAACTGGTTCTGTGAACCAAAGCTAGTATGTGTACAATATTGTAAAGGTGAAATAAAAGATAAAACTGCTCAACACATTTTCAATTGTGCTCTAGTTTAATGGGAAAGTGCATTTTCTTTTCTTGTTACAAACCATTACTATTGAATCCAAGCATCTGTAGTCTTAAGACCGTACATCAAATCAAACACCTAGAGTGTGCTTGAATGACTTTAACAAATAAATGTATTATCTTCTAATTCAACCATTTGGATTTAATAGCATCAAATGTCCTGCTGAAGTTCACTGAGCTTTAAAGCAATTAAGTCACGACAAAACACGCCAATTATAAAACTTACTTTATTTACAAGCATAATACATCAATAGAACTTCACACCATATGACCTGTATTCCTTCACCAGTCAAGGTAAATGACAGGTGAGTATTGAACTGTATCATCTGTTTTTCAGTACAGTTACTAATCTTGACTAATATTGACCGGCCACGGAGGCTTCATGCCAAACCATGGCACCACATTTTACAGCGGGTACCCCCCCCATACAATCTTTTGATTACAGGTTCCTCAGTGGAAAAGAATGTTCTTGTACTTGGAGTTGGGAATCTGATCTCGGCTCTTCAGCCTCCTCACTGCTTCCCTCATGTGTTTGGGCTGAAGTGGTGGGGTGTCTCCCCACTTCTCACAAACATCCAAGGCTAAAAAGAAGATAAAAAGATAAGAAACAAACAGTTTAACTACAAGATAGTGACGTTTAAACTGCAAATGTATCCATGTGTTTAAGTTATTTCTAATGTTCAGTCTGCAACTTACCCTCCTCAACAATTTCACCGGCAAAAACCTTGGAAATACCAGACATGGCAATCACCACATTCTGGGACACTGACGACCCTGTAATGGACTGGATCAGCTAGAGAATAGACAACATCAAGTTAAAAAACCAGATTCAAAGATTTCATTTTTTTTTTCTTCATTTTTATAAATGCTTACTCTCTTAATTGCAGCCTTAGGGAAGGCCGAACGTCTGTACATCTCGTAGCGATTCAGTTGCTC
Source organism: Labrus bergylta (assembly GCF_963930695.1). Lineage (NCBI taxonomy): Eukaryota > Metazoa > Chordata > Actinopteri > Labriformes > Labridae > Labrus > Labrus bergylta. The sequence goes on along the minus strand of NC_089206.1, from coordinate 8,840,353 downwards.
TTCAGAAAAGGACGACACCAAAACTCTGCAAGACAAAAGACGAAACGGAGGTGATTGGTGATGTTTACGGGGGATGTGACTTCAACAAGGTTATTTAACAGAATGGTCCTCTGTTAGAAATCTCTGTCTTACTGCATCTTTTGTATTTCATCCTCATCAACCTTGTGGCGCTTCTCCTTTTTCTTCTCTGGTTCCACCTTTAATCTTTTGGAAGAAGGCTGGCCAGAGGTTCCTTCGTCCTCGTCTTCCCCAGCTGCCATTTCCTGTATTGTAAAGGACACAACTTTTTTTAGAGCCTTTAAAAACATATAACACCCACGTAAAACCACATTTGCACATTACGATAAAAGAAAAGAATCGGAGGTAGTGGGGTAAATTAGGACTGACTGTTTGGACACATAATCTGCAGTAAAAAGACCTCTACTAAACTCTCATGAAATAATTTCCAGAGTGAAAAATCACCTGACAGTAACATTCCTTACATTCAACACGTGTTGTAACCATCATGTTGGTAATGATTAAATGTTAAATGGTCCTGTGATGCCACCCTGAGGAATATCACAGAACCAGCAGGGGACCTTAGTTATCCCTATCAATATACTAACATGGAGAGCCTTTACCTTCAAAAAAAAAAAAAAAAGAGAGTAATTTAAAGAGTAACTAAACCCTAAAACCACTTTTATTTTGTTACAAAACAACACTCTTCACTAAACAAACTCACTGATTGGGTAAAAATTCTAGAAAATTCTAGAAACAATAAATAATTCAACTGGTATTGTTAAACACGCAAACGGCAGTCGGTTGTTACCCTGGCATCATCAATTAACCCAAACCTAATTATCAATTGGTCTATCAATTGGGGGGCGGCTTGGGTTTGGAATCGAAGGGTCGCCGGCTCAAGTCCCAGCACGGACCAAGTCCAGAAATTGGCCTGGTAGCTGGAGAGGTGCCTGTCCACTTCCTGAGCACTGCCGAGATGCCCTTGAGCAAGGCACCTAACCCCCCCCCCCCAGCAGCTCAGGAGTACCCACCCCCTCACTCTGAGACCTCTCCATTAGTGCATGTCCATAGGATCCTGTTTGTGTGCATGTGTGTGTAGCATGTTTACAAGACAGAGTGTAAAGCTCCAGAACTCACAGTCTTCAGCTCCTGTGTGGGCTGATCCTGAGAGGATGACTCTTTGTTGTCATGTGTAGATTTTGCTGTGGTAGATGCACTCTCGGTATCCTCCGGTTTACTGTCAGGATGCTCGTCACTTGAAGTCCTCTCAGGTGTTCCTTCGGGTTTGATCCGTGCAGGGTCGGCCATGATCCCTCACTCACTGTACTGTTGAATGGATGTTGAATAGTTAACTCGGAGAGCAGCTTAAAGCATGTTGTTGTTACACATAAGTTTACCATACATTAGTACGTTTTAAAATCTCAATGATGATGTACTGCCTATTCACTAAGAATAGAAACTTGACGATATTGGGACTACAATCTGCACCTACCTTCACTGCAGCCAGGCGTCAACAAAACACGCAGCAACCGTGGAGCTAACTGAGAGTGTTTGGCAAACGTGACCATATATGTTCAGTATTTTAATTATTTGATGCGAACTACTAATTGAGCTAAGTTAACACATTACGTTCATATCACCGCATTTGCAAAAGGTTTAATACAACTTGAATTATTTCAAGCCTAAGCCTACAAATGACGGTAGTTGGTAGTAGCCACAGCCTAGCATTAGTTTGTGTTTCCGTTTCCGGTTTTTGGTGTAACGCTGCTAAAAGACACAGGCGGACAAATTGTTATAATATCGATTGATTGATTACATTTATTTCAGACATATCAAATAAAATCTAACATATCAAAAAAAATTAAAATGAAATGAAAAGCACGAAAATACAATAAACAAAAAACAATGTTCAAATTATTTCACAAAAAAAAGAAAAAGAAAATTACATATATTCAATTGATATGCCTGAAAAGGAGTAGGAAGAAGTATAAAACTTATTTAATCCTACCCCCTTTCCACAGCTCAATAATTCATATTTATTAAATTAAATTCACTTCCTGTATTGTCTATCCAACGCGTTAGATTGACAATTTGTATGTTTTTGCTGCTGTAATTGTTACAAGAAAAACAACAACCTTTCGATTAAATAGATAAATAAATTTAGTCCAAAAAAAAAACAAATTGCATAAGCCAGTTAACACATTTTTGTCAGTAACTCCCTTAATATTTAGAATCTGTGGTCATCCCTAGTATTTACAATTAGCCTTCTCATCGACTGATTATGTTGTCACCATAAAAATGCTGTGAAAAGTTCCTGTGCAAATCCCAAAATGGGACGCGACTTCCAATAATCAATTTTGGAATCCCTGGTCTAGTAGCCTAGTTAACAATAGTACATTTGATTACTGCATATTTAAAGTGGAAGAGAAGTTTAAGTTATTTAGACAACCAATAGTGTTGATAAGTATGGAAGCCCATTTCCACCAGTTAAAAAAAATAAAAATAATAATAATAAAGTCATAATAATGAGATAAAAAGTCATAATAATGAGATATAAAGTCATAATAATGAGAAATGATGACACTTTATTATTTTCATTTTTATTTTGTTTACTGGCGGAAATGGGCTTCCATAGATAAGTGACGAACAATAGTAAATAATTAAATGTTTGGGTTTTAAAAAACGTTCCCCGGACTGTGGACATAAAATAAAACAGATGTGGGAAGCCCTGGATTGGTGTTCCCACATTTTCAAAACCGACACGCCATCTTACTTATTCCCATCCGCAGTGTCTGTGAATCAGCCCGGGCGGGGGTACTAGGTGTTGTATGCGTGTGTATGCGTGTGTGTGTGCGTGTGTTGTAAAGGGTTACGGATTGGAGATGCAGAAAGGACAGTTTCGAGGAAGTGACGGACGAGACTCGGGGGCCTGGTCAGAGGAAGTTTGCTCGGTGGTGGTACCGTGCTGCTGAACGAAACTTTTCCCCCTTTGAGCTCAGCGGCACCGTGGATCGAAACGGGACCGATCCAGCGGCGGAGGGAGCGTTTGTTTCCTCGCCACGACGAGCAACACTGAGGAATAACTTAAAGGGTTGAGAGGTGGGGGGGGGAAAAAAAAAAAAAAAAGGGGGGAATCGCAGAGGAATTTCACTCCCACAACCAAGCCCCCCTTTTTTCTTCTCTTCCCCGCGCCTCCTCAGTTTTGTATTTTTCTGGGATCCGCGATGGGGAAGGAGCAGGAACTTCTGGAAGCGGCGCGGACGGGAAACCTGGCCGCAGTGGAGAAGCTTTTATCCGGGAAGCGACAGTCCGCTGGCACGGGCAGCGGATCGTCTGGGACCGGTGGAAGCGGCAACAGCGGCGGGCACGGCGCCTCCTCTCATCCGCTCTCCAGCCTGCTCAGGTAGGCTCTCTGGGGGAAAAAAAAAAGAGGTGGATAAAACTGAATGGGAGAAAGCTTGAGTGCCGTTCCTGTCAATTTCCCCCATGCACCGGTGTAGCTTGTAGTATACTATTTTTAAACCCTCTTGACTGGTTTGACAGAGTAATGTTTTCTTTATTTGCAATACCAAACAAACACAATTAAACCAGAGCAGCGTAGTAGCAGTGGCATGCTTCTTTGTTCGCATCCAGCTCTTGTTTCCCTGCCAGCTGTACTGTAATGTGCACAAACAGCCTGGTAGGTAATTAATTATGCAACCTAACTACAGAAATCTGCAACAAAACAGCCCATGGCCTCTTGGAAAAACTAATACGGATGCATTATTAACTGTTTACATACAGTCTAGACCTGAAAACTCACTAGGAAGCTGGTTACCACAGCCACACTCAATTATTTAGCAGTGGTATGAAACTGTATTTTTTTTTTAAACAGCCCTTTATCGAAACAAGCCATTTTATTTCTTATGATGTGATGGTGTGAGCTTATTATGTGGCATTTCTATTAGTAGTCACATAAGGTCGAGATTTTTTGTTGCCTCTCACATCATGGAAGACAAATCTAGATGAGTCTATTGTCAATATGGCAATTAGCCAGTGTCTCTTTATTCAATCTGAGTCCTAATCTAGGGATTATTACTTAAACTATTGTTTATATATTGTCCTAACATTCTTGCCAACATGCCACCTGTGCCATTACTGTAGTTTGTTGGCAGATGTTGGTTAAAATGCCTTAAACAAAGATGAGGAGCTGGTCTGCAGAAAACAGACCAACATGTGCCTGAAATAGAAGACGCTTGTAAAAAGCTTTGGTGATGAGCCCCTGGTCCATGGTGCATGTTCATTCAAATCTATGATAGCATCAAAAGTCATCACAGTGTTATAGAGACACAGCCTGCTGGGCCTACGTCTAAAGTACAATCCCTTTTTAATGCTGTGCAGACGAGGGCTGCTGGGTAATATTAAATAATTTGATGAAACACAAAGACAATCTGATAAGTTCCGAGTTTCATTTTGTCCGGCAGATGCTATCCGATTTGAGGCTTACCACGACACAATCGTTGGTTTTTCATCGACTGGAAGATATTGTCCTGAAACCATACGATGTTGTTTCATTATGCAGCCTTTGAGTTGAGACAGGACAAGAAAGAAAAACAAGAACTTAGTTATGAAACAGACGAGCGAACAAGTCCACGTTTGCCTTCATGTGTCTGCATATATAAAAAAAATGAGAAATATAAATTGTAGACTTAAGATAAATCAATGCCCCAGCTTAACACTTGCATGAAAGAAGCCTACAACTTTACTCTCTTTACTTTTATTTAAACGCTGAGCTCATACAGGTGAAGGTCTGTCCATCAAAACATAATAATACTCCCCTGGGAGCCCTGTGACAGCCACCTTCCCTTCAGGGACAAGTGTTACGGCGAAGCTCGAGGTGATGCAGCGCTGCGTTACTCAGCTAAGACTGCAAAATGTACTCAAGGTAATTACATTAAAGCACTCTAATCGGAAATCCAATTCACAGATGTCAGGCAGTCAAGGCTGGCTCGCGCTCTCCCTCACAGGTCTGTGGGCGGACTGAGGAGACCGTTGTGTCATCTACTCTGACTTGGGTAATCAATGTTTGGCAATGATCACTCTGGAAAAGTATTGGCTGGTCTTTTCAGGAAATGAATTAACCACAAGTGTATTAGACTCAAAAAAAAAAAAGAAGCCTGTTGCTTGTGGACATGTAAGCTTATTACAAGACAGGGCTCTTGGATTATAACAAGGTGCACGATTAGAGACCACAGGGGCAGCCCGGGGGATTGCTGCTATTGTGTGTGACATTTGATTTGCCTAATGGAGTCGTCAATATATGAAGAAATCTGACAAGAGTGGTACAAGTTGTTGCCTGATTCTTTTTTTCTGTAATAGCAAAGATGAGGTGGTAAAAGGAAATATGTGATATACACTGATGCTCTACTCCACTCCATTTGCATACACCTTTTCTATAACTTGTAGGAAAATACATCTTTGTACTTTTTATTTGCTGAAGCCAAAACAGTCATTTCAGCAGACTTGACTTGCCTCATCTTGTTTTAGGATGTGGGTTTGAGGCCTCGCGCATAAAATATATAGTTAATAACCATAACATGATTGTTGTGTACATTGAATCACAGGCTGTGATCGGCCTTAATCGGCTTCATTACTTTACTTCAAAAGGTGTGTTGTTTTGAGTGTTTCCACCAGATATATCTGGCGTTCTTGCCCTGGAATGGCGTGCATGTCAAGACTTGCGGTGTTGTTGTAACCAGGCGGTTGTACAGCTCTCTCCTCTGCGGAATGTCTGCTTTCCCAGGAGGCTGCATCCCAGCGGTTGCTATGGGATAGACCCTGACCCCGGCACAGCCACCGCCCCAAACATTTGTTCTACAACAGTGCTCCATTAACACCAAAAATGAGCTGGGAAGGGCTTGCCATAGTAGGAAGGTCACGGTGTAACCTCACTGCTGTTTGTTGGATGCAGATGTATGAAGGGCCCTGACAGAGATGTGATTTTTAGAATGATGTCGTTACATATTTTAGGGTAGGGGATGTCCCTGATTACAGATATGATGTACAGCATAGTGTAGGAAAACTTTTGACAATAACTGAATATAGTTATGCATTTTTAAACCTTGATGATTATGCAGATGATCTCAAATTGCTGCTTTCTTAAAAAAAAATGCATGATAAACCAATTAAGTTGCAAACAATAGCTGCTAATTTCTTTCTATGCTGGCCCTGGTTTCCTACTCTATGCACGGTATGCAGTGTCCTCTCCTCAAATGAAGGCAAAAAGCCTGAAATTAAATCTAACAATGTTTTAATATTAGGTAGGAATTCTTCAGTGTATCAGTTGAAAAATTAGTGAGTTGGTCCTTTTGTAACAATAGCTTTGGCTTTGTCTGCGTCTTATAGGGTTTATGATAGGGCATGCGTTATCTGTGTTTTCCTCCATACCTGCCTTAGTGTTTGCAGTGACCCCATCATGACCCGTTCAGATCACAGAGGTTTCACAGGAAGAACCCTTCACTGGTACTTCCTGGCCACGCTCATTCAAACACAGGCAGCTGCTGCAGTCAGACCGGAGCTAAGACAAGTCCCTGGCAGGGAAAGTGCCTGCCCACTGAGGGGAAATTAACAGAGGAATGCATGGACTTCTGGACAGACGCTGTGAGAGCTTAGCCAGATGAGGGCTCGTCTCCCAGCTTCGCAGCCGTGTCCTTTGTCACACTGACAGAAGGGCAGAGTGATGGCTTTTCATATTCATATCAGGTCCTAAACACCACTCTGAGGCTTTTCTGCAGTTTTTGGTTTTACAAAGAAAATTGAGCTGTCATTCGGGTAGAATTTGACCACCTAGATTATCTTACTCATTCAGTTTAGTGTGTCCTGTAGATCTTAAATAAGAATAGGTTCTCTGCAACATTCTGTTATAAAAATCTGCTTAAGTTATTCACAGAGCCCTCTTGAAATATTTCTCTCTCTATAGCATGTTGTTCTATTCTCCAAATGTCAGCAATGAAAGCTTTGCTATCAGTGTGATGACTTGGTTTGCATTTTAAGAGGCTTGGGCACAACTCCAGATCATTCCAATCCATTACATCCTCAATTTCTGGCTTGTCCCAGGCGTGCTATCAGACCGTCGTCAGCCGAGAAAATATCTGCTGCGTAAGAACCAGCACATGCTGTCCTTTTTTTTTTTTTTTTTTTTTTTTTTTGTAAAAAGAGAATTACCCTGGAGCCTCTCTGTCATTAGGATCTTTGTGAATATAGAATTCACTGAGTGTGATGGTGCAATGTAGGACTTTTTAGGATGGTGTGTCTGCAGATGACAGGCTCACAGCGGGGAATCTGACACCTTCAGTGCTTAGCTGGATTTCAGTTCAGGCTAAACTGTCTCACTGCCTGCGTTTAGCGCGGTCCTATAAAGTGCAGTTTCTACGTTTTTTTTTTATCGGCCTACAAGGAGCTTTAGATCCATTTAAGTAAGCTCAAAGCTGGCAGTCACATTTCGTCCATTGTTGACCCCTGAACTGTAAGAATCTGTAGTTGCTTCACCCCAAGAGGGAGCAGTGCAAGCTGGGAAATCCAACACCACCGTGTTAGCATTCCTGGAGCATCTGAGTTTAGGATTCTCTGCTCTTCGCGTTATGTTTACGGCCCCTGTTTGTATAGTCTTGTAGAGCAGGCAGAGAGGCACTTAGTCGCTGTGATGAATTCCACATATGTGTGTGTGTGTGTGTGTGTGTGTGTGTGTGTGAGTTGGGGGAAGAAACTGACAAATTGAGTGTCCCTCTCTGTGCAGTATGTAGCCATTTGTACTTGACCCTAACGGTGGTCGGCTCAGAATAACTTTCATGTAAGTGGGTCGTTGGATGAATGACACGTTTGCTGAGGAAAAGTGCATACATTGTCTGAAAATGAAATTACATCTCATTAAGATACGACGATTTGAATTCTCCGTTCTTTTTCTGTATTCAAAGAATCAGAAAGTTGCTTATGTATTAGGAAAGCAACACGCACACATTCACACAGCCATGAAGTGAGTCTTTTGTGTTCCTGTTTACGTGACCTCTGTGTCACCCTCACTCACTGAAGACCTCACAATAACAAATGGAAAAGATAATGCAGACGTGGCGGTGTGTCTCTTGTGTTTGGTGACTGGTTTTGAAACACTTTTTTTGTCGGAAGAGAGACCAGAGACATAAGGCCCACCCCCTGGGTCCATGCAGACTTAAATATGTGTTGGATAGCAGTTAGCAGCCCCCCTACCCAGACGTTTTTTCATGTATCTGGCCTCCTGGCTGGCTGGCGGCTTCCTTTCTCTCCCACTCGGCTCTCTCAGCAGTATTCCTAACCCACCTGCTGGGCCCACGCCAACCTCCACCCCACCTCCAGACTTCAAACGTGGTCTACTTGGAGCCGGAGTAATGGCACTGCCCTCAATATGTTCACACAGGAAACAAATTAGCCTTAGATCTTTAAATAAATGTAGAATTCCCTCAGCGCTGTGATTATTGTTGCAAAAAAAAAAAACAACAACGACTAAGTGTACTAGCCTTAGCGTGACTAAGCAGATTGCCAGCAGACTCCTAAGTTTTATTTATTTTATGAGTTACTGGAGCTTTAAGCTACATTGAATCTGCAGACCCTCAGCAGGTCACGGCTTAAAGAACACAGTTATAAAACAGCACAGAGTAAACTAAACAACATACACGTACAACACAAAATCCATCACAAACACACGTTTTCACACCAGCAACAATAACGTTAGTCAGGTTAAGATCAATGGAAAATCAGAGGTAAGAGAGTTGAGTTTTTTGTTTGTTTGTTTTTTTACTTCTAGTTTAACGATTGATTTAGGCGCAGCACAGCTACCGTCAGAGACATAGCTTGTAAAAGTGTGCTTGTGAAAGATCACAACATTTGTTAAACAGATGCAACACCATTGGGCGAGTTGGTGTAGAGCGGGCGCCCCATGAATAGAGGGTGCAGTCTTTGTTGTTCTGGCCACAGGTTCCCCCTCCTGATCCTGATCCTATTTGTTGCATGTCATCCCCCCCCCCCCCCCCCCCCCCACTCCCTGTCCCCACATTTCCTGTCACTCTGCGGCCGTTCCGATTAAATAAAGAAAATAATCTTTCAAAATGCAACACCAAAGTTAAGGACAGGACTTTGCCGCTGCATTTCGGGAGCAAACTCAGCTTTATTCAACAAAATCCCCCCCCCCCATGCAAACTAGATTAGGCAGAAGTCGTGTGCTATTTCAAGAAGTGTTTTGTCAGCAGCATAACTGAAAATAATTGACCATCCGCCTGGCAAAGACCGAACATCAGCTCGCTCTCTCAAGCAAAAACATTCAGGGGACGCCGGTGTGAAACAGTGAGATCTGTGATGTTGTGCAGCTGGGCGTCTGCTGTGAAGTCGGTGTGGGAAATGTCAGCTGGTATAGAGTCAGGCTGTGATTGAAAGTGTTTTCCCTTTTTTTTTTTTTCTAGCCCCATCTCACTCTACCCCTGTCTCCTTTCTTTTCTCCTTCTGTGTTCCTCCCATCTTTTCAGCCGGCCAGCCAGCCACCGGTGTTTTTCATGTCATCTTGATTCTGCTGGAGCCTGTTGGACTGCTCTAATCATAGTCTGCAGGCACACACTATTTATTCACACCTCCTGCTGCAGCACAGTCATTCTGTGAAATGCTCACTATGGTGTTTATGAGCCATGAAGACTCAATCAGGTGCTGTGCTACAATGCATTCGGCAAATTAGGTGCATCATTGCTGTGATCATTTCTATACTTTCTGTCCCTTTTTTTTTTTTTAACTGGAGCTGTTGACCGAGAACCAAAACGAGGTTAATATGTTTCAGTAGACTTATCCAAACACTGACACTTCTTTCAAAGCTTTTTGGAAAATGTGAAGGCTGTCAATTTCTTTTTGGATCAGTATTGAGGACTGGATGACAGTAAGTGTCAGTCAGTCAGTCAAAGGATGAAACCTACTGATTTTACACAACACCTAACTATACCCAAGTACCACCATAAACCTGACAACGCTGGACATTTTTCTGCTTTTGAAATGTCTCGACAAATAATATTGAAATTGAAATGAAGCAGAAGCACTGATGCTATCCGCAGAATATATTGGAATAACCTTCAGAATCTTTTTCTTTGACAACCCAAAAGAACTCATCCACACTCCCTTCAGCCTTACCTATACTTTGTGTCTATCGCTAATCGGAAAATGTTCGCATGCTAACTAAGTTGAATCAACACTGATCATTATACCTGTTAAAAGTAAGCGCTACATGTAGCGATTAGCTCAAATAATTGCTGTCCATAAATGCCCCTTATTTGCCAAGTAGCATGGAAAGAAAATAATCAGTTTTATTGGGAAGCAGGATGGTATGTGTTCACATAGAGATGCACCGATTGTAATTTCTTTGTCAGATTCCATTTTCTTCAAGGTCTGACGTGCCAATTTCTGATTTTTGTCCGATTTGTACCTTTCCCTAATGGAAAATTCAATCTTATGTTCGTAAATGAACACTGACTATTAATTAGGCTAGCTGTTTATTTACAAAAAACATTTGAGATGACAGGCTGGTTACGATCACGGCCTAACAGGCTGAACAACGTCTGGTTCCAGTCACCAGCTTGTTAATCAACTAGGAACCAGTTTCACATTACTCTCAAAGCACAGACACAAGACAAGACAAAGGTAAACACAAGCATTAAAACACAACACTGTAATCTACATAATGGTTAATGAAGAGTGCATAGTTTGTATTAAGAAACAGTTGTGTCACCCCTTTTAAATAATGGCTCGTAAGGAGTTGTAAACAGGAGAGTCTCCATAAATGGTCAGACGCACCACACACCACGTGTTGAGAAGTTCTCCTGTGAAGTAATGTTTGAAGACATATGATAGTCTTGATGAGGCCATGTCATAGTTGTGTCATAGGTATGTGGAGCTTGTTGCCTAATCTTGCCTTATTTTGTAATACTTCCTCCATGACGAGGGTTTATTTTATTTCTTTATTGCCGTTGTGATTCGTTGGTATCAACATGGCATCTTTTTACAATCATAACAGAGGGAGTGTTCCTCAGCAGCAGGCATGCAGGACTCTGGCAGGTACTTCAGTCCAGGTTGGCGGTTTGTCTGGCAGGGCATCTGGTTTCAACGCCCGCCAGCAGTATGCATAATTAAACCCAATATCCCTGACGGTGGCTGACATGCGCCAGTCACTGCTGGGCTCGGTGCCCCGGGATAGACTAATCCCTGGCTGTGTGGTCACAGAGCTAATAAGCTGGAGGACAAATCTGTTTATTTGACACCGGGTTCATGCTCACCTGAGCTCTAATTTGCTTAAACCGAAGACTGAATTTGGCCTTCTCCCAATGGCTCCATATACACATCAATCATATATTATAGCTTTTAGTTCCAGTAGATATTGTAGGACACTGGGGAAATACAAACTTAAAAAAAAAAATCTGTTGAGGTTTAATAGGCCAACTTGTTATGAAACAAAAGTTTCTGGTTCATCCAATAATATTTAGCAAAGTGATATGTTGGCATTTATATATTTTTTTTTAAAGGTTTATCTTTGGGTTGTTTTTTTTGTGCCTTTATAGTAGAGATAGGAAAGTGAATGGGACAGAGTGTGTCACATGCGGGAACGGAGCCACAGGTCGGATTCAAACCCGGGCCGTCCGCTTTGGAGGACCAGTCATGGGGCGCATGCACTAACCACCTGCGCCCCGCGTTGAATCTTTATCTTCATGTGTGATACATCTCTACTTTCTACCTGACAGACATTCGAGAGTGTAGATGAAATGATCAATGCAGCCCTGATTTAGTCAAGCTCTCTGTGCTTCAGCTAACTTAATGAGGTTGCATGTTTAGTTGCATGGAAACAGTTGCAACAAAAGCTAAAACCTCCAGTGTCTTCTGTTTGTGCATTTTGTTCCTGAGCTCCATGACATTTGGACTTCAACATGAAACACAGTGGAGATTAATGTTCAAACCCTCGTACTTTGGAAATGTCTGTCTTTTATTTAAAATGTGTGACTAACATCAGCAGACTAATGCAGAGAACACATAAAAGAGAGAAAATGTTATTATCCTTCCTCGTCTCGTACTGGCGGGGCTTTGTACGACACAGAATTACAGCCCCCCAGAATCTTTTTCAAACGCCGGCTTCATCCCGCTGATATTCCCTCAGGGAAATTAAGGATTAGCTCAGCCTTTCAAACAGGAATTCCTCAGTCAGTTTGTTTGAATGTGCCCCCTCCCAAACCAAATCCACTCTGTTTTTTTGCCCAGTGCCCTGCTCCGGGCCTAAGCCCCGTCCCTCGGTTAGGTTGGTTGTGAGCCGTAGTAAGAGGATGAAGTGGATTGTCGAGCACCACTCTGACTCATGCCCTTGAGTGCCATGCTGCCAAAACGCTCAGAGAGTAACACTTTGACTGCACTTAGAGCTGCTACTACAGGCAGCTCTGCTTATAGCAAACTGAAGTACGTGACACTGACTAAATGTAATGAGCAGACAGCCTCATTCTCTCTGCATGCCCATGATTTTGATTGGATTAATTAACAGCAACGGCCCCTGATCAGATCTGTAATATTAAGACAGGAGAATCCATATTTAGCGTGACATCATACGTGTGGTTGGTGATGCACTGCAGTGCTGTTCCGTTTCCTTTGGTCACGTTGCTTTAGTGACACAATCTTTGTGTTTCTGGGTCAAACATCTGGCAGTGACACACAACAGTCATGACTGCTGAGGAGGACCAGTGTGCAAAGCCATCCAAATGTCAGCCTCTATCCCAGATGTTTGAAGTCGTGTGTTGTAAAATCCTGCCACATTGTCTCTACCAAATCGGACTTACCTGCAAATATTGTAATGTTTGATTGCATTAAATGGATTCATTCAAAAATCAAAGATGGAATTTCATCCATTCAAAGTGAAAACAACAATCCATTTTTTATCATATTTCAGATTAGCCGATCAATCTATCCACAGGCTGATGTGTGTTTAAATACCTTGATATGAAAGAAAAACATGTTTTTTCTTCAAATATCTGGGAATATTCAGGAAAAAAATGTTTTCAAATAATATTTTTTACATCATTTTTGAGTTGAAATAAATGTCAAATCAATGACACTGGTCCATGATATCCTCTGATATGATGTAATGCCCTCTTGGCCAGGTCACCCTTGTGAAAGAGATTTTCATCTCAGTTGGTTAATTATTACGTGGTTAAATAAAGGTTAAATAAAATAATAAAATAGAAGATATATTCATGGGCCAATCCAGTAATGTCATACAAAACCACATTTTAAATTAAATTTCTGGCCCCTTAATTAATGTGGATCAAAGTAGTTTTTTTTTGGTGATATCTGCAAATTGTTATAATAATATATGTTGTGATGAAATAAATGTTTTACATGCTTTTTGTTTTCCCACTGACAACATTTTAGAACTGTATCCACTCTACTGTATGTGAAAGATAGGCTATAGTGTTACTGAAGAGAAGAGTAGATATCCTCATGTGCAGCATGATGTGACAATCAATGCAGTGGACTCACTGTGTCATGTTCAGCATCATACTCACATGGCGCACCCTCCTGCATTTACTCGTGTAGATTCTGTGTCTGAAAATGTTAGATTCCCTCTTCGCAGTCTCCCCTCTGTTCATGTTTATGTTAATTTGTTTATGGGGGTTTTTTCGCTGTAAGCCCTTACATAACTCTTTATCTAGGACAGCAACTGGAGGTCTGTTTCAGTCTCACTTCCCCCCCCGTTTGATGTGCTCAGCGTCCATGCACAGGACGGTGCTCTTAACTTGAGACTTTGTGACTCGTGCTGGAGTAAAAGTGACAAAGTGTGAATGTGTGTTGCCTGTCTCTTAACAGCTGACACGATCACAGCTCACACATTTTACCCCCCCCTCCCACCCCCTCGTCTTCTGACAGAAATTTTATCAATCCACAACGTTTCCTCCCACCACATTTTCCCGCTCCAGTATTTCCTCCTAGCACACCCTGCTTTTGATGTCCCACGTCTTCTTCACGGCTGCCGGCCTCGGTACGATGAGACTCAGAAGGCGTGCTGAACGAAATAAACGGCTTAGGTTATGACTAGTATGGAGTGGTTGCATCCCTGTGTGTCTGTGCTCTGTCAGGCGCCATTGTTCTGCAGGGCTACAGAGCCCTCCAAGACACTTATTTAATGAGACGGCTCGGACTGTGTAATTGCAGGCTGTTCTGAGAGCTATTATTGGCGATGTATTTTAAGGGGGCCAAAGCAGCCATTACTGCGACAAAAGCCGGCCGTTTGTGTGAAGCTGAAGTCACACAGCAGCACTGGAGCTAATGCTGCCACACTGTTGACGCTGATTCAATCAGGGATCAATACATTGTGTGTCTATGAGTGTTTTTATGTCCTGGAAAGGATCACCATGTTTTTTCTACCCTAAAAAGACGTATTTTCTTTTCTTTGGTGGAGTCTCAATTCTTAGAAGTTACTCACTTGCATAGAAATCTGCGCCTGCCCTGTAATAATTCATGACGTTATCCTGCTTTCCATTGAGATAGTTCCCATTGAGATAGTGTTCTATAATGTATCAAAAGCTCAATAAATGGTTTAAAACGTCTTTACTTTTAATATTTTCTTTCCCATTCATGATTGATTCTCTGTGAGGCCCAGCGGTTTTGCTCCCATTCCCTTTCTGTTTGTCAAATGACTCTGCCCTCAGATATTTGATGCACTAGTGCTGGGATTTCCTCGTCACATGATTTATTTAGGATGTGTTAAGGTCTTTTCAGAGAGCCTCACATCCCCAGTCTTGGCACTCCGTCGCACCAGACAGCCTTTAGCTTCTTAACTCACTCCGTCCATCTCTCTTTAACTGCCTCCCTCTATCATCCTTCTCCGTCCTCCTCACCACAGCGGGGGGCATTTTTTTTTTTTTTTTAAAGCAAATTAAAAGAAACAAACCAATCTGAGCTGACAGCTGAGTTCAGATCAAGCTGAATGAGAGTGCTGGGCCAACCCTGGCATAGCTTCGTCTTTACCCTCTTCACTGCTTTTAGGCTCCGTCCCAAGGCTTTGTTTTGTTGGTGCTTACACTGCATAACAAAAAGCCTATTCTTCTTCAGGACTTGACCTAGAATAATCAGGAGGCGGTTGCATGGAGTTACTGTAAATGAGACGTAATTAGCTCATCATAACTGCTGCTCAGTTGTGGGAGTGTTTCTTCCCCTTGCTGCTTTTCTGGTTCAATGCTGCAGTTGGCTTTCGTTCTTATACTCACACTTGTGTCTGTAGAGACAAAAAGAGGGAGAGAACATGAGTGCACACCTTCACCTGTGTAATCGAGACTTTACAGAGGGTAAGGCAGTGTTTGCTTTAGATTTTGACCGATATGGTCATACCGATACTGATACAGATCTTGGAGGGGACAAAAACCCGTATTGCCAATATCACCACCATCATCATAACCTTTTGCCAATACAGCACCAAATCATAAGAAAAAGTTATTTCATGACACTACCATTCAATTAAAATGTTATTGGTGACATAAACAGTTAGTTCAGTGCTTAGTGAAATGTTTCAGTCACCTGAAAGTCCAGTCGAGGAAATATAAAGGTTTATTTATTGATAAAAAAAACTCTGAAGAGTCACAAAAAAAGACAGTTAAATATATAACACACAGAGTAGAAAAAAAGTGGTTTATCATTATAATTTAAGAGGTGTGGTAAAGACTACTTAAATGCGGGAATGCAGATGGTCTAGCGGTTATTTCGTGCGCTCCATGTACAGAGGCTGTGGTCCTTTTTAGCAGCGGCTGTGGGTTTGAATCTGACCTCTGACCTTTGCTGAATGTTATCCCCCACTCTCTCGTCCCAACATTTCCTGTCTCTCTTCAGCCGTTCTATCCAATAAAGGACCCAAAATGAACTTAGAAATAAACTACTTAAATGTGTGGTGCAAAAAAGTAAAGTAAAAAAAGTTTACAAAAAAAGCAGGTCAAGACTGTTATTTCAGATGATAGACACCAAGCTGATGATTTGGCATTCATTTTGCACTGATATGACTATAAAGGGGAGTAGAGGTCTGATATCCCCCCAAAAAATCACTATGTTTAAGAATACTTTTAGGTCTGTCACTGTCTTACAAGCAAGTGGGAGTGAAACCATTTCTGAAATCAAACCAAGCATTGTTGTCTTTATATTCTATGAAAAAAGATTTCAAACAAGTCAATATTGGTCATTTTTCTGTGATTGGCAGTTATCGGCCCAAAATATCGCCTGACAAGTTATATCAGTCAAGCTCTATGTTGTTTCGTGGAAATGTGTTGTTTCTTCCTAACGGTCCTCTCTCTTTTTCCTCACAGTATCTGGAGAGGCCCTAATGTGAACTGTGTGGACAGCACTGGATACTCCCCCCTCCACCACGCTGCTCTCAATGGACACAGGTACACCGGTGATAAATAACTCTGGGAATTGGGAGAAACGTCTGTGTGTTGGGAGCCAGTCTCAGGCCCTGTGTATTAAATGAGTTCTCCACGCTCAGACAATTGTCCCACTGGGAAGATAAACATATTGATTGGCTGCTTGTTAAGGCAGTGTGTATTTATAACCGTGGTTTATAGAATGTCCATTTGCTGACCTGACTTAACCGGTCCCCATCTCTGTCTGCAGCGAGGTGGTGGAGGCGCTGCTACGAAACGAGGCCTTGACCAACATCGCCGACAACAAGGGCTGCTACCCTCTCCACCTGGCTGCGTGGAAGGGTGATCAACATATCGTCAAACTACTCATTCACCAAGGACCTTCACACCCCAAACTCAACGAGCAGGTCTGACGCTGCATTTGACTCTTCTGTTTAAATGTGTGCGTTGTGGTCTTTCTGTTTCACTCTTATGGTTCCTGTTTCAAAACACATGTAGCATACTGATGGTATCTTGGTTTTGTAAAGTAACGTCAGCACTAAATTTGCAGTCATTTCAGTCATTTGAGAACATTTGACATTTAGCACTTCAGCAGAAGCACCATTAAAAATAAAGAAATATGAGGAAGTAACGACAGAAGGCTTTACTTCTCAGCACATTTCTTGACCTGTAGTAGTTTCAATATTGCAATTCTAAAGGCTTAGTCAGCAGTCATAGGTTGCTGATAGTGCGTCCTTTAAATAAGGAGGAAAAGCTCGATGGAAATGTTTCCGATCCTTAATCAGCATGGCATGCTCTGTACCGTAAAATGAGCAAAATGAATGGGACCAGAGTCCATTAACATCAGTGCATCATGAGCCTGACTCAAACTGTGACATCTGAAGCGCTTTGACACCATGCTAGTGTGATTAAGTGCCTGTTTGCACTAACCATTTTAACCGTTTTTGTTCCATGTCTTGGTTTGGTTGCTAACTGCAGCATCCAGAAAGTCATCATCTCTGCTCTGTTCTGTTTGGGATGAAGAGAAATGACCCATTATGAGCACTGAACCATAACATTAAATCAACCAAAACACAAGGATGTAGCAAAAAAAAGCCGACTTCATATGGAAGTCCATTTGTCTCATGGTGTGTCATTTCTCTCTTCCTGTTCATGATTGTTCATTAACTCAACCCTGTTATATTTTTTCTCTCCTTTTTATTCAGTTTGACTCATTTGTGATCATCATTCATTCGTTCATTTGCTTGTCTGATCCAAAACCATCGGCTATGTTCTCTTCCTCTCTCCCAGAGCTCTGTAGACCATAAAGAGTTCAAACGCTGTGGGCCCTTTGACCCCTATATTAATGCCAAGGTGTGTACACGGTGCTGCTGAAACAACATTACCTTTTGAAGTGCTTCTTTGCTCTACTGCTATGCTCTGCTGTGCTCTTGCTTTGGTGTGGTTTGTTGCTGCTCTTTAGGGTTGGGGGTGGGGGTACGGGGAGGCTTGTTTATCTGCTGCTGGCTATGTGCTCATGTTTGCTTTGGAGCTCCAAGTTCATTGAGATGTTTCATTTAACATAAGTTACAATGCTTTACAACATGCCCTCCACCAGAGAGGGTTAATACTCTGCTACATGTTAACAATACTTTAACAATACGTATCCAGCCTTTGGATTAGGGTTAGATTCAAATGAGTTCTCCTGAGTTTTCAGTTTTTCCTTGTGAGGGTCACATGGGAAGATTGGGGGGGGGGGGGGGTCTGCATATAATAGTGTTTTCTTTCTGTAGTTAAATTTTTTTAGGAAATACTTTAAAATATCAGTCTGAAGCAGAGCAGTTTGATCACTCTTTGTAAAATCAACACGCACAAAAATCTAAAAAAGCAGGTCGTCAAAAAAACTACCTAAAGCATGACATCCTCTGTAATATTGTTCCAGGATACTGATGGTTGATGCTTATTGCTCCAATTTATTATGAGCTTCAACTGCATTGAGGGATAATTATTTTACCAATAACTTTTCTTCAGTTTGATATGAAATAATAGAATTAACACAGGTTAACCTCAATTCACACTGACCTATTTTATAAAGTATAAAGTATTCACATTCACATACAAGCCTCACCTGTGACTTCGTATTAGGAGTTACCACATTTCATATGCTAACTGACCAAGAGAATGAGTTAATACGAAGCTTTACTTATTACAAGATAGTTTATTAAACTAGCGAAACAGCCAACAACCCCTCCATGTCCGCCAATGTCCTTCCAGTGTTGTCAGGAAGCCCCGCAGCTAAGTGTGATGGGTCTCACAACCTGCCTCTGAATAGAAGTGTTCCACCTTTACATCTTCAAATAACATTAAGGTATTTTCAACACAAAGTTAAATAAAGCACAGTGATGAAAATGTGATTTTCCCAATTACTCTTTTCTTTATTGGTGTCTCTATTACTCTTGGATTACCCTTAAACCCCGTCATATCAACGACCTTGACTTCCAAGTAAATACATTTTCCCTCAATCACCCAACCGACAGCCATTTGTTCCAGAGGAGACATTGAAGAACGAAAGCAGAAGCCGACAGTCAAAACAAGACTGGTGTCTACTTTTATGGCAGTTTCTGTATGATGTTCAAAACGGTACCCACCTGCAAATACAGAAAGGGTTTGTGTAGGATTGTGAGGCAAATGGAGTAGTGATGATGAGTGTTTGTTAACAGGAAATGACGTCCACATTATAATGTTGATGGTCGAAAAGAGAACCAAAGCTTAAAACTGCTACAGCAAAGCAAACAATATGCATCACCTTAAATTCAAGTGCACAAAAAAATGACAATTGACACATTGGTGCGACTTAAAGTAGCGAACCCAAAGCCTTTTAAACAAAGACTAACTAGCCAATCAAGCTACTCTTGCATAGAAAACAAAGCAACAAGAAAGCTCACACCAACTGAACAGAACAAATCATTAGTTGTTACCCTTATATTATCAAGACTCTACTACTACTTCTTGTAAAACTTTAGCAGTTTATCCTCGTCATTGCATTAGCCCTGCTAATATTAGCAATTAGCCAAAAGCCTCAATGTGCATTAGCCTGACAGTGCTGCTTGCATAGCTGCTGTCTCTTAGTCTTGTTAACAAAGTAGTTTGACGCATTTTTTTTTACCAAAATACTACAGGAATGAATCATAAGACCATAAATGTGTTAGCATTTCCTTCACTTTTGGTTCTCATGGCTTGAAGTTGATGCATGTTGTATTGCTTTTTGGTTAGAAGTAAAGTAAGTCTGTGGTGAACACATGGACTAAACAATTTAACCTTTTTGTACACCTCTTGAATAGTAAGATGCTAACATGTAGCTATGAAACGATAGAGTTAGCGTAAGATAGCACGCTAAACATGGACAATCAAACGACTTTGAATCTTGGTGATAGTGTCATTAACATTTTGTGACTGTGGTGTTCTTTGTTTAGAGCCTTTATATAGGCTGTCTGCTTCTGGGAACTGCATTTATAGTCAAACATATCACAACAGCTGTGTTCATTTCTCAATATTGTTGTGCTAAACAAAAATGTAACTATTCTAACCTTTTGTGTTTTGGCCAGAGAGATATTCTGCAAAAATCCAAAATGCAATGTAAGCATTCTGTTGGCTTTTTGTCGAGGAGACGAAGGCTATGCTAACTTAAGTGTTGGCCTAAAAAAAATATATAGCCGTCCCTGCAGCACTCTATTCAAAGTTCAGTGGGTTAAGCCCAGGAGCATGGACCCAAGGTTTACTTTTTGTCTCTTATTTATGTGTGCATATATTAATACATCAGCTTGAGCACCTCTCTCTTTGCATTGAGCTGCACAGGGAAGCCCACACTATCATGGTGTCTGCATGAGGAGACATACTGGAGCTGACAGAGTCTCTGACAGTGTCACCCTCACAGTTAGAGCAGTTCCAACATTTTGGGTGCTTCATGATTGTGTTTTGTGCAGGCAGAGCTGTAAACCCAGCAGGCCTGTAGATAAAGCTGCACACTATTTTTGAACATTGTCACATTTCCCCTGGACTAATCTTCTTAGCGTTTGGATGAGAGGGCTGGATTTCTCTAATGCTGCTGCAATATATCGGACCGTGAATTGCCCCCTTTTCTTTTTTCGACATACAATCTGAGGGATTTAACTTGGTCTGCGTAGATTATGGATGATGCTTGTAATGTAAACACGTTCAGGATAGTTTTGGGACCGCTACCTGGTCATAACCCTGAATAATTGAAGCTTTGTTATGAATAAATAACAAATGTGGATGTTCCAGCCGTGGTTGTGGTCATGCTTGATGGCATCACGTGACCGAGTGGGCGGGGTGCGCCCTGCCTCCCCTCTCATCATTCAGAACCAGAGTGCCATCTCATGAGGAGGAGGAGGAGGAGGAGGAGGAGGAGGAGGAGGAGGAGGTGGGGGGGAAGGATGGGAGGGTTTCAGTGTACCAGTCTTTCTGCATTAGCATCAAAGATACTTCCATGCCATGCGTGTGTGTGAGTGTGTAAATGGCTGTACTTGCCCCCCCCCCTCTCTTCTCCCCACCTCGCAGTTTGTGCCTGAAAGCTCTGATGCTGAAGAGAAGAAGAGGTGGGACGTTGTCATAGTAACAGTGGCACAGCTCATTGGTGGTACAGTGGTGGTTGGTGACCCAGTGGTGTTTGTGCTGAGTGAGACACGAATGGCATCTGATGAGGCTTCAAGGGGATTCAGGACTCTTGGACCACTGAGGCTTCAGTCATCCAGGGACACTCTAGATTTCAGCCTGAAGTGGATCCAATTCTTTGTCATCCTAATTCAGAAAGACCAATGTGTCTTTATTTATACCTCTGTGCTAGCCTCTAATATCAGTGACCTGATTCTTTTAGCCTCTTTGGAAGTTCTGAATTTCCCAGTAAGGGAGAGCGAACCACTACAGCCGAGACTAGACCTAGACTGAGCCCCAATATGAACATTACACAGGTTCAGTGACACCTCAGTGAAGTCATTGACACATGAGCTGTTATTAAAAGTTCTTACACTGATCAATTTAAGGGCTACAACTAGTGATCACTTTTATTGTGGGTTATTTTGTTGATTATTTTCTATGGTAATTGATTATATGGTTTATGAAATTTCAGAAAATTATGAAACGAAACAGATATTTTCTTTGAGGAAAAGCCAAATGTAACTGCAAGAAAAGCAAGAAAACATCGAGCCAAAGAATGAAAATTTAATTTAAAAAGAACTCAGAAAATTACTTTTGAATATTTGTTTGTCATGTAACATAAATAAATCTTGACTCATTTCAGTTTTTTTTATTTTTTGAAATGAAAGTAAGGAACTTGTTGTTCGCACCAATTTTAGCACCCCCTTCAGCTAACTTCTGCTTCCCTCTGTAGTGTCTGGAAGCGTTGTTTGAAATAGATCTGTGTGCTTTATGTGTTCCTTTATATAAAACATATAAATATAGTAAATTAAAGACAACGTAAAACAATCCTATCCTCGCAGCTCTAGACCTGGAAATACACCTTCAAAAAGACGAGTTCATTTGTCTTCCGCCATTGTTGTTGACAACGCGGATGTCAGTAGTCACACCTCTTCTTTGTTTTGATTGGTCGGTGAGGGAGAGGTCACATTGACGGACTCGGCTGTGTCCTAAAAGTTGAATTTTTGCGCTGCTCGGAAAGTGCGTACCTGTATTGGTTTTGTATCGAGACTCCCTGATGGCATATGGGTCATTTAAAAAGTATCTTCCTCTTATAACAACGTGAGTTTAAATGTGGTAAGAAATGTTGATGAGAAAGTTAATGTGACAAAATGCTTTGTTTTGTTAAATTAAAAGCTAGAGGTAGAGACCATTTGAATGAATGATATCGTCATTGACCTCTGTCTATGTTAATTACCATACATTCTGTGTTTTTCTCTAATAGCAGATAGCCCTTAGTCAGCCCACACTCATATCACGCTACATCTCACCCAGGCTCCATCTTCCTATATAGGTCACATGTCTAATGCAATATATGTTTTAGACGAGTTCCTCTGACCCAGGCTCGCATATCCTGATGCTCTGACATTACCTCCACTGTGGTCTTTAAAACCAAATAGGATACAATTAATGCTCAAGAAATGTCAAATAGGTGGCATTTCATAGAAATAAAGGAGAAATATTTAGGTTTCTGGAGGAGATGTGCTCAGACTGGAGAGGGGTCATGTGTCTTTCTGTCAGGCTTGGTCTTCTCTATCTTTAAGGGCTGACATCAGGAAAAGTTTCTGTTGGCAGCTGCAGGAATCATTTCCTTGGACTTGGTCACCTCATTATCAGAAGAGCAGAGTTTCCCCCTCCTTCCTGCAGGCACAGAGCTCGAAGCCTGCCAGCTCGCTCATTTATCCCCTCTGTCTGTCACTTCTGAGTCCACCAACACACCATACTCCCCCCCCTCTCCCTTTACCTTCTGCTCATTGCTCATCTTCCAGGGCTCCTTCTTGTCTCTGTCGTGCCAAGAAAAAGTGGGCTGAAGCCCATTTGACGAGGGGGGGGGGGGGGACGTGTTGTTATTTAACACAAGGCTTGGGATTTCTCCATTGTCATGCATTCACATTTGCAAATTTCAGGGTGTGTCTTTGATGGCAGTTGGGGCCATTTGTTTTTGAAAGGAGGAGAGTTTCAAAGCAGAGATGGCTTGAAAGATCTTTTAAGGTTATTTGATTTTTTTTTTTGTTTCTGGAAAGTGAGTCCTTTTTAATGGAGTGGAATATAAAGAGGGGGAAACTTCTCTATCCGGTAAAATAAAGAAGAAGCTCACAGTAGAGAGAATTGAATCTATGGCATGAAGCCAGTCAGACATTTATCTTATGACTGTAGGGCCTGTTTACCCTTGAATGTGCATCAGTGTCCAAATCAAATCCACCATCAGAGTCAGCTTTATATCATTGCCACTGTACATCGAATGAAAAGATCAATTTTGGAGCTCAGATGAATGTTTTGGCTTTCTGTCTAATGGAGAAAAACTACCTGGCTTGCAACCTACGTTTTTTTCTATTGACGTAAAGTTGAGTCCCCAAAAATGTACAAGCAAACAGAGTAATGCTACAGAGTTTGTATGTTTGGTCAGTCTTTAACCCTACATCTGCAATTGAAAGTAGTCTAAATAAAGTGAGTAGAATAATGACACTTAAGAGCCGTTTCCACATTTGCACTCCTGATTATTTCTAGAGAATTTAAGGAGGACTGCCCCTGAAATCCTCCTGATCTGGTTGTTCACACATGCCCGTCACAGCGGGAGACTATCCCTGTCAGGCGACTTGACGTAAAAAGAATATCACGGAAGCAACCGAGTCTACTATAAAACATTATGAAGAGAATATCTACCTTTATATCAATACTATGTCTAGTTCAACACAATCATAGAAGAACATAACGGCAAGCAGACAAAAAGTAATGCAGCAGTTGAATGACATGCGTGAAGATCTCAAAAAGTCACGTGCATGCGATCTATGGTCGTACACCACAGGGAACATTCCTCATCCCCCCTCTCACCGTGAAAACTTCTGGAGTTTTGTGAAAGTTTGAAAAGACTTTAGGACACAAACCGATAAGAAGACGGCACAACATGATAATGTACAACACTATACGATACGACACAATGTGGTACCACATGACATGACACACTTTATTGCCCACTTAGGGTAATATGTCTTGGTTTCCAGTGCTGCACTCATAGCTGCCTACAAAGTAAAATCCATAAACACTGAGGAGCCGGAGCAAGCTAATCTCATGCCATTTTGTTGGATGATTAATTTAAATTGAACTGTATTAATAATACAGATGTTGACGTTAAGAAGCTTATTTTCTTTTTAATTATTTTAAATTTAATCATAAGCAGATACAAGATATATGTCCCTCAAGGGCACCAATAATCGCAGGCCTATATATATATAAAATAAATAAAAGCAATATGTCATAGTAATGTTGCTCTAATGGTATGAAAGGTTTTCTAATAAACTAAGTTATTGTAGTGTACAAATACTGTTTTTTTTTATCTAGTCACTTCAAACATATCTAACTATTACGTAGTGTAATAAACCATGTCTATGTTAAATAAGAATGTTATAAAAATGTAAATAATTGAATTTCCAAACACAAGTACAAAAGATGAAGACGCCCTCTTATCGATGTGTGTGTGAGCCGTCATGTGGGGATTGTAGGTTGTGACGGTCTGAGCAGGCATGCAGCAAGCATGGGCGGCCCTTTGGCACTTCAGCTGCAACAGCTGCTGAGCCCACCCCACCACCATCTCAACCACCCCCACCCCCACCACCCAACACTACCACCACCACCACCAGCACCCAACACTACTACTACCACCACCAGAAGCCAGGGTGACGTAACCACTGCCACGCTGCCAGCCTGCACGTCACATGACAGAGGTCGCTAGTCAAAGCGTGTTAGCATCTCTCCCAGCTGCTGCTTCTGAGAACTGTAACATCCTCTGTTCTCTTTTGTCACTGAATGGCCTGCTCCTCCCTCCCTTGATGAATATTCTGCAGCATGAAAACACAATGCAGTGTAATCTCCAGATGTTTGTGGTTAGAGCGGGCTTTATCAATCACCACTGGAGATGTTAATCTCATCATGTTAGACATGCACTGAGGTCTAAATCAGAACAAGGTTTTCACGCAGTCTGTGGCAGAGTGGCAGAACGCAAAAAACATGTTCTGTCCAGGAGGAAGTTTGACTGTGCTGTGTGAACTCTAAAGAATATTTTCTTCATCTTCTAATATGTCTGATCCAGGCTGCACGTTACTGGTGCCATTTTGTGTGAAAGCCTTCAGAGCTCCGTCTTGATGCTACATGATAGTTCGACTGCTCACGTGCGCTGTGGAAGCACCGTACAGATAAAGCTGATCCCATTCCATTAGCAGAGTGAGATTTCATGAAATTGCAAGTTAATTAAGTTTTTATTTTACTGCATGATCTGTTAAATTAGTTTCAAACAAGACTAAAGAATGTTCAATATCACATAAGGGAACGTTTAAATGGGTAGTCACTAAATTAACTGAATGTTTTCGTCTCAAATGAATGTATTTACATTAAAAATAATAATAATAATAACACTACTGCAAATCTTTCTATGTTCAATCAGTGATGCAAGATGAGGGCTTTGTAATTATTCAAAAAGATAGTGCTTTGTAGTTTTCTTGTTATTTCATGTCAATGCGGTTACCGAGACAATTACTTCTAGCATTGTTGTTTTTCTTTTTCTTTCCTTTTGGGCCGATCCGAAAAATGATCCGAGCCACGAACTGTAAAGTCGTTGTCACATATGCACCCCTGAAAAGTTCTAGAGAATTTCGGGAGTACTGTTTCTGAAATTCTCCTGACCTGGCTGTTCACATATGCTCCTCAAAGCAGGAGACTATCTCTGTTGGACGAACAACATAACTGACGAACAGAAAACGTAATGCAGCAGTTTAATTCTGTGCACAGATATCTAGCGGTTGTGTGCATGCAGTCTATGCATCGTGCAGCATTCACGGTATATATGTCACTCCCCCCTCCCCTTGGCTCGAGGTAAATTCTCCTGATAATATCCTGCTGTGTTCTCACATCAACTCACTCAGACTTTATGTGGAAAAAAAAAAAAACTCTAGGGGTCTGGCAGGAGAAACTCTGGGTGAAGTCCGAGTGAAAAATGTGGACGTTTGCGTTCACACATACAGCTCATCCTGCAAATATCAGGAGTTTTTCACAAGTTTTCTGCAAGTGTGAAACATGATTGTGATCCGTTGCACAACTAGATGAGGGTCAAATTCAAAGAAAATGTGCCTTAAATAGAATGAATTGAAGCACGATGCATTATTAATTAAAAGTAATATTGGACGTTATAAAGGTAGTTTTTTCAACGAACCCAGATCCTGGCTCCATTTATGTAAGCTGTGGGTAGTGACAACCCCAAGGTGTTGTTCTTTTGTTAGGCGGCCTCCTTGTGAATGACAGGACGAGAATCATAGCTCACATCAAAGGAGGGAAAGGCCTGGCTCGGTATCTCAGAGCGGCTTGTTTCTATCAGTGAGTCAAGTGGCTGGTCAGCCATGTTTAATGTGATCGGATGTTGGCTGACACACAGCTATAGAGCCGTGACCATCACACTGACAGCAGAGACACATAACATGATCCTGAGAGTCCACGGAATAAATCATTTTATGTTTCGTCTGTTGCCCTTTTTTGTTTTAATATATCGTTGAAAAAAACGGCCTCGTGTCGTCCTCGCATTCCCAAAATCTCCATTACTCTGTCGCTCTGGATGCTTTGTGTAAACCCTTTGCATGCTAGATTACTCTGGATTACCATCGAAGCAGCAGACCTGCGTATCCGAGGAGGTGAATCATGGTGATGTCATCACCGCATGAAGTCATCTGAACACTCGGGAGTAAATCTCTAAAAAGCTGTGGTAAATGCTTGATGGTGCGACAAACTGCGAGGACAGCGTGCTCTTTTTGTCTGCAGGGCCCCGGTCACTTCTCTGCAGCTGTGTGTGCATGTGAGTTTGTTTGGAGAGAAAAACTGCAGGAAGGAGAATCCCAAATCTAACGGTAGAAACCACCCACCCAGGCAGGCAGGCAGTGAAAAGCGAGGTCCCTTTGGTTTACTTCTAACAGAAAACCCCTTTCAAAGCCGCCTTTTTTTTTCTTCTTTTTTTTCATCTGTTTTGTTCAACCACAACAAAAGTGTGTGTGGATTTTTTTCCTCACCGAGCCCCTGTGTCCTCTCTTTTGAAAGGCAGGTGTCGCTTTTTTTTTCTTTTTTTTTTGTTTCTCTAAGCTCCGCCTCCTCTCTCTCTCTCTCTCTCCACTCAAGCTGTGACCTGCTTTGCCAATATAGCACACTCTTTCTCTTCATCTCTCATTTCTTTCTGTCCCCGCCTTTCTCTCTCCTTTTTTTTTGTCTTTCTCTGTCTCTCTCTTTCTCTCTTTTTTTCTGTCATTCTTCCTTTCTATTCTCTCTCTCTTTCTTTCCCTGTCTTTTTCCCTCTGTCTCGGTTTCTCTCTGTCGTTGTCTTTCTCTTTCTTATTGTCGCTGTCTTTTTTTCTTATACTGTCTTAATCTCTTCTCTCTCTCTCTCTCTCTCTCTCTCTCTCTCTCTCTCTCTCTCTCTCTCTCTCTCTCTCTACCACACTCTCTGTTTCTAACAATAAAAGAGATACCTGCTGGTCCCATCTGGCTCCAGGTCTTTGTCACAATCTCATTGAAAGGGCCGACTGACACCTGTCTAAAAAAAAAACCCAAAAAAAACCTGCCCTGTTGCCCCCTCCCCACCTCCACATGACGTCCTGTCTTCAGTGGGCACAGCTGGCGGGTTTCTCTGGGTGTCACCCAAAGCTGGCATCATGTGTGTCCATGTGGGGGCTTCTGATGCCAGCTGTCAGTCCTTTTGTAGGTGGGTCTGTGTGCCTGGAATGAGCGACTCTCGGGGCATGTGGTTGTACAATAGCTGGAATAATCTGCCACACCCATCCACGCACAACATGTAAACAGAGCCAGAGAGACGGCGAGATAAACAGGTTTTTTTATTTACAAGATCGCTGTGAATCACATGTTTGCCGTTGTGTCGCACCTTGAGAGTTTGAGAGCAGTGATTGTAGCGTTTATTGTCACTCTGCCACGGTCATTTTTCTGCAACAAACACAGTCCTTCTTTTGTTCTCAACTTCTTCTATTTGTGTATAAACAATCCAGCATCACAGTCTTAATTATAGCTTTGTGTGTTACTAGTTGTTTCATTTGGTCAGGAGTACATTCCCACGCCATCACAAACAGTTCAGCTCCTGGGTTGCAGGTTTCGCCCCCTGCTGGCTGTTTACGGTGGAGAGGATAAAACAGTGCTGCAGGCTCACAGGTCTGTTAACACATTGATCTGGTAGCTTGCCTGTGAGTCATTAGACCCATTAAGCACCACTTACCGACCGAGTCAAAGTTTTAATTGCTGTTTGGCGGCTCGTCTGTTATTATCAGCTTGATTTACAAAGCGGAACACCAACATTTAGCTGAAGAGATGCGGTCACTTTCACTTCAGCGCGGCATTAACGGCTATAGTGTGAGCATTATTCCACTGTCAGGACATCAGTCAATTAGTGAAAGTTCATATGGTTTTTATTCTGATATTCAGAGTCATCCCCTCGCTATGCTCCACTCAGAATTCCAGTAATATTAAACTGAGTAAGTATGACATTGGCATGCGTCTTGTATGTGTCATATCTAGTTGTGAAAGTTAGATGATTCAAAACCGGTCTGAGAATGTGTCAGCAACCGTTTTAAAAGTCATTTGCTGTTGTTTTTTTTTAGTGTGAGCGGATGTGTTTGGTTTATTTGTTTGTGAAGTTATTGAAGATTTGAACTATTGGACTATAAAAAAGAGACCCTGCAGGGAGCATTTTACAGTTTTCTGAAGTTGATGTCTCCCTCTGCAAGCACCCTGCTGCCTCTGTCACCCATTTCCATCACCACCACCTTCCCTCATTAGTCCATGTATGTCTGCTAGTCCTCCATTCTCGCACTCCTCCTCCTCCTCCTCCTCCTCCTCACTCTGCCAGATACTCTTCCTCCAGACCTCACTTTGGTGCTTCTTCATGACCTTTCACTAATGTTTTGGGCTCTGTGCATTGATTGGTTTAACCTCTGGGATGACTCAACTGAGTCGCCTGTTCTTCCTCATTAACAGACACGATAAAGCTCGCGTCCTTTTCTCCTGATCGCGAACGTTAACTTGTTGCCTTTTTTTCTCCCTGTTTCCGATCGGCTTCTTCTCACCCTGTTAATGCTCCTCCCAACAGAACAATGACAACGAGACGCCGCTGCACTGTGCCGCCCAGTACGGCCACTCGAGGGTCGTTCAGCTGCTGCTGGAGGAGCTGACGGACCCCACCATGAGGAACAACAAGTTCGAGACCCCTCTGGACCTTGCTGCTCTGTATGGCCGCCTCGAGGTGGTCAAGCTTCTGCTCTGCGCGCACCCCAACCTGCTCAGCTGCAACACCAAGAAACACACTCCGCTGCATCTGGCCTCTCGGAACGGCCACCTTTCTGTGGTGGAGGTACTGCTGGACGCTGGCATGGACATTAACTACGAGGTGTGTGTGTGTGTGTGTGTGTGTGTTTGTTAACTTGGATTTTAAAATGTTTCTTACTATGCTGCCATGGCTCAAATCATGTTGAGAAACGTAATCTTTACTTGCAGCACTTCCTCTCGCTACTTCCTACCACAGCAATGAGATTAAATGTAAAACTCTTGAGCTCTCCGTTTGCAGAGACACTGAAGTGTTTTCAAAAGCGGCGCTGGCCTTGCTCCCCCTGGTGGCCCCCATGGCTCTGACTCTGTACCAAACTGTGCCATCCATCTTTCTTTTTTTTTCCCCCCCCTCCTCCTTTTCTGTGCCCTCCTTTCCTAAGCATCGAACACAGAGTGTATCCCGTGTCCTTCAGGCCTGACGTCCTGCAGGTTTCAATTAGCATGGCCCTGTGAGCTGGAAAATGATCTGCTTTGACTCTTCACTCACATGGTTGTCAGTAGGGAGGTGGACCGGGCAGTGGGCTCAAAATCTGGTCGTCACTATACAATGTTTATGTAACTGGTGCAAGAACAGGAATGCTGCAGGTTTAACAAAGGCTGACTCATGTGGGAATAGTAGAAGGAAATAAAGATGAGCTTTATTTTCATAATATTCATATTCATGTCAACTCTCTCCCTGTGCCTCTGGTTGTTTATGCCTTTTGCTTTAATTTTCTACGCAGACGGAGAGAGGCAGCGCTCTCCACGAAGCAGCCTTGTTTGGGAAAGCGGATGTGGTGCAGAAACTCCTCGGTGCAGGTCAGGGACACACAAGCAACATTTGAATCGTTTTGTAGAAATAAGTCAAAACCAACGCTTGACTGTTGTCCTCTGCCAGGTATCAACGTGAACATCCTCGACCAGAAGGGCCTGACAGCGCTGGACACTGTCAAGGACATGCCCTCACAGAAGAGCAGAGAGATCGTTGCTCTCGTACTAGGTACAAAAATAAATAAATAAATAAATAAAAACTAATAAGAAAGCAGTGGGGAAGTGGGAAGTGTTCCTCTTGATTTCACATTCACCAGCTGTGATACAATCTCCTGTTTGTCTGTTGCAGGTCACATGACTGGAAAACCCCCTGACATTGACCTTCCCCCTCCACCAATCCCTCCGCCTCAGGAGAGTCCTAGCCCGAGGAGAAAGGGTAAGACTTACCAGATGTTAAAACAAGGGTTCAGTAAGCAGCTTAAACAGAAACCACAGAGAAGAGAAAATGCAATTAAGGGGATCTTTAATTTCCTCAGCTAAGAATTGTCTCCCATTATTGTGCTTATAAACATTGCATATGTACACTTTGGCCTGTTTTATCCGCACCTGCTGCCCACAATATCCGCTCAGGTCTTTTATTTTGAAGATAATCTGTTATCATCAGCTGCCCAATTGGATGGCTTTTTTGTTTCATGTCAGATTATCTTAAAAATTAGCCTGGTGTATACTTCTTCAACTTTTAATTTAGAATGGAATAGAATATAAATCCTTTATTGTCTTTATACAGTTTTACAACAAAATGAGAAATTCTTCACCTTAAAATGCACAGACATACTGAACATGCATCCAGCAGCAACAAACTACTTGCATTCAAGCAGGAGAAGAAGTGATTGACCCCAAGGGAAATTTTTATTCTGCAGACAAGAAAGAAAACATACAACAGAGAGGTGAAAAAAATACTGTATAGGAAACAACTCAGTGGGTTAGCTGCCAATGTTAACATGCTAGTTGGTATATTTTGACCTGTTTTAAAGGTGATCTTGACAAGGTGAGTGAGTTGATCTCTGGGCTGGCCCCGGGGCCCGAGGAGGAGAGTCCGTACGAGGCTCTGTTTGAAGCCACCTCCTGCCACTCTCTGGACAGCCTCACCAGCGGCAAATCGTCCGACAGGGATTCTGGACGGCCGGATAGTGAAGCTGGCAAGGTATGCAGTGGTTTAACTGAGGCCCATCCTCACACACACACACACACACACACACACACACACACACACACACACACACACACACACACACACACACACACACACACACACACACACACACACACACACACACACACACACACACACACACACACACACACACACACACACACACACACACAGAGTTGTGAATTGGAGTTGCAATACAGAACTCCCACTAGAGGGTGATAGCGGTCCTCCATACACATGAGTGAGGCTTTAAACCCCTCCAGGATAAAGCTTGATGTGTCACAGGGAGGAGAAGCAATGCGTTTCTCGACATGAATGTTGCAACACACTCATAATAGTTTTATCACACCTCATTTTTTTGGATCATTTACAGAAAGATCGCCTGGCTCACTCGTCACATCCTGGTCCCGGTCATGAAGAAGAGGTGAGATCATGAACCCAAGTTGTGGGGGGAAAAAAACCCAAAAAATTGAAATGTAGTGGTTAACACCAACACAATGTCATAGAAGCATTCAGAAAATTCTTGTCTGCTACTCAGAAAGCTCCTGTTTTTTTTTTCTTATCCCTGACCTCGTCATGACTGCATTTTTAATGGCTGCTGCTGCTCAACTCCAATGACTTTGTAGTAAATATTAATGCGAGTGTGGCCTGAGATAGAGAGAAGAAAAGTGGAAAAATAGACACACTCTCAGTGAACCTGTCCGGCCTTAAATTTGGCTGACTATGGAGGATGTATTGTTGTTGTCACACTGAAGTTTGACTTACAATCTTACCTGCTCTTACTCTGAAGTGAAGGCTTCAAGCTCCTGTGAGGAGTTTTGAACTGGTTCGTCAAAACATCATGTCCTGACATGGACTCAGTCGAGTCAAAACACATATCCACATCCCTGTTTGATAAAGGATTTTTATAATGCATCAGAGTGCTTCAGATTTTCAGTTTAGACTGAATTTTCTTCACAATTAACTGTGTTTGTAATCAGGACAGCCATTTATTTTTTAGCGATTTGACCTCTGTCCCCTGCCCTTGAAGAGCGCCCGATTCCTCTACATTTTTTGAACCAGTGCAGCACTCACCTCAACCTTTTTTTTTTTCTTCTGTCATTGAGAAGGTTGATTTTTCTATACCTTTGTTTGATATACTTGTCACCACTGCTTGGGGGCAGGCGTCAGATGAGCCAATAAACAGCACATCTAAGAAACACTCCATACGTTTAAAATAAAGACTAATGACTTGTTGTTGTGAAACACTACTTGCATATGACAGGGCATGAAAAGCAGAGAGAAGCATCTTCCCGATTACTGGGGTTGCTTAAACTAACACAGCTAAATCATTTCATCGAGTCAGCGCAATCATTTCCCACCGACATTTTTTGCGACCTTCTCTTTGTGTCTTCTTCTGCAGGCGCTTTATACAAACAGCAGCATAGCTGAGAGAGGCGAGCAGGTGGAGGAGGAAGAGGAGGATCACACATACGAGTTGCTGCTGACGGCTCAGACCAAAATCCCCCCGCCCAGCCAGGAGTCCAGATCCTGTAAAGGTAATAGTCATCACTGTCACTGTGATCCAAAAGAAGGAAGCTATAACAAAAAGGGTGTAATTCCAGAGATTTTTGTTTTCTGTTTTTTGTTTGTGGGTAAACCCCCCCCCACCCTCTCTTTACGGTTTGTATACCAGTGCACTGCTCATCTGGGCAAAAATTTCAAACAGAGTTGGGCTCATTTTCCAAACTTAAACTCCACTGACATTTTCCAAGAACGACATAATACATTCCTATCCTAACAAGCCTGACAGCCCACACACACACACACACACACACACACACACATGACCAACCCTCTTCCTGTGGCTGCGTGTGTATATATGTATGAGCAGACCCTCCTTTTTGGTTGCGGCCGATGAATGGCACTGCATGTAATTGGATTAAATGGGATTAAATTAGAAGGCCATTTGGATCCCTGGCCGTTGATGTAGATGTTTTAAAAAGCGGCCCCTCAGGCCTGCAGGCTTAGTCAGCCTCAGTAGCTTACCATTAGAAAACGTCACCGAGCAAAAGGGTTGGAGTTTGATTGCTGATGTCATCATGCCCTCCCCTATGTGTGTGGGGGGGGGGGGGGGAAGAGAGAATGTAACTGTTCTGCGTCTTCTTGGCTCTTAAAAGATTAGCTTGCCATTTGTTTAAAAAGTGCTTTATCATGTCTGCAGCGTTCGAACGGCCAGGAGATTAATCTGAAGTCTCTCCGGCTCTCCTGCGATATTGCCATGCATAATACATGATTTTCTCATACATCACTTTCTCTTCCATCTAACAGTCAGAACAGGGAAAACATTGTGTCTGACTGTGAATAAATGGTGCGCAATTGAGGTCTTCAAATTTTCATCCGTCCCGACTAAGGTTGTCGACATGTTTTTTTTTTAAAATTTTTGGCGTCTCATAAAGAAGTTTACTTCTCTTACAAACTGACTGACAGCTGACTTTCTTAGACACGTTTAAGGCCGTTTTCATGACTTATCTTGGAAGATTAGATCTTTAAAAAGAAGAAATTACCAATTATTGGGTTGGGTGCCTTGGACTTCGATTTTTTTTTGTTGCCATGGCATCAATATCGTTTGATTTGTACTAGTATCAAATCTGAGATTAAAATTCTGGTACCCTGACGATGTCTTAACTTTTTGTTTTTTTGTTTTTTTTCCGATCTTCTTAGATGAGAAAACCACTACACAGTCTTCCAACAGTGTCCTACCTCAGGTAAATATAAGCTGCTTCCTTTCTTCCTTCTCTTATATCTTTCACAATACATTGATTTTAACTGTTTCTTTGGTTGTCATGAATGTCAGTTCTCCAATCCTTCTACAAACACAAGCTGTACAAAAATGAAATACTCTGAGTTTTGACAGCCAGAGAGCAGTATCCCTGCTGCCATTGGTACTACACGGCCGCATGACTTAAGCAGATTATATAATAAAGATGAAGGTCTTGTCGTCGTCAAAGATTGAGTCATACGTATGTCAGCAGAAGGCACAAGTCGCCATAAACTAGCCCTCATATATGGATCTCCACGTAAACCCTCCTGCTTTATTTATCGTCCCATCATATCTGATTTTATTGCTTTTTGCACTTTTTGATGCAGTTAGCAGCTTGTATTGTTACTACAACCCCACCTGCTGCCCACAATATCTGCTCATGTCTCTTATTTCAAGCTTAGGTTTTCTCCTCAGCTGCCTAATCAAAATAAAAGAGCGACACATTGACCCCTCTGCCCTGATCCTCAGCCCGGAGAGATCAGACACAACATGACATGTCATGGAGGCAACCAATGGGATGGCATCTTTATTTCCTGTTAAGCTTACACTAGTTTATATTAAAAATACAGAAAACAAACAACTTGGATAGCTGCAGATTCGACTATGTATGACCTGTTAACTAAACAACAAGATGTGCTTTGTTTTGAGCGGCAGATGTGATTGTACCCTCTTTTTTTTTTTTTCCTGTTCCATTTTAGCGTAAACCCACTGCCCCAAATGACCTCAGAGCCCCTAGCAAAACGAAAGACACCCTGCACCCTCCTGGGCGGGTGGGCCCAAAAGCTTCAGGAGGTGAGTTTCTTTATCTCTGTCTCTCAGATTTTTTTGTAACCTAAGAGGGAACAACTGCTGCTGCTGGAAATGCTGCGAGGGTAAGGAGATGTGCAGTGGACACATTACACTTGAAAAACACAAGCCAAGCATGTCAATGAAAGAGGAGAGATGAGTTGGAGTTTGCGGGGAGAGATGGGACTGGCTTGGATTAGCGCTGCTTGGGAATGCATGACTGGCATACTCAGGCAGCAGAGCGGATTTGGCTTGTCGGGAGAAGGCTGATTGACGCTCCCTGGCAAGTGGGGAGAGATTCATTCCTCTGCCGATATGAAACAGAATTCTTAATCAGATTGTGACATTCATATCTCGGACTCATATCCCGCCTACAGCTGGATCCACTACGTCATCCAGTCAGGAACAGAGCAGAGGTAAGGAGAATGGCCTCTGGGATTTTTCTGACACATATAAATATCTTCATTGAATCATTATTTTCTGCAGCATGGTTACATAATGAACGGTGCAGGCGTGCATGACAGACCAGCTGATTTGATGGTGGTGTTTACAGGAGGATACGACTATTTTTGCATTAGGGTGCTCATTGGATTCTTATTTTAATGTTGATGTAAGAGTGTTTGAAGTAATTTTCTCCCAGAGAATTTATTGACGACCCCTGCCACAACATCTACATAAAATATTTAATCTTGATGGAACAGATATGTGAAAATGAGGAACCTTAAAACTCCTGTGAGGAGTTTTTAACTGGTTGTGAAATAGACTGAAATTAATATAGATGCCTCTTTATACGATCTATGAGAGCAAACAAGACCATCTACTTAAAGCAATAATCTCATATTTTATGTCTGAAACTACTGCTGCAGGGTAGATGTCAGACACGGGGAGTGAGATTTATTTTGTTGAAAAACATTTTTTTTTTTTACACATGAACAGGACAAAATCAGCAAAGAGATAAAAGGGACAGCTTTGTCCACAGGGGGCGCCAAAATCGACTCAAACTGAAGATTCCGGACACGAGCTTTAAAGGGGATTTTCATATCAATTTGATTTTGAGTCATTTTTAAGTTAATGTAGTCAAATTAAGCAATGTATTCCTCAGTTTTGCTTCACTGACTGATGAAGCAGAGTTCTCTTACTCACTAAGCCTTGTCAGCAGTGCCTACATATACCAGAATGCATTGAATTGAAAGTACCATGGCAATGATATTTTTAGGATGCTATTGCTGTATGTGGCATAGTTTGTGAGAATTAAAATCCCAGCTGAAAGAGTCTTTGTTTCAGGCCACCAACTACATCAAATAATGGTGCTCGTAGTTTTTAACATTTTAAACCTAACTCTGATTGAAGGAGATGAGGTTGAAAAATTGGCAAAGAATCCCTTTAATGCAATTAGGCAGGAGCATTATGCAGTCAGAAAATGGGACTTGATTGAATTTCTTTTTGAAAAGTATCTGATGATGACAAAATTGGACACGTTTTCTAGCATTAAGTAATTCATGAACAAATTGTTTTAAAGACAAGAATTGAATTGAGGGGCTGCCAGTGGCCTAGTGGCCTAGTGGTTAGTGCACGTGCCCCATGTAAGGAGACTATAGTCTTTCAAGCGGGCGGCCCTGGTCTCTACTCTCTCTCTTTCCTTGGTTTCTGACTCTATTCACTGTCTTTTCTCTAAAATAAAAGCTTAAAACGCCCATAAAGAAATATAAAAAAAATAAAAATAAATTAAATTGCAATTTCATAAGAAAATAGACCTCATTGTCTTGATTTTACAAGAGATTTGAAGATTAACTTTTAAATATTAAACATGATGATAAGTGTTGTGCAGAAGCAGCAATGTTTTTGTCGAGCCTGTTATGCCACATACCTCAAGAATCAGAGACTGTTTTTAAAGGCTGGTGTTTTGGTGGAGTCAGGGCGTAGGGAGCCCTTCATTTCTTCACATCCTCCCCAGTTACTCTTAAATAATACTCTCTTTTCCCTATTTGAAAACCACAGAAACCACAAGTTTGTTTTATATTTGAAAACCGCTGTGGGAATTTTCTTCTCTTTTCTGACTCACTTGGCTCATCAGAAAGTCTTGGTTCCTACTTTTTAAGTTTAACAAAAAAAAAAAAAAAAAAAACCCACACAGCTTCCCCAAAAATAAATGTTTACTTATGCACATGTGGTTATAAATGTTTTCAGTTTTGATTGAGTTGGTTTGAGGTACAATTCCCTCCCCCTCATCAACACTGTGCGGACCTCAGCGCTCTGTGGCAGGTGGGGCAGATATGTGCACGGTCAGCAATTCTGTGGCGTTTATCATCTGTCACAAACACATTGCTGCTCTCAGCAGGAATATAGTGTTTCCCCACAGACTTCCACCTCTGTGTCATGTTTTAAAGAGCCTCCAGTGGAGAAGTAACATCCTCCAATTTGCCACAGATCACAATAGATTCCACACTACACAGCATTATTGATGATGCTAAATATTCTTCTGTGATTTTTAAAGACAAAAATGGCAAATGAGTACTTCTTCCAGCATCTTAAATGTGAGGATTTGCTGCTTTGCTTTGCCATGAATGATCATAAAGGAAGACTCAGACTGCGATCATCTCTTGGGGCGCTGGTGGCACAGTGGTTAGTGCGCGTGCCCCATGTATGGAGGCTGTAGCCCTTCAAGCAGGCGGACTGGGTACAAATCCGACCTTTCCCGCATGTCATTCCCCACTCTCTCTCTCTCCCTGATTGCCGACTCTATCCACTCTCCTATCTCTCCAATAAAGACACAAAAAGCCCCCCCCCCAAAAAAGAAAAATAATAATAATAATAATAAGTCATCCCTTTGGGCTCAAATTGTGTTGGAGCAGTACAAAAACAGCAGAATAAAGAAGAAGATATGCCCGCTAACTTACTCAAATGACACAAAAAGTGTTTTATTCTATCACGTTTCATAGACCTCTGACCTCTCTTTTTGTCGCATTTGAGGAAGTGAGCCGGCCAGGCATTTCTTCTTCTTCCGTCTTAGATTTTATTTTCATATTATAAAAAAGGGAACTAAATACTTAATACTTAATAACTTAGAACTTAATAACAAACCAGCGGTATTTGTTTACCCACATTACTGTAAATGTTCAAATATCAATGCATAGCCTTCAGTTCCTTTTAGACTTCTTGCAGTCATGACCATGTCTTTAAATCTACATTAAAACCAGAGCATGAATCGACTTCAGAGTATGTCGACGTCCGAGTGACAGCCAGCGCCGGCTGCAAAACAAACATGACATCACCTGTTAGACATGGAGATGTCTCTGCCAAATATAATACACATCCCACCTCTGCGGTGACCTCACCCGTCTGTTAGAGCTGCAATAACACCGGATTGTGTCCGGACGCAATTTTTTCCAACATGGAGCTGTGTGGGCAGAGAGGGGGTGGGGGGTGGAGGGGGAGGGGGGTGATGTGGTCTCAGTGAGGGTTAACACTGTGTGAGATTGTTGGAAGCACATTGATGTTCTCATAGGGCGTTCACACTCCTCAGCTGCCAGGAGAGGGTGGGTGTTTGGCTGTGGTCCTGACATATGCGCACAGAACACTCACTCCCCTCCTTGAACACACACAAACACCTACACACACACACACACACACACACACACACACACACACACACACACACACACACACACACACACACACACACACACACACACACACACTTTTTTTTTCCCAGACAATCAAGTGTGGAGCAGCTTGTGAAAAAGGAGTACAGGGCGTTGGTAGGCGTTGCAAATGGCCCCTGAGACGCTTAATGGTGCATTTTGTTGTGTTAGCGAGACAAACTTTTAAGTAGTACTCTCCCTCCTCCTCATGTTTTGTAGATAAGACTCCTTCACAGCCGGCTCCTTTTTTTTGATGTTTTCACTCTTAAAGCAGCGGGTTTGCGAGACAGCAGACCGCGAATCCGTCAACAGAAGCTCTTCTCTTCTCTGAAGGACAAACAAAGTGTTGCACCAGGTCACTACTTTTCCTTGCGGTGTCTCTGTCCCAGTTTCCCTGTCACCAAACACCCTGACCCTGTCACCCGGGCAGAGACAGTCCACACACACGTACACGCCGATCCTCTACACACACACACTCCTTCACCATGTGTCACAGAGCTAATTATCAGGAGTCTGGTTTGCTGGAGGATAGGGTGATTCGAATTTCCATTCCTGAGGCCCCATTAGGGTCTAGAATTAGAAGGCAGCAAAACACAGAGGGCTGCTGGTCACACGGCAGTCAACAACACGCATCCGCACGGTGCAGAAGGGAAGATGCCCGAAAGGACCACACACAGGCTGATGTGAATTTTTTTTCTGGAGACGGTGCGTTGGCGCGGACATCCCGTGGCTGATTTGATTGCAGAAAAGAGGCTTAGGTGGCAGTAATTCCTCCGGGAGAGGGGAGGAGGAGAATCTAATTGTTTTTAATTGCTCTCGCCCGCTTGGTCTCATTAAGGAGTTGTTATTGTTGGAGAAGACAGCTGATGTAAGTTAAACTCCTCTTGGTGGTGTTTTATGTCATTTTTCTTTTCTTTTGGGTGAATACTCTGGTGTGTGTGTGTGTGTGTGTGTGTGTGTGTGTGTGTGTGTGTGTGTGTGTGTGTTGTGGTTGGCGGTAACAGGGATGTGAGTGTTAGTCAGTAGCTTAGGGGGAAACTCTTAATGCTGTGTCATTTCAGTAAGAAAGGGACCCAACAGAGGAGTGGGCCTGTAAGATGAGGCTTGCTCCAAATATGACAAGCTTTAACGCAGTGTTACAAAAGACAGGCGGCGAGGCACCAGCAGAGAGTCGTCAGACGGCTGCAAGCTGGGTTTGGAATTCTGATATTTCTCCGGCCAACATACGCATTCTCCTCGCTCCTTCTCTTCTCTTCTCTTCTCTTCTCTCTCCTTCTTTTTCTCTCCGTCACTTCTGGTAGGAAACAATTGCAGATCTGTTTCTAGGCTTGTGTGGGAGGCTTCTTATTAGCCTCGCTGCAAGGATCCTGCCCCTCAGTCAGAGGTCCACTTTCAAGCGCTAGAAAACTTTTTTTCTTCTTCTTTTTTTCCCCTCCCCAAACTTCTCTCTGACTTTGCTCTGTTTCGCTTCTCGCCCCGCAGATAACTCCCAGCTCAGCGGGGATCAGGGAGCAGGTGTCCCGGAGCAGTTCACGGGCCTCCTGCACGGATCCTCCCCTGTCTTCGACTGCCAGGAGGAGCCCTTAAGGCTTCCAGGTGTCCAGCCAGAATCGAGAAAGCCTGCCAAAGTAAAGGAGGAAAAGGCAAAGACGGGAGCAGCTGCGCCAACACCGAGCCGTCCTAGCATGGCCGCCATCCTGACAGACTGTGATCCAAAAGCGATTTATGCCACTGTGAACAAGGAGCCCAGGGACTCCTCAGGGGCCGGGGCTGCCGTGAGGATGCGTCCTCCTGGAGACCTGAAGCTGGCACGCAGCCTCTCCAAGTCTGACTCAGACCTGCTCGTGTCGCCTCCTAGCGAGGAGGACGGGGGATTGGGAAACCGGAGCGAGTCTGTTTCTAATTGTAGCACCGGCAAGAAGAGGCTGGAGAAGTCTCCATCTTTCACCTCCGAATGGGACGAGGTAAGTGTTTGGGTGTGCGTACCTTTTGGGCGCTTTGAGTCTTTGTTTATACCAGAGCATTACTGTTGCCTACAGTACTGACTAATGTGAAGCGTTTTGACAAGGTCTTTTAATTTGTTTACATACAATAGTTCCTTCAATAATTTTAGTTACATAAGAATGAAGAAAGAAAAGTGTCGGATAGAAATACAACACCAGAACAGAAACTAAGACACACAACAAAGCAGCCTGAGATACAACCACAACACATGTTAAACAAAAATCAATCATGTTTATAAAAAACTCTAGGAAGGAATCATTTAACATCATGTGGAACGTGTTTGTACTGGAGCTCTTTTACAACATTTTTTGAACACAGAATTCGAGCATGACTAAAATGAATACATGATTTATGAGGACATTGTCTAGAATTCCTCTTGTGTCCTCCTGTTTGGGCCGAAGTCAGCTTGTTCTTGTGCTGAAACAACAAAGATGCTCACGTCAACAACTCCAACACGGTGGATGATAAACCTCAGGATCTACAGTAAACATCTCTGTTGACTGTAGTGATGTTTTTGTCCTGAGGGGGACTCGCTGCAATTTGAGCTCGACAATCGTTTGTATACACAAACCGTCAGCAAAACACGGTCTGTGCGAGAAGATTTAAGGTTCAGTTCTTTTAAGGAATTCATTTTGCAAAATCCACGTGAAAAATTGCACAATCCTGCCCTGTGTTTGTCATAAGCATGGATTTTCATAGCTAAATATATCCCTCCATTCAGTACTTTAATGCTTTGTCTGGGATGTAGATGAAGAAAAAAAAAAAAAAAAAAAAGCTAAGCAGAGCCACGGAGAGAAGAGATTAAACAGGACAAGAAGACGGGGGATAAAACAGCTGAGAAGCCGAGGAAGTAAGACAAGAGAGGGAGATTTAGAAATGGAGATTCAGACGAGACGCACAAGCTGCAGATCCGTCTCACTTCAATATCGTCTTGTTCTTTTGCAAAGGCATGGGAACTAACCTGAGTCTGTCTTAAAAAAAAAAAAAACAACATATCGTACACAC
Organism: Labrus bergylta; assembly: GCF_963930695.1. Lineage (NCBI taxonomy): Eukaryota > Metazoa > Chordata > Actinopteri > Labriformes > Labridae > Labrus > Labrus bergylta. The sequence continues at coordinate 8,798,677 of NC_089206.1, read as the reverse complement.
AAAACATAAGTCAGTGAATAAGTACAGATTTTATTACAGGGAAAATATCAGTTTTTTTTGTTTTGTTTGACTCTGCTGCTTGAAAACCACAAGAAACAATCAAATAGCTAAATCAGCATATTTTCTACCACTGTATTAGTTTAATGGGCCGTGAGATTAGAGGACAGATAACAATGAATGAGCAGAGGTATATAGAGTTGTGCCCTCCCTACATTATCCTATAACAATCCTCTTACTGTGAGCAGGATTAATGATGTCCTCCAAGCTTCTCGATGAGTATCTTAGCATGTTTGCCCTTTGCATTTTTAGCATTCTGCTCTGTTACATGCTGCCCTACGACTGTTACAGCTCTCCTACGCTGCAGTGAATTCCAGTAGTCCATGAGAGATGACTTACATTTATGATGCCGGATCGAGCGAATCATGGGCTCAGATAAGCCCTCTGTGCTAATGCCCTCCCTCCACAGTGGGGAGGAGATCGTGTTGCAAGCCCCGTGTTCCTTTACATGATGGCCATCACAACAGCTACAGTGAGCCGAGATATCCGTGGCTTTCAGGTCGATAACTTGGCTGCTTTGGGCCAGCGGTTTGTATTTGGGATGGTCAGAATCGAACACTTCTTCGATCACCTCAGTAACCTCTCCGGTATGATTTGTGGACGTAGTGATCCAGAAATTCAATACATCTCTATGTGACTTTGATGGTTGATGGTTGTGGGTGAGCTCAGTGGATACTAATCTGGGGGATACTGAGATTTTCCAGCTTTTAAGCCCCCTTTTTCCCCAACTTGAGCGATGTTTGAGACTAAAACAACATGCACTTAAATAATGTGATACAGTTGCAGCATTTTGTATCGCTGTATAATGTCAATGACCTCCTTCGTTTTCTTGTCTCAACTATGAAACTGTAACGTGATTATTATTATTTTTGTTTTTTAAAGTTATTTTTGGGGCCTTTTCGCCTTTTTATTGGACAGGACAGCTGAAGAGTACGGGGAGGGGGGGGGTGGGTGACATGCAGCAATGGGCCGAGATCGGATTCAAAACCCACTGCGTCTGCGACGAGGACTACAAAGTCTGTAAATAGGGCGCACGACATAAACACAAAGGCTAACATAAAGGCTATGGGTGCTCCCGACTTGATTATTTTTAAAAAACATAACCGATATTAGAATTTATGTTTTTTAGGTTTGGACAGAAATAATTCACAGGTCACTGATGTGAAAGCTGATACACTTCAAAACTTCTCAAGGTAACGATTAGAACACAAATCAGGATAACTTGAAAAGAAGTGAACTGGCCAAATTAGAGGTTGACAGCGGAATAAAAGAATGTAAGGAATGCTGTATCGTGATCGTTATGGTGGGCCATGTACCCCCTATCATGTCATTTTGTGATCTACCCTGATCCCCCCCCCCCCCTTTATATCCACCAATATATTTGATTAGCATTTGTTTAGCTATGTTGCTCTGCAGACAGTTCTGGGAGCATTTTGAACTTTGGAGTGGAGCACACTCTGTTGGACAGCTGTCACCTTGTTAATGCTTTCTGCTTCATGAATTCAGTAAAAAAAAGAAGTTTAATATCGATCCCATATCGGCACCATTAATATCGGTCAGGCTCTAATATTTATATCGATGTGGTGCAGTCATAAAACTATGCCAGCTGTTGTGTTGACGTCCTTGCAGTTGTGAGCTCACTGATAACAGCCAGCCAACAGCAAGGACGCTGCTGTGGAGGTGAAGGTCTCTATGAGGACCCGTTTATGTTTGACAGCAGATCGACCTGCTGTTTGTTCCGTCTGGAAGTAATCCCCGTCAACACTCACACGGAGAGGGTGCCAGTACACTTACGGAGGCTCGTCAGAGTTTAAAACACTTCTCCAGCCTGAAGCCAAATCACACACCTCGGCAGAATGACTCACTCACTCTCTTGTGGATACAGTCGGTGTAACCTTGTCTTTGGAATTTTATAGCTGTGAGCATTCACAAGTACAAAGAAGGGTTTTCGACCTTGATCTGCTTCAGCATGTTCAGACTGTGAGAAACATCAACAACTTAACTTTAGTTCATTGTTTGTTCGAAGTCTGCCGAGGAGACACCGACTGGTAATTGAAGGTAGTGTTTGACTACAGAATGATAATAACTGGCCTCCTCTGTATGCAGTCACTCAGTTCCATTATTGTGTCAGATTCAAAACGATACCACACACTGTCTCACTCTGAAGTTTGACGTGACGGTGTAGTTATCTGCCTCAGACTTTAAATGACTAATAATAGTCACAGACATACAACTTCAACAGTTTCATCTACTCTGTATAAGTCTGGTAAACGAGATTCAACCATCAATCATAGACATGCATACTTTTAGATCTTCAGTCATCTATAACTCTATGATAGTATTATTTATTCTTCAGTCAAAGTGATTGCCCAAATCTGGATCTTTGAAGCCCATAATGATATACTGTATATTGGCAATAAAAAAAAAATCTTTATTAGTTATTATTTTATTTTTTTACTTGAAGATGGGATGAAAACATTCTTTATACATATCCTGTATTTTATTCATTTTGTCAGAGGTATGTACCAAAGTGGGTTATTTTACAGTGAAAACTAAAATCAACTTGTCAGTGCTCCCTGCTGGACAAACAATGAAATAAGAAGAGTGTCTCCTTCATTTTTGAATCCAGTGGAGCATTTCTAAATATCAATCAATCAATCTTTATTTGTATATCGCCAATTCATAACAAGTGTTATCTCGGGACACTTTACAAAAACGCAGGTAAAAGACCTTACTTGTTGCTATATTACAAAGACTCAGCTTAATCCATCATGAGCCTTAGCAAAATTCATTTGACTCCTTCTACCAGACATGATCTAAAGAAAGTTCTGGAGTACACAAATCACTGAAGGCAAATTTAGTTGAAACATGCTGACGCACTAATATTTTCTTTTTTAGCCTCGTCTGTCTAGTTATAACACAATTGTGACAAATACCAACCCAAAATGTACCAAAACAAAAAGGGAAAGCTTATTTTAATGTGATCCAACACTAACTGCTCATCTTAAAGGTTAAAAAGCACAAAATATTCACTTATAATGGTCGAGAAGCAGAAAAAAAGTGTCTGACACCCCTCCTGGGATATAGTCGTCCCTCTGCTGCAGAACAGTTTGCTAGAGTTTGGGAACATTTGAAGTTATTGAATCTTTTAATTCCCCTTTCAGACTCGGTGGTCACAGGCAGGGCACTGTGCAGTCTCATTATCCAGTTTTAAAGAACAGTCCTCACCTCCTCTGACTGTATCTGGGGGATGGAGCCTTTAGGAGTGTGACAGGACTAACACAGCAGCAGCAGCAGCAGCAGGATGATGATGTTTTCTTGGTTAGAGGTAGTCTCTGCTCATCCATGAAGCCCTCTGCAGCCACTTACAATCCTCTGTTGGCTTGCCTGTGGTGTTTCTGCACAGATGAACTGATTAGGTTGAGAATTGATCTGGTTGTGAAAGGAGAAAAAAAAAAACGGCTTAAGAGGAGGAGGAGGAAACAGAAGGTACAACTGTCCTCCTGCGCAAACATGCCCTCCCATGTGGCGGGAGCACAGGTTGAATTATTGGCTCTTCCAAAAAGATTCACTTCAGGCTCATTTACTGTATGCACAACTACAGTATGTGTTAGTGAGTGAACTTCAAGTTCATCTAAATGCCTCCAAGCTTATTTAAAATCTGAAAGTAGGCTCCTGGCAAAGAGCATCACAATGCATCCTTAATTATTCATTCATCACATGGGAGTGGATTTTTATTTACTCTCCACTCTGTCGGCCTCAGAAGGAAATTGTTTTGGATAATAACACTAGCATCCATCTGACCTTGAAAATGTATTATTTCTCTCAGGATGTCTGAACAGAGTAAAACATGTTTCTCCCTCGGAGGAGCCTCTCATGCATGTGCAGGTTTCTCATCATGCACCGAGTCAAACTGTGTGTATGGACTATATTTGTGTGTGAAGCCAGCCGCCTTCACACACGGCAGCTTGAATAAATCCATAATTTATAAGCTGCAATATACAAAATGTAAGCTCCACTGCAGGTTGCAGTGAGCGCTCCATGTTTCACATTGCAATGATCATATAACTTAGATTCTTTCCGTCCAAATCAGATGAGGATTTCTATTTCATCTGATAGAAATGATGTGTTTATTTGAAGCTGTTACTGGCCTCCCTTACGGGAATCCTCAAGCTGTTATTGCTATTGAAAAGCAACTTCTTTTGTCCAATTTAGCAAGCCTTAGTTAATGTTAATGAACTCAGAGTCTCATTTCTTCTCACTTGAATAGTGATTCAGATGCTGGAGAGTTCTGCGCTCAAAGCAACGACCCCAACAACAAAAAAGAAGCCCTGAATCTTTCTTCTCCCCCTTTTCCTTTCAGCGAATAAAGCCTGCACTTGCTTGAAATGGAAATATTCACACTGTCGATGTAAAGTGCATAACAAATGAGCGGAGTGTGTGGGCAAAGTAGTTAAAGTTTGATTGGGCGTAACCCAGGCTGCACTCTCTTTAATGATGTCGGGAGTGTCTGCTGAAAACTGAACACTCCCTGCTCTATTCACTCTCCCTCTGCTTTCTCCATCTACAGTGTTTTTTTTCTTTTTTTTTGATGCTGCTCTTTCTGAGAGGCTGTGGCGGCCATCTTTGCAGGTCACATCTACTGATATGTGTGTGACAGCACTTTGGCAAGAGGTCCCAGGACATTACCGAAACCACCCCCTAACGCACACGAACCCCTTTTTAAAAAAAAAACATCTTTTTGTAAGCTGCTTCACTAAATATTCCCACACACCCTCGTCCCTGTCTCCCTCCATCGACCCCCCCCGACCCTTCTCCTTTTCTTCATATGAGCTACACACATCCTTGGATACTCTGCTCCTTGTTTCAAGACAAGGAGATTTGACTTGCATGAGGTCTTGGCCTATGCATCTCTCCATTTAAGGCGCTCCGACCGGGGTTGTGTGTCTGTGTGTGTGTGTGTTTTGTGCTCTACGTGCCGGGGTGTGTGCTGGTGTGTAAAGCGCATGCTAATGCAAGATCCGTCGTGGTCCTTGGGATCAGACTGAAGATGACAATCCGGGGGGCTCATTGTGTGGGCCAGCAGTGCACTGAGCTCTACAGATGGGAGGTGGAGGAGGAGTAGGAGGAGTAGGAGGAGAGAGAGCAGACAGAAGGAGAGGGCCGCCATCCTCAGCCTCATTTCACTTTTAACTTGGTTTTCGATTCGCACTGCGCAGATCCGGTAGCCACTATGAAACCAGCTTTTGTGAGTATTGATTCCCTTCCAGGCAGCGGCTCCACTGGAGGCTCATTAATCTTTTCTACCTGCCTTGAGTGGATTGAATGGGAAAATAATTGAAGCTTTCTAGAATTTCTGTGGCTATTCTCTTTCATGTAAAGCCTGTTTGATGATTGAAGTTTGTTGCTTTATTTGCTAAATACAGCACAATAGAGTGGGGGAGAAAGCTCAAGCTTCTTTCTCTCTTTACGGTCTACTTTTTGAGTATTTTCTTTAAAAACGTAATCCTCTGTGGTATTTCAAACTCTACGGGCAATTCATGCAGCATTTCTTTCTTCTTCTTCTTCTTTTTTTTTGCCTTTTTGTATTTGCTCTCCTCGTGGATTTGGAGTAGCTTTTATTTTCTGTGAGGAGAAAAAGTGGCCTAGCATTTTTTTTTTGTTTTTTTGTTACGGAGAAGTCTCATGTCTTTGACCTGCTGAGATCAAACCGAAATGTGGGTGTGTGTCACGGCCCGATGCAAGCAGCAGGGGAAATCTATTCTCTAATCCCAACAAGGAGAAACACAGGGGAAAGCCACAGGAGGCTGGAACATGCAGCCACTACTTAATGTTCCTCTGGTTTAGCCATTGGAGATAAGAGTTGTCCTTTCGGCAAAGGAACTCAACTTATGGAAGAAAAACACACATTTCTACGCCTTTATGGGGATGAATGTGCAAAGTTTTGAAGTTGCATTGAAGCCTGCACTGTTCCTTAAAAAAAACAAGCTTGACATTGGGCTATTTCAGGAGGATGTTGATGGAGCTGCTGACAGTGCTTTGTCCCACTTTAGCATTGAGATGTTGGCACCCGCTTTGGCCGATGGTGTGCTTGTGTCCCCCTTGCTGCCATTCACTCGTCCACAGTTTTCATCCAAGCCTTGTTTTGGTGCCAGCTTGCCCATTTGAGGCCGGTGGTCTGGGCACGCTCTCTCTGCAGGAACCTTTTGTTTCGCCCTCTACAAGCTGCGCCAGGCGTCCTTTAGCTCTCCCACCACAACCCTCTTTTCAAAATCTGTATTGTTAGAGATTCTCCAGGCGGACAATCAAAGAACACTTTCTGTAAAGTGGCAGTCAAGTTTTTTTTCTGCCCAGTCGTCCTGGAGCTGGTGTCCTGCTGTGAGAAGCACGATAAATGGGCTCATGTTTTTTTAATCTCAGCCTGACCATCTCTCATCACTGCTAGCTCTTCAGCTGTTGACCTCCACCTTCACCGCTGGCTTCTGACCCCTCCTCATTGTATCTCCTCTCTCATAGCGAGTTCCTATCACAATGGACGCCTCTCCATTTCAGTTCTCTGTATTGATTCCATCCTGCTGCACACAAACACATTCCTCTCTTTCTTAGTCCTCAACCATGAAATTCAGAGGCTCTCTGTTGTTGTGGATGAGTTTTACCTTGAGGAAATCGCTGGGTCCTGTCCCCTGATAAGGATATATTTACTCCAACACTATATCACACCTGCCTTTCACGGTAGCTGCTTCTAATTCTCATTGGAGCGGCTAGTATTCCCTTTTCCATTATAGTGGACAAGTGAAGCTGATACACCTAGACTGAATGCAGCTGTGTGAGTTTTTGTCCTGGTATCATTTTGCATACTTGCATTGACTTTAAACAGGCTTTCCTTTAGAGTGTGTGTGTGTGTGTGTGTGTTATCACGGTTATTTATTTACTATGTATACACTGCAGTTTGAGGCTTTCAGGACGGTTCCCAAAGGTTGCAGAATCTGCAATCAGAGGACAGATTAACCATCTCTGCGTTAATGGTTGTAAGAACATCGGCATGACTCGTCTCCTGAGAGCTAAAGAAATAACTTGGCTGCTGAATTACTCGTCAGATGGAGATCCCAGCTCCTTATTGTCCCCTTTCTGGACCGTAATCCTCCCTTCAGCACAGACCTTGGCCTCTTTATGAGGCAGTAGCACTGCCCTGTCCTCATTATCACAGAGCTACAGTGTGTCTGATTTTACATATTGGACCCCTGATTAATACTGATATTAATCTGCAGCTCACTAATTGGCTCTATCCTGCTTAAGGCATAATAATTTAGGCCATAATGACAGCAACATAAACAGAACATGCTGAGCTTTTGTTATAAAGTCAAAGCAGAGAAAAGAGATGCCTAGCATTACGAACTTGCAGTAACTAGAAGAAGCTGCAGCTTTAAAAAATAAAAGATCTTACACATCTCTCCTACAACTAGGTAGTAAAAGTATAGAAAGCTCTCAAAATGCAGACGATACCATCTGCTCAGCACCAAAAAGCAGCTAGCAGCTATTAGCAGCTAGCTAGAAAAGGTAGTGAAGCACTTTTCACCTACAGAGACATATCGTTCTAGACTTGATTATAAAACATACACGAATCAGCTAGCAATAAACACGACGCCAAATGAAATGGTACTGATGTTTCGTAACTGTTGGTTGTGGAAATAAGCTAACAATTTAGCTAATCTGGTCTATGTTGTGTTTACAGTTTGTTTCTGGGGCGAAACAATCTGTTACGGTTTGTAAAAAGCAAAAGGTAGACATTTTGTGCTTTCACTTTCATGTCTGTACGTTAATTATGAACCTTCCTATGCTAGCTGGTTTCCCATAATATCTAGGGTTAGGGTTAGTTTTTGTGTTAAGCATAGCTAACGTACCAGGTAGAAGAGTTGAATCATCTTGTCATCTGAAATATATCGAAAGATTTAAGATTTAAAACTTGTAACCTCTTACACCAGGTCCCAAATTAGGCCAACACTCATTCAGCGTTATCCTTTATTAATGCAACGTTTAAGTCCAGCCCTCCCTCCGTCATCCAACTGTTTATCCTACTTCTGCCTGGTTTTATAAACTGACATTTTCCACTTAATACTACCAGATTCCAAACTTTTGATGTGATTACAGAACTCTAAGACAACATTTTTGACACACCTCTTCCAAATATATTAGAGTTTGTTTTCTGTTTGTATAAATCCAGTTCTGTTATCCCTTAAGTACAAGAAAACCCCTGACGCATGCAAAGACTTTCTCGTATACACTCCCAACTGTTTTTGCTGACTCATCCAGGTCTTTGCTCAGGTAGCAAAAAAAACGCTGCCAATTTCACCATCAACTTTCCTGTGTAATGGCTGATATAGAGAACATGTGGCGCTGGTAGACTGAGGTTATTTGTCAAGCTCTTGTGACTAATCTACCATCTGGTCAATATGCAGTGTTTTAATCAACAGTTCACATTGGGCAGATGGATCACTAAAATAATGTCATCATGATGCTACATTTCTTCTCGCACCTTTCCTTCCTTGGATAGAATTTAGATTTTTTTTTTCCCCTCAGGCGTCCTGAGGATGAACAGAGAAGTCTATAACAATGATGTTTTTTACTTACTGCAGTTTGTAGTATCAGGCTCTCAGGCTCTCTCATAGCCGATGGATTTTTTTCCCCCTTTTTATTTACAGTTGTCAAGATTCAGATCCACTTTTTTAGAGAATTGACACGGCGACCCTTTTTTTGTAATGTCAAGCTTAGAGTGTAAAGCTCAAATAACACTCATAACATCATAATGTGTTTCAGAGTTTAAGTTGTATAAACACAAAATCTAACAAATCAAATCTTTTGGTTGAACAAATGTACAACATTTTTCTTTTCTGCTTCTTTATTAGAAAGTAGCTTAAAGGTTTAAAACCTGGTAGAACATGAGGCAGTATATCATCAGACAAAGGTAACATTAGCTCTCGGCCATCTTCTAGTATCTTTTAGTATCTTTTGTCTTTTCAGTTGCTGATCAATAGAGGAATTCTGATTAGATAATGATTTGTCACAGCAGTGCAGCATTTTCCATTATGAGTACTCAGTGTGACGTTAGAGGAAAGAGCTTCTTTAAACATGATAAACAGCTGACACAGTGTACCTAGGTACGTGGAAAGAAGTCAAAACAAAAAACCTTGAATCTTCTTTTAGCAGAAACCGACGCCTTCTTCCCCAACAAAACAACGAAGATCTAAGTCCGTTGACAGCGTAAGACGTCCACCTTCATTTAAACATCTCCTGATCCTTTTGGGGGTTTGGCTCTGTCCTGTAGACGGGATCCTTTCAGGTTTCCTAAGACCCTTTTGAAATGATATAATCTCAGTGATTATTCATTTCTTCCTCTAAGCAGGGTCTAAAAGCTTTCATTTACTTTGATTCAGTCTGACAGCAGCTCAGTTAAATGGATGCATCCTTCTTGAAAGTTAGATTTCCGTCTCTGCTCCTCTGACTGACATTTCTTTTCCACTTACAAACCATGTAACTGCTAAAGATCCACTCACAGACTGATGATGAGAACCTAACAAATCAGTCTCCTGAAGGCACTTTATTGCCTTATATAATTATATTTATAGGGATATACAACCTGTCTGGGGGCTTAAGAGCTTTTGGAATTTGACATTTAGAGAAAACGCTCTATCTATGGGCAAGACAATAACTTTTAGATAAAACATTAGCAAAAAGGCCCCAAAGAGATAGAGCCGGAGTGACTTTACCGGACAAGTGTGACACAACACTCTCTGTTTTCATTTTTCTTTTCATAATAACCAAGCTTACTGGATTGTTCCAAAGATGCGGTTAGATTTCATAGTGCTGTGATTGGTCAAATAATTGCAGCACAATGAAATTACATTATTCTGACCGCACGTGTCAATATGTGTACGACACATGGGTAATAGTGACTGTGCTAGGAGACATCAACCCGCCAGCGAACGCATGCAATTATGTAGAGATGCATGAAATAATTGCATGAAACATGGGGAAGTTGCGCATGTTTTCTGATTGAGTCATTGTTCTTCCTCCTCAGACCTTCTGTGTTTGTTTATCTTGTATGAAACCTCAAGGCAGTGTTACAAGTGTTAGGAAAGAAAACATGGTAGAGATAGTATAACAAGTACAACTTTATGAATAAAGTCTAAATCAGTTTATATTATTTATCTATCTTTACTCCTGGAAAAAAAAGCATTTGAGATATGAAATCAGTCAACTGTTGTGCAGTTCCTTAAAATGCACTTTCATTTTTGTGTCTTCATAAAACTACTGTAACTGTTCTCTCAATAAAGGAACCGTATACTGCCTTTTTTACTTTGGAGGGGTTGGTGTAACACTCGGTTGTTTGTGATCTAAGGTGCAGGGGCATTTCTCTCTCTCTCTGTTGTTTTTTTTTCCTACTGGTGAGAGGTGGAGGCGACTTCTTGCGGCTTCTGCAGGTTCTTATCTCGTTCTTCTGCTCCCCGTCCACAGATCGAGAAGATCATGACGCTGATTGGCGCTGGCATCGATTTCTCCAGAGATCAGCAGTATGCTACACCAGGTATATTCTCCTCATTATCTTTTTATTCTCTTCATTTTTTTGATAAAATTGGATAATCATGCATCACTGTTGGCTAAAAGGTTTAAGAGAAAAAGTACAAACTGTGATTTTTTTGTTGTTGTTGTAGATCTTGGCACTATTTTCCAATATTTTTTCAGATCAGTATTATAATTAACGTCTCCAATGTTGCACTCTTATTTTGAGTTTTAACACCAAGTGACAGAGACACACGTTTGAGACCTCTAGCTTTTGGCTCTGTCTTATAACTTTGTTGTGTTAAGCATTCTGTACCTCCTCTCCTGTTATTCTCTACGCTTGTCAAAAGCCTGTCGTCAGGGTTGATGGATGGCGCCCGGTGACTGTGGCGGCAACTCAAAAAAAAAAAAAGAAAATCAGCTCTCATTATTCAACATTCACCTCCAGTTTACACCCTTGCCTCGTCCACATTCAAATCTGTTTAATGCAGTGAGTTCACTATGCATTCTCACACAGTTTTCTGTCTTTTTCTTTTTTTTGTTCTCGCTCTCTTGTCTGTTATGCCCCGCACTGGAGTGAGCCGTTTAAATATTAACCGCTACGCGTGTCAGGGGATGAGCTCATGTTGCTTTGGTGACTTGTGGAAAGCTGAGCCCACTGCAGTAAAGAAGTTAGAGCTCCAATCTCAGGCTTTCTGCTTGAAGTCTGAATCCACTCCTCTTTATTCTGTACATGTGAGCCATAAAGCTGTCAGGTGATCGTCAATAAAGCTGTCAGGTGATCGTCAAAGGACATCTTTGGACATTTGTTTTTTATATCCCCTCTCTGATTCAGTCCAGTGTTTGCCTCCTTGCGGTGTTAACTGGAGAGCAGCTGATTGGCTCAGTGCCTGCAGTCTCTTCTACTTTTCTCCTCTCAACTGATTGACTTATACATCAGAGTGAGAGGGATGAGGAGGAGGAGGAGGAGGGAGGGTGGAGGAAACCTAACTAGACTGATATACAGAAGCTGTAGAAGCTCATAGCTAAAACGCTCAGAGTAATAAGGGGTGTGAGGTGACGTCTGTAGCAGGCGCTGACAAAGAGCCGCCACCTGCAGTGAGCGAGGGAGAGATGGAGGGAGGGAGGGAGGGAGGGAGGGAGGAGGGAGAAGCATGCAGTGAGGAGAGAGAGAGAGAGAGAGGGGGCAAAGGAGGAGAGAGGCATAGACGGCAGAATTGTGAACAGCCAGGACAATAGAAGGACGCTACCTTTAGCATTTGAGGAATCTGCCAAGAGTGGACTGCTGCTGCTGCTGGACGCATCCCACAGCCTTGTGAGAGACAGTTTCAGCACTTTGTCTGCAGGAGAGTTCATTCAGGGGGACAGATATTATTCAAGTGCTCTTTGAAGCTGCTTGATTGGATGCTTGACTGAATTTTATTTTTCCTTCTTGACACATTTGCAAGCTTCTGGAGTGTCCGAAATGGGACTTTTGACGGGGGAAGCTTTTCTAAAAGAGGATTGCTTTTGGCAGAAAAGATGATGAGCGCACTGCAGGGAGTAAAAAGGCTTTACGATATGTATTTACATATTTCTAGAATGTAATGTTAACATGTCTCTATGTTCTTGTGAGTTGTCAGCTATATTTAATCCTCGACCAGAACAAAAAATATCGGATTCATTGTTCTGTCTCATGAGCAGACACTTGTTCTACTCCGTTAACTTTTTACTGTGACTGAGATGCTGCTTCAGATAGAAATAAACTAAGGGAACCTGGTGTGTAATAACTGTTTCCCACCATGGAAATATTCAGTATGCACTTTGGGAGTATGTTAAAACATACCCGTAATGTTTTTACATGTGGAGTGGAGTAGAGTGTTTGTCCTTGTAGCGGTTAGGCTCCTCTCTGCTCGGCTGCTGACAGCTGTCACTGAAGCTTTTTTCCTCAATCAATCTCAGCTGGTGACAGCGTGTCGCAGGTTCCTGTCTGTCCTGCAGCTTTTCCAACGCCGTCATTCTCAGGCCGGGGTCCGTCTGGGCTGCGCGTGGTGGTGGATGAGAAAGTATGGTCTATCAGTGTTTGGTAATTAACTGTCTCTGGGTTCTTTACTTCAACTTTACAAAGAACTTTGCACTCTGGCAGACACAGGTATACTTCTCTGGACGGTTTCTTCTCCTGTCATGACCTGCTGCTCTCCTCCCTTACTCCTCGAGAAAAGAAGCTGAAAGCTTTTGTTTTTGGACAGAAAATGCTACCTCCTGAAAACCTGCAGATGTTTCTGACTGACTATCACAGCTAGAATCTGTGAAGCTGGTGTCAGACCAGCTCCGACCCCCCTATATTATCTCCTTCACCCCTGATCTCAGGGGTGCCTGAATTCATCTTGGGTGATTGTGGTTCGGCCCCCGCTGCCCTGCGGGAGCTGACGCCCTGTCCACACAGGACACTGTCTCCCTCGCCATCCTGCTGCTGGTGCGCTCGGCTCTGCTGGCCGAGAATGATGTGGCAATGCCACGTCTCCTCCTCAGAGTGCCGCTGCTACCGACTCAAAGGCTTCTCCCTCCTGAAACGTTTCCCCCTGTCGGCAGGTGCTGCGGGCCGGCTGCTGGAACAGCCTGTGGGGGACTGGCTGGAGCACGTGGGGCTTCCTCAGTACGAGAGCAAACTGCTCCTGAATGGTTTCGACGACCTGCACTACATGGTGAGTTCCTCCTTTCTATTTTGTACAAAGTGACTTTAATTGAAGTTAATGCTCTTTGGTTTCCTCACTCTTCTCTTTTTTTTTCGTCTCCTACTTCCCGCTTTTACTCCTACTTAACTCCAGTTTGTGTCTTTGTGCATTAATCCAATTGGCGCCAGCCTCCATTAGCAGTGAGATGATCCCATTAGCTGCTTCTGAGGTTCAATTAGCTGAAATCCTGTAACAATCCTCCCCACTTTATCAGCAGCTACAACATTGAGTTACCGGAACTGTTTATTGTGTGTTGACCCAGCACATGATTAAATATCACCCTTTACATCACACACTTTGCCTTTCCTCTCTTTTTGGTGACACATTCTTAGCCTGAGCATTTCATTGATATTTGCTAGATTCACGAATCCACAGCTCGATACTATGCAGTTTCACCTGAGCTGTCACATATTGTGTTTACAGCCACTTTGATACCATTGGATCCGGTTGGCTGCATGTTGAATCAGGTGTATGTTGCACTCTCAGACAGTCTGTCTCCAGCTCAGACTTACAGTCAGGTGGCACGGCTGCCTGAGAAGCAGCTGATGCTCAGCCAGAGTGGAGGAGCACTAAGTGAGCAATGGGATGCTGTTGCCAAGCCGACACGTTTATAGAGCCCACAATGTGCGACGCCACTATGAGTTGGCTCTGTTGCTCGTGTCAGTAATGAAGACTGATGGAGGAAAAGGACCATAGGACCCAGCTGGTAGGCTGAGCTAGTGGGCAGGGTGGAAATGAAACGGCCACGTCCTTTTGGACCAGGCACATCATTTTTCTTTGACACAATCTGGTTTTCATGTCATCCAAACATCGAGCTTTATGTGATTTTTACCGATCACATATCAGTTTTTAAAGCTGCCAGCTGCTTTCAACACAATCACGTTTGTCCTCATAGGTTCCTATACTCCCAACCCCAAAAGGCCTTACACAACACCAATCATTTAAAATGAGCCGGATTCTGAGTTCTGCTTATACATTTTCAAACCGTACAAAAAAAATCATCTCAAAAGATAGAACCAATATGTGGCTTTGGTTTAGCTCAGTTGTTAGATCAGGCCCCACATGTACAGAGGCCTACAGTCCTCGTTGTACTGGTCATCAGTACATCACCGATAGAACTTTTTGGTTTACTTCAGTCATGTGAAGAAAAATTGCCATGGCCCCCTGGACACCCCCCTCGACACGTCCCTGGGGGACAGCATTTGGATTTCTAAGCTCCACAAGGACCGCATTTTGTCCTTGAGCTGTGACCCTTTTGAAGACATGCATACTATTTACTTCTCTAAATAATTAAAGCTCTTAAGCGAGGACTTTTCAGCTGGTAATAAAGCAAACAAAAATTAATATTGATGCTTTTATTTGACCTCCAAATGCAAACAAGACCAACAGTGAGGAGATTGATGATCATTTTGATGTCTTTATTTTTAATGCCTGTAACCACTGCTGCAGGGTGTCAGACGAAGTGAAACAGCCTTTGTTTACATTCTTTACAGCAAAGAGTGATACATCTGATTAGTTTAAAGAAAGCATGAGGAGATTTGATCAGAAAGCTCGACTTACTCATGTACAGGGCAAGATCAGCAGAGGTACCAGCTACAGTAAACGTCTGCAGCGCTTGAAGTGAAACTTCCCCAATGGGACAATGTTGCATCTCATAGTGTATTACACCGCTTTGTCCACAGGGGGCGCCCCAATCACCACAAACTTCAAATTCCTCACAGGGGCTTTAATTCTAGACGAAGCATACCCCTGCACATTGATCATCAGGAAACCAGAGCTCAAACATGTGACCTCCTGACATGTCTGAAGTGTTTCGCACGCAAACTAAGCCGTGTAGCTGGCAGTGTCATTTTGATTTACAAGACACAATGTCAGACGTGCTCCGTAATTCAGTCCCAAAGTGAAGCCCACGTAAAACCTTACAGGGGGAAGAACATGTTTTTTTTCCGTACGTGCTCTCCAGCAGCAGGTTGTATCTTCAAAGGTGTTTTCATGAGCCGACAGATGTTTTCTGTCTGCTCGGGAAGATAACACGTTGCTCGAGGTGAAAGCAGTGTTTAAAGCTTCAAACACTGCACAGGCTCGGGAATATTTAAATCAAGCGAAACTACTTCAGAAATCGTGACAGGAGTAGGCGCACGCCGAGCCCAACCCCCCCCCCCCCCCCCCCCCCCCCCCCCAGAGAAAAGATCAGAATGAAGTCCACAGTGTAAACATGTGGGAGGTTAACAAATCAAGCTATTCTTCAATCCATATCTTTACATCAACCATGGGTTATTGTCTTTTATAGCAATTCAAAGCTAAAAATGTCACATTGATGAATACTAAAAATAAATCTGTAAAATGTCACGCCCTCATTCTATAGCTGTAGTAGCTGTCTGTGTCAGACTTATTTCAGAATATATCCAATAATAATCTTTAATCTACTCTGCATAATTTGAGAAAAGAGAAATCCTCCACTTACAGTATCTGCCTCCCTCTCTCTCTCCCTCTCTCTCATCCAGCGCCATCAACAGCCATGTTTAACTCCACCATTAAGCCTCTGAAGTTACTCTCAGGGTTTAATCTTCCTGCCGTCTTTTTAGTCTTTCACACTCTTCTTCCTCAGCCCTCAGTCTTCTTCCTTTCAAAGCAGGAAGCTGGTGGAACAAAAAAAAAGAATCTATCTTTAAACACAGCTTAGAGCCCACCTGGCCTCCTGAAGTCTGTGGAGGATTTAGACAAAAAAAAAAAAAAATAAGAAAAAGAGCTGTAGCATTTAAACAGTGTGTCCTTCCCCTCAGTCAGTGTTGACCCTTTTTCTGGTTACACAAATCACAGTTTGGTCTCAATTGGAAAAAGAGAATTACCCTCTGAGTCACCTCGCCTCTGTGAGACTTTTCTAAATGTGTTGGATGTGCTCTGGTGCAGCCGAGTGTTCACAGGAACTGTGATACCAGACAGATCTTTTTTTTTTTTTTTTTCATTTCCCGCTTTGAGGCATAGATTCATTGAGCCATCAAGTGTTCTATATATGTAGTAAAAAAGAATATGAGACGTCCTTAAATATAATTACACAGAGACCATTTTACATGCCTTCATCTCCTCACGTCTTGATTATTACAACAGCCTCATCCCTCGCTTCAACCAGAACTCTGTAAACCAGCTCCGGATTGTACAGAACTCCGCTGCCAGTCTTCTTAACAAGCAACGAGAAAAGTGACCACATAACCCCCAACTTATGCTCTTACTGCTGACCTTTAAGGCTATTCCTGACCTCCCTCCATGTATCATATCTGACCTCCTGGTAACATATGAGTTAGGGCTGGGAAATGAATCCGGTTTACATTTCAAGTATGATTTTGTGGCGCACGACTTGTTGTGCTTGTTTTGTCATTTTGTCAAATGAAATGTAAACCACTTCCCTTTTTTCACTTACTGTGTTTAATAATCGTGATTTCAGTATCAGTGGAAAATATTTGTGATTAGGAATTTTCCATTATGGGGCAGCTCTGCTATGAGCCAGTACACAGCCTGAGATCCCCGGACAAAAGTCTTGAAGGTGTTCCTGAGGCATTTACAGTCAAAGCCCTGAAGCTCTGAAACGAGCTGCCCGAGGAAATCCGGTCAGCAGACTCAGTGACCATTATTAAATCACTTTTTCCTGATTTCACCTGAGTTCATGGACCATCCTGTTGTTGTATTTTACGAGTTCTATTACTTTTCATAAATCATAAATCAAATTTGAAAATTGAGCAATAATGGAGCAGCAAACTGTACCAGTGGCTCTCCGATGAGATCCTTTGAATCTTCTCATGCGCATGAAAACAATCATTTGGAAACAACCGGAGCCAATGAGCAGCAGATCCCTAATGAAACAGTGTTTACTCTGCCATTCAGACCGCTGTGATCTCTGTCTGTCCTGCAGGCTCGCTTTAGAAACGGATCAATAAACAGCACTGATTGTATGGTGTTCAAGCACCGGAGCAGAGGCAAGCCTACCTCTGAAACCAATTAGATGCTTTTTATCGACTCGTGGAGCAAATGTCCTCGTGGAAAAAAAAAGCTCAGAGCGGGCATGCGTTTCTCCAGCGCTCACTGGTACTGACAAGGAATGGCCCGTTGACGCTAAACAGTTCACTTTGTCTACCACAGTCCTGCCTCCTCGCTGCTAAACACCAAGTTAGTTTGTATTCAAGGGAACTGTGTCAAAGTCGGACTTCTGCAGGGACATATTTTGATGTAGCCGGCATTCATGGAGCAGGCTAAAGGAGAACTTAGTGGAGTAGCCTCAGCGCATGTTTACAGCTATAGCATGGCTTTACTCTAAAAGTTTTACAAGACAAAGAGAAATATCAGCAGAGCAGCATCTGTTTGAGCGTCAGCGCTGCATCAGTTTCTCCTTTCTTACAGTATAACCTTCTGTCCTCGTTATTTTTCTCCCATTAAACAAATGCAAAAGTGAGTCAGTGGCACCAAAGCCTGCGGACAGATAAGGAATTCAGTAATGGCTTCATGCATTAGATTGCTAATGGATTAATAGATTTTTCTGTTGTGGGAATGGTGGTGATGTATTAGTCCATTTATCTCCTTGAAAAAACATTTGTGCAGGGATTTAACGAGTTCGTTTGAAGAGCATGTCTGCATTTTCTTTGCACTGTTTCCTGGAAGCCGTTTTTTGTCAGCCTCTTTAGGAGGACAAACTCAGATTTCGGTGCTGTTGGTTGGTTGTCCTTTTAGACGGTGGGGGATAAGTGATCTGTGCCCGAGCTGGAGGGCCCGGTCTGAATTCAGAGTGTTTGAAACCAGAGGGACCGCTGTGACTGTTCTCCGGATCGGGCCGAGGAGAGAGCAGCATTTCAATGAGAGAGCAGGAGGACAGAGGAGATGGATGGGCCACACAAGCACAGACACAAAGCCACTATACCTCACACTAATCCAGATGTATTCTTTTCTCCCGTGTTGTGCTGAAGTAAGCTTTCTTTCCCAACCGATGCATTCTCACTTTTTGGACCTGCTGAGCCGGTGATGAGGAAGAAGTCGTACCACATTTCCCCACAGAGTTGTCACGCCATGTTTCTCAAGTTTTTTTTATGTTTTCTCAGACTTTGTGTGGCTAATCAGGAAGCAGCAGTTGTAAATTTGGTATTTATGCTGCAGGTGATGGATTATTTATTGACTCTGGCTGACTACCATTCAAGGACTCGTAGCCCTTTTCCTTTTTTTGCTTCATGAGGGTTCAAATGTGAAATCTTGGCATTCAAGTTCATGCAGCAGAATGTCATCAATTTCTATAAACCGTTTTCTAATAATGGAAACACATTGCAGCAGACTTTCATCAAAGATGGCTGCCAACAACCTGGACACTTGTCCAAACTTTGAATCAATGGCTGATAAATGATGTTGTGCAAAACAGAGTATATTGAACAAGAAACATTATGATTGGATGTTGGGACTAGCCGCCTAGCCACCTACCTGACTGCTTCATCACCTCTTATATTGCTCTGATTGGTTTCAGCTCCTAGTGACACTTTAATGAAACCCTTTAAATGTGAAAATGTACTGAGAGGTTGTTGTTGTAATCACATGTGCAGGTTAGTGTAACAAATTCTTCCCGTCTTCCCACCTCTGACTGTACTGTATGCCTCAGGACTTTATTGATGATTCTGGGGTAGTGGAGACATTAAGTGTTGGTGGGTTCAGGGGGCAACAGGTTTCTGGAGGGGTCCTTGGAAGTTGTTTCCCAGGGGCCCGGAGTAGTGTTGATCTGGATCTGTTCTGACATTTTAACAGCATATCTTTTTTTTGGAATAGTAGTCAAAAAAGAAAGTTTGATATACAAAGACACAGAGCTATCAGTTAACACATGGATTGTTTGTCTAGCTTTAAAAATTTAGATTTATCAGAAAATCAATTATTTAAATGTTTGGTGATTGATTGTGACTGAGTCCGCTGATTCAATTGATTGATGTGTGAAATAATGATTTCAGCAGTTATGTCACTCCTGTGGCCCTATAGACCTTCTCTTAAAGACGTATTACAGATGATCGGCTTTTCACAGCAACATTTTTTGGACGGGGAGGACTCTGAGCATCTGCTGTTAAAAAAAATATGCAAATATCATATAGTGTATATCATACGTTCTTAATAGATTAAAAATATAACTTCAGACATAAAAATGGAATGTCTCGCGGGAAAGGAGCCACAGTCGGGATTTGAACCTGGGCCGCTTGCTTGGAAGACTATAGTCTCCATACAATGCGCCATCAGCGACCACAGTTTATTCATTTTTTCATAAAGGGCACATACATATCGATTTTATCTTTGTCTTCAACTTGCATCTACTCTGGCTTAATTTGAAGAAGTTATTAATTAGAGTGATTATAAAAAATAAAAAAAAAATTATTTTATTGGTGTTTCTTTGTCTTATTTTCCCTGATTTGTGAAACCATGAACACTTTTATCGTTGTGTTGTTTCATGGAACATGTGTTTTGTAACTGTGTGTCATAATGATGTCATCGTCGTCGTCTGGCTGGCTGCCTAACACATCTACCCACAGGTACAAATAAAGTAAACCTCAACCTAATGCAGTAAGAAAGGAAACAGCTGCATTAGAGTGCACATCTGCATTACTTAGGAGGATGAGTGTTTGAAGACGCTCTTTAAAATGTGAGCAAAGAGTGTGGATGGAGTGTGCTGGAGCTCTCCTTCTCCCCACAGAGCCATCTATCAGCTCATCTCCAGAGGGACAGTAATGCAATGATCCATGCACTGTGAAAGTGCTATTATCCATCCAGCTCTCCGAATAGTTTTATCCTCCGCTGGAGAGGCAGCGATCAGCGTGTAGCTGCTCACAGATAATGGGCTCTATGCTGTCAGTTTAGTGCAGAGTATTAAGGAATAAAAGAGGTGAGTCATGATGCTCAGTATGAGCTACAGCAGGAGCCACTTTCTCCATCACATTAAGGAGCCACAACACTTCCTGAGACATTTCATGCACTCTTTGGTCTTCACTTTTTTTTTTTTAATCCATGTGTGTGTGTTTGTCTGCTGTCTGTCTGAGTTTGTTCTCCAGTCTCTGAGTTTGTGTCTTTCTGTCAGTCATTCTTAATCTTTCTGTCTGTCTCTTCATTTCTGTCCGTCTTGTGTTTTTTTTTTTTTGTGACTTTGTCCTACTTTCTTTCTTTTCTTTTCGTAGTGTTTTTTTTCTCTCAATCATTTCACTTTCTGTCTTTCTTTCTTTTTTCTTTCTTTCTTTGTCTCTTCCTTTCTTTTATTCTCCTTTGTCTTTCTTTCTGTCCTCTGTTTCTGTCTTTTTTGTTAGTTACTTTCGTTCTTTCTCCTGTTTTTTTCTGTCTTTCTTTTGTTTCTTTCTTTCCTTGTGACAGTTTTTTTCTTGTCTTCCTTTTTTTCTGTCTATTTTTCAATCTTTCTTTCGGGAACTTTTCTCTCTTTCTCAAATTGCCCACAGACCAACAGCTGAACCCTCGTAAGAAAAATCTCATCACACTCTCATGCCCTCTGTATGTCGTACCACAACATATCGGAGGCTTACTCATTGTGATTCCACGAGCAGCTTTACTCTACGTTTTTTTTCCCCCCAATCACTTGACAGGCTCACTCCTCCCCTCCGCTCATTCTCTCTGCTCCTCGTTTGCATCGACGAATTCTGAATGAAAAACAAGCCATTAGGTTTGACCTACAGACAGCTCCACGTCTGTCCTGACACTTCTGCGCGTGTGTGTGTGTGTGTGTGTGTGTGTGTGGATTAACTTGTGATTGATATTGGAGAGTCAGCTACATGTGCCCTGAGCTGTCACGATTTGTTCCTGAGGCAGCATGACGGTACTTAAACACACGCGGTTTAGATGCTGACCTTAACTTTAAAGTTACATCGCGAGCATTTATGGCCAGAAAGATGAAGTCAGGGCTCATCCTGGCTTCTTCTCTGCCACCAGAGTAGAATCGCTTCGTAGTAACTCCTTTATTCTGACAGTCGAAACCTTGAGATCAGCGAACGGGACGCTTATAATGAACGATTGTGAGTGCAGAGGTAGAGTCTTTCCTGTGACATGTCACAGAGTTTTGATTGTCTCCCCTGCAGCCATCACTCACAGTCGGCTATCGATGTGTCGTATTCTCCCCCTCCATCACAGATCGCTGACCACTCCGCTCTTCTGACATTGATTCATCGCTCTTTTTCTCGATTATCCATTACCTGCCACACAGTCCCAAAGGTGCTGCTGTGTGTAACCAAAGATGGGTTACACAGCTCTGTTAGCACCCCCCTTCCAACACACACACACCCTCACATGTACAGGGACGTCTCATTTAAGGGGTTATCGATGTGGCCTCCAGGCTACAGTAAGTGGGAGGAGCTTTAAGATGTCATGAAGAGTAACCGACCTTTTTACTGCAATGGGAGCATTTGTTATGATCAATACCGAGCCTGCAGCATAAAGCTCCCCTCATGGAGGCTTTGTTTTAGGTAGGCAAAATACATACAGATCTTTTAGAATGGAAGCCTTTTATCATTTAACATACTCAGTTGCTTTTTTCTCTCTTTGTTTTGTTTTTCCCGTCTACAGGGGAGCAATGTCATGGAGGACCAGGACCTGAGAGAGATCGGGATCACGGATCCGAGCCACAGGAAGAAGATCCTGCACGCGGCACGTTCGTTGCCCAAGGTGACAAATCCCTGATGACTTTATTCAACTCTCAAGTCACTTAAGTGAGAACTGATACAGGTGTGTGTTTCATCGCATCTAATGTCTCAGGAGGAGAAGACATGCAGAAAAACAATGCTGCATGAAGTTAATGGCGGACAAAGCAAGAATGACAGTTTTCTGCTTTTACATCAATGCTAGGTGTAATTGGAAGTATTCACAGTATCAACCAATGAGTGGAAAAGAACATAATGTCGAGCAAAAAGAGTATGAAGCTGATTTATTACACACTGGGCGCATTATATGAACATCATCACCCTGCCCATTTGTTCACCCTGAATTTTCCTGAATATTACCGGCTGTGTTTACACATCTGCTTACCCCAATCCCACCGAAATTTTAATTTGGGGGGCTTGCAAGAAAAACTCCTTTGCGGCCTGTCACACATCAAGATCACCCAGAAGAATTGTGAAATTTTCAGGGGTTTTGTGCTTGTGTGAAAACAAAATTTAGGATTCATTTTTGTACTTTTTTGTTTGTTTTTTACCTCAAGTAGAAATGAAGTTATGTATCAATCAACAAACCTTTATTTGCTTATCAAAGCAAGGTTGCCTCCAAAAGTCAGAAAGGAATTTATGTAAAAAAAAAGAAAAAGATGACATATATGCCCCAGATGTCATCTTAAAGCCTTCAAAGCATCGGTGCCTGATTTTGTCTTTTTACAGGTGAAAGCTCTGGGCTGTGACGGCAGCAGCTCCCTCTCCTCTTGGCTGGAGAATCTGGGCCTGCACGAGTACTTGCACAACTTCCTGGCCAGCGGATACCGCTCTCTGGACTGTGTCAAAAACCTGTGGGAGCTGGAGATTGTCAATGTGAGTCACGGTGACACAAGACTAAAGGGAGTATCAGAGGGTGAAATTAGTTTCACAGAGTGTAAAAGGAAAACTCGGGGAAAAGGGAGAAGTTTTGTAGTTTAGTTTTGCTTTGGGGAAACGGGATTCTCAAACTGTGAAGGCAAATATGCCAAACTTTAGTTATGAAATAACAGAGCTGAAACTAAACAATGCAGCCTATAAATAAGTTTTTATAAGTCGAACAAACTTCTGAAAGTTGTTTCTTTTTAATTAGACAGTAGAGTCTCATTTTTGGGTTACAGACTTCAAAGCTCATCACGTTACTTTTACAAGCAGCTGCGTCGCCGTCTGATGATTCTCGTCACTTCTGCTTCCTGAAATGCTGCTCCATGTGCTCCCCAGATAATTTTCTCTCTCCTCTCTCTCCTTTAGGTGCTAAAGATCTCCCTACTTGGTCACAGGAAACGCATCATTGCCTCATTAGCGGAAAGACCCTATGAGGAGCCTCCAGTGAAGCCTCCTCGATTGTCTCAAATCAGGGTGAGTTTGTTTCACTGACAGCTTTCTGAGTTCCTCAGTTTTCTTTCTTCTGAAATCAAATTTAGCAGATTTCTCACGACTGACTTTATCAAACTCTGTCTCTCCAGTGCCAAGACCTTCCTGGATCCCAGTCCTCGTCCCCTCTCAGTCAGATGGAGTCCTACTCCGGTCGTTCGATGGACCCTCTGCTGCCAATCGCAGAATCAGGGAGGAAAAAAGTGCCAGAAACCGACTATGACGTTACCCAAAGATATCGCAGTGAACGACACAGATCACACGTATGTTCTGTTTTATTTGTGTCTTGAACCCTCGTGTCTCAGTGTGATGCAGTGATGATATGTTTCGTAATAATCGTGATTTTTTTTTTTCTAGGAACGGTACGACGAACGGCATCGAGAGCCTCGCCTGACCCTACGGCCGCCTAGTCTGGCAGCACCGTACGCTCCGGTCCAGAACTGGCATCATCAGCCTGAGAAGCTCATCTTTGAATCCTGCGCCTACGAAGCCAATGTAAATTTATGCCTTTCGTCCTCTCACATACCCAGAATGCAGATTCACTTAACTTGTACCCTAATCTTGCATTTTGTCCCTCTCCTCTTTCGTTGACAGTACCTCGGTTCCATGCTTATCAAGGATCTTCGGGGTACTGAGTCCACGCAGGATGCCTGTGCCAAAATGCGGGTATGCCTCAAGTTTCTTCTTCAGAGAAAATCAGGACATAAAGCATGTAGATACATTTAAAGTATTCATGTCCTTTCTTCCTGTTTTTCCTTTTTTCCTCCAGAGGTCGACGGAGCAAATGAGAAAGGTCCCCAGCATTGTCCTCTCGATAACCTACAAGGGTGTGAAGTTCATCGATGCGGCCAATAAGGTCAGTGACTTCATGACCACAGACTCGTTCATGTTTCTCTAACCCGGCGGGGATCCAGCTTTCTTATTTTTAACATTATGTTGACAATGTTAACAAAAACAACCTTTGAATGGTTGCCTTGGAAGCTCATTCTGCTACTACTTTGTATTCCTTCCCTTTCCTGCTGCAGCTGTAAATTCAAGCTTCAGTGTCTCCTCTTTACCGCCTGTCTCCTGTCCATTGTTGTAAATTGTGTGTAATAACACAATCAAATAACAAACATTGCAGCCAGTATAGTCCCAGTTTGGATCCTCATGATGCCTCTCTTCTCTGTGCAGAACATCATTGCGGAGCACGAGATCCGAAACATATCATGTGCCGCCCAGGACCCAGAGGACTTGTGCACATTTGCTTACATCACCAAGGACCTGCAGACCAGCCACCACTACTGCCACGTGTTCAGCACAGTAGACGTGGTAAGAATACAGCGACTCATACAGAAAACAAGCTGATTTATCTATGACAGGGGGAATTACGCCTGCTTATTCTGCATTATTGTGATTAGCGTTTGGATTAACTTTTTTTTTTAACATAAACATGAGGAGGAAAAGTGTTGAGAACTTTCCCTGCTTTAAATTTGAATTCCTCCAACATCAGCTCGTGTATTTACACTGAGTAGATGTGACACTGTTATCTATAGACTGGCCTGTCTCCTCGAGGTGTCACGCTCCAGTTGGGGTTGATTGCCTCCCTGCGCTACTCTGACCATGATAAGTAGCCCTCCATTACTTACCCTGTCCCCTATGAGATGTGATGATTATCCTGCTAATCTCCCTCATAATGCAGCCGGGGCCACTGCAGACTAAACTCAGCCCGACAGCATTTGTTTCCTGGTTCCCTTAAACTAATGGCCACGCTTTAACGGAAAGTGCTAAAGTAGGTTGGTAACCATCGAAAGCCACATCCGTCATGAGGTGTGATCAGTTATTGCAAACTGTATTGATCATAACTGCTGCTATCAGCCTCCGCCAGACACCAGCTTCAGCACACAAAGAGAACAGAGCTGATCACATCCTGACTTCATATAAATATGGACGACGCGTCTCCTTCTCCGTCTGTGGTACAAATTTGAAGCTACCCTGCAACAGGCCCTGACATATTGCGACGTGGAGCCTAGACACGCGCAGAAAAGATCTGCAAGTGAAGCCGCAGACATATAATTAACTTCCTGACAAGTGTCAAAGATCCCTCAGGCCGGTACAGTCCACAGCACAACAGATTGAAGTGGACACTCCAACCGCGGAAAGTTTAATTACTTTACCTCTCTCACCATTCCTCCTCTGCTCTGCTAATCTGATAAAGAACACCACAGGAGCTGCATTTGTCAACAGAGCTGTGAATCGTGAATCGCTCTGTTCTGCAGCAAAATAGCTCATTAAAACCAAAGTTCTCTGTTAAATGAACCCTTGGCAGTTCAAAGTGTTACAGAGGCCACACCCATCAAACACTGTAATCCTGTGATGGGTGCGGACAGGGGCCAGGCCTGAAGAAGCACACGTGTTCTGAAGCTGCCTGAGAATAATTTGTTACTGGACTTTCTACTGGCGATATTTCAAACGTCACACTTCATCAGAGATTTTGCAGAAAGGAGCAGACTCAGTTCTAGCGTTGTTAAGAGTGAAACCAGCTGCTGTGGAGGTCTCCCAACAACCCAAACACAACGACACCATTTGTGACAACTTTAGCAAGAAGATACATTTTGCTGAGTTGGAAACAGAAACCCCCACCAGCTTACTTTACTTTAAAGAAAGATGTTTCGAAGCACCTACAATGAGAGGAAGGTTACATGTACTTTCCTCAATATGGCAACCTTTTATTGACTGAGACAAACCCATGAGTGAGAAAAGTTACATGATGTGAAACAAATTACACCCTTTTTTTTTTATTGTTTCCTGTTATATCTTAATTATAAATATGTACAGAATGTATGTGTAATCTGTAATGATAACAAACTATCACTGCTGAATCCAGGTTTAACTTTTTCTTTTTTTTAAGTTTGACATATCCAATCTGTTAACATGAAGGAGGTGGGGTTTATGACCTATACTGCAAACAGTCAGTAGGGGGAGCCCTATATCTTTTGGCTTTAATTTCAGGGGGATGTAGTTTCAGTTTTTTTTTTATACGGTTTATAAATACTATATATAATGTCTCATCAGGGAATTTAGTAAACAGGCATTTTTTCTTCAAGGCACTGAGAGGTTATTTTGGGTTATTTCACAGCTCTTGTTTCTGCTTCATGTGATTGTTGTTTTTAATGTTGTTGTTTTTTTATGTGAGAAGCTTGAGTCCTCTGTCTTTATTCTGAGGGGCTTTGTCATATTTGGAAGCTGTCAGAGTATAACAAAAGAGTGCAGCTTTAATACTAAGCTATACAGCGGATGAATCCACTTCAGGTACTGAGGGGAGCTGCTTGCTGCAGCAAAATGCTCGGGAGATTACTGCCACGCCGTGTTACGCAATTTTGTTTTCCAGAGAGGGAATAAAAACTTTGTTCTGATATGTTTTTCATCTCACTGCGAGCTGAGTTTAGTTTTGTTCTCTAGGCTGGGAAAACTTTTTAAGAGTACCTTAAAACAGCTGCTTCCTCTTTTTCTTTCTCGTTTAGAACCTGACCTATGAGATCATACTGACCCTCGGCCAGGCGTTCGAGGTGGCCTATCAGCTGGCTCTGCAGGCACAGAGGACCAAACAGAACCAGCACCTCCCAGTGGGACCCGGCTCAGAGGTTATTGAGACCAAGTCCAGCCGACCTGTTCCCAGACCAAGAGGCAGTGTACGGAAGTCGGCGGTGAGTTTGAAATCAGTGATATGACAGCACAAGACACCGTTTACAGTACATTACAGAATAGGAGACAGGGATGGCTCAGTACTTGTGTTCTGAATCAGTAGTTTGACTCTCTCTGTGTGTTCTGGTCTGAACTCAGTCAAACCAGAACACACAGACATGTTACACACATTTGGCAGGACTTACACTTCCTTAGGACATACTACTACATTGATAAGTGCAATTTTATTATGTAATGGTGCAAAAGCAATGAAAACACATTTCCAAGTATGTTGCACTTGCACATAAGAGCTGTTAACTGTTTGTAGATTATCATCTTAGCTAAGAACAAATCTTGTAGAAGGAAACTTTGGTGAATGTCAAATCATTCTTGAAAAGTAAGTAAGTCGCTTTTAAGAACCTGTTTCTTCCTAAGAACGGCTGTTGAGTGAGGCCTAATGTCTAGTTGTCTACAATATCATAAGTAATCCTGAATGTTTCCTGTACTGTACATTTAAGACAGGAAGAAAACAGGAAATGCCAAAAGCTAGAACAGCGTTGTTTTTCTCGCCACAAATGGACCAAAATTTAAGCAAATACAGTCTGTAAAAATGCTCCCGAACAGACTTTGATCAAGGCGAATGCAACAAGTTGTGTTGAAGTTTTGACCTCAGTCATATTCACGCTTCTTCTGTGTAAGTGACACTGTACCAGAAACTCCTCCTGTTGAAACTGAAGCCTATCACACGTTATAACACTCCCTGTGCCAGTAGTAATCTTTTTAGGTTAACAGAAATCTCCCCGTTTTTCAAACTACACTTCAGATAACATATTAGAAAGTCTAAGAACATTTGTATCAGGTCTCCAGCTTATTGCATTATTATGAGTACACAGTGATGATGTTTGTTTGGCCATTTGCTTTAAACCATTAGTTAGAGAGCTGGTGCTGAATATCAATGAGGTAACTATTCCTCAGGGAGTCATGTTTGTCTGCAGCTTAATGAACTCAACAGAATCATGTCTATTGTCACTTCTCCTTGTTGATGCCTGTCTTTTTATCCCCTTGTATTTTTGCTAAGTATAATTTCAACCTTTTCAAATCTAATGCACTTTTCAACACACGCCTCTCGCTTCTCATTCCCAAAGTTACCGCAGTTGCTCACATCCAAGTCTGTATGCTGCCAACGTCTTATCTATGTTAGCTATAACAGGCCAGACTCCTCATGTCTCATGCTTTTCAAATCTGTGTTACTTTCTCTCCATTGAATTCTCTCTAAACCCCTCTTCCTGTCTGTTTCTCTTGTGCTCTTTACTTTCTTCTTCTTCTTCTTCTCCTTCTTCTTCTTCTTCTTTCCCCCTGGCGGTGTTTATCTCTCCCAGGACTCTCCTCCTCTCGACAGTCGTTGCTGTTACTGTTACACCTGCACCACCCACCGTCCCTCCTTTCTACCGCTGCACTCTGCTGCCCAGGTGCTGCCTTCACATCCACCTTTCATCCTGTGCCACCTCTAGCCTCTCACATTGCTTTGTTTTCTGCATACCTACTTTCTCTCCCCCCCCCCCACTGCCTTAAAAATAAACATAACCATCATCACCATTATCCTCCACATTGCTGTTATCTATGTTTTATTGTTGTTCCTTGAAAAATGTATTCATATGATGAACCATGTTTACCTCCGCTTAGTCTTATACGGACTGAAAAGTGCTTTAATATTATGTTTAACTCAGGCGCCCCCTAGTGACAAAGTGGTAAAAACACAAGCAACGTTTACAACCAACAGAGAAGCAAATTAACAGAGTACAATCTACTGAAAAAGTACTGTTGCTTAACTGATTTTTTCTTTGAACTAGTAAAGAAATATTCATTAACATCCATTGTAAATACTGGTACTGCCGCACTTTTCTAAATTTAGTACTAAATCTCAGAAAACAGTTTATTCAAAAGTCAAGAATGAACGTTTATTCTGTTGTTAATTGCTATGATAGTGCGTTTGGAGGATTCACTTCAGTGTCTTTAGTGGTAGGCGTGGTTGGTAGGAGGAGAAGCAGGGTCAGATACTGATGACACACCTGGGCTACAAGTCCTACTTCTATCAAAGCTATGATTCCATTAAATCTGAGAAGGCTGGTGTCTTCTGACAGAGACCCTGAAATATATACTTTAAAAGCTCCAAAACCACCTAATGTAACTTTGAATTATTGAGATGAATGTTTACAGAGAGGGACATCTTTTTAATACAAGAAAAGCCACTCCTAAATAAGTCTGTGCCCCAGTCGAAAAAGGCTGGACACGTTTTCCTAACGAGGGATCAAAAGGAAATATGTATAAGAATAAGAATATCAGCAAAGACATGTTTCTTAATGTTTGGTACTTGTATTTCCGTACACATGTGCATGAATGATGTGTACCCAAAGGAAATAGTGCAGTGATTTTGTCCAACTATTTTATGATCAAAATCATTTATGAGGGGCCAAGAGTTTGATTCCCTCTGTTTTGTGTTTCCAGGGGGACCTCGTCGAACAGGAGGGGGATTCTCAGTCCCAGGGCAGCACCACGTGGCTCGTGGACCCAAAGGAATCCAAGCGCACTATCAGCACTAAGTACGAGACCACCATATTCTGAGTGGACCCCTCTTCCTCCTGACTCCTCCGGGGCCTGGTCTCACCTTCCTCTTCCTTCTCCTCCTCCTCCTTCTGTGTGCCTTTCACTGTGACTCTGCTTCTCTGAGCTGGACCCCCTTTGACCTCCTCTGGGCCCCCCTTCCCCTCCTGCACTTGTGTCCTCATCTGAAAAAAACAACACATCCTTGGACAGCTTAACCACCTCCTCTTCTTCACTTTTTAATTGATTATCAATTCAACTCTTCCACTCTATATTAACCCTCCTCCAGCCTGCCACCCACCTTCACTGCTGTTCTCCTCTTTGTTTACGTCGAATGCTTCCTGAACTCTCTGCACAATGCTTCCTTTTTCTTCTTCTCCTCTGTCAACATCCCTCTATTGACTCTTGGTGATAAGCTCTCTTTTTTTTTTCCTTGGTCCTCTTCCTGCTCTATTAGGCGACGGCCGCTCTGAGGCTTTTCACTCTGATCTTTCAACTCTTCTGACTTCTCCAACTTCTGAGAGAAAATCAGATTTTCCTGCAGTCGAGAGAGAGAGAGAGAGAGAAAGAGAGAGACCCACCACACATATCCTGAACCTGGACGGACACGTTTCCTGAGGAAACTGAGAATATGGTTCCTGTAATTCTGGACCGTAGCAGACTGTTCAGAGGTTGCGCTGTTTTCGGGGTTACACAGGATTAGGGCGATATTATTCACTGTCAGCCGTCTGCTGAAGCCAGCGGAGGCTACGATCTTAACACTGTGATAAGGTCTGTTGGAGCTATACAAGGAAGCATTTTGTTTTTTTGGGGGGGGGGGGGGGGGATTTTCCAGCAGATAAGGAACAGCATGTTAGTGGTCCTTGCTGCTCCAGAAAATAGACCTTCTTAAGACTTGTAGCCCTCCTCTGACTATCAATGAGAGCAAAAAAAGAAAGCTGTTTCTGAGGTGAACTAACTAGAACTAAGCACTTTTAACAAAACCAAGAGTGTGCAAGAATAAGTGCATCTTCCTCTTTCCTGTCTCTTCTTTTCTTCATTTCACAACAAATGCCTTCTCTGTTCATCTGTATCAGCATTGCCTTTTCTTTTGCCAATCTCACCGGGTTAATATGTCACGGCTGCTTTGTGAAAAGAGTTAATTATTGTTCTATTGGAGGGGAGGGGGTAATCCGTCACCATCATTCTGTTTGTGTCCATTAGTTCAGTTTTTTTTTTTACTTTATTTAACCTCGCTCCTTTGTGTGTTTGTGCGTTTTTCTTGTTTCTCCTGCTCTATAGCTGAACACTGTGGCCACTTCCAGCCAGTAAGAAAAGAGGACAGGAAACAAAATGAGCCCTGTTGCATGCTGGGTAGGACGGTTTCTGTTGAAAAAGTGACCTACATCGAATGCATCAGGTTGCACCACTAGTTGGATCGAGATCACTGCAGAAACACAGGACCTGGAGCCCTGCGAGGCTGATCAGTTCATCTGACCTCGCTCACATAGACACGGCAGACACACACACACACACACACACACACACACACACACACACACACACACACACACACACACACACACTCCTCCATTTAACTTTTAGTACGTAAGAAAGTGATGGTTGATCCAGGCAAACTATTTGTTTTCTCATAAACTGTTGCCTCCTTGTTCATGAAAGTACGGTGGCTGACTAGGACAAACACCCGGCAATGGCCAAATGATTTTTATTAGAAGACAAAGGCTGCAAAAGCGCTCCAGGTCTGCAGGGGGCGCACATGGGAACTGGAATTTGGCTTAACATGTTTAATGTAGAAAACCCTTCACACAGGAGATCAGCTTTTGCCCTCGTCAGCCACTGAATGTAAATCTTCTCTTTCAGGACGTGTAGCTGCAATGTTTTAATACTGAACGTTTAGTTGAAAGGGGAAACTTTGTTTTGCAATGCTTCAAAGGTACAAGCTCAAAGAGAAAGACCTTACACTGTAGGTACACACTCCTTCCTGTTGCAATATGTTGTAGCATATCTTTATGACCGTCAGCCTATCTTCCACAAACTACACACAAAACTGTGATTAAACAATATAATCTTGCACAGGAGGAACTCTCATAACGAACTTAAAGGGCAGAGGAACTGACACTACAAAGACTGTTTGATATTGATAGTAATAATAATGATGATATAATATAACAGGGGGTGGCTTTTATTTGATTTGAAAGTCTTCTCTTCTTCTTTTTTTTTATATTTTAATTGTTTTATAGGACAATTGTGTGTCCTAACGCTGTAACTGGATGAGGTGTGGTTCACTGCAGTTCTCCCTCTCAATCCCCTGCTTCCTTTGTTCCATTAATCCCGACAAGTTTAATCACCAAACCCTGCCATGCAGGCTGCTACGTCATTAGATTTTAGCCGCAGAACAGAACAACAGGACACACAGCATGTTTCTCCTAGCTAACTCCCCTGTATGTTGACTGTTAATGGTACTTTTTGTTCGTTGGATGTGTATATGGGTACATATGATTTAACTGTTGCGTATGTGGTACGTTGTCAGGCCAGTACGATAACTCTACGGTACACTGTCTCCAGCTGGCTGCTGTCGGCACCTTCAGCCATCAGCCTGGGCCCCTTCTGCTTTTGCACATTGCTGAGGATCAGGAGAGATATTATCGCGACTAATCTGATGACGTCAATGATGAGAATGATATTGTACATGAATCTAGCGCTCTGTATTTTGATACTTGAATGAATTTTTGCTTTTATAGATATCTAAATATATATATATATGTATATGTATGTATGTATGTACGTATGTAATTTTTGACGCTGGTCAAAAGAGAGAAAAGGACTATGTCTTATAAAGTTAAACATATCGTGAATAAATACCCTGTGATTTAAGAAAAAAAAAAAAAGGCTGAGATAACGATGACTCAGAAGAGGGACCTCACTTCAGAAAAAAAAAGATTGTAAATAATCTTGGGCTTCCAGTCTTTTTTTATGATTATTTTTCATAATTGTACAACTAATAAATGGCGCTATTAGAAATTCTGCTCCTGTTTGCTCTTTTTCTTTTTTTTAATTTACTTATTGTGCTCAATGTTATTGTTGAATTGTTTGTCTTTTTTTTCCCCAACTCGGTAGTAATTTCTGTCCAATTTCTAACAGCATTATAGTTCCAACACTAGTATCATCACTTACGGAGCTCTGTGTGTTGATGCTTTTTGATGTTCCCGATTTATCAGACGGTAAACGAGGTCAGTGGATGTGCCAAGATGAAACGTTTCGTCCCCATCCTTCTATTTCATAAACCTTTCCCTGCTGAAGGATGGACAAAAGCAGCTCAGAGCCAGCACAGGTGTACGGGAGATAAAGGATCCAGGCACACAAGCTGACAGTAAAGAATCCTCAGAGCTTCTTCTGTCAGTCTGAAAATAAAGCTACTGCGGTGAGTACAGGCTGCGTAGTCATTAGAAGCCCAAAATGCATCAAGATGTTCCTACAGTTTACTCATTTGGATTCCAGCATTGCACAATTATCTCTATTTAAAAGTTAAAGGTCATTCCCTGACCACTTGATTCCATTCACAGTCACGTAAATTAGATCTGGGAAGACCATTTGGACTTAACAAACGGAACAAGAGAAGACTGTGTGTCTATATTGTGACTGTCATGTTTAAATTATTTAAATGAGATACATTCAAATATTATTTTCAAATTGTCCAATCTCCAGGTGTTGCATAAAGATAATTTTTTATCTGTGTCCAAATGAAAATGAGTCAACAGAAGAAAAGGACTACTAGCATGATTTAAATGCAGCTGCCTTTAGATCACCTTTAAGTCACCAAAAAAACCTCATTCAGAGTTTCCTGAGAATGAATTACTGAGTGTTTAAATAGGAAAGAGGGGAAGTTATTTACTTTCAAAATCAGTTGGCAATAGCAAACAAGTAGTATTACTGCGTGCAGACCAAATTTGCTGCCTTTTCCCCACTAGTGCATAGACCACAATTTACTACTCTACTAGAAAATACATACACCTAAACAAGAAAGCCCTGAGAGCTACAGGACTACTTTTCCCTGTGGAGATAGATTGTTCTGGCTTCTTCCAACAGGAGTCTGGACCATGCTTTTTAAATAACATTAGGTATGGAAAAGTCTCAAAAAAAACAAAAAAACGTCACAGGCAAGCATTAGAAGACAGGACAGGAAGGTTAGGATCATTGCGTCTCAGTAAGAGGTTCAGGGTTTAGATCCTGGACTGGGCCTTTCCCTGTGAGGCTCTGATGACCTGTCTTTCTCCTACTGATGTCTTGACAACACTTTGGAGTTATAATAAGTAACCAGAAGCTAAATAAACATATTCAACTTAATCTAATAAAACATTTGCAATTTTCAGGATGTTATACAAAGTTCCTTAAAGCTTGTAATGGGTCATAAACTTAATGGAGATGGGTAGTAGTTGTGCAGGGTTGGCTTTGGTTGTGGTGGTGGGGCCCACGATGTTATCTTTACATATGGCCCAGTATTCATGATGACTCAGCTGCACTTCAGGATACAAAGTGGTTTAGGTAAAACAAAAAAAACAAAAAAAAAGGCTGTGGCATAACATTAGCCTGTAATCATTCTTAAATATTGTCCCCCTTGTAAATGTGAATCCTGCCTGTTTGCATAATGATGCTTGAAGCTAAACCTGTCATGTCACGTTACCATGAAATAACTCGACAGCTGCAATCACCTCTGATAGAAATGTACGGTATGTTGGTATGAAAATAAGGTAACTCTTGTGACGTCACTCACCATTA
Source organism: Labrus bergylta (assembly GCF_963930695.1). Classification (NCBI taxonomy): domain Eukaryota; kingdom Metazoa; phylum Chordata; class Actinopteri; order Labriformes; family Labridae; genus Labrus; species Labrus bergylta. The sequence goes on along the minus strand of NC_089206.1, from coordinate 8,764,254 downwards.
TGAGCGCATCAGCGTTGGACATGGGGGGTGACTTCTAGGGCAGATGGGAATATGAATTTACACATCAGCTTATTTTCATAGATATGCAGCGGACGTCACAGATGTACAGCTGCTGTTCCTGATTGTTAAGGCTGATATCTACACAAAGGACCGCTTTGTTCTCAGTCCAAAGTGCATAAACTGACACGGGCTTCTCAGAGCATGTACCCTGTAAATAATGTTTAGTTTTTATATGACACCAATTTCTACATACTGTATGCTCCATTTATTGGGATATGTAAGTATGTTTTAATTACTCTAAACTGTGCAGATTGGTTTTAAGCCATTGTATAAAACAAGCTCAACAGGTTGTGAGAATCCACTTGGCTGCTGTACTTCCTTTCTGTTCAGTAATAATGCAGTTATAAATGCATCATTGGAGATGTTTTAAATGATAATGACTTCTTGATAGAATTATACCACCCATCATTGGCGTCCTCGAGATAAGTCAAAACAGATACTACAGTTCTAGATTCATTTTCTAAAGAAGGGATACTCTATGGGTGATAATGTTGGCACCTCTGTTGACAGACGTGTTAAATGAATGCCACATACTGTTTTGCAAAATGTCTCGGTCCCCACAGGATACAGTCAACTGACTTTGGTGTTCCCCTGACTTTTTTTTTAGTGGTTACTTTCAAGTTATCATGAGCAGTCCAATTTACAACATCTTGAAAGGCTGGATTGCCACAGCTTTTACAAGAGTTAGCCTCTTCGGCGTCCACAGAGAATACATTTGAATGACTTTTATCTTCAATCACCAAGTAAAAAAGTGTAGTCAGTGTCATTTTTTCTACGTCAATGTAAAGAATTAAAGCAATATTTCTTGTCTTCTGATAATGATCCTTTCTAAAATTGGTAACGCACTGACTCTGTGACCTTGCAAGAACTATTTCTGATAACCATCTTGAGAAATTCTGGATTATTTTCTTAACTTTTCGCACACGTATTGGCTAAAAGCACCTATGTGTCAAGAATCACAGGGGAGTTAGCAGTGCTTCCCTGTTGAATAAAAATAATGTGCCTACATTAAAATAATTCACAACTAAAAATAGAAGTCATATAGCCTCATATAAAACACATCAGTTCGTCTTTTTCAGAATATTAACGCATGTGCCTACACATCAGTGAACTTTGTTTCATTTAATATCATGTAGCCTATATATTTTTTTTAGAAGAAGTAGCCTATCAATTGCAGGTCTATATTTTAACAGTCCATGGTCCATAGCTTTGCAATTCTGTTCATTTAGACTCTTCACTTTTAATTGGCTCTTCCTCGCTGACGTCTCGCCGTAGACGTTCGCTGATTGGCCAAAAGCCAACCTGTGAGGAAGTTAACTGGCTTACCTGGCTTATTACCTGACATTATTTCCCACCTGTTCCATCAGTTCTTTCTAGTCGTGTAGGAGTGTTTCCAAGAACAAGGCGGCAGCTGAGCGACTGTGAGCGGAGAGAGCTTCACTGCCGATATGGACTGACCCTGAAAACAACATTTTGTGGGTTATTTCTTGAATAAGAGTTTTACAAAGACTGTTTTTCATTCCCGGTAAGTTATCTTGAAACCCTTAAGTTTTGGCGTTAGTGTTTATATCTGCTTTATTAATGCATAGCCTACAGAGTATTTGCAAGCTATGAAGACAACGTGTTTATTATTATATTCAAGCCAGTTGGCTACATTGTGTCTGTAAATCCCTATTCTGTGTGTGCTGACAAAATACAAGACCTTTAAGACCTTTAAGACCTTTAAGGTAGTTCTTTCTTTAATTTTCGACTGTGACCTATTTAAACAGAAAGTTATCCGCAGTTTGGGTCGAGGGAAGTTAAATAGTAAAGACAGTGAAAAAGGTGCAGAAACTCTTGCATGTTCCCACATATCACCATCGTTTCCAACCACTTTTCATGCTTGTGCAATCCTCTTATTCATCAAACTGCACATTTATCATAAGTGTTTAATCATTGAATATTTGGAGGCTTGGTGAGGCAGATAACGAACACATATTTGCACATGTTTCATGTCAATAACAGACATTTTTTTTGTGGCACAACAAGCCAAGTTAAACATTAATGAAATATATCTGTTCACTCCAGCAGGTTTTGGGTTGCACAACCTTTTGTTTACTGCTAATCATTAAACCAGTTCTTTGGCTGTCCTTGAACGCATAGCACACTACTTTTTTTTTTTTTTAACAACATGCCTTAGTTTGTCATCATGGAGTCTAAATGATGTTTTCTTGCGTGTAATGCTGGCTCACAATATGTACATCTGTTCTCACAGTAAACACATTAAAGACCTGCAGCTGATCCGCCTCCTGTCATAGTTTAAACACAATATTATCTCCTGACTTGAAGTCAAGTTGAACGCCCAAGTACATCAAAGTGCCCAGATGAATGTAAGCAAGCAAAGTGACATTCCTGTCACCAATAAGTCCTGACTCAGCTGTGGGTGTAGTAGTGAGCCTCCCCACAGCTGCATTACAGGTTTGCATGCCTTGTTCATGTTTTAGTTCATGTTTGAGAGGTGTTGGCTGCTCCAGTTTGGGCATTTTGTCTCTCGCTCTCGGCTGATCTGAATGGTTAATGGGAGGGACGGTAATTAGCAGCTAACAAAGCCTTCACTGACAAGCCTTTGAGTGCCTCATCAACAAGCTTTTGTTACCAGAAAACATGTGATGGGTTGTTGGTGATCATGTTTTTCCCCAACTGGTGTTGCAATGTTTTCATGTCAACAAGAACCCATATGTCAATGTTGTTTGTCATTGCTCCATAGCAGACGTTTCCGACTTAGTCGCAGAACAGTTTCATGATCACTGCAGACAAAGTCACCTCTTCTCACTTTATCGACAACAAGTGAACGTTTCTGCCTGGGGAAATTGAGTTTCTAGATCTTTGTTAATTCACACTTTCTGTAACGTATAGAATTGTTATTTCTAAGTCAGTTTTTTTTTTTTTTTAAAGTTGTCTTTTCTCGCCAATAGTACTGTAATCATCAGAGATCTTGCAACATACATAGATTGCTGTAGAACAGGGTTAAAGTGGAAAATGTCACATCAAGAAGTACAGATGATTCATGGAGTAATCAGTTGAGAATTTTCATCATGGTTCAGTTTTGACTCATGTTTGACAGTTATGATGCTATTAAAGAATGACATAAGGTGTGATCAAATGAATCAGAGCTGTAAACAATAAGGCTTGAGTTTTCTTAAACGAGTCTAAAAATGTTTCAATCTGCCACAAACTCCCCCGAATAAACAAAATCAGTGCAGACAGAATGACCTCAGTGTCCTTGAAAGTTGCTCCAGCCCTCAATAAAACCCATCAACTTCTTTATCATTTCAAATCATTCACAGTGTCAAAACTCCTGTACCATATGTGAGATATCTGAAAAGGGTGTTCCACATTTTTTTTGGAACACATTTCGTATCACTCTTTACTGGTATTAGAACTTCCTCGTTCTAGCAGCCGGTTTGTTTTTGGTAAATGAGTGTCTGTGTCGTCGGAGGAGGAACCTCAAACCTCAGTAATCATAAGCCCTCATGCACTATAGTGCTCACACAGCTTGTGTCCTATACGGGGCTCATTCACAGATAAACAATGGCAATAGTTCATGAAGGGAAACTCTTAATCTGGTAAATCTTATATATGACATACATGAACTCGTAAGCGTAGTCTGAGCCTCACTGTGCAGCTCTCTCCATGTAATGAATAAGCTATAAAACATGAGAACGTTTGCCTCGGGTGCAGGATTTCGTATTTGTGTGACATATTTAGTCAAAGCCCATCACAGGCTCTTAACCACTAGTTAATCAAATATCATCCCTTCATGACACAACCTGTGCTAATACACCTCAAGCCCCTAAAGGAGAATCTGAGGCCTCTTATTTGTGATGATTCTGAGAATCTCTGGAATGGGTTTCCCCCAGCTAAGGAACTAAGTAATTATCCTTGAGTTGTTCGTATTATCCCTGAACGGTTAGTAGTAATATGGACAGGATAATAGGCAGGAAATACTAAGAAGCTGTGGTGCTGCAACATCATTTGGCGTATAAACTGTCTTTATTCGTTTGGTGCTTGACGTGAAGAATGCATATTCTCTAACCAAGGTGTACATTTGTCTCTTTCTTTTAACAGCTTAGAGCACTTCTGTGTGACTTCTAGTTATTTGTACAGCAGAACAGAATATCATCCTTCTTCTTCCTGTGACAGTTCAGAAAGCAGATCATGCTAAAGCTGTAAATTTAAGAAAGTATTTAAACTTGGATCAATTATATTGAAAACGTGCCCAATCAAAGGTTTCTTTTGATACAACGATTAAACAGCTTTTTTATTTTGTCAGTTGAATGAATTTGTCCGTATGTGGTTTTGTCCAACCAACAGTCAGAAGGCTTAAAACTTGAGATTTTCATATGAGATAGGGGTAATTGGTAGTGTCGGTCAACTCCCAATCTTAAGGTTGGTGGTTCGATCCCCAGCTCCTGTCACCACATGTCCAATGGGTCCTTTGGCAACACACCCTCTGCGGCGTATGAATGGGATTAGTAACTTCTAATGGTCACTTGACATAGCAACCTCTGCCGTCAGTGTGTGACTGGGTGGGTGTGACATGCGGTGTAAAAGCGCTTTGGGTAGTTAGAAGACTAGAAAAGCACTATACAAGCTCAAGTCCATTTACCATTTACCAGATAGAAGCAGGCTCATTTTTGATAACCTGAAATTAATAGATTATTGAGATTTTATTAAAAAATAATACCCAAATAGAAAAAGGTTTTTTTATTTTAATATTTTTTCTAGCTTTCATTTCAGTTTTACAATGTAATAGATTACAGATTTTAGTGAGATTGTGCAACTTTTATTGAACCTAAGTCTTGTAGCCAAAGTGCCTCTTACAGGATACTCAAGTTACACTTGTGTAGTGAAAGTGAGATAAACAGTAGTGAAAGCAGAGAACACTCATAAAGCCATTGAACTGAACCAGTTAGTGTTTATATGACGCCATATGCATCAAGAGTTAGCAACCATTATCTGAGATGATAAGCCACAAAAAGCTTCTGGTCATACCAGACAACAGAGGATGTAGCTAAAATAAAACAATCGTCTTGGACAAAGTAAGGGTGGTTCTTTTTCAATATGCTTAACTCCTTTCAACCTTTAGTGATAGCTGACAGAAAACAGAAAAAGGGAATCAATGTCTGGTGGAAAGAGAAACGGAATTTGCTTGACTTGTATTGTTTCCATTGACTGTTCACATATTAGCTTAAGAGAAATGTAAGAGTACATTTTTGCGCAATAGGTGGACTATCGAAATTGTTATCCATCACCTGTTAATGGCCTCAAAAAAAGTCTTAATGTTAAGCGATCAGTATATGTGTTTGATAAAGTGTACTAAGTGGAATAAGCGTTTTGACATTGTTTTCTCTATCCTCTATATTCAGATTATTTCGGGGACTGATTCTTTGTGAGAGCTGCACAGTCAAAAAGGGACCGTGGAGCCTCAGTCCTGCCCTCGTCCTCTCCCCTGTGCAATGCCTAAGAGTGACACGTGGCCAGGCGGTGTTGCCTTGGAACCCTTGCGCAATATGGACAGTGCCGGGAGCTGTGACAGTGTAATCAGCGTGAACTCTGCCGGCGTGAGTGCTGCTGTACATCTTCATCTCGGTCCTACTGACTGTTGCTTATCTGTTCCTTGTATAACTGAACAGATAGACGCACTTTGCTTGTTGACTCTGTGTCTGTTTTGAACAAGCCTACCTTTGACAGTGCGTCTGTCCTGCGTGGGAATAGAGAAATAGAGAAGTGAGATTTGTGTGTCAGGTGCTAAACATGTCTACTTGGACATTTCTGACCTTCAAAACCAGTATGAAAAGCTCAAATGAAAGTTGATGAGGGGAAGTGAATCTGTTACAGGTGAATTACTCTGAGGTTTTGTTATGAGGGTTGCAGGGGGACTTTTTCTTCAAGATGACCAGAGGGGAGAAGAAGGCATCTGTAGTCACTTGAAATTCTTCTGTCATGACAATATAGAATTAAAAACAGACAAGAACAGAACAGAAATAGTGTCATTAGTCATTCCTTTGCAGATGTTTGAACACAACCCCCCTTTGAACTGCTGTTCCTTTGCTGGTGGCAGAGATTGCTGAAGAGTTAAAGTTAAAATTTTAAAGTGTCATCTCTCATTTCTGTTGCAGAGTGGAGACAGTATGGAGCACTTATCTCCAGAAGAGAGGGCATGTCTCATGTATCTCGAGGAAACCATTGAAGCGCTGGAGGTGCAGGAGGACAGCGGCATATCCAACGATGAACCAGACCCTGGATTACAAGTGGGACTGATGAGCGCAAATGGTGTGTTCATGTACAGAAGTAGTCTGTTGTGCTCAGTTACCTACATGAATGTGTTGATAGTGTAGAGACGTGCATATGTAATGTACCATCGTATTTTTCTGCCCTTTACAGTCTTGCAACCTGGTATTCAAAAAGCCTCATATCTGCTTTTACTGTGATTTTATATACTAATGTATCTCCCTCTCCCCACTTCCAAATTATGGACTACTTAGAGGTTTTTTTTATTATTACAATAAATTGGAGTTTTAACATGAGAACATATTGAAAAGTTCAAGGGCGCTGTATCCATGTTTTCATTTTTACACTAAAATGATATCAAAGCTGTTGTACTAACTACAGCAATTGGGCTTTTCTTTTCTAGACATTTCCAGTGTCAGGTCTGATGAGTCCCTTGAAGATCCGAAATCAGACCAAGCTTTGCAACATGCTTTCAATGGAATCTCAGAACCACAGTCCTCTCCTGGCTCTGCATCTAACACGGCAGATCTTGAAACATCAGAGAAGCTTGCGCCTCATCTGGGACCTCCAATCACTGAATCAGGGTCCGCCAGTGAAATTCACTCTGCAGCTATTCATGCACCAGAGTTGTGTGTATCCAAGGATGAAGATGGCAATCTAATGATTGTCCCAAGTACCAGCCTTTCCCTGGATGAGTCCACTAAGGCCCCTGAGGTTGATGTGGGTCTGATCCCTCCGCCTTCAGACTTCATGGACGTACCAGGACCTCCTGCAAAGCCCCTGACAGCAAAAGACCTATTATCATCTTCAGTTTTATCCAATAAAAAGTCAGCAAAGACTGTTGACTTGGAGCAGCTTCGAGAGAGAGCCTCTGGAAAGAGAACTTCAGTGACCTCCCTTGAGTCTCAAAACAACCCCCAAGAACTGAGTCCATTACCTCTCAGCTCTGCTTCCCTAGTGTGTCCCCCTCCTCCAGAAACCGCTGAACCCAGAAGTCCACCTGCTGTGGCCCCTAAACCCAAGAAGCTTCCTGCCAACATCCTCCTGAAGTCACAGAGGGCAGCAGTGGCTGATAGCAGCTCAGGGCATTCAGTGCCAAACAGCAGTGACCGTCTGTTGTTGGACCATCAGAGGGTCCGCATGGAGGCACTCCGAAAGCTTGGCCTGCTTAAAAGTGATGATTCAGATATAAGCCCAAACCTGAGTCCTAAACTATCGCCCCAAAGTAGGAGGTCATGGGCAGCTCCTCCTTCTCCAGTCAGCTCAAATACACCCCCCTTAACACCATCTTCTTTTCTCCATGACCGCAGTCCATCTCCTGCCTCTGCCTCCCTCCAGTCTCCAAATGCTTCACCACCAGGGACTCTTAGAGCTCCTGTAGTCCAGCTTCCTGAAATCCTCCTGGCACCTGATGCTTTTAGTGACCCTGATGGATCTTTAACTTCTGATAATGAACTGTCTGCTGGCAATGATGTATCAGAGGTCACACCCCCTTTTACCCCTCCTGTCCAGGTCAAGAGGCTGACCCCACCCAAGGCTCTAGGTGTAAAATCAGCCACCCTGGAGCGCTCTGGCCTGGGTCTAAGCAGCTATATGGAAAGTCAAGACTCCATTATAGCTGCAGTTGGCGGCAAGCTAAGCCCCAGTCAGCTGCGAAACAGCCGTCCGCGCCCTGCCTCTTTGGGGAGCGGGAAAGAGTTTTCAAAAGCTCAGGGAGAAGGTCTGAAAGTGGGCCGTGCCACCAGCAAAGAGCCAGACTTACGGCGGTCCTTGCCTGCCCCTCATCCCTCCAAAAACTCTCAGAAGCTGCCTCGATCGGAGGGCATCAGTGTGCTGATCTGCCCTCGAGCACAAAACGAAAACGATCGGCGCGAAGCCCTGAGAAGGCTTGGGCTGCTAAGGGACTGACAACAAAATTAACACCTAATGACTCCCATGGCCTTCCTGTACAAATTTTATTTAAAGAAAATCCAAAAATCAACAAAGACTTTTACAAATCTTTATGGGGAGCAGTTAAACCACACATTTATGCATTATCATTTCTACTGCATTAAGCTAATATAACCAGAGACAGCCTCAAATGACTGGCACACCTACATGCACATCTATTTGTTACATATAGTGTACTGCCACATTTTGCTTTGTTTTTAGTGTTTTATTCCTTATTAATCTGAAAATCCAAAACTTTATGGATGTTTGCTTACTCTCATTGTAGCTATGTAAATTAAACACTGTTACTTTTGAGAGTTTAGACTCACTTCCTGCTTTCACATGTAATTATTGACACAGTGACACCAATTTTGGTGGCAAGTTCCCTTCATGGTTTGTCCTTTTTTAGAGACTTTTAAATGTCAGGGTGTTTGTACAAACACTCCCCCAAAATCCATAGGAATTTGAGTCTGTTTGAGAGCTCTTTATTCTTTTGCAATTGCTTATTATAAAGTGTTTGTTGTCTTAAAATAGACTGCTTTAACCTATTGCATGGTGTTTGTTTTTCAATGAATAAAAATGTAGACAGTATGTCCTGCATTGTTATAACATACCTGTATTAGAAACTCAAAGCACACAGTCAGTGGCCACTAGGGGAGAAGAATTTGAGTAATGTGGTTTGCATGGTTGCATTGTCACGCACATGTCAAAACTCACAGGCTTGTCACACAGCACTTACATTGAGTGTCACATGGGGTCCATCAGTTCTACATCAAGGGAGTCAACATCATCATTTCATATATTATACAGTTTCTATTTCATCGTGTTGTCCTTTTGTTGCACAAATGTTCCTTTGTGTGCATGTGTTTCTTTTTTTTTCATTTCCCTTTTTGCTTGTGAGGTTTTTTATTTGTAATGTCACATCCCAATGCAAGGCTCCCACTTGTTTTGTTTTTTTGGCTCAGCTTCAGCCCCCTTTGTCTGATGTGATGGTAAGAGAACCGGTGCAACCTGTTTTCTCACCTCCTGGTTTTAGTCTTTATAGAACACCTCGCTATGCGTGTACAAGCAGTCGGGGGGGCCTGAAAAACATTTTTATCTCTGCTGCAGGATTTTAGAGAAAAATGAAATTTGCTATCTCCTGTAATTTGCAGGTATGGTCACCTACTGCTGAGAAAATTTAGCACAATTTGAAAGATATTTGTTGAATAGTAATTAACAGACTGAACTGTTGGTTTGGGGAGAACACAGTAAAATGTTTGAATCTGCAGATTTGCACACTTTTGAGCCAAAGTGCATAACTTTCTAGCCAATATTGGTAGCCTGCCACAACTGAAATGTAAAATGATTTTGCCATTCATGCTCCATTGTGTCTGAATAATGACTCAATGATAATGCAACATCTACACATGGGTGTGTATTCCCTGAGTGACTGTATAAAGTGCCAAGTGCATAGCTTTCTTTCATTAATATTTTAATATCTTCATCACACCCTTGACTTCTCTTTGGCATGCACTTTAATCACTTACATAAGTTGCATGTTGTTTTCTTCTATAAACATCATGTTTTTATGTCTATTTTTTACACATCTTCATGAAGTAAAACTCTGATCAGCGTCTCTGGGGAAAACGAGCAAATTAAAGAGGATATGAATTTGTTTTCATTATATTTCTAATAAAAGATGGAGCTTTGTGAATAATTTGAAATGGCAATAAATCAGGCTGTATTGTACTTCCAAGGCACCAGAAGGAAGCAGTAGCTAATTATCATTTTTGTTTAATTGGCTTATAGCTAACACCCTCTTTTACAGTCAAGTCAAGAGAGGAGGAAGTAGTTACCTGCCGTCAAACCAACACAGGGAGCATTGTGCTGCTCCATGGCATGTCGGTATGTGGTCCATCACTCCTTAACACATACTCTGTGCGTTGTCTCGCTGCCAGCAGACCTGACTGACGAGGAGAGAGGATGTGTGTGACAGTTCTGTCACTTTCACTGTTTCCTTGGTAGCCACTGTAGATCAGCTGATGTTGACAACAAAAATATTAAGTCTATAAATCCCCACTGCTCTTCCGTGTTCTCTGTGTGGGCTACTTACAAAACTTAAAATTAAAAAAAGAAAAACAGACTAAAGATTAATACAGTTCAATTCAGTTTATTGTCATTTGCAGTATAAAACCACATTGGAAAACAGAATATATCGTCAATTTTATGTAATGGCAATGATAAACTTAAGGGCAAATATTTCCAAAAAATATTTCATTTAGTACAGTGTCAAGGTGCTTATTCATTGTTTTTTGTTTATCTTCCAGAATATCCTCAGGTTTTTGTACTTTGCACACCTGTTGACTCCAGGTTGACTCTTCAACTGTGATTTTCTTGAAATGGTGAGGTGCGGCCACTGGGGGCGCAGGAGAGTTAATATCATCCGATGACACACGAACTACAAGCTTACAAAAATGGTTCAAAAACTTTTAGGCTCCAGTCTTTGTAAAACAGATTAGAGCAGGGATGGGGGCAACTTTGGTCACAGCAAGGGCCACATTCATTTAATTCTCACTGCCAGAGGGGCCAAATTGTAGAATACAAAAAAACGATTACAGTCGATTATGTCACAAATTAACTCAACATATACCAGTGATCAAATATTATTATGGACATATTTCCGCTTTTCATGATTTCATGGCAGATTTCATCATGTTTTCTTCATGTTTCCAATTAAATAATGTGTAAAAAATTAACCTGAGGGCCACGTTGAGGGTTGATGGGGGCCGCATGTGGCCCCCGGGCCGCCAGTTGCCCACCCCTGGTTTAGAGGAAGCAAAGTGGTTTGACCCGGTTTGGTCCAGCTACCAACACGCTCAGTAGCAGCATAAAGGTAAAATCAGGTAGCCTGGCCTACTTGAAAAACGTTTTCGGATTAAGTGCGACTTTTCCATAATAACCTTTAGCCTGCATAAAAAAGACACTTCTTATTACTTTATTGCCCTACCTGAGAATGACCACTTGAAATGATTTAATTACATCGTGTAGGTGTAGCCTGCATAACTGCAAACTAAACAACGGTATAACTTTCAACAAGAGAGGTGCGTAAAATAACTAGTGCATGAATGTGCATTTACAGGTTGGACGTAATATTGTCATCATGAAAATAATCTAACAGTTGTAGGCCGTTTAATGACGTCATCGCTCAACAACCGGATAGGTAACCTTTAACACTAGGTTTTAATGTAAAGAAAACAGTTGCCCTGTTTTATTATATGATGCTGCAGATTTGTTTTAGAAAAAATGGATCAGTGTCAGATAAAGTGTACATACTGGAAAAAAAAAAACAATATTGATTGTATTTGAAGTTATTATTAATAGTTGTTATTATGTTTGTAATCATACAGCTTAGCGACCATGGAATCGGTTCTTCTGATGACGTAATTTCATACGTCATAAAATTTTCGAACCGAGGTTTTAAATAGAAGCTGTTTGAGCCTCCATACTCACGGTCGTGCTCTGACACACGGCGTTAGCCGGGTTGAAGGTTGGACGATGTAGGCTTCAGTGCCAGGTAGAGAACAGAGCAAGGCAGCAAGGCCTTGGGCTGACTCTATGCTGGTCCTGACACTGATGTGGTGACTGACAGGACAGGCTTCCCACTCTCTCCTTTACAAAACCTCTCCCTCTCTCTTCTCTGTAGAGCGCAGGAGGATCATACGGCAACTGAACATATGCACACACACACACACACATATGTACACACACACACACACACACACACACACACACACATATGTACACACACACACACACACACACACACACACACACACACACACACACATATGTACACACACACACACACACATATGTACACACACACACACACACACACACACATATGTACACACACACACACACACACACACACAAATATGTACACACACACACACACACACACACACGCACACGCACACACACACACAGCGCTCCTAAAAGAACTAGATTTCTACAGACCTCAGGTCAGCAGGCAGTTTGTTCCACAGGTCACCATGGTGACACCTGATTTAGTTTTGACTTAAGGGTAAAAACATCAGACCTATAACTGCAGATCAGAGGGATCTGACACAACATCACGTTACTAAAAGATGTTTGACGACCCTGATTCTCTTCAATTACTTTTGTACTCGATACAGCCAGCTGTTACACTTCAGCAGATTGAATCTTTCACATGGGCATAGTAAGTGGACTTAAAACAAACAAAGAACTTAACAATAAGAGTAAACGCATCCAAAACACATGATTCATTTAAGACAATTTTGACAAAAAAAAAAACGTACCTAATACTCTTGGATGAATGTCATCATTGTGTAAGACACTCTGGCTCCTCAGCACATAGTAGAGCTGTCCTCATTCTGAAACAATCGAATAAAAACTGCATTGATTAGCACGACTCAGATTTATTAGTTAGTAAAGCAGTTAGTTTCCTCTATCCATACACACACACAAGCAGAAATCTGCTCTGTGCTGGGCTGGGAGGGTGTGTGGATGGAGGATGAGCAACCCAAACAGTGTCAAACTAAAAACCCTGCTCCTCAGAAACGACCACTAGAGGGCAGCCTGGATTCATGCCTGTGTAAGAGCACATCTTGAAACGCTGTTATCCAATGTGCATGGGGCTTATATGATGAAGGGCAGCATTTATAGTGTCCAAACAGATGCGGATCAGATAACAAAAAAAACTATAGTCAATACTCAACTCTGGCACAGGGAAGTGATCAATTATTTTAACTTCCTGATGAACCACAACCTATAAAGAATACAAACATGGAAAGAGGGAATAGGTGAGTCCAAAGATGTGCATGATACTTTCAGTGTTGCAGCCAACAGATGTCTTTTGGGTGCATAATCACAGTTTATTGATGAGTTTCTCATTTTAAAGCTTGTAAGTCTTTAGCTGGCTAGTCTATGAATCATATGAGGTCATCACAACATTCATTTGATGCTTGGTTTATCGTCCACTCATTTCATTTTCAAACAGCTTCATGTTTGATTTGGCTAAAGGGAAATTAGTCTGTAAGAACTTAAATCAATGCCTTAAAACTCATTTCCATTTTATTGGCCTCTTATTTCTAAAATATCCCAGAATTCCCCTTTGCAACAATGAAATTACTTCTCTTATTAAATTGCATTTGGTTTGCCTTTTTATCCCTACAATGCCTCATTAATCTTACTTTTTGTAAACATAGGGACCTTCTCCTTTTCAGAAATGTTGATTGTCTTTCACGAGCTCATTTGTTAAGTTGTTTTTTTTCTATTTTGAGGTTAGTTGAGGCATGAAGCCGCGTGACTTTTAAGGCTTAGCCTCGTCCCGAGCTGCATTTTTTTATCTTTCCAAATAAAATCACTTTGACTTGTTCCTTCCTTCAAGAGGAAATGATTCAGGTCAGAGCATTAGCAAAGAATGTGAGAATTTAATGTTGGACATTATTACTGGAAATTTTGACTCATCAAAGTGTCACAATGACCCTCATAAGTGAATGGTTTTGTATTTCACTGGTTTGAGTTTTTTAAACAAGGCCAGAATCTTGCAAGTTTAGTCATTTTTTTTTTGTATATTTAATGACACACAGAGGAGCTGAATGAGCCTTTTTTAAAAACAAAAACCTCCTCGGAGACACTCCCTGGTGTTACAGTAGCTGGAGCAGGTAGGCGTAGCGGCTGTGTTATCAGGCTAGACAGTGAGCTCATGGGACTTCCCCACCTTCCCGGTCCCTTTTCTGTACTTACCTACTTACAGAGTGTGTGTCTGTAAAAGAGGCTGCATGCAAAAGCTTCGTCCCTTTTCTCCACATATGAGTTGATCACAGAGGATTAGTGGAGACAAAGTGGCATGGAGCCACTGCTGAGTGTGCTGGGGTTTAAGCATGCCCCAGCGCGGTTATGTGTCATCAAAAGAGTTTACTTAAAATATAAGGGTATTATCTCTGCCCTCTGTGTGGGCGTGTGTGCATTCAGATCGGCTCTAAGTACTGTTATACAATTGAGATGTTTGATGATGATTGATACTTGAAATGAAACGGGCTCATCAGAAAGGATTTAAACTTGGGGATCTTAACAGGACAATGTCTCCCTCTCTGTTTCATTTGATCTTGATGAGTCCACTTGATTTCATGTGTACACACGCGAACACACGAACGCACGCCTGGTACAGTATGCGCACAGACCTGTATCCCCTCCAGCACCCGCATGCTCCCTCACGCAGCTTACCAGTCTGTCCGTATCGTCTCTACCTCCCTGCTGCATCAGCATTAACACTCAGGTAATGTGAAGACTCAAAGAAAACAAGCCCCCATGGCCAAGAGCTGATAAAACACTCATTATTAGTTTTCAGACGATCTAGCGTTTCCAGCCATGTGACGCTACAAACGCAAGCGGTCAAAAAAATCACCAATACAGATTTCAGTACTGAGACTGGAGTATTGGTGAAATCCAAATCCCCTCTGACACTAATGTGAGGTGCAGAAACACAGATTCCTGACACTTTGTTAGCTTTGACTGACTTTCAACTCTCTTCTAGCACCACATTGTTGTTTAAATGTTATTTTAACAAGAAGAATGACCTGAAACCAGTTGTTTTCTTTCGGGGAAAATTGTCTTTGGTATCCTCAGGTCAGTACATTGACTAGCTTAATAGCTAACACCAGAAGGATGCTGCACTTTGGGATTATTAGAGGCCAATAATGATACTAATATCAGTGTCTGAAATAGTCTAGCAAATACACCTAAATGCCTTTTGTGCAACTGAGCTTGTTTTCATCCATGACTCTGACAATAAAAAAAAGAAGCCTTTGACAGTCAGGAACAAGTCAGTTAGTCAGAGCAGTCCTGTGTGACACCTCTGTTTTGTCTGCCTTGATAACTGTATTTCCCTTTTCCCCTCTTCCTCTCCTGCTCCCTGTTAGTGCCACTTACCGAGGCTGTGGTCAGGAAGCATTCCTGGGGCAAGCCCGCAGCATTTGCCGGGATGCCTGCACTGAAGTGTGGAACTCAGCAAGCCGCTCTGCTCCCCTGTGGTGCCGCCATGGTGAGTACCAAGGGACCCCGCTGGGCCTGCGGTGGTGTCAGTAACCTCGCATTTGAAGCCCCTGCAGAGAGGAGAAAGAGGGGAAGAAAGAGGAGAAACTCCTGAGCTCGGAGCCTTGGCATTTTCACACATAAATCTTCCAGACAATTGGGGAGAAATAAATGTCACAAATGGATGAAAGTAAATGAGGAATGGAGGTGACGTGTTGCAGCGTATGGCCATCTGGAAGAGAACATGAGGCTCTCTGCAGGGCGTCTCGCTCCTCCATTCATTAGCATGCAGTATAGGAAAGTGGTGGCCTCACAACATGCATCCATCTTGTATTTATTTATTTAGCAACAGCTGTTAAGTCGTTGTTTGACTCCGGAATTTTAAAGTCAGAATAAAAGTAGGTCGAACAATTAGGTGAGCCTACTTTTCTGTTCGGATGATTGCAAAGTAAAAAAAAAAAAAAAAGAGTTTCTGGAGAGCTGTTGTTTGAGATGGAACCATTAAAAGCTGTAAGTAAGAAGTGGACAGATGCTCTGCATTCAAACACGAAGCCAATGTGGAAGTAGCTTAAACCTGCATGCTGTCTTGTAGCCAGCAGGGGGAGACTCAACTGGTTTCTATTAAGAAGTCAGAGTATATAGGATATCATTCAATGGGATATAATGTGATGCGATGCGATTGATGCTACATGATATGATAAAATATTTAATTGTGTATTTATTAGATTTTTTTACTCAAAATCTGAATACATTTAGATGCCTCCCCTGTATTTCATTTATGTTTAAAAAAATAAAAAACAGCCGGTAATATGTAAAGACAGTAGTAGAAAAGCGCTTCACAATCACAACTACAAATGACGCACGTGTTTCACATTGTCTTTGAGTATTTAGAAAAGTGCTATATAAATCTAATTCATTATTATTATTACCTCTGTCTTTGAAAAATGAAGCTAAAGCAAAAGTGCATGTGTCCACTCGAGACCCGGAAGTCCCGTACACACCCCATATTAAAAAAATCTATTTGGACAGTAGAAGTTAAACTCTTAACAGCCTAGCCCAAAAAAATGACATACTGATTTGTAACCACTCAGTGTCCAAATATGGTCACTTCTGGTTCCAAATATGGTCACAATGATGAAAGTGTCGACTATTAAGGGGGTTTACACAAACGTATACAGATCCAAGTAGGACTGCTTTAACTCTCCAGAAGAAGAAAAAATACACATTGATATTGCCTTCAAATCCAAAAAGCAAACAGAGCCACACACCCTCTCCAAAACATGTCCTGGCAGGTTGCGGTCATCTACTCTTCAGTGAAACTCATGAACACGCTGCATGAAACACTGTCTGAAGCGCTCTCTGATGTACAGCGTCGTCTAACCTACCTATGAATGATCCTCACTGCTCTGTGGACACCTTCCACACTCTCCCGCTCATCTTTACCAAGCGTGGAGCTCAAGTCCTTTTCATGACCAGCATCATAAATTAAACATGGCCTCGGCGTCCCGCATGTGTCTAAGGGTGTAAAAATAGCTCTGTTTGGTGCACAGTGTGACGCCCGTGCACAGCCCCTTCTGTCTTTAATGAAGTGTTTCCATGAAAAGTGCACCGATCCTCCAGCGTGACTCGTACTCAGGCTCTGTGCGACCCGTGTTCTGACTTTCTCAGACTCCCAGAGTGACTCTGAGCTCATTTGGTTATACAAGTGCTCACAATTACCAGGAGATTTGGACGCAGGGATGTGGGATATTTCCATATCCCTGACGGATGTTATTTTAATTACGCCGCACTGCTTGACTTTGTGCTATGGATTTACATGTTTTTTTTTAGTCTTACATGGATGCAAAGAGGGATTCTTGGAAGGTTTTTCTGTTTTACTGAATCTCTTATTTACTGAGGCACCTATTATTCCCTGAAAATGGGTGTGTCCACACTTTTTTGGGACTGGGATGGCACTGACTTATGCAGAGGTGGCATAAGGTTTGCGTGCACACACATGGAAGAATTTAAATGATTTACTGCAACCGTTCTATCTCCACTGATCATATTTACTTTTAAGTAACACAAGACAATGGCAACATGTGAAGCTTCGGAGCTTAAGTATTTAAGAAGATGAATGTCCAAAGTCACATTGTCTAACTGCAAAAATCCATTCATTGGCAGTGTTACTGAAACATAGTGACTTCATTGCATGTTAGGGTTAGGGTTATTTATTTTTGGGCTGTCAGCATTTACTAGTTAATCCTGATTTAATATGTACTGCAATAATGCCTTACATTTTTATACTGCCATTAATCACATGCTATTTTGTCCCTTGAGGCGCACCGTGGATAACACAGAACTCTGCTCCTTTACGGCTCCGTGCTCCCTCGTCCGTCAACACCCAAAGGCTGCATTCTCGCAAGACAAAGGATTACCCGCAGTAATTATATATAATTATAAGATAATACGATGTATGTGGTAAAAAATAAAAATAAAAATACCTTATAAACACATCAACAAACACATATAAGGTCATAGTTCTGAACCGTCAAAATTGAATGTTTTATTCTGGAACCCCAGAATAAAAGCATAACAGCATTTATTTTTAACTGCTAAATAATGGAACTTCAAACATGTGATTAAAAAATGTGATTAAACGCCATTAACTAGTGAAATGTAGCGATTAATCAGAATAAAACAAACAAATTTATTTAAAATGTACTTATAAAGGAAATATGCGACATTGAGGTGTAAAGAAAACAACCTGAATACTTGATTTGAACACAAGTCCCGCCTCTGACAAGACAATAGTGAAATAGTTTTGGATTATAGGATGGCACCTGGGGTGGCCAATCAGTTTCCCGGGGGTTGGGGGGTAGGGGGGCCTGCCACCCATGGCCACCCCTCTGGACACACCCCTGCAGGAAAAAAAAAGGAGAAACAATAATTAATTACACTGTTTAATCTTTCAATTCAAGGTAGTTAAATTCTGACAGATATTGAAAATAAAGGCAGTGACAGAATTCTGATAAGAAATAAGATCATGAAAAAGAATCCCCTCTCCCCCTCCCTGTTTAGCAGTAAGTCTATTTTCAGCTTTTGTGTGTGTGTGTGTGTGTGTGTGTGTGTGTGTGTGTGTGTGTGTTAAAAATCCTCTGCATCATCTGAAGAAAGCTCTTATCACCAATCAGCCTCATTGTGAGGTCCTCATTATATTTGATTGAGAAAAAAAAAATCACACATGGGAGCGGGCGGGATAATTATAGTGTAGAATCTTCCCCGTACGATGAAACGCAAACATAAACGCATCAACACAGCTGATTAATCTTGGTGATAATGCCCGAGGAGGCGGCAGGTGTTAGGATGTACAGATGCTTTGCCTCTGCAGGACTCCTCCTGAAATCCAATGTTTCATGTGTCAGCGGCGACGGAACGTGGCACAGAAGCTTGGCGGGCTGTGAAAGAGGTCTGCTTTGATTCATGTAACTCCTCAAGCCTCATTCCTCTTCAGGTTGTGGGGGTAATGGTGTGTAAATAGTGACTCATGATATGCAGGGTTGGTTGACGACAAGGGTTACAAAGCCAACCATCTTTAGCTTCAAATGTCTGTACATCCTCTTCTGGTCCGAGGAAGTTTTGTCTTTTTAACAACATGCATTAAGTGGACCTATGTTTTACTGATTTATCACACAAGTCAGGGTTTAGTCATTCAAAGCCAGGAGCGCAAATCAATGAGCCAAATGTGGGGTTTGAGCCAAATCTCCTGCAGGGATAAACACAATAATCAATACAGGCGAGCAGATGATGTGTTGTTAGTTATGGTTTTGGAACCACATGACGCCAAACATAATTTCTTTTGTAGGTTTTATGTTTTTTTTTTGATAATTAAAAGGCTTTAATCAGTGTTCCTGTAAACAATTACTGAGTGTTATCGTACACAAGGAGTTGATTCATCTTGAACAATATTTATAACAGCTGGAGCTTATTCATTCAACATAATAACTGAATATCAACAGCTTTAATTCCTTTCACATGTGTGTTCTTACAAATGAAACAGGTTTTTCCGTTTTTTTTTCCAGCTCAGGGATGTGAAATTACTTCAAACCCTCAATTGACCTCGGATTGAGGAGGACATGCAGGGAAATGAGTGAAAGCATAAAGAAGTGTGTTTCATTTTTATTTCCAAATCAATCTCGCAATTTAGAAGTCACTCTGCAAGTTGAACTAGTGTCTCCTGTCAGCTCATGAGAAACAAGACTGTTTTTATTTACTGTTTCCCCTTTCAGTAGATTTTCAAAATAATGTATCCGTTATTTGGGTGTTTGAGTTTCTCCAAATGTCAACACTAATTGTTGACAAACGGTTCTAATGAGAATATTAGTTTTTCATTGGGCTGGTTGGACACGTCCTCACGTTAATGCAGCACCCACCATGACCCTGCAGAAATAGGTGCTTATTGGTTTGTTTGCTGGACTGGGTGAACTGTCCCCCCCCCCCACAGTTCGCTGGTATGAGAACAAAATGCAATCTCAAGGCTATTACTTTTCCCATCTCACTCATTTATAAACCCATCCACCCTCCTGCCCTTCTTTTCGGTCATTTCTTTTTTACCACGCGGACGTTATTGGCCACTTTTTTTTTTTTTTTTTGCGCAGGTGGCTGCGGCCATGCATGGTGCTCTCAAACAGTGTGCACAGTGTGCATGTGGTTAGTTTTGCTCCAATTTAATGCACCAGCAAAAACCAGCACCTGTGTGAAAATCCGTGCAGAACAAAAGGCGAACAAAAAAAAAAAAAAAAAAAAAAAAGGGAACCGGTGAGGGCCAGTGAGAGGAGAGCACGAGCTGCGGAGAAGTCCGGAGCGCAGCGCGTGGACGCTTCCTCTTCTCTCCTCCCCCTTCAGACCCCGCCGCTTTACTCCATCTCTCTCTCTCTCTCTTTACTCTCTCTCCTTCACTCTGACTCTCTCTCTCTCTCTCCCTCTCCCTGCTCTCTCTCCCCCTTTCTTAAATTGACATTGGTCTGGCTCGGAACATGATAACAGAAAAGCCTTCCTCCGCTCCGCGCTGTCGGGCTGCCCTCAACCCCGATCACTTGAAACTCAAATAAGCAGGCGTGAAGAAGAAAGCAGGGGATCGCACAGTGTCCTATCAGCGGGGAATACCACGAGACCCTTATACCATCACACGCACACACACATACACACACACACACCCTTTCATATGCTCTTTGCGCATCGCAGATCTTTAGAAAGTGCTCGTGTTCAACTGCAGTGAAAGTTAACATGTATATGCACGCTTTGATACGCGCGAGCCTTGGATTTGTAGGTTTCTGCTTGGTCGCCTTTGTCCAACAGTCTGCTTCAGGAAGTAAGACCCCTCAAGGTAAGTTTTCACTTTAAAAATAGCTTCTTCTTCTTCTCCTACAGTTGTTTTTTTTTTTTTTTTAATTTTGCTTGCATTTCACTCTGAATGAATGTTATAAGCTGATCTTCCCTCGCTGCTTGTTCCCAATTGAATTAGTTAGTTTGATGCTTTTAGAAAGCTGGTAATGATGACACTTAAAAAAAAAAATTGCAACCAGTTCTGTCAGTAAATGAAACTTGAATTAATGTTAGCTGGAATCAAGATTACTGTGATTTAAAAGGGGTAAAGTCGGATTTCTTGACTTAAATTCATCAAGTTTCCAGTTCACATCCACTGCTACTTTAGATGGTTGCTTTATTGCTTTTGTTGTATTCTCTGTTTGCTTATGCAAAGACATAACCGATAAGAAAGACATAATGAGGCTTCAATTAAGTTTCACTGAGAGTCATCTGTTGTCAGGAAAAAAACAATTGTCTTTGATCTGCAGGCAGCGTGTGAACAGTTATGTTTCATAGCCGATCCTGCAGGTACTTGTAGTGAGACTACTAGGAGGCATTTGTCACAGAGCAGACAAGTATTTGACACAGACCTGTAACACACACACACACACACACACACACACACACACACACCGAGGGAGTCTCAGTCTGTCAGACACTGCAGCTACAGAGCCACCCTGCCCAGTTGGCTGCCCTCTTGCTCTCTTGTCTTGTGAGAAATGATTCAGAGCAGACGGGGGGCCGCCTGAATCAGAAACTCTTGGCACCTTGCAGGAACAAGTAAGACCTGGTGGTGTGGTAAACACTCTGATTTCTGATCCGCTCAGCCTTCCCCTCCAGGTTTTCATCACTTAATTTTCCCACAATACAAACGCTGAGCCGGAGCTGCCAGAAGTATTTGCATGCAAAGACACATCATGGGTTTGTGTGCGAGTGTTGATTGTGGTCGGTGATGTTTCACACACACAAAAAGACATCTCTCGGGCGGTCGACGAGGCAAAAAAGAGAAAGGGGGTGGGTGACTATTTTGCATCCTGGGTGGTCTGCCCCCACTTGTGGGAAAACTCAATATTTACATTTTGCAATTAGAACTACTTTTTTCTCACTTTATTTTCCACAACATCGATTACACACTTCCTTGTAGCAGGGAATGCGGCCATATGAGAGTGGGTCTGTAATGGCGTGCACCTGTTGGTCGGTCACTGAGAGAAACAGTGTGCACGACCACCTTACCGGCTTCTCCTCCGCCTCCTCCCCCAGTTCCTGTTTATCAGCAGCTCTGCAGTCACATTAAATCAGGAGTTTAACTCAAGTTATTTGTGAGCATATTTTGGGCCTAACTGCAATAAAGAAATATTGTGTTTGACGTTGGTGGCAACTCTGTGGCACTGTCAAGTCTGCGTGCTTGGAATAACTCTAAAAAAAAAAACTAGAGAGACGGAAGAACAATGACTTTAAAAAGAGGCACAATTTGTCAGCTCAATATTTATTCAACACAGATGTTGCCGACAAGAGTTCTCGTCTTTCATCAGTGTCAGACTAATCATGGCACTGTGTTTCAGGCATCAGTCATTACTCTGGGAAGAAGAAAAGCGAAGTGAAAGAGGAGTGGAATGAGGGAGGGAAGATTCGAGGATGTGGTGGAGAGAATGACAAAGAGGGGAAAAATGAGACAGGGGAAACAGGGGAGATTAAGGGTGCAGAGACAGACAGACAGGCAGAGGAGAAGAAGAAGAGGAAGAAGAGAGAGAAGGGTTTTTCTTGGTGAGCGAGCAAGCAAGAAGAGAGAGACGCAGAGGGGAGAGGAAAGAACCACAGACGACATGGCAAATCACTTTTCCCTCGAAAAAGAGTCAGGAGCTCTTCGTTAATGCGGCGGCACCAAGGCAACGGTTGGTGTGGGGCTGACATGCTGCCGTGGCTGGCTATGTTGGTGTAACCTCTGCTCTGGGAGCCTGGGGGAGATGCAGGGCTGCCTGAGCAGGGGAGGAAGGCCAGATCCAGGCCCCTGGACACAGTGTGGGAACCGAGCAGAGTTGGCACTATGAGGCCCAAGTGACGGGGAGGCTTTTACCTAAAGATGCTGCCTAGAGAGTCTCAAGATGGAAAGGAAGAAGAACCCCCCCCCCCCCCCCCCCCCCCCCCCCACCCCCAACACTCACTCACTCAACCCCTTTCCTTTTTCTTTTTCTAGCTTTGTTTGCTTTGTCCTTGCTTCCTCTCCTTCTCACTTAATGAAGTAGACAGGCTTTTTCCTCTGTCGGCCATAAGCAACCGACTGCATCACCGCCGACATGTTGAGAAAGCTTCGCTGTCAGCCCGTGCATACTATATTTATATTTCTGCAACCGGGAAGATGTTCACAACTTTCTCCTCTGTCCCCCAGTCCTGTCCAGCCCTCTTTGGGTGTGCTGTAGGTGTGTGTTAGTATTGCAAGTGTCAGTATGTGTGCTTAGGTGTAATTGGGACAGTAAGAGAGTGCTTGGGTTGTGTCTGTGGTAATTTGGACTGTTCTTTTAAACTGTATGTGAAGCCTCATAAAAGAGGGCTTTAAATGAAGTTTTATTGCTGCCCATCCCTTCGGCCTTGAACTTCTCTCTGCGTTTTGCGGAAAAAAAAAAGGAGGAAGGCAAAAAGAGATATACTGACAGTCAAGACTATCTTCTATGGGCATCTCGTTGTTACATATTGACTCCACTTTAGCTTTCATCACTTTCACACTTCTTTCTCAGGCTGGTTTCTGAAGTAAAATCTGTTAAGCTGTTAGACCTTTCCCCTCAGAGACTGGATGTGCCTTTAAGACAAGCAGACGCACAAGTCCCCTTTTGCCTGCCAAGGCACTGGAGCACGATATCCAGTAAAGTCATTTTTAGCAAGGGTAGGGAAGATGTTTTCAGGTCAGCCAGGAAACAAGACTGCCAGTGTCCTCCTCGAAATGCTCTGTGACGTTGAGGGGTTGGGGACACTGCAAAGAGGATCACCTTTTGGTTTAAATGACATGTCACCTTTGAATTACTCCCATATGTTTCCTTCACCTCCACAAGGCTAGGTCCAGATTACAGGAGGTAACAACTCCTAATTGATAAAAGGAAGAACTCCACAGATGCCCTTTCCTTTCATCTCAAACATGACACATCAATCATTACAGGGTATAGTACGATTGTCAAGTGATCTTGTGTGATCATGTGATATCATGGGGAAACAAATGTAAACAGCAGAAAATCCAGAGAACCTGCTGTAGTGATGATTTGCAGTGTAAAAAAAAAAACAGCAGAAGGTTCAGAGGCTAGATGTTAGTCATCTTAGTCTCTTAGACTTCTATCTCATTTGATGTTTTTGTCTTAATCCGGAAACCTGACAAACTTTTCCAGAATTTACATATTTAATGTCAAACATGCTTGATATTATCCAGACTGCCTGATGAGTTTATGAGTCATTTGGGAGGTTTAAGACTGGATTTGGAAACTGCTTACTTTAAAAGAAAATCTGGGCCAAACACATATAAAAACCAACAAATCCCAAACAGGAATCCTACTCTGTAAGAATGGATGAATCCCATATAAATCAGCCCAGTAGTCTGAGCCCTACCAGATCCCAATTAAAGCAGATGAGCTCCTACAACCTTTCTATGCCTTTCCCCTGAACCAGAAGCACTCTCTGCTGATGAAAACAGCCAAGCTCGTCTCAGTCTGTCTCCTTCGTCTGCAACAGGCATGCAGTGTCAGACAGTTGTGTTCTTGTTATGATCAGAGCGCGCGAGGAAGGTTGAGCCTCGGGGTAGCCCTCGGTCACTCACTGACGAGTGGGTGGAGAGGGATCAATCCTGCGTTCACTTTAGCACTCAGCAGACACTCTGAGAGAGCGTCTGTCTGACAAGTGGTGCTCCGGTACCACAGTACATGTTGTTACAGAGCAGCAGAGAGAGCACACAGATTATTATCTTGGCATTACCTGAGTGGTGAAAACACTTGATAACAATTCAGTCAGAGAGCAGCGCGGTGTGATTCATGAAAACAACTTCGATCTGTGGGTGTGCTGAGAGGACAAGCGAGTGTGCATGACTGTGATGAGTGATTTTCGACTGGATATTAATGGGTGCACTTAGCAGGCACAAGTACTTTCACTTTCCAAAATGAGGCTCCATTAAAGATGGGGAATCCTTTAAGAAAACAATTTCAATTCATCATGTCTACTTTATTTCTTACTCCCTGGCTTGAATCTGGCGAAGCTATAGCTCAGTGAATGAATGTAGTTTCATTTTAGGAAAGGCAAACTGCAGCTACATACATAGTGAGTACAATGTTTACAGGCACATGTTAAGTCAAAGCTGTCTGGCACATGCTGTGACCCAAGGCGAGTCAGCGGGCCTTCGTTCTGGACAGTCGCTCACTTTCATCCTGGCTGCTGGAATGTCCAACCGAGACAGTTTCCTCTCTGCAACAGAGTGTCAAAGATTATGGCCTCGAAAAATCTGACTTCTCTGCTCAGAAGTGCACTTTCCAAATATTTAACGTTGAATCAATCTCTTTCCCTGAGTAATGTGCTTCTTTTGTTTCATGCTGAGCTGCATATTTGACACAAATCTATCTTTCTCTGTTAAGAAAATTAGAAAATGAGTTATACTTTCACTGTGTTTCAAAGGATTACGTTTTAATCCTTCAATCACATTTTTTTTTGTTAAATTAATTAGTATAACATAGAGGTTTGGCAATGATTCAACAGAAAAATCCAACATTGCGGTATATCCTTTTTACCTCCTTGTTGCGAGTTACAGAAGAAGAGCCCTGTATATTAAAAGCCTACATCCAGCCGCTAGTTAGCCTAGCTTAGCACAGACTTGAAACAGAGCAGAAAGTTATGATGGTTTCTTCAAATAGTTCCAAAAATACACCTACTAGCATATTTGACAGTGCTTTTATTATATCTGGTTTGTTTAATCTGCTAGGTAACTTCCCGGAGTACCTGCTGGTTGCTTGGCAACTGCTCAGAGTCAATAAATAGTCCTGATATATAACCTCTCTTAAGTTTGGTGAACATCAGTTTTTGTATTTAGATTTTTTTGAAGGCGAAATGAAAAAATGGGGTAATTAAATGAGAGTAGATGTTAGGTGGATAACGTAACTTTTTCAAAAGAGGCAGGCTAGCCGATTCCCTCTCTTTCCAATCGTAATGCTACGCAAAGCTAAATGGCTACTGGGTGTAGCTCCACATATAAGGAACCGCTTTTGGAATGATATTGATCTATTATACAATTCTCAAATAGAAAGCAATTACCAAAGTGTCAAACTTCTCCAATAAATGATTGTTTCAGTGTGCAAGAAAGTTTGCATCATATTATAATTTCTGTGTTCAAAAACTGCATCCGCCCTAAGCTTTAATGCACATACCGAAAAACTGATTCTGGTTTTCACATTTTGTATGCAGTGCGACTGTCAGGTCACAGCAAAACAAAACCCCAACCCGTGGACTCTGCAGAATCCCTGTTGCTCCCCAGGGGATCAGCTGTTTAGATCCCTCTGCCATGATACCTTTCCACCCTTCCTCCAGCAGAAAATCACTTTATCAGCAGCTAGCAAGACCCTTGTGACCACAATTTGTCACCTCATTTGGAATGGTTGCAGGGCTGACAACGCTGTATTTTTTTGTGCAAAAGAGGAAGTAAAAAATTGTACTTTAAATTGCCCAAACTTTCCTAAGAGCACCAGGGCAACTGCTTTGTATGCAGCACCTGTGTGAAATGGAACGCTCACCCTTGGAGGTAAGAAGTGCAGAGCTCGTTTGGAGCCTGCTTCTCAAGGCTTTAATCTGAACAGTATGTTCCAAATGAGGCCTGTGATGCTTCTTTCAACCGTGGCATTGTAGTTAAAATTAGAAAACTCCCCTGTGCTCCCATCTCTGTCCCTCTCACCCTGTCAGTGGCCTTTGTTCTCCGTGCAGATGCGGCACGGTGCTGACAACATCCCTGTTGGTTTCGGGGGAGGATGGAGTCAGTGTGGATGGCACTCTGACCCCCCAGACTTAAACTCACCTCCAGAGCCCCTTCATATGCACTGAAGGCTCGCTGAGGAACCTCAGTGCCGTCCCTCGGCCAGCTGCAGCGGCTCTTAGATCATTAATCCTCTAAGCCCCCCACACCACAGAGCCCCCATTTGTTTTTCTGCTCCATTACTCCACGATCAGGGATACTGTGACTCAGGAGAAGATTTCAGAGAGAATGTCATCTTTGTCTCTGTACTTTCTTAGACTGAAACACGCTTAACCATCCTTCCTTCTCCTTCAGCCTCTTCTTCGCCCCCTTCTGCGAATAATGGGGCTGCGCCCCTTTTTGGAGAGTTTTTTTTAGGGGGGGTGGTCGGCGAGGGACATCATTAGGCTGGTCTGCAGTGGTCAGCGTTGTCAGAGGGGGGTTGGGGGTCAGAGCGAGCCTTGTTTACAGACTGTGTGTGTTTACATTCCTGATGGTGAGCGCCAGCTTTAGAGACTGCTAGAAGTGAAAGGAAATGCTCTTATTCTGCTTAGTAATGGAAAAATCCAGCCCAATACATCAAGGAGTCCAGATGAAAAAAAGTTATTTATTTGATGGGTTCTGGCCAGTGCATTCTGGGTAGAAAAAGAGATGACTTCACGGGTGAATTTGAGACTTCCTCAATGGACAGAGGCATGGGAAAAACCAAAGGGCCCTCTGCAGTATTTAATCACCCCTTCTGAACTCCATATATATATTTACTGCACACTGTAATAACCTATACTGCTGATTAATGGCAAGAACTGGCTGTGCTGCCTTGTTCTAAATCATTACACCATAAATCATACCAGCATTTCAGGCTGCAACTAATGATGATTGGTATTTATTGATTAATCTACCAATTATTTGATCAAATAATTGACTACAAATTCAGTTTACAGGAAATATTCAAAGGCAAAATATGCTAATTACAAGTTCATAGATCCCATTTTTATGTCCTGAAACCTCTTGTTTGGTTCAATGTACAGTCTTAAATCTAAAGATATTTAGTCTACATTTATAAAACATTCAAAAGACAAATGAATCTGGGGCACTGGATAGCCTAGCAGTTATGCCTCATGCATCATGTACAGAGGCTATTGTCCTCCAAGTAGACAACTTGGGTTTGACTCTGACCTGAAGCTCTTTACTCGCATGTCATTCCCCACTCTCTCATTTCTGATGTATTCATTTATTCTACTGTGGAGGCAGCTAAATGAGAACATGAGCCCAAGAAAAATAAAGTGTATCGCTCTGTATCGCTTTGTATCATATCGTATGGTATCGTATCCCTGTTTCATAATCTATTCACTGTCCTATCAATAAAGGCAACAAAAACAAAAAAACAAACATATAGCAATATAATCTTAAGATTTAAATAGCCAGAACCAGTATGCATCTTTACCCTTAAATTGTTGTCAAATTATTTGCTGGTTAATTTCTAATGGTTCATATCAGCTCTTTAGAAAATTGTTGTCAAGTATGTTATTCAAAAGTTTTCATTGGGAGCTCTCGTTGACTTTGAGTCTGAAATTTGGGAAAAATCCCAAATCTGTAAAGAAGAGAAAAGTTATTTAATGCTAATTGTTTGAAATACATTTTGACTGTACATTATAACACTTTGGTAAAATAGATTTTCAAATAAAATATGATTCACAAAATTACAAGCACGTTTGAAGAATTAACTGCTTGCATCAATGTTTAGTCTGGGCCAGTTAATGGACAGACATGTTGAATGAGCCTTTTAATTTTATTTTTACTCAAAAGTATCAAAATTGGTTTACATGCATCTGAAGTCGTCTGATGTGACATGGTGCTGCACAGATTAATTACAGGTTCCACTTTGAACTGAGTCTGTAATTCAAGTGATGACACAACCTAGTATTTATGGAAAATATGCTGCATGATGGCTGATCATTAAAACGGTGGATAAAGTAAAAATGAAAGGCAATGTCTGCTAAACATTTGATCTAGAATGCAGCCATAACAATCATAACCATGGTTATCATTGTGACATCTAACCATTGCTCAACAATCAGTCCAGGGGAAGGGAATGAAAACCCTTTTTCACCGAAAATGCAAAAAGTTTGAGGACTTTAGTGTCATAAATTATAAAATTTTTAATTTAGGGGTTTGGCTTGTTTTGGATGAAGCAAGACATAAAAGTAGTCTACTTGGCCTCTGCCAAAATTAAACATGATTGGCCCTTTTTCATAATTTATAGGCAAAATTATGAATCATTCAGCAAATTGTATAAGAAACTACTTTTTGAATTAAGCTCTTCTTACAAAAGTAGGCTGGATTTTCACTTTTTATTACAACTGATTAAATCCTTTTGGGTTGAATGCAGATCACATGACCAATCAATTGATTGTGATTGGTTGCTCCTCTACATTTTCAGTGGCATATATTTCTGAGAAAAGTTCTGGCCAGAGCATGCCCTTACACTTATGCCTCCTGACAGCAGAACTTTTCCTCTGTTGCATTTGCTTCTCTTGCATCCCTTTAGCTGGCTGATTGAAACCCACTATGAGCAGTGATGGAGAGGCCATTAAGTACTTGATGTGTCTTTTTAAGTGAGATGTTTACATGCAGTGATTGTGCTGTCTAACAGCATTTAAATGAAGTGTATATGCAGTCAGCTCAGGCCTGCCGAGCTTCACATTTGTGAGCTGTAGTAGTTAATGCCCTCTTCACAGCTTCACAGAGAACCATTCACTTTATAGCTCCGTTTGACAGGAAACAACCAAAAATATCACACTCGTGCTGTAATTGCTGCGTAGCCATCCTTTTAGTTGGTACTGTATCTGGTTAAAACAGCCACCAGTGAATGTAATGGCTGTGTACAGAGGGGAGAGTGTCATGTCAGTTAGCTATGGCTGTATAAATATAAGGTATACAGCTGGACTGAGTGCCTCCCGTCCCCTATTTAAAGTATTCAGCATTGGGCCAAGAAGTCATTAAGAGTGGAGGACTCATGCCAAGAATGCTGAAAAATCCCTTTCAAGGTACAAATGAATTTGCTGTCACTTTGCCTCCTAATGGGAAACTGTTACATATTAGACGTTCAACACTTAGGAGTGTTCATGTCAGCGTCTCTCTGCACCCTCTTAGTATTGCTCCATGATTCACTTAATTACTGTAATAAGTGTTTTTCTACAGGAGGTGGTCTGGAGGTCTGTGAGTCAGAGTCTATTAAGGCCACACGTGCTGAAGGAAAGACACAGCCCCATGATGCCTGCTTTCAGATCAAAATCTCAGAGAAATGTCCATCATTTTATTCACAGAGTTTGAACCTGAGAAATGCTTTATAGATGACACACGGTGGGGTCATGTAATCTTTAACCCCCCAGTCTCTTTGCTTGTTATTGTATGTTCTGTTGGAAATCTATAGAGCTATTATTTTTGCAAAAAGAGTTTGCAAATGCGTAAAAAGATCCATAATCGGTAAAAAGATCCACATATGCATCCACAGATCCACTAATGTGTACACTTATCTTCAATTTGCAAATGTGTTTTCTAGTCATTAATGTCTGAAAAAGTATATTTTATTTGAGGCAAAGTACACCCAAGTCATTAGTTTCAAGTGTAGCAGGTCTCTCAATTGGCTGTCTCTTTGTACGTGACATTTTTTGCAACACTTCTGTCGCGCAGGAGCCGCAAATGTCTGTGGGTTTGTTTGCCCTGAGCTCAGGCTCAAGGGCTTACCTTGGCTCCCTCTCGTTCGCTCAGCCTTGCTGGGCCCTTGTCTGAACTCGAGGAGTCATTTCAATCAAACCAGCTCCGCTCTAGGATTATTTATCAAATGTTATTTCACAGTTTTCTGTAAAAGCATGATTATGGCATAAAACAGGGCTGATAAAAAAAATTGACACGGTTAGTCTCTTAGCTTCTCGCAATTATGCCATGGCAGGGCATCACAGCGAATCAGCTTGTCCTTTTTTAAATAAAATAAAAATTAGAGCGTAGCGTTTTCAGTCCTTAGTTCCATTGTATCATTATACATTATTATAGGGTAGATATAAGTTATAAGTAAAAAAAAAAAAACTGCAGTCCTGTGCACTTGTTAACCTGATGTGTCCCTCCTAGAGTCAGCCTGCATGTTCTTGTTCATTTTCCCTTGGCCCTCAGATTAATCTGAGGCTTCATGGTTGGTGGACATAAGAAGGGAGGGCCCCGGGAAGGGGGGAGTTTGAAGTTTTGATCACAGTTTCTGAAAGCACAGGATCAGTCAGTGGTCATGATTCCTAAACATTTAGAGTGTGTGAAGGATGAGTGTAAATATCCCGAATGGAAGCAGTGGATATTTTTATTCTCAACTTTTTAGAGGCTTGCTGGACGGCCAACAGTGTGTCCCTTCATTAGCTGAAGGGGATGTTGGCAAGAAGGGGGAGAGATGCTAAATTTTGTTTTCATGTTGACGTCTGCATTTCATCAAAACCTTTTTGTTTTTTAAGGGAGAGGTTGGCTTGTCTGCTTTGCTGCACATCTTTAGATACACAATTTCATAGTGTGCTGTGATAGTGTTGGGACTTTGAGTTCCTGCCCTTTCTACAACCTCATCCCCACGGCCTCACAGAACACCAGGTTAAAGATACGTCAAGCTACACTATTTTGCACGGTTATAGAGCTCTGACACTCCTAGTGTTCTTATATAAATATGATGGGTTGTGCTACTAGAGGGAACTGTAAAACTGGAAAAAGTTTTTTTTCTAGTTTGAGGCACAAACCACCACAGCATTTTGATATTTGAGACTTTTTTGTTTCGATTCTTGTTCAGGGAAGTTGTTGCATAACATCTCCTTTCCAGTAAGATCGCATTGACTACGTTGATCATGTAGTCTGACAGAAAGTGCAAGGTTTACCCACCTCACGGGAGAATTTAAAAATGGCACAACATTATGCAACCGAGGACTATGCAAACACAATTTCCCTTAGCTAGCCCAAAACAGAAATTATCAGCATATCAAAGGATTAAGGAAAAATTAATTTATAAATGTTGTCCATGTTTTGTCACAGTCCCTTCCTTAGGGGTGGGGAAAAAATATATTCACTTAAGTATCAGGCTTTTTGTATTGAACAATCTCATGGGATTGATATTCTAATGTCATATCCATTTCTAGAAATCTGCCGACGTGAGCTGAGAGCTGCCAACAGAGAAATATAGCATGCCTTGTTTTCTTAAGAGCCCTCAGTTTTCCAGGTTGTTATATGAAGCTGTAACTCTGTGTGTCATCCCAACAGTCTTTGACTGAACCAGCTAATAAATTAACTATAAGATATATTAATTGGGAATTAGCCATCTGTTGTTCCATTCTTACTGAAAGAAGGTCACCAAAGGCGAGTTGTAGGATAGCAAGGTAGTGAGGTTACAAGCCTACGTAATGAACATGACGTTTTTTCAGGAAACTTTGACTTTAAACAGTCATCCACAAAAAGTGGCTTAGTGTGAACTGAGGGTATTTTCTTCGGGTTTAGGGAACGTACTTGTAGCAGAGAGCTGGCGAGGTGATCAGTGATTAATGTTAGCCTGCTATTATTAGCTGGGTTAGCTAACATGCTACATAAGTCCATTTATACTAAAGCAGAGCTGATTCCAATGAATTGAGAGCAAAATCAGCAGCGGGTACTTAGAAGGTAGCCACTGCACCCATCAGATTTCTATAAGTGTTATTTAGTGTTTATTCAGTCGTTCTGGTCGCTGCTACTGAAACATCTCAGCCCATATAGGTCTGCAAGGTGCTAAATGTCGCTGCTCTAGGCAACCAATCATATACAAGATGGAGCGGGTCTCTTTGCCCAATAAAAACAGATGCTTGTCAAATGATGATCGCAGAGAAAGTGAATTTGTGGTAACAGATCGCCTGGATGAAGCGGCTGAGTGTTTGATAGATCGTACGAAAAACAAATAGATGATAAAGAAGAAGACTAACTGACTGACATGTGAAATGTCTTTTGTTTGGGAATAATACTCTTGTTATTCTTCTCTACTTTTTGTATTATTTGACTTTTATTTCTGCTTGAAAAGGAAACGAAAACCGCAATTATGGATAATATTGAGTCGCAATACTTATTGGATTGCAATACGTTGGAATCGCAATACAAATCGAATAAGCACCCATGAATCGTGACTGAATCAGAACAGAAGCCGAACGTCCCAGCCATACTTTCTATACCTTCTTTTCTTTGAGAACTGTGTCCGCTGAGGTGACCAAAGTCAAATACTTCGGATATTCAGAACTATTTAATCATTCATCAGATTACATCATGTATTTTTTGTACGAGTATTTTATTCAGCCATCATACACATACAATACTTTTTAAACAAAAGAGAAAGTTCAAACATAGTCAACAGTCATGTATTAAATGTATCATCATTTAATAGCTTGGATTCAACCACTACACACTGATATCTCAAGTTGTGTAACATCAACATGTATGAATTTTTTGTTTTCTTCAAGCTAAAGGTTTCTAGTTTGTATTCTTATTAAGTGGATTCTTTAGCACGTTAGTAGTGCATACCATTAAAAAAGCTATTTTTTTAGTCAATTTTCAGTTGGATCCTTGCAGACACCAATGAAAAGGCATTATTTTTGCAATTTGGCAGCTCATTCTTATCATTCATCATGATTCTTCCAGTGTGGTTTCACTGATCCCAAACCATCACTTTTAAAGAAGCACTTTTACACACCCCTTGCTCTGCTCAACAGCACACCCGATTCGAGAGTTGAACATCATATCACCAAATATGTTGAAAAGAAAACGAAAGAAGAGGTGTGACAGTTTGTTTTCATCCTGTACAGCCATTCAAACTCTCTTCTGCTCCATGCATAAAGTAATTATCCTGACCATAACCCCATCCTGTACAACCACAACCCTAAGTATAGTGTTAATGTGGTTCTAAGATGGATAATTACAATACTCCCTCCTTTGTAATTACACAGACTTATGACATACGCTGTGATCCCATGAACACCTTTTATGGATTTGAACTCGGCACCCTTCCTCTTCTGCTGCAAGGGGCTCAAGAAAATGACAGATAGTCTAAAGTGTCATTTTCAAAAGAGATTGTTTTGTCTCTGAGGTGTATTAACTTATTAACTGTTGCAGCAAATCATTCAGTAAGGAAAACTGAGCTGAAATCTTTGTTGCTGACTGAATGCATCACTTGGTCCATTTTTTACTCTTATTTTGAAAGTTGGCTGCCGGTAGCACGAGTGAAGCTACACCTTTGGGTGTCCCAGCTCCACTCAGTCTATTTTTGTCTCTGAAGGAAAAGTGATTGGGGGGGGTAGGTTTGGGGCAAAGCAAACAGTGAGGGTCTCAACACTCAAAGTAAACATTGCCCTATGTTTGAACTACACACCTTCAGCCCGACATTTCTCCCACACACCAGCACTCTCCCCTCTGAATCTTATTCCGGCTAACACCCCCTCAAGCCTGGCTTGGCTAAATACTCTGCTTATCCCAGGACCTTCCAATAAATCAGGGAGGAAAAGCACCTTTGACAAGGTCTCACCTCCACGGCCAGGAGCCCATAGCCGGTGTGAATCAGGCTACGTTCACACTGCAGGCAAAAGTTACCCAAATCTGCTTTTTTAGCTTAGATGTGACTCAGATCAGATTTTTGTTTGTTTGTTTGAGCAGCATGTGTCACATGGAATCTGACGTTTTCAAATCGGATACGGGCCACCTTCAAATGTGGTCCTAAATTCGATACAGATCATATATTTGCAATGTGAGCTCAGTCTGAACAGCCAGGTTGGAACACATGCGACTTTGACATCATTCTTGAGCAACACTCGTCACAGTTCTGCCATGGCTGGATGGGCGGGAGCAGCAGTCACTGGCACTCAATAAAAACCTAACAGAAGGCACATGTGATGGAGGTAGTCAGTGGACAGGGAGGTCTTTGGAGTGACACTTCTGAACAGGCAAAACTTGATGGGTTGGATCATAACTAACTGACCTACTGTATGTTTGGAAGCATATCAAAAGAAATTGACGAATATTGCAGCAGAAGAACACTACTGCAGTGTCAACAAAAAGCTAAGAACATTGATGCCAGGTTTAAAGACGCTTAGTGCTCTAAGGTAAATGCTGGATTTTGCGTCATTGTTGTTCATTTGGGCCTTGGGGTCAGTCTATGACTGTGACCACCAGTTCACACAGGCATCTAATACAGGTCACATTAAAAAGTAATGTGAGCAGCCAAATGAAAAAATATGTAGTGTGATCATAATCAGAGATGTAGGGACAACTTTGGACTAATGGGTTTTCTGCCTAACTGTTCTTGTCTCTGAGGATGGAAAATATAATGCAGAGTCATGCTCATATGGTGATGCATATACACCATACACTGGTGCCTGACCATTAGGGTTTTTATAGTGATACTAAATTTAGAGGCTTCAATTATTTATCTTTTTTCTTTTAAGATTACCACTATGGTGACTGATAGTGATTTCTTGAGTAGCAATGCAATTGACTTTTTATAAAAAATTGCACCAATTTTGCATCGATATAACTAAGCAATGGTACTTGGAATATTAATCACATAACTTCCAAAAAAGCGTTGCATGATTAAACAAGATCAGCCTATTTGAGGGCAGCTAACGTATACCACTCAGCTGAAATACTCTGCTAACTGTGCTGCTATGACCTGTCCTGTAACAAAATTCTGATATATACTTCATAGGCCTATATTGGATAGATACAATTTGCCAAAGTCAAGCTTTACTGCTAGTGTTTTATTGACAGTGAGAATCTGTTTCAAGGGAGGATAAAACATCCTTCATTGTCTCAAAAAGTTTTCTCAGGCTGTGAAGTTAACTTTCCTATGCTAAATTAAACTCTCTTGTAAATGAAGAGTAAGCTGTTGTCAAGCTTAAAGATTGGAGCTGATTTTTCAGCCTCATTTGCACTGTTTTTTAACCAGCTTTGTTCAACAAAGAAGCTGTTTTTGCCTTTGCAGTTCTACTTGGTGTCATCCAACAAAATCATCAAATTCAATATCCAAAGGATGTCAGGGGTTTAAACACAGGCTTAAGCAATTTGTGGCTTAGTGTGCTCAAGTCTATTAACGTGATGAGAGCTTCAACAGCAGCAATATTCAAAATGACACATCCCCTGCAGGAAACTGTTTAAACATTTGAGCATTGCCCAACATCTCTTTCTTCTTTGGTTTTGTTGTTTTGACTTTGTTTATTCATCCTTGTCTCGAAGCGCTGGCTCCATCCTCTGCTGCCTTGACTTGTTCCCAACGACTGTGATTCCTCAACACAAAAGAATGAAAGAAACTCTCAAATGAAAAAAAAAAAAACCTTTTCATCTTGGGCATGAGTCAATTACCAGGGCAGCATTGCTGAACACACTCAGCGTTCAGAGTATCGTCCTCTGGAGGGAGCAGAAACGATGTATTGATTGTGACATGTTTATTTCCACGGCAGAAACATGTTAGGTTTCCAACAACACAAGCACATTTAGTGTTTGTTGTCCATGTGTCTGCAGGAACGCGCCAAGTTATTGCTGGACTTTTTAAACAATTCTTTGACAGACATGAGCCGATGTGATTTGTGGGCCGAGATTGCTTGATTTGTTTTTATTTCGTTTTGAGCAGCTTCCACTTAAGGCAATGGGAATGTGGGTGTGTAATGTGTTAGTCAGTTTTTCTATTATCACAAATAACATTTTTTTTCTCCCCAGTTAATTTCAAGCTCCTGCAAACTGGTTTCTCACTATAGGAAACCAGTTTTCTCAGGCTGTGAAGTTAAAGTTAAGAGTTAAAGAGTGAGTTGCTGCCAACCTTTATAGATTGGAGGTTGATTGTTGAGCTGCTTTTGCGAACTTTAATAATTGTACTGGTTCTATCAAACAAAGAGGTTGTTTTGCCTTTTTCAAAACCCAAATCGAAGCAAAATGCGCTCTGTCATCACTTTAATTTCATTAGATATCATCAACTGGCTGTAACATAACATTAGAAATGCTCGCAAGCCAATAGTTTGCACTCAATAACTGCCTGAAGCAATAACAGCATCAAACTGTTCCAGATGCCAATTAGACTTAAGCCTTTGCTGAAAACTAAGATGTATCATTGCTGGTTTATCTGTACTACTTATGTGTATGCATGATTGATTATCTTTATACTAAAAAAATGTAAAAGTGAACAAATTCAGCTGATGTCTGGAGCTATCAGTCTTTGATTCCTAATGCAGTTTAAAAAGGTTGTTTGTGAGCCTGAGTGTTTGTATGTTTCTCAAAGTAATACAGTGAAACTCTGCAACCTTGCAAAACAAACTGAACTGATGCTCCAGATAGGACCATTAATAACAGAATAAAAAGAGAGATTCTCTGAGACCTCTTTCTGTCATAATGAATATTAATGACTACAGAGACTTGCCACCGACAAACCTGACAATAGGATGGATATTTTGTTGTGATTAATGCCTCCTCTATTGAAAAACGCTTCCTCACACGGCATCTCCTGCTCTAATCCTGTGAGGTAGTCTCTGCGAAGAATACACCCCGGCTACTTCTCGGGAGAATTCACATTGTTCTCTCATAATATAAATCAATACAGTGCTGGGGGAGCTCTATTTCACTAAATGGCTTAATAGAAACTTAGCAAGAGAGGAGCCACAACTGTCTTAGGGGCTCTTTCCCTTACTGGGTGCTGCATAAAGAATTATTTCTTTCCGTCCCCAAAAAACTGACAAATCATTTTAAGAATGATTGTAGTGCTAGAATAGTATACAACTGTGGGTATCACTTTATTTGAACAGTCTGTGTTGATGCTCAACCCGACTATCAGGTGACAAAAAGTAGATGTTTTAGGGGTCATATGACATTTGGTACATACATGTATATGTTTTAGTATTTCAAACCTACAACCATGAATCAGACATTTAATAGTCTTTAGCAAATCTAGTGTGGCTCCAGGATAAGCACTGTTAGTATGTCTGTTTGGACAGAAACCATTTAAGTGTATGTAGGCTTTTGGCATTTTTCTTTTTTGGGGTATTGTTGATCAGTCGCATCACCCATTAACATGGCAACCAGATTGCCTTTCTAAAATAAAGTACTAAAATAATAAATTGCTTAAAAAGATAAAAGGAAGGGAGATAAAAACAACACTGAATAAAACAGATAAATATACAGGAATTAAAAGACAGATTCTACAGAGGAATTTTTAAGAGAGGTTTTCAAAGAAGCTAGCCTGTCTTCTAGTAATCAGCCAAGAGCTTCCTGTTCGGGGTAATCTGACTGCAATTCAGGATTGGATACATTTGAGTCTGTTGAGGGAGCTCTGACTGATACTGTTTGAAAGTGCATTACAACAATGAAAGCGTGAAAAATAAAAGCATGAATAACTTTGTGCAGATCCACAGGGGACAGGAATGATCATATTTTAGAAATTTGTTTTAGCTTTTAAAAAAAAATGGATTGGACCTTACTTTCAACATGTGCATCAGAACAAAGATCTAATATTGTGCCCAGATTTCTTGCTTTTAGATTGATGTTGTGAAGTGAACCAAGCTTTCTTTGGAAGAGGACCCGATGAATGATGTTGAGCAAACATTTTGACCTCAGATTTCTTGATTGAGTTTTTGACATCTGTTATTAATTGTTGCGGAGGCATGTGACTTAATTGTTTTATCTATTGGGATTATTGGACCGGACAGGAATGTACAGCTGTGTGTCATCTGCATATAACTGATGGGAAATGTGGTTCTGAAAGATCTGGCTGAGTGGACGCATGTAAAGGCAGAATAGTAGAGGGCCTAGAATCGATCCTTGGGTAACACCACAGTCAAAATCAAATATAGATGAAGAGGAATTTTGACATGACAGCTGAAAAGGTAATATTAAGTAGGAACTGAGGAGATGTGAGACAGTCCTGTTAAGACCGACCCAAAAGGGAGAAGGACTTTCACCCAGATGTATTTCTAGCAGGCTCTGGTGCCCGGCATGCTGGGGATGACACAGAGATGCTGTGCTTGAACAAAGGCATCAATTTGGCCTTTGTTCCGCCAGTCTCTGCAACTGCTTGGCTTTTCTTTCTTCCATCAGCACAATAAGGTCCAAATCACCAAAATGTTACCTGCGTCAACATTACCTGTTGCACAAAAGAACCGGGAGTCTGTAACTCAATGCAGTATCAAATTAATAATTTAAATCCATGGTTTCGCCATGCATATTTTTAAACATTTTGACGCCAGCTTCACATATAAGCCATCATCACTTCATTTTATCCATTATCTTCACCAACGCTCTGCTTCATATTGGGAGTTTGGGATTGGGGTTAGGTCTCGGTCTTGTCAAATTTGACCTTGGTTGAGATTTATAAATTTAAATGAAGTTAGATTAATAATTTTCCTTTAATCATAGGGTCCCTGAAAGCTCTGCAAGATTTCAATGAAGTTTGTGTTCATCTTAGACTAATAACAGTTTTGTAAACAGATATTGCAATGTTTCCATTAAGTTTGCCAGAAAGTTTTTCATAACCCTTGTAGTGGGTTGTACAAGAGTGATTGCACAATAGTTAATTAAGATATTTAGTTTATTTTTTTGTTTTTATCCAGTAAAAAACTTAAAAGTAAAGGTTGGACTCAAACCTAGGGTTTTTGTACGTAGGGCGTACACCACCACCAGGGCCAGTAAGGTATTATTTTGTGACACAGATTTTCCACAGAGTTTTGTGCATCCTGCGTTGTCACTGCCCTCCTTTTTCTGCAGCAGCCTCCCTGTCCTCTAGGAATAGGCTGATATAGCCAATATGCTAAGCTCATGGGTTTAGTTTGCAGGTCATTTCCCATCAGGATCAGCCGGCTCCTGCAGAGGGATGGTGATAAGAGTGGATATTGGGAGCTATGTAAACCTTGTTAAGCTGCCCATCCCCTGTGCGCAAGGCAGTAATCCTAAACACCTGGAATAGTCAACTGGGATTTGGTGGGATTAGGGGGCTCCATGAGGCAAACCTCATCAGGATTTTGATTAAATATACATTTCAATTCTTATCTTTGAATTATACTCACATCAAACAAGTCAACATAAATATAATTAGCTAATCTGGGCTCTTGTGAATGGATTGTTCGTCAGGTTAAGTTTGAAGCATGGATCATGGCACTGTAGGGAAAGTAATCTGTTACTTGGTTAAATCCACAGGGTAAACTTTTTTGGGCCTTCACTGATTCTCATGTGCAACCAGAACAATTTTTTAGTTTGTTATTAAACATATAAAACAGTCATGGTGGCATTATAGCTAAATCTAGATGGTTAACATTATGAACATCATACCCTCTTAACATCAGCATGTTGGTATTGTCATTGCATGCTGACATTAGCCTTTAGTCCAAGCAGTACTGTCCCTCAAAGAGCCACCATCATGGCTACAGTTGCTTAATCTTGTTTTTTTTGTTTTAATTCATAGAATACTGTTTGACTAAAGCCAATGTCCTATGATTTTATTTGTAACTATGATTATAATTTAGCATAATTGCTTTCTTTGAAAGGTCGACCAAGTGGGGAGACTCTGGGATTGTCTTGTTCTAACATGGACATTGTGGTTCACGGCTGACAGTTGCTGTTGTTCCTAGAGTAATTAGTTCAACTTCTCTTATTCTGTTTATTTTTCAAGCTTTACTTTCACAAAGACAAAGGTCCAGCTGGGCTGATAAAGATCATGACATCATATTTAGTAATATGAATATGCAATTACAAAGAAAGTTCCTCTGTTGGTAGAAGGACCAAATGCTACAAATAAAAATGTCCAACAGTTTAATAAGGTTTAACCTCTCAGTTTTGCAATATGATCCCATTAGTTGTCATGTTCTTTCGTGTAAATATTGTATTTGGTTCTTTTACTTTGAGTGGTCAATTCTGGCATAATCGAGTCATAGATTCTGACAACATGAACATCTGTATTATGTGGTTAAACCATTATCTAGGGCGTTGCAGCTTCATCATCTAACCTCCCTCTCCCTGTTCCCTCTTTTCTAGACGTGGACGAGTGTGCAGAGGCGCTTGACAACTGCAGCATCGATGCCATCTGCCAGAACACCCTGAGGTCATACAAATGTATCTGCAAGTCGGGATATAAAGGAGACGGCAAACATTGTGAAGGTAAAAGTCTTTCCGAAATGTATGCGCTCATTCCCACCTGTGGTTGGAGGCGAAAACTTGTGCTCCCCTCTGTGGGAGGATTTCTACAGTACACTGAAATAGAAGCGACATCTCTCATGTTGATTTGACTTATCTCTGGGAATGTAAGCCCCCCCTGAGCCAGTGACAGGCACGATAAGAGCTTCTGTCTCACTCAACATAACTCATTAGTTCAAGACTCTCCAGAAGAGGGAGGAGAGCTGAGGGAGAGAGGGGCGGACGGAGGAAAAGGGAACGCCAGGTGCAGAGTGCTCCTTTGTGGCAAGATGAAATGAAGCAGTAAATTTCCTACACATGTTGAAGGAGAAAATTAAGATAGCAACTGAATCGGCAGTCAGAGGGCCTGCCAAGCTGTCAGGGATATTTCCACAGCCAGAGGAAGGCCTCATGGACTGTCAGACACAAGTCTGTTTTTCTAACCTTTTTCTCAATGTGCCCAAAGCCTCCGGATCATTATATCCCACAAGTTTTATTAGTATTATTACAAAACCATATTTCTCAATGTCATTTTTTTCCCTCACTGTTATTATTCTTTCATTTAGTTGACTGAGTGTTTTTCATGGCCTCGTGCCTGTGGGTCATAAAAGTTAGCTTTATTGAATCTATTGTGAAATATGTGCTAGGTTGGGTTTCCTTTAACTGAAGGCTTCTGAAGGCTGACATGCTGGTCAGATTCTAAATTCAAAAGCAAAACTCATAAGACTTGTAGTAAATATAGATGCTTCAAGTGATGTGTGATATAATTTAAAGGACAAATCGTCTGCTGAATGTAACCTTGCACTGGTATTTCTGAGTGCAGAGCTGCAGGAGGATAGCAATCATTAGTGTTTAAAGCTGAGAGGATAAAGCATAAAGACGCTTTTCTATTTCAGTGCTGTTTAGTTGAGTTCTCATGATTACTTAAACAGCTCCACTGTCACACTTGTCATTATAGTTTATGGTTAAATGTTTAGATTTAATTCATCCAAAGACTTGTTCAGTATAACTTGGAGCAAAAGCTGAGATTTTATCAGTTGAAGCAGAAGCTTTTATCTTCTCCTGATTTGCCCTCTGCTGCCAAAAGAAATGATCACAAATTTTCTTTTTCCTCATAAAAGTAGGCTATCTAGAAGAACATTGGAACTGATTTTTGCTAGCTCTCCAAAATTCCTCCTGTTCATACTGGCAAGTAAAAAACAAAGTCTTCCTTGATGTGGACAAAACCCTCATTAATCTTCTTTTTGCACGTTTCCCGATGTTAATCTAATGCTAAAATGAGCCTTCAGCAGTCACAATGAGTCAAATCTGGTTGGTATTTTCAAAGTGACTGTCTTTTGAGTGTAACATTTCAACTCTTTCCTTTTTCTAGGAAGTGTTTGTGACTATGGTGCTTAGACTATTTCTAAAAATTCTGTGCATGTGATAAAAGTGAACGGAAGAGTATCCTAACTAACTCTAGCTGAAACCAAGCCAAATTCCATATGATGAAAGGCTTGTTGGCTGCATTCCCGTAGTACCCATGCTCACGCAGATCTCTTGAAATATGACAGCTAAACGAGTGTAGAAAATAACACTCTGTGGGTGGAATACTTATTCTGCCTGTTAGAGGTTCAAGATTGGTGCTTAGCTGATGTGAAGGCGTTAACCCGCTCTTTCAAAACAATAACTGACAGAAAAATTAACTTCATGAGTGGTAAGATTGATGCATGCTTAATTAAGATCAATCACAGTCTGTAGGGACTTGGGTTGGGAACTGGAGGGACCAAATATGGAAGTTGGTCTGATAGATGGAGAGGTGCCAGATCACTTCCTGAGCACTGCCGAGGTGCACTTGAGCAAGGCACCAAACCCCGTCCCCACCACGAGCTCAGGAGCGCCCGCTGTGGGCAGCCCTGTCACTCTGACATCTCTCCATTAGTGCATGTCCATAGGATCCCGTTTGTGCATGTGTGTGTTGCATGATTAACAGAGTGTAAAAACAGAATAAAGTAGATTTTAATCAGTCGCTGGCATGCCAATAATTATGCATATATGGTGATTTGACAACTGTAGCAACTGATTACAGCTACTCATGTCAGTTAAGGGGGACCCTTTAGATCAGCACATCACACTTTCCTTCAGTCACTGTTTGTTTATGAATCCCCCCTCACAGTCATTATAGTTGTCTTAAAGGCTAATTTCAGATATGATCACAGAGAACCCTTTACAGTAAGTTCTCTATGTGGCCTCAAGAAAGCGTAAGAAGTCTGCCCTGTTTTCCCAGCCATATTGAGATACTATGACCCACTACAACGAGAAAACAAGTCTGTTTTCTTAAAATCGCTCATTCTTCAGATAACAGCATTACACTTTTCTTAAGGCTGTGTGGGTGTGAAATAGCGTCATGGTGTTCTATTTGGAAAACCGACCGATTTATCAGCCAGCCGATAATATCGGCTGATATTAGCTTATCCACTGACCATTGGTATCTGCTAATTTTATCGCAGATATAATCTCCAACATTACTAGATTTATTCACCAGTCAAATAGCGTTTCATTTGAGTTTCATCATATTAAACTAACAGTTCTCTTTCACCAGCAGAGGGTGCTACATGGATTACAACAATGCAATTAATGTGTACATTTATATATATCTCTTTAGATTACATAGGAAATTATCTGATTTTTTTTCTCCCTGATATCGATATAGGTATTGGCCCCAAAAAAACATATCAGCCCCAAATAATCATATCGTTCTAATCTTTTTCCTACCCTTTTATTTTAAGTCTTTTTTGTTCAATGTGGATCTTGTGCATTATGGGTTGTTTTATGGTAGTATGGTATAATGGTAGTGGTTCTATACATTTGATCTTTACTAACTGCAGGTCATCCCCCTCTCACTCATCCCAACGTTACCGGTCTCTATTCAGCTGTCCTATCCAATGAAGACCGAATTGCCTTAAAAATATAAATTAAAAATATATAATTGTTGTGATTTTTTTGCCTGAAACTTCATTGTCTTACCAAAAAATACTCATAGTTGTTTTTTATGATTCATATAAGTAAACTATAAACATCAGGGACATAGATGGACAAACTAATCCAGGTTCTCATCTTTGTTTCCCTGGAAGATAGTCAGACTATGTCTGATTCAAATGAGTCCATCTTTTACATTTTACCTTTAGGATTTAATTAATTTATATGTGGCACATTTTCAAAGGCAAACATCAGGGACAAACACTTCAAAGTTTATTGGAAGACCTGGGCAAGCTTCAAATAAAGACAAATCAAAGCAGTTGAATGAAAACTACTGTGTTCTTGGATGTTCAGGTTTAAAGAGGAGGTGAACAGAGATGTTTGATACTGCGCCCTGATCGAGGAATGACAGAGATGTGTGGGAAGAGGAGAAACACAAGAGCGTTTCTTTGTCTCAGTCCCTTCGCTCTGCTGTCACATCTTATTTAGCACACGGTGAAACAGCCTCAAAGAGGGGCTTGAACGGCTGGGATCATCGGTCCTAAATGGGCCAGTAAGTGCTGGTTTGAAGTGCACAGAGATCTCAATCCCTCGATCTCTTGGTTTCGTCAGCACGGACCCTCACCCATCATCATAACTGTAACAGACAACTCCACTCAGGCTGTCACACCAATCTGCAGCCTCTCTTTATCTTCCTGCCTCTGCTCTCTCATTTATGTGTTACGCTTCTTCACTTTCAATTCAGTTTAGAGTCCTCTCTGATGGTCATTTTTCTCTCTTAGGTATGATCCTTCATGTCAATAATGTCCATGCATAGATAATGGAGAAGAAGAATTCACCTCTAAACAGCTTCTTTCCTCATTCTTTGGCAGACATTTGTGTACTTAAAAAATATCTACAAATATCATCGATGACTTCATTCTCTGGATTGTAGTTTAAAGATTTTAGTACCTCAAATTGGATACAAACTCTGTTTCAGAGGCTTTTGAGTCCTGCCAACAATAAAATTCCAAAGAGAAAAAGCAACGTTCTGGCATACAAACTGTTCAAATTATAGGATATTAAATATGGCGGAAAAACTTGGC
This sequence comes from Labrus bergylta, assembly GCF_963930695.1. Taxonomy (NCBI): domain Eukaryota; kingdom Metazoa; phylum Chordata; class Actinopteri; order Labriformes; family Labridae; genus Labrus; species Labrus bergylta. Next base: position 8,719,404 of record NC_089206.1, on the reverse strand, counting down.
TATCAGCTTCAGTATTTAAAAACAAAACAATAACAGAGAAGCTCTGGAACAAACACCAGTAACATCGCTAACAGGTGAGGTACCTTATCGCTGAGCTTGTGCCTCATCCCTGTTTATGAGAGCTGTTTTCAAAGTGGAAATACACAGATCAATCTGGTTTCCTGTACTGCATCTAACAGTCCTATTTCATCACAGATTTTTTTAAGTAATATTTTGACATTGTAAGAAATACGATATCTTGATTAGTTGTAGGTATGAGCATGAAAACATAACCATCTCTCCTATCCGTGCAGACATACCACATTCTAGCACCTTGGCCGTTTGTTAATTAGCACGTTTTCCCTAGCTGCAAAATTCATAAAAAAAAGTCTAAAAATGTAACATGATATCAGGGAGTTTATGTGTGACTTTCTGCAGTTTCATCATCACCTTGAGGTGAGAGTGGAAGACCAATAAGTAAGAGTGAGGAATCTTTTCATCTTGATTAAAGGCATTAATATTCTGTAAAAGAGGTTTTATTATAAAACTATTAAAAACTCTCCTAATTCTATCCATATATCATATGTATTATCAAAAAACTATTCAGATTAAATGTTCATTACCTGTCCCCACACCCAGAACACTCAATGCCCATAAACACCAAATACACCTGGTAAAAACATTGGCGAGTTCCAAAATTATAAAAAAATAATTAATTAAATAAATGAAAGCAGAAGATTCATTACCAATTAATAAATAATTTAAAATTCCTTCCTATAAAAAAATATGTTTTAAGCAAAGATTTAAAAACATGTAATGAGTTTGCCAGCCTAATGTCTTCAGGTAGGGAGTTCAAGAGTTTATGGGCTTTGATGGCAAATGCCCGGTCGCCCTTGGTTACCAGTTTTGACCGAGGAACAACTAATGATGGTGCTCTTGAGGATCTTAGATTACAGTTTAAAGTGGTTTGGATACACTGAGGAGGATGATCATGTCTCTCTCAATAATTCCACTCTAAAGTTATTTTTAATCTTTCATCAGTCTTGTTTGAAGGATGAATGATTCTTCTTTGAGGGGGGTTCTTCATTATTCTCATCTATTATTCTCATCTGATAAAGCCCCCAGCTGTATGAGATATGTCTCTGGATATGATTTTTTGTGATTTATTAGTAGCTTCATGTCACATGGACAGATATGAGAGGTGCCACTGATCGTCTTCTTTTTCTCTTAGCAACAAAAACAAACGAGTGTCATTTCCTAAATGTCAAACTAATGGACCTCAAAGTATCGAAAGACACCTCCTCAATTGCCTGCGTTTTTCTCTTCGCAGATGTCGACGAGTGTGCGACTGAATACAACGGCGGCTGTGTCCACGAGTGCATCAACATTCCCGGAAATTACAGGTGCACATGCTATGATGGCTTCCGCTTGGCACATGATGGGCACAATTGTCTAGGTGAGTGTGTGATGTTTGGGAGTGTGTGTGTTCACTTTGTCACAGCGTTTGTGTGTGTTCTTTTTCCTTGACATTTTCTTCAGCTGACTTAATTATGCAGGAAAAAGCTCGTTATATAAGGCACTCTGTCAGGAGTACATGTATATTAAACTGCATATGTCCAACTCCGGCTGACATTACCCATGTGGCTGCATAAATTCCTCTCTCTGCATGTCTAATGTCACATCATAGATGGTAATGTATGTTCCAGACTGCTGCATTAGATATTAGCTGTACCCTCATTTAACATAGCAGGTAGCCTCTGAATGTGTTTTCACTACGAAAAGGAGACTTTTTTTTTTTTTTTTTTTTAAAGTAAGTCTGACGAACAGAAGTGAATTTATGAAGAGCTTGACCCTGAGCGGTGAGCTCTGAGTGAGCCGTCAGTCGGCCGTACTTTCCCATGGTTTAATATTTCACCAGTGTGCCATTCATATTACCCTCGTAGAGAATGTATTACGCTTTAAAAGGTTATGAAATGAGGGGAAAAAACACTGCTAAACAAAGACATCGACCCCTCTCAACCCGTTCTGTCTCTCCAGCGCCTTCTCCTTCGTATACCCATCTTGCCGTCGTCTCTCTCTTTTTTTTTTTTTAAACCCCCAAGCCAGACCCTGCTGCTCCTCAGAATTTCATAACGCCTCTTGGTTTGAACCTCCAGATGCTACATTTCACTTGATATCAAAGCTGGCTTTAGCTGCTGCGAGCTTGTTTTATATGTGAGTAACGGACAACTTGCTGCAGTGGAGTTTTCACGTTCAGGTGAAGCGATGACAGCAAAACTTATCAGCACTTAACAATGATTCACTATAAAAGGTCGTCTACATGCAGGTACAAGGAAAACATGTTCATATCAGTCCCAGATTATCTTGATGACTAGGGATTAAGGAACGGTGGAATGGAAAACACATCTTAAAATCGATAATAAACCTGTTCCGACTTGACGCTGCCCTCTTCCTTTCTCTTTCTCCAACTGTATTTTTCCTTCTTTTCTTGTCTTCCTCGCTCTCTATCTCTTGTGTTCCCTCGTATCTACGGTTTAAAGCGACGCTATTTTCCAAGCCATTAAGCAACGGCGTTCAGCTGTGCGTGGATCATTTGCTTTGCCGCGGATCAGCTCCTGCCTTTCGTGCAGGTGTGTAATTGCAACATATGCTCGTGTGGCTGCTGAGAGAGCTGCAACCATCGATCCCTTTGATCAAATCTGTCACAAGATTTCACTTTTTTTTCTTCTTCTGCCGTGTTTGATTGTGATGAGCTGCATGCAAGAGAAGAGCAGGAACTTCTTGAAACGGCTCAGGGAATCTCAGCATAGCAAAGGCGGCATTAAGACACACCGGATGATATATATGTTTTGCCGTCAAGCGCAAATCTTGCCCTGAGACCTGAAAGGACTCCTTAGACTTCTTTTTCTCAAAAAACTTAACTCATGCTAATACCCCCGCTCTGCTCTGCTAAGGAAATAATCCCCAGCACAAACACAAGAAAGGAGAGGAAGAGGTATAAGCGAGGTTTCATGTTAAGGCCCCCAGCTTCCTCTTCCAGGTTTAAGCTCCTTTTTGGCCCCAGAGAAAAAGATTAGTCCCCTTGGCCCTGGAGTGGAGAGCCTAAGCAGCTGGTTCCCAGACAAGGTCAGACCCTCTGAGCCCCTTATAGACCAGATGTGCCTGAGGCTGCACAGAAGGAGACGTTCACCTGATCCTTAAAAGTTCACACTGAGTTTGGAGTCTGGGATCTTTAAGTTTCTTCTCCTTAGATTTACCCCATGTTGTTTTTCTATAACGCTCTGCTGATTTTGTTTTATTTCCTCTGCTTGTAATGCTGTACAAACTCCCATTTGTGTCCATAACTTCCTGCTCCCAGTCCCTTCGGGCTTTTCTCTCCGCCTGTAGTTCAGCAGTGTGTGTGTATGTGTGTGTGTGTGTGTGTGTGTGTGTGTGTGTGTGTGTGAGCGTGTGACTGTCAGCTCAGGGACACGAGCAATGCCTGCGCACACGTCTCTGTCGATGTCTTCTTTTTGCGCTTGCATCCACACGTGCCACACGGCTCCTTGTAATTGGATGTGTTGGCAGCATAATGACATTGGGCGGTGGCAGGAGGCGGCGGAGCGTGAAGCAGAACGCTGCCTAGCGAGCCTCACTGGGGAACGCTCCGGTTTCTGAGTTCTGCCCTACACTCCACGCAGATGTCAGGGAGTCAGCAGGGTGGAAGCAATGCAATATCACAGCACGTTGCCTCTGTCTGCGCAGACTGAGATGTCACTCACTGTATAATTTACCTCACAGGGAACTATTGTTTCTCCCTCAAAAGTCGGCGAGGGGAAGAAGTGAAGCATATAAGGAGTTGATTATGTCTTTTATAACTGTCATGGCTTTTATCTCGCAGAGGTGAGGGAGGGATTGTATTTAATCACCACACCTACCTTATAGCCAAGCTGTAAAGGATTTTCAGAGTCTTAGGAAAAACAGAGGAATCAATGTCAATTTAATCCAAAACACACATCCTCTTTAGAATGAAAACCAGATGCAGGAAGGCTATTAGTTCCCCGCTGTAGCACCGCCGACCCCACATTTATGACCTGTGTGTTTTGTTTGAGGTCCTACAGAAACCAGAATTCCCTCCTATCATTGCTAGTTCGTTAAACTCTCTCAAGTAGCTTCATATCATAAACATCTGCGCAAATACCCCCCGTCGCTGCAACCACAAGTTACAACATTTCCCTGCGTATTGGAGCGAGAAAGACGAATAATAATCCTATTTCTTATGCTCTCGTAAAGTGGAAATGACAGGATCGCATGCAGCCGGAGTGTGACTCACAAAGGAGAGACTAAAGAAGAAGTGAAAAGACGACACACACACACACACACACACACACACACACACACACACACACACACACACACACACACACACACACACACACACACACACACACACACACACACACACACACACACACACACACACACACGTGGGTCAGAGTGACACCGGAATGTCATTTAAATGTGTTTGTCTTTGCATTGTTTGCATTAATTCATCATGCTTGGATCTGTTAGTCAAAGGGCCAATTTGGGGGTGTTGGGCGCCACTCCCTCAGCTCAACAGGCCATGTTCCTTTGATGTCCATTGATCAACACTGATTTGGTTTGTATTGATTCAGCAAAGCTCAATTCCCTGTGCAATCTATAGGGAAATTCATGCCCTTTTACTTTAACCTTGCCCAGAGATGTATCATGATCTATAACACAGAAGCAATGACATTAAAGGCGTGACCTGAGCCTCAGAATAACAGCTTCAAGCACCAACTCTGAAAAGGTCCCATCGGTTAATGAAGTTAAGGGTTTTGCCAAACGCTTGTGTGTCATTGTTTTGAACATAGAGAATGTCCCTCGTAAAAATCTTCGTTAGTCATCCAAAGCGTAGTGTCCTGGCTGAGCTTGTGTCCCCGATGATGCAATCCTTTGGGATCGGGTTGCAGGGTTTGCGAATCAAACGGGAGGTTTCAGACTGATGTATTATTGACCAGGTCCTGAAGGGAGAAAGTGGTCATCAAAGAGCGTCACGCTGATTTGCTCCACAGCTTTTGCTGTGCTCTTAAATGCATTCCTTTTAAGTGTATTGCCCACTCTATCAAGGCGGTGATGATAACCTCTGCACCTTTGACTTTTGCAGAAAATGATTGATTCTCGCCTTGAAAATGTTCTTTAAAACCTCGCGTTGTAGAATTCATTTAAGGGAATGATGACCTGATAACTCTGCACCAATCAGATCAAGAGGACAGCAGAGCACTGCATTCAAAGACGAAACTTAACCCTCCTCGCTTTCCTTTCTTCAGTTGCACATATCGTGCTGTCTACCCAATTAGCAGTCACTTTGCTTTTGTTGTGACATGCACAGAATCGAGTTTGGACAGGAGAGTCTCGCCACAGTTCAGAGGAGCGTTGCTGGAGTGATGAGTTAAGGGACGGATTTAAGACGGGTGCTTTAACCGGCTCCTGACGACTATATCAACATTCTCTCTCCCTGTCTCCTTCTCTCGTGATTGTTCAGTCCCACTCACCATGAAATGGACAATTCCAGCTGAGCCCACTGGCAGGGCTTTGGGGGGGAACTCAAGCCTGAGATTGGGCTTGTGGATGTAAGCATGTAGCAGACAGTGAGCAGTCAGAGGATAGTGCAGGGTCTTGTGTCTTTGGCATATGGGGGTCCGCCTCAAACACTTATCTTTTTTTTTTTAGTTTTGTGGGAGCAGAAATGACCATTTAGCATGATCGTTCCTCAAAGCTTTCCATTTAAATTGAAGTCAGCGAGACACTGGATGTGGAATTCAAGCTTGTGCTTGTTTACCAAATTGGTTACCCTGGAAACGAAAAAAGTCTGATTTAAATCAAAGATGTATTAGTTTTGTTTATGTAACATAAAAAATCTAGCCTTGTTGCTGACTTAATGATGACAGTAAACAGATTTTATTCAAGCTTGCAGAGCAGATGTGACTCAGTCAGCTGAGCGGTTCCGGCAGGCAAGAAGTGCTGGAACTAATCAAATGTTCAAAGGCGAATACTGGAAGTGTTTTCATCCATCAATTATCAGTTTGCAAATGTCACCCGCTTTCCTTTGATTTAAGCGAGTGTGTGTTCTGCAGATGAAAGATCAGGACTTCCTGCTACATATCAGTTTATACAACCTCACCTGACATCTGTCTCACACTGTGGCTGTGAATGTTTGTTCACATGAAGCAAGTTTTAGCAACCTGCCTGTGCACTTTTGTGTCCTTTTCTGGCCGATTTCAAACCTGGTGTCTTGCTCCTCGTTCATTCAGGGGGGTAAAGAAATATGCTGAGTCATTGGCAAAGAGGAAATCCTCCATCTTTTTTTCAAAAAATAAGAAGGGATCTTGGTTTAGTCACTGACGCCTGATCATCCACCAAAGCAACATAGTCAGCCTCTGCGGTCCCACAGCTGTTTTGCTGCCTTTCGCTGCACATGGCTCCTATTTGCTTCCTTATTAAAGAGCGTGTTGCTTTTCCACTCCTGTAAATGAAATGCCCAAAGAGGCCAGTGTCAGTCCACTCACCTCCTTGTCTCTGGTCCGTCTAGACCACAGAGACAGTTCTGTCTGATCCAGACAGAGGCCAAGCAGTGGGATGGATGCAGGTACAGCTTTGACAGCGGCAGTTTCTCAACTCTCCCCGCTGCAAAAAAAAAAGAAGAAAAAAAAAAAAAAAAGGAAAACTCTTGGTCAGCGATAAATACCCCCAAAGTTGCTGAACTTTGAAAAAAAAAAAAAAATGAAGCTGGGCAGAATAGTTCAGCATCTCTTCAAAGTACGAGTTCAGGAGTTCCTGTAAGGCAACCACCATGTTTATGTGGCCGTAAAGCGCTGCACAAGGCCAAATGTTATATATACAGTCAAGGCTATCTGAGAAACCAGCGGACACGGCCTCCGCAAACACAACCAATCTCTTAATCTCTCTCCGTTTGAACCTTCTCTTGCCCTGCGCCTCCCCGAGAGAAGAAGGGACAGAGCAGGGACATGTCTCATTTTTCAGAAGTGAGGCAGCCCTTTTAAGTTGATTAGACATTTTTTTTTTCCATCCTCTCAAGAGAATTAAAAAAAAAAAAAAGTGTTTTAAATCCAAACAACATGAGCACTTGTCCGGGCTATGCCAGAGCCCCCATTTCAGCCTGGAAATATTTGCTTTGGACGCCAGCCTTGCCCAGCACACAACACAGGCAATTATGGGAACTATTTAAACAGCAGAGATCTTCTGACAGGCGACGCCTCATTTGGAAGGATGAAGGAATCAGGAAATGAAACCTTCATTGATGCGCTGAGGGTATGGAGAGAGAATTCCCCACAGGCCCACTGTGGTTGGATGCATTTCTCAGGAGCATTTTGTGCATGTGTTGGGGACTGTTCACTGTTGTATTTGTGTAGCCACATTTGTGAATTTTGGAGGTTCAGTGATCACAAAAAAAAAAAAAGAGAGAGAGGGAGACTTTATGTGTGTTGGAAGGTTTTCCCGTTTGATTTGTGGAGTTTGGTGCCTATCAGTTTATCTGCAAAGGTGCAGCTGGAGGTTGCTGGCAGCTGGAGGTTGCTGGCAGCTTTCGTCAGCTCAGAGGTCTTCTCTCTCTGCTGCTGCCACTTGCATGATCCAGAAAAAAGACCATGAGTTCAACACCAACGTCAAATTAAAGCCTGGCCAACTGTTTTTTTTTGTTTTTTTTTAAACTTGTCCTCCCTTGACTCTGATTTAGTCAAAATGTTAACTTTGCTAAAAAGTTCTTTTTTTGTAAGTGCTCTGCTTCACCTGGCTGCAGAGTGATGCTTTTCCAAACGTCCTCAGCTGACATGACACGTTGTTTTGAGAGGAAAAAGTCCGTTTTACTGATGGAATGTGGGAAGAGGACAGCAGACTTGGCTGGCAGACAAGGGTCATGAGTGCTACCTGCCACTGACCTACTTATCCGGTCCACCCCAGAGGTTTTCTGGCTTGCCAGGTGCCACTTTGGAAGTGCACTATGTGTGTGTTTATGCATTCGGTGACTCCACATGCATTTCTGTGTGGAAAAAGAAGAAAGAAGAGGAGCCAGAGAAGTTTAATTTCAAACTGTGTCGGGCTGAGAATTCCCCAGAAAGGAAACTTAATCTCTAGGCCTTCTCAGACTGGACAAATAGACAGTAAATTAGTTTCGCATGACAGTTTATTAAAAAAACGTCTTGTGTATACAGCAGATTATTGATGCATCGAGCAGAAGGGTGGATAAGGTTCCAGTGTGGTCAGTAGAGAGGGACAGAGCCCAGGTCTCCGGGGTAAGAGGGAATATAAAGAGTCACCTCCAGAGCCACAGTGTAGTCACGCACAGGGGAGGCTGGGGCCACTAAGCTCTGCAGCATGCCAGACGTTGCACAAGAGCTGTCGTATTGAAAATAAACAAATATATAAAGCTAACGTATAGATGTTCCACCGCTTTTCATTTGATTCTTTTGTGGAGTCACAAAAAGTGAGTGCCTTTTTAGAAGAGAGCAGCTGGAAGTTCCCTAATTCATTATCAGTGGATATGAAGTCAGCAACTCTCGTTTGTGGTCCGTTTCCCTTTCTTGCCTCAAGGCAGGACGGGGCCTCAGGCGACACCTTTGGAAATGCTTTTGTATGCGCTTGAGATTGATTCACATGGTCGCTTGCTACCCTCCTGCTCCCCCCCCCCCGACCCCCTCATTTCTCATACTCTCTCTCCTCTTTCCATCCCTACATTTCCTTTCCCCCCCTCCGTCTCCTCGCCTCCTCATCTCCCCCACCTCCTTCCTCCCTCTCCCTGCATTCCTCTTGTCATGGGGCTGACAGACACTCGTCATCAGCAGGTACTCTGGCCCAGGTGGATCAGGTTTCCCTCTTGCCAGGAGATTGTGCTGCATGTGCACATTTATGGCTTAGTGCTGCACAGTTGGAGGTTTTCAGTGCGGCTCTGGTGTGCTGCCAGGTCAGATAACCATTAAGAAAGGCGTGTTGGCCTCAGACAGCTTAAGAGACACTCTTCTGGCTTTTGACAACGAGCAAATACTCATCTGTGGGACTTTATTGCGTCTTATATTTGATTATTGATCCTTTTTTTTTTAATTGGCTTTCAGGCAGTATAGATTAACCAAGTATTAAAACTTCTTACCAGATATTTAAGCTATTTCCATTCAGTGTTAACAGATACTACCTTTCCACATTTTTAAACCTCTGTACAACTGTACAATGATATTAAAATTAATTAGACACCGACTCTAGGGCAATTTTTCTAAATTATGATGACTTACTCTAAGTATATTTAGTTGATCATATTTCCTAGAAGCACATTTCTGTGCAGGATATTTACTTAAGTGTTTATTAAATGCTATTTAACAAATTTAAAGAACCTAAATCCTCCTTAAAAATCTTCAATAAAAAATACTGCCTTAAAACCTAGACTTTTTTGCGTTCTTTGAAGGGTGTTTTTTTTTAATATATTTATTTTTCACATCCGATAACGACAAGCAGGTATCAAAGCATACAAATTTTCTTTTTTTTTTGAAGGGTGTTTTTTGTTTGGACGCTTGCTATCTTTGATTAACAACACTTCACTTTTCACTTTTGCAGGCTGCCAAGCACCTGTAGCTTTCCTGGTGTCACCAAGGGTGTGACACACGCGTCACCTTTAGGAGCTATACATTTCACAATGCATGTAAATGAGTTGGGTGAAATGTTAATGTATTCCTACTTCTTTATGCTGATGATAACATTGTATTTTACTGTGAAAGCACTTAAAGCCCTGGCAACTAAAAAATCTGCAACATTAATTTTCACCTGTTCCATCTCAGAGTAGTGTGACAAGTTTGAAATGGGCTTGTTGCTGCCACTATCTGGTCCCCCTAGGAGACAAAGATTGGCAGTGTTTGTGATTATTGTTTAGATGACCGTATCACAGAATCACAAGTTAATTAGTTTCTTATCTCCATATTAAAAGGTTGCTGTCATTGAATATTGAGATAATGTAACTTGTTATCTTAAGAAATAAACAGAGTCTGATCGTTTTGACTTCATAATTTGATTTATAAATCAACAATAATTTACAATGTACATTGACCAAACATTTCCATGAAGCTTCTCAAATGAGGACATCGTTTATGTTCTATGAATTATTATTTTTAAATTAGTTCATACAGTTGACAAGACGCCAATGATGACTTCTTGCATGGCCCTTCTGATCTCTGATTAACATTTTGAATAATCGGTGGAAATCACCTTTTGTTTTCTTGTCATCACAGGTTTTTTTATCTTGTTTTCTTGAGATAACGAAACAATTAACTTGTCATCTTGAGATAAAGACATCAAAATGATTTGCGAGCACTGCCATTCTTGGCTTCCGTGTGTTCCTATCGTCTCTGTTTGATGTTGATATACAGCTACTTGTCCTTTAAATGGGTCATGACTTGATCCCAGACGACCTTCAGCCAAAGAGTAATCTGTGTCACATTTGTTCTGTCTTGAAGTGATGTTATTAATTAATTTTGGTTTTATGCGCCTTGTCTCCCGGCAGATGTGGATGAGTGCTCAGAAGGCAACGGCGGATGCCAGCAGATTTGTGTCAACATGATGGGCAGCTACGAGTGCCGCTGCAGAGAAGGATTCCTCCTGAGTGACAACCAGCATACTTGCATCCAAAGGCCTAAAGGTTAATCATGCATACACACACATACACACACACACACAAACACAGACACACATGCACACACTTTGAAGATTTACAGTAAATATTGAGACACATGTTGTTCAGTGAGGGTGCTTTGGCTTTAGGTTGGATATTACCATAGTGTTAAAAATGATGCAGTTTTATTTTTTTTAATAAAATATGTTAATTTTCATGTCCAGACTTTATTTTTTTAAGATTTATTTTTGGGGCTTTTTGCCTTTTATTTTGATAGGACAGTGGATAGAGTAGGAAGTCGCGAGAGACAGTGGGGAATGACATGAAGGAAATGAGGTCAGACTTGAACCCGGGCCGTCCGCTTGGCCTGCATACATGGGGCGTGACCTACCCGCTAGGCGATCTGCGCCCCATGTCCAGACATTTTACAAATATTTGATGAGTTCTGCAGATTCTAACTGAGAATGGGATTGGCCTCAACAGGCCTACATAAAAGGTAAGTGTCTTCAGTCTGAAGAGGGGAAAAGAAAAAAAAGAACGGGGATAAATCTCTTTGTTGTTTTCCTCCCATCCTGTCAAATTGAACCAATCTAGAGCTTGGCAGCATTTTAAGGTATCGCTGGTATGAGAGTGGCCCTTTAGGGGGACTGTGAGCAGAGAAAACAATTAGAGGAGTAGCCTCGGGCAGACACACCTCTTGTTTATAGAGCATTCCTGTGGGATGGAGACGTGACAGCAGAAGGTAGAGAGCCAACCTGCTCTCAGGCTTACTCATCAGACACGGGAACTCTGCACACATACATTCATTTATAACGTCATGGCAGCACTTAAAGTTAAGTAAGCTGTCAGGAAAATATCTCAGTTATGTATATTGTCTGGTTGTTTTTAAGTCTATAAAAAGACATCAGAGTGGTTGTAGTTTGTAACTGATCCACACTGTTTCGTAAAAAGGCCCATTTACAAAACATTCATATTAAAAAATTAAAGTTCCTTAGCTTTGCCAGATTGATTTCTATTTAAATGAAGCACTGTATTGTTGTAGCTGTATGTATCCCTTAATTGTGGAATAAGTTCAGTTCAGACCTTTATTGTCCCTGGAAGAGAAATGTTATCTAAAGCAGTGGACAAAAACATAGTTTGTTGAATTCTGTACAGTTTAAAAGATTGTATTTTTTCTTCTATGTGTCTGTTTTGTTTGGACTGTTGTCTAGTTTCAGCTTTCCAATTATAAGACCAAGTACTTTTTAATGAAAAGGATCAAGGCTGAACTACACCACTGATATTTGATTAGATTTTAAAGGCTTCTGTCAGAAGTGTTTAACAGGTTATTAAACTGAAATTAACATTGATGCCTCTATATGACCTGAAAAATGAAACAAGACCATCACAGAAGGATTGCTTGTTCTTATGTTGTTGTTAAGTAAAGCCTAAACACTGCTGCAACCAGATAGGAAGCAGAAAAAAACAAGTGTTTCCACTGTGAATCTTTCCACAGTGAGAGATATGATAGATTAAAAAATAAAAAGCAGGATGAGAATTTTCATCATAAAACTGTAGTTATGCATGTGTACCTGCAGGAAAGGTGAGCAAAGCGAGATGAGGTAGATGGGGCGCAGAAGTTTACAGCAGAGAGTTCCTCAATGGCACTTTAGATTAAAGAACTCTTACATCGGCATCATATTCTGTTTTACAAAGGAGAATCATATGTTTCTGATTTGTTAGCGGAAAAATGCCCATATATTTTTTCAGGCCTCTTGGTGTTTCCAATAGCAACAGTTTACTGACAGCTCAGAGCAGGCTTTGCTGGGTGATGAACTGTCAAGTTTGTTGCTGAGACACTTACCGGAGTGCTGCAAATGATTATGCAAGACTGTAACATTTAGCTTTTCAATCTGTTTTTCCCATACACATCAAATGAGCATGCTAGGCTAACCAACCACCACTTGGAAGGTAAAGGCACTTAACCTCATTTGCTAACACAGGTAAGCACATGAGGCTGACAGTGATATTTAATCCAAGGTGTAACATGTTTTTAAAGGTGTAGTTATCGTGTTAAGAAAAAGTCTTCAGCAGCACTAAGAGCTCAGAACCAAGAGGGAGAAGAGATATCGGTTACCAGATGTCACGAGAGAAGAGAAATCTGTGTCACCAGCTCTCAAAAGACTTTGTCACTGAGACAGTCTACAAAGAATAACTTTGGTTTGTCTGCCTGAATCCCATTCCTGTATCAGTTATGGCTTGTGAAAAAATGCGTCCAATGTTTACTTTGGTATCAACGGGCTGAGAGAAACAGTCACAACATGCACTTACATTAACCTCTCCCATTTTAGTGAATAGGCTCAGGATTTTATGAAGGTTTTGTGTCCGCCCACACAGATGTTTAACCAATCTAATTACAAAAGATACAAAAAATGAACTTCCTCTGGAGAACAAAAACGTTGGGGGGCACTGTCATTGCAGACGCCTGGATACACTTTTCCAATACAGCAATTTTTTTGTCATTCAAATTGTGAGCAAAGTCGTGCACAAGTCAAAACAAAATCATTTTCTAAGCGGACTCTATTTTGATTCTGTTTTAACTTTTAAGCAGACACAGTTTGCTGCGTCGTTTTAGGTCTTGACTGCAAAATTCAAATAATCTTTATTTTGTTCCCAGTTCACTTCTGTGTTTTGCTGCTGCTGCTGTTGTTTTTCACAATGACCAATGCATCTGTTTTTTTTTTTGTTCCTTGGGTGTATTTCTCCATCACTCAGAAAAGCAACATTAGAGAAAATGAACAGCTGTTATCACTATCGACAAACACATTCATTTCAGCAGTAATTATACAGCTGTCTACTGATTCCTCAGTCAGTGTTGTAGAGCTTTTTGTTGTGCTTCTAATTCAGGGAGCTCTGACAGCACAAAGGTAGAGCAGGGATCCGCGAGTCTCTTCTTCTCTGCCCTCCTCGTCTGTCCTCTCTGTCTTCTGTTAGATAACTGCTCACGCTGGGAGTCATTAGGGCCGGGATGTTCCTTAGTCCCCCGGACGGTGAACCGAGGATCTTGGACGTCTGGTTTATGAGATCAGTCTGGCCTAGTGAACTGTCAATGTTTACATTTCATAAACGCAGTGTTATTTGAGTGGAGTGAAGAGCTGGATCATGTGTTTCAAAGCACCACTGCTTTATCAGTGCTGTCAGATGCAGACTGTGAGCACCCGGACAGAGTCCCTCTTTCACTTCCTCTCCTCTCTCTCTTTCTTTATAAATGCCTTCAGTTCCTGTTAATCTTCCATTTTCATATTAATTTAGTCTTTATTGCTTCCAGACGAGTCCCATTTGGATCAGAGATTAAAGCCGCCATAAATCTATAAACTTCCTTCACACATCAGATAGCTTCCCTATCATTGTTTTATTACTTTTGAAAGACTAACAGACAGAAGAACGGCTCATCTGCTTATTATTACTGCTCTTATTACAACAGTGTGTGTCTGCAGGAAGCAGTGAGGAATTGACTTGGTGGGTTATTGGACAATAACACTGCAGTTATGTTGCACATATCGCTCTCCTTGTAATAAATGATTACACAAAAGTTGCAGAGGAAAAAAAAAATCCCTCTGAAAATGTAAACTGATCTGATCTCCTCATTGAGTCCATTTTATTCATCCCTTTATCCATTCAGCCGGGACTCCTTTGCTCATGAGCTTTATTGTTCTCATTAATAAGACATCAGCTTTTCATTTCTTTCATTAATGGGTCAGGTGTTCCCTCGGCAGGTTCTGCGAGTCTTTCTGGGGACAGTGGAGAGCTGGTCACTGCAGTCTGTGGCGCTAACAGCCTGTTTCCCCTGCTGGTAGGAAGCCCTTGTTAGCAGTGAGCCTGTGCCAATTAGGCAGCAGGGGTCTGCCAGCCTCTCAGCTAATGACAAGGCTGCTGCTGGCCTGTCTCTTATTAGACCTGCCCCTGCCCCCCTCTGAACAAGAATAACTCCGGCCAGACGAAGGCTCCATCGTCAGGCCGGACAAAAAAGTAACAGTTCATTTATTCTGCCCAAACATTTCCCCCAGTCAAGAAATAAAAAGGCTTTGAAATCCCAGCCAAGGTGCTTAGCGGTTGATAGGAATGTCGTTTAGGTCAAGAAGAGTTCTACTTCTTTGAGTTTGATTTATTGTCTTTCTTATATAGGAGGATAAGAGGGACACACAATATGTGCGTGAGACGGGATCCAGCACATTTGAATCCTGGAATTTCAAGCCTCAGTCAAGCCACACATCCATAATTTTAGTCCTGTGCATTTCGGGGTATCCAGTAGGGCAATTACCTTAAGTGTGCACTGATGGCCCGTTCTGTAAGTCACATATTGTTACTTGTGCATTCACTCATCCTGTCTTCGGGAGACGTTAAACATGATCATTTGATTTGGAGTTGGAATCATGAGCTGGGCAGGATTCACTACGAGGCGGTTTAAAGCAGAGGTGTAACTTTCAACTAGAAGTGGAGTCCTCTGGATTTGATTTCCTGTCACCCTGCCAATCTATTTGGGAAAAAAAGCGCTGTAGCATGAGTCCTCAAACAGGAAATGAGCTGGCGCTATAGTACTTCTGGTTCCTTTAGACTTGGACTTCATAAGTTTTTAAAAGAGTTCAAGTTAAATCCCTGAAAGAAGGTCTTTGGTTTAAACCAAGAGAATTTAACATTTTGTTCTTCAACACTAGCTCAATAGCCTGAGATATAATATCCAAGCTCAAACGTCGTCTTTCTCACGGGGCGCCGGTGGCCTAGTGTTTGGTGCGCGATGCCCATGAACAGCAGCTATAGCCCTCCAAACGGGTTTGACTTGACCTGTGGCTCCTTTCCATCATTTCACTTCCCACTCTCTCTCTCCCCACGATTCAGCCTACAAAAAACATTACGAAATGTATATATATTATCTTGCTTCACAAAACGTGTTGGTATCATAAATGTTTGTATTCCAAAGTGACTTATTTGATACAACCATCTAAAGGAAATTCCATTTGGCTTGTTGTTGAGGTAACCAGATCTATACTGACATTGCTGGTTGGTGTCCAAAAATACCATTCCTGCAGCTCTCTGTTGTGTGAAAAGCTGCGGGATAAGAGCAAGGACTAAAGTTTGCAGCAGCCTGATGATCACTGTGATGTTTATGAGGCTTAGATTTTTGATTATGTGAGCCTAGAGAGGCTTCACTGTCACTGCTCACTGCTGGAAGACATCAGTTAATAGGCCACTGCAGTCCAATCTCAAAAGTGCACAAACACAAACAGATCTTCAGATATAAACAGAACGGGAGGTTTACAGTGACAAAGGAGGTTTATCCTTCAAAATAAATCTTGTATCACTTTATTGCAGCTGTTTAAACCGGACATTTTTACTTTTATCATTTAGTTATTTTACAAGAAACCATGTCCCCAGCTTTTTTCTTCTTCTATCAGTCACCTGACTGTGGATGCAATCATCACTCTTTTTCTATACAGTAGGCCATGTCTTTCCAGGAAATGTTTACTTTGTCAATGAGATGCTCTTCCTGTGTTTACAACTTTCATTAGCTTCCCCAAGGGGTTGTTACCCCTCGTGCAGCCAATCCCTTCTCTGTCTCTGGCCCTCTTCCTTTCCAATTCAAATATGAACACGATACGATGGATATGATGGACACACACACACACACACTAACCCACACATGCAAACACACACACAAACACATGCATGTGCGCAACAAAACACAACTGAGTAGTTTTCAATTGAATCCTGCTGGAGGCACATTCAGACATGCTCTGTGATGACATTTCGATGCAGACTGCGGCATGTTGACTTCAGGGTATGTGTTTTGTGTGCTGGCCAGAGCTGCAGCAGTGTGAGGAATTTTCCAATAAACGTGATCAAATCTATAATAAATGTTTGCATCATATTCTCAGTTAGTTTTGCTCTCCAGCCATGACATTCCTTCTGAATGAAATCTGGCACATGCTATTTATTTTTAATTTGTTTTATTCCTATCGTACAAGGAGGGAGTAACTTTCTTTTCTGCAGTCTGATATCCATCGAGCAGACTGTTGTAATGATTTTTGATTGAATGAAGTAATGCAATGCCAAAGAGGCTAGTCTCTATTATTCAAATAAATCATCAAATGTATAAATGTTGGTATTTGTGGGGTTTTTATGTATGTTGGTGTGTTTAGCTGTGCTGTGTGGTTACTTGCTGGGCAGAAGCCGACATGGTTCTTACATGTTCCCCCTGTTGCTTCTCAGCAGGCTGGCCTGCCTGTCTGTCTGTGCATTGGCCACAGCACTGTTTTTACAAGTGTGGAAGTCACTGCTCCATTGCTCTGCAGCCCAACCGTATAACCAGGCTCTTTTCCTATTCTTGGGAAGTGGAGCGAAGGGAACGCCTCGTGCTCCCTTTGCTACCTATTAAGTCTCTCCTGTCTGTCCAGAGACAGAAGCAGAGACGAGGACATAAGGGACACTTTCCATTTGTCTTCCTCCATTTCTCTACTTCTCTACCCCTGTGATTATCTTCCATCATCTTCCTTCTTTGTCCAGACTTTACCAAACCCTGTACGCCCAATGTCTTCACCCCCACCCTTGAACAAATATACACCAGTGGCTTGGGCTTTAGTAAACGCTGGCTGCCTTGCCACTAAATTCTCCGCAGCTCATTTGAGACGGGCATCCCTTTTGGTCGTGGGTTTGTTGAAGGCCATCTCTAAGCTGGCCAGCCCAGCATGCTGCTGCGGATTGCCTGAGAGCCAGTGGGGTTTTTCCACTAACACTTGGCTGTCATGGCTTTAACCAGAGGGCCAGACTGAGCTCTGCACAGACAGATGCCTTCTTTAGCTGCCTCTCCCCTTTGATTTTTGGAAAGAATGCGGCTAATGACACGCAGTCTCTCAAATCTTTTGTATGGCTTTATTAAAGGAAGCTCTGCGGTGCTTAGCGTGCCGTGTTGTCTCCTCTTTTGGGAGGATGCCTGTCTCCCTTGGGACTGCACAAGGAGGTGACCTTCATGGAACAGGAAGAGGAGTGAAGGGGAGAGTGGCACGTCCCCAGCAGGTGCTGCACAACTGTCTCTGACACAGATGGGCGGGTGTACAAGAATGTGCATGCAGCCTGCATACATTATGCAAATACAAATGTGTGCCAATGCGTACATGTACATTTTTCAAGTATGCACTTTAGTACACACAATACACACATTTCACACAGAACTGTAGGAATCAAAGGTATTTTAAAAGGCATTTTATAAGATTATCTACTGTATTTTTTGTTCAAGAAATGCTCCTTTTAAAGTATATCGGCTTCACTTTGGAAGACAATGTGTCTCTTTGGTTGTAGCATATGTTCACTAAATGTGCTTTGTTTCAGCCACTTGAGCACAATATACTCATAAAAGTTGTATATTGAGCACTTTGGCAGAGATATGTATCCATCCAGAAACCTCTCTGCTGTCTTTTCCATTCCCCTGTTGTTTGTGCTTTCAGTGGCTCCTCTGAGTTAGTGAGTGAAATGAGCAGCCTCAACAAGGCCTCGGGGAGACCGAGAAAATCAGCACTCACACAAACAGTAGCACTTGGATGGATTCTCTCCGCTCCCCATGAACCGAGTCTGTCGAGAAAAGAGTTACTTCCTTGACCGGGTGGCTGTCCCGTCGCTCCGTCTGACCATCTGTGTCGCTGCTCAGCCTCAAAAAGCCAATCCAGTCCAGCTTGTTTCACATTCTCTCTTTTTTTTTTTTTTTTTTTTTTCATGCGCTGACATTTTTATCCTCCTATTAAAACTTTTAAGGGCCCATTATCTAAGAGGAAGGAATGCTGCTTTAATGGTGTGGTGGCTCCATGCTTAGGCCCCTTCTTTTCAGTTTGCAACCAACCAACCACCACCAGCTAGCTGCTTAATGTTCTCCAGCCAGCGCAGAGCAAAAGAGGGGACCGTCTCCCCTCTGAGACGAATGACATTAGCTCAGCGCGGACCATGAGCCCTCCTTTCACTGCCCCGAGCACTCAGAGCAGACTATAAACCCTTGGCATGCCTTCCACTACTTCAGCCCCATTGTTTCACTCTCTCCACTACATGGTTTTCAGGTTTAAGAGAGCTTGCAGCGCTGCGGTGAAGGACTTGTGGCCTCCTTGCATCTTTTGTTCGAGGATCATAGGTTTCGGCATCTTGGCGAGAATACCCATGTTAACTTTTCTTCTTTTGCATAGTTTCCTAATGTCAAGTAAAAGCACATACCCTATGGTGCAAAGTTTACTGTTATTAGCTTCTTCTTAAGTCATACATAGCCTGAAGCTTCTTCAAGTTTAGAATACAACTTTTTTTTTTGTTCATGAACGAGATGTTTTAATGTCAGGGAATGTCTCAGTAGATATCTTAAAGTGCAGTGAGAGCTGCTTTGGTTTTGAGAGTTTCAACAAAACGGCTTCTTCATTTGTCGCTTATTATCTTAGAATTTAAAATGGCATGCCATTGATTCAACGAGTTGTTTCTGCTGCAGTCTGCACACAGTTATCTGTTTAAACTCACCTGACCAGGAGTGGATCCACATATACCTTTTCTTTTTAATTGGTGTTTTCCTCACCTGTTGGCTTTCAGAAAACAACACTTAGTGTAATGTCCTGCAGGCGATGTAGCTGCTCTCTCTCATTAAGTGACTGACTCAATGACGGACAAAAAAATGGATTCTGCTTCAAAAATCGAAAAATAATTTACTGCTTTCACCCCAAGGATCATTGTTTTCTTTGATTTGATTTGTGCTTAAAAAGTTATGCTCTGGATATTTAACATTTAGTTCTCCAATACACCCGTGGCGTTTTCAATTAAATTTCTTTTTTTTTTGTTGAATTCATTTTTTTTTTTCATATGCATTTAAAGATGCAGGGTTCAGTCCATGCAATGAGATGCATTTATATCCAGACACCCTCTCATCCCTGGAACCAATAGAAATACATATAATACATAAATTACATTTAAAGGATAAAAGACGACAATGAAACATTCAAATCAAACATATTTCTAATGAATGAAATATAGGAGCCACACTGAGACTAAGTGCTATTGTTCAGTAGTCTGACTGTCTGGGGATACAAACTGTCCTTAAGGCCGTTAGTTCTTCCAATCCACTGATTGATGAAGAAAATACATTTACAGCCAAATAGAAACATTTTAGTATTTTCATGTGAGAGATGTTTTTCTCTCTGTCTGTAGTGCGCATGGCTTCATCAGAGATGATGTCACATATCTCTGTGCATCATTCAGACTGCCTACACATTTGAATCACAATCTGTAATCTGATAAGTATCTTTTCTTTTCTTTTGCCAAGAGGTTGATGCAATAATCAATAAACAATAAAACAATAAAAAAAAATGTGTTTCTAGTTATTACTTCACAGTTGTATTAGATTAAAACAAGACGGCATGCTGAACTACGCAAGCCGGCTGTCGGTGATTATCTAGCGGAGAAATATTTGAGAAGGCTTACTGAAGAAAGAAATAAAGCACGTGTTTCAAAATGTGAAACTTTTCCTTTGACATACATCATTCTCAAACCAAGAGAAAAGACAGATTTGTTACTTCTGGCTGTAGAAAACTGTTGTTGTCAGATACAGAGGTCACTCCCCGTCTGAAGGGGATAGAGCATGTGTCTCCTTTGCAGAGGGAACACTCCCCCACTTGTTTTCTTGTTTAATTGTAGTGTTTTCTTTTGACCACATGTGCAGTAGTTCTGATGACGCCCGTCTGTATTAAAGCCATATTCACTCTTGTTAAACCCTTGGTAGCTAAGACTCCACCCGTTGAACTCCTGTTCTCTTCCTATAAAGTGTTCTGTGATAGTTTTTATGTATTATTTTCATAACGGGTTATGTTTTATGGGTCAGCAGTTTGTTTTAGCAAATCACGGCACATATGATCTATCGTTTTTAAAGAATGTCTCTCCTTAACTTTCCCATCCACCTCTCTTATGGGAGGACGTTTTTCTTTCTGCGGCCCATCATTCAGTAATGATAAAAAACTGGAGCCAGTTAGAGAGAACAGCACATGGTGGCTGATAGTTCGGCTTCGGCCCGGAGAAAAGGGCCATTGTGTCAACACTTTAGCTTTTATTGGTCCACTGAGAGACGAAGGCCCAGGTTTTGGCACGACATGTTATTGATGGATTGGTCTGCAGCATTTGGGATGTGGGGCTGCATAAAAATAAAAGGGGGAGTGAAGTGAGTTTTGGGATGCATAATACAACCTTAGGAAGTAATCTTGAGCCCGTTGGGGTTTCTTAGTTGGAAATTCAATCCTCTGTTAAGTTCATAGACGTCTGTTTCTTGCTCTGGCGCCCTCCATGGACACAAAGTGAAGGAAAGGGACCATTGAATTCCACCTCCTACTTAAAAATCCACATGACTCGCTGTGAAATTTGCAGCACTTTACAGCTTCTGCTCTGCTGCTGCTCATTCATGGTCACTTCACTCAGTCCTGCCGTGCCGTGCCGTGCCTTTTTTTTTTTCTTTTTTCTTTTCCTCTTTCTTGCCTTCGGAGCAGAAGCGCTGGCCATGTTTGTTCAGCGCTAAGCCTTTGTGTGGCGGGGATGGCTACCGCTGCAGTTAGCGTCGGATTGCTCGTCCTGTCGGCATGAACGACAGGCGCTTGGGCAGGAAAGTCTGAGAGGATTGTGTGACCTTGTGACACTTGCTGACAGACTTAAAGTGATGGAAAGTATTTAACCAGGAGGTCAGAATTGTCTGTCAAACTGGCGTTGTCAGCTCCTTGAAGAAAAGACAACTCAAAATAGATTTCTGCCCTGAGTGAAAAAAGAAAATACATAGGAGGCAGGTTGAGTTCTTGGCAAAACATGTGGAAAACAAGAGGGCACAGTTAGGGGAGGCTCTGATGGAGGTAATTACAGCACAGGATGAATAAGTAATTAAAGATAGAATAATGTGAAAACACAGTTTCTGTCAGGCTGAGATTTGTTCTCCCTATAGAAGCCCTAAAGGCAGGAAGATAGGAAACATACGACAGCACTCGGTTGTCAAGACTCGCACACTACATCTTGACTTCAGGGAAAGAGTAGGCAAGGTTATAAGAGCTTTACTATGTGTCGACATTCCCACACACATATGCAAATGGTTAAATTTATTGCACAAAAAAAAAAGTTGGCTAATTAAGAAAGCTAGACCTCTAAACACCCTTCAGTTCGACGGCAGATTTAATGAGACGTTAATGGAGACGTCTTCGTGCTCACTTGCCTCCCTGTTCACCAGAAGAGAAGGAAGAGGAGAGAGATGTGTTTGGTTTTTAATGAGCCGGAGAGCATGGGGGTTTGTCACTTCGTCTGCAGCCGCGGCAAGGTTTCACAACGAACAAGTCAAATATCAGTTTTCCCCAGCAAAAGCAGAGGTTTTATTACAGTGCCGCTGAGCAAAGCAGAGGGGGCACTGCGTCCGTTTTTTTCGTGCAATAATTCACAACACTCGTGGGACTGCATGCTAGGTGTTTGTTCTGCCTCTTCATCAAGCATTTATACATCACACAGAAATTATGCATATTTGCCTGCCATGTTCGGTGAAACTTTTAATTATGAAAGGCTTTTTTTTCTTCTTTCAAATATATCTTCATTTTGTGCATGAACCTTGATGACTCATGAAAATGCCTCCTTTTAAACTGCAGCTGAGTTTTGTTCTCAGAGTTCCTCCTTGCTTTCTTTTCTTTTCTTTATGGGGGATTACCTCAATTAAAATTACAGGTCTAAGGGATCAGCTCCTGCTGGGAGTTTTATCCTTTTTGTCGGCAGCCTCCTTTTCTTTTTTTGTTTTATAGCCTGAGCATAGAGTGAGCATGTTCAAACAAGTGCTCAAATCTTTGTTAAGGGGTACTGGGCATGTCAGTCACCAGCAGTAGGCATAGATGTGACTCAGGGTCAGGATGCGTGACAGGCATTTGAACATTTTGAATCATCTCACCAGCTCTGTGATATCTACTCTAACCCTTTTTTTTTTTTTTACTGAATGGGTCTTTATTTTAAGGAACGTGTGTGATCTGTGCAGCAGTTTAAGAGATAAACCTTCTCTCCTGATGTCGCTGCTTTCTTCACAGTGCAACTCGACAGCGCAAAGGAGGGACCCACCTGCATGGACAAGAATCACGGCTGTGCTCACATCTGCAGAGAAACACAGAAGGGTGGCATCTCCTGCGAGTGTCGACCTGGATTCCAGCTCACCCGTAACATGAAGGACTGCAAATGTAAGTCATGTCAACCTCAAGCATGGTTCCCCCCCTCTGTAAAAGACACATTTACACACGCACACACACACACAACCAGGGACATAACAAATAGGAAGATTTATAGGCTCCTCATGAAAGGTTATCAGGGGCAAAACCTGCCAATGATGGATAATTACACTCATTCCACAAATACCTTCCAACAGATCTGAAGCAGCAACCTGACATTTACGTTACACTACAAGGCCGTGACTAATCTCCTGAACAGTCCTCGTAAAGAAAAACATGTTTATCAAACAAGGAGCGATCATTTACACAACCAGGGCAAGTGTGGAGGTTACTCGAAGGGGACCGCTCTGATGGACAGCGCACACTTCCTGTTGCCGTGCAACCGAGATCATCCTGTCAGAGCTGGGGCCAGGGCTGATGGGGATTTGTCTGTGTTTGGATAAGGATTGGAGAAGTGTTATTCTATAGTTTTTCTGTGACAGCCCAGGAAAAGGGCAAAAAGGCGCAGGGATGGTAGGGTGCAGACAGGATGGCGGTGGACGGATCGTGCTCTTTTACACTCTGTCATCACAGGTGTGTTAAAAGAGGTTAATGCTCACTTCGCCCGCCAGCACATACATTTGTTTGCACTGAAAGACACACACATGAACACACAAGAACCCCACACTACCAACCTTTTATGTTTAACAGGCAAGTGTTTTGGGCTGTTTTTATGAGAAATTATTGTAGAAAATGATTCAGTTTTTGCTCCATTCTGCAGAATAAAAAAAAAAAGCACAGTAATTAATTCTGTAGCTCGTAGGTTCCTCTCTTATCCAGATGAACTTACAGTAAGTGAGTGAGCTCAGCCTCTCACTTCAGGCTAAAGACAGTTTCAAAATATGACCTCTCACTTCCTCTAGGTAGTAATGAATAAATTAATTTGATTAGCTCTTATAGGCCAGTTGAAGTGGTGAAAATGTAAATTTCGTCATGCCCTTCTTACAATGTTACAAGGTCAGCAGACGATTTTCATCCCTTTGTGACAAGGTGAAAAACGGCTTCATGACCAATCAGACAGAGGTGCACATACAGTACGAACACAGGGTGTCAGCACATCCATATCCTCATCATTATTAATATCCTAATCAACATCAACAACATTATTTATATCATCGTTGTCAATATCATTTCGTAGACTGGGTTCATAAAAGGATCTGTAGCTTTTTCTTCAAGGTGGAAAGTGACTCTGCGGATCCAATAGTTTGATAACTCATTTCACTAGCGAGGGACTGCACAGGAGAAACAATATCGGGCACAGAATATGACCGTTGACCCATTAAGCACATTTTTGCAGTCGGAACAGTCATTTGAACGACACATTGGGATGCATCTGCAGCAATGTGGGACGATTTTTTTTTTTTTTAAGCAGTTTTTTTTTTTTCTCATGTGACATGACTTAGGGCATTTCATCTTTTTGGAAAGCTCTGCAAGCTCTATGAAAGACGATGTGATAAAGCCTGAATTAAGCCTGAAACATTTACTTCCAATGATTTGGAGGAGGAGTGAGTATCAACCTGGGCATTTTAAAGCTTCCAGCCTGGTCCTTTATTCTTGACAACTCTTGACAACAGAAAATGCATTTAAATTCTGGAGGATGTGAAATACCCTGTGTGTCATGTTTGTATTAACTACCGGCATGTGCTCTTCGATAGTGACGTGTAACTACGGTAACGGGGGTTGCCAGCATATCTGCGAGGAGACAGACCATGGCCCCAAGTGTTCGTGCCACATGAAGTTCGTCCTGCACAGCGATGGAAAGACTTGTGTAGGTGAGTCATCTCATCCAGATACCGAGGGCAAAAGAAATAATGGCTTTCCAATGAGAAAATGTAGAACCAACAAATTAACTTGGCACCCAATTTCCTACAGCCAATTTAATTAATGTTTGAAATGAGTTTTATAGTGATAAAAGTTTGGACCACAGGCCTTGTTACAGTAGCTGAAAGCCTTGAACTGTGACATACAAGGACAAAAGGCTACCGACCATCCACTGTGCTTTCCTCTCTGCTGCTGCTGCTGCTCCAATAACCTCTCAGTTCCTGCACCTGCTTTGGCTTCTCCTCGTCCTTGTCCTCCTCCTCCTCCTCCTCCTCCTCCTCCTCCTCCTCCTCTTCTTCACTGGACACTGTGCATCAGCTCTCCCTGTTCCTCTCCGTCTCTCAGCCGTGCAGTCATTCGCGCACCTCCTATTAAACCCTGGGTCAATTCCTCCGCTGCTTCCTGATGGGGATTTACTCACAAACACCTGACCTAACCTTCCACTGACATTTCTCAGTGTTTGCCTCAGTTGACTTAAGTTGAGTAAAAATCATTCAGCTACCCAACCGCATCGAGCCGTGGTGAAGGGCATCACGTTGGACCTGGAGATGCAATAGAGTCAGAGCTCGGGTCTCAACAGACTGGATTGCGTTTAGCCATGCAGAATTTAACATTTCATCTTTATCCATGCTAATGATAAGGTTGGTCAAGCGTACATTTTAAACTGACCATTATTGCGAACAGGCCTTTACTTTTTTTATCTGCCTGTTTAATCAGTGTGTCATTTAATAGTACAGAACAAACCCATTAGAACCACTTAAGCATGCACTTTGCTGTGTTGGGAACCTGTTTTTATACTGGAGGCTTCAGTGAGTTGAACAGGACATATTTTCATCGTCAGTTATAGAATTAGAAGCTGAAACTTGCTTGGTTTAAGTGGTTGTTAAGTTTGAGAGTTTGGTTTGGATAGCAGCTGATTAGCTCAGTGTTTCTGGATGCGCTTTATTACCGCAGACCTGATGTGAGCCAGACCTACCTGATGTGAGCCAGACCTGTGTCAAGGTCTGTTCAGTCAACCTGTCATTATTGACGTGCCCTGCTTGGCCAAAGGGATGCCACAAAATTGACCGCAATCAAATTATACGCCTTAGCCCGTCCTGTTCCCGACGCAGGGTAAATGTACATTTGGTGTGCCAGATTAGGAAGCAGTCAGCCACTTAAAACCTCCGATTTCCCCCCTTTAGAGTCTGGGGTTACAGAGGTGGAACGAGGGCTGCTCTGCGGTCGCCACTGGGGCGCTCTGTCTCCCAGACACTCTATTAGTTAATAAAACCTCAATAAAACAAGCAATCTGCCAAATGAAACACTGATGGGGGAGTGAGTGACAGGAATGTTGGAAGACCTTCAGTAAAGGCGCTGCCACTGTGCACCAGGACTGTGAATGCGTCAGGTTTCCAGCATAAGAAAATATTTGATAGTAATTCAAGATGAAACATATCTGTTATTTTTTATGACCCTTAGCTGCACATGTGTACTCTGATTTTACAAGTTGCCCCCAGATTAAAGCAATATTCTAATACCTGCGGTAAAGAAATGTTATAGTTTTGAATTAATATGACTCAACAGCCTAAGCCTGCTTTAAGGAAGACATCTTTATTTCTCTAAAGGCTTTGTAGCAACGGTTTCTCATGGAACCAAGAACTCTGACTCGACTCTTGTTTCACTTTCAAAGAGTCTTAAATGTCACAAACGAGATAAAAATGGCTCGCTGGGTTTCTTGTATTTTTACACACTACCGACACATGAACCAGCATGGGACATGCAGTGATGATTACTTCTCAGTAACCACGTTTGGAATAATTAACGATGTAAGGAGTGTACAGGGTATCTATAGCAACCACACGGAGTGAAAATGCATTCCAGTTTAGGCTCGCTATTGATATGGAAACATTTCTGATTCATTGAGTCAGTGGCTTTCTCGTTAGTCTTGTGGGCTCTTTCAACGTGCCGTGGTTTCAATGTTCAAACCATCCTGAGGGTTTTTTTTCAATGCATTCTGTCCTTTTCTTTCATTTGTTGGTGTCTTTCCTCATGTAGGCTGGGTCATACAATTTGTATTAATACTGCTCTGGTGGTGTTGGTTCTTTATCCTTCCTCTCTTACCTCTGTGGTTACCTTGCAAACTGTCAGCGGGGATTTTCATGTAGTAAGGCTGTTCTAGTTCATTCATGCACACGCACTTCTAGAGATAATCATTCATTTGTAAAGCCAGATTGAAAAAAATGAATCCGGTTTATTTGTGCAAAAATGTCTGTGTATCGAGTACTTTCAGATACCAGAGAGGGGAAGCCATCATGTGGAAGCATTCACGCTGTTAGCACAGCAAATCATAAACATTCACAAATAGCAGGCAGATGCAGACATGCTCAGGAGTTCAATCATCTGAAGAGTTGGCCACACTATGCCCCATACACACACACACACACACACACACACACACACACACACACACACACACACACACACACACACACACACACACACACACACACACACACACACACACACACACACACATACACGTTCACGTACAAAAACATACACACATATGCATGCACACAAAGATAGAGAGCAGGAGATGCCTTTTATTATACAAACAGAAAGCTATACAAACAACCACACAAACATACAGTACATATCCTGCATGCATGCATCACATGCATGTAAACACGAGTAGTCTACATGCATATGACATGACATAAACACACTCTCATTACGGGTGGTCTGTTCATTCATGTTCATGTATTCAGATAAATCTCACAGTCCTCTTGCTCTGGGAATGGTTATTTCTGGAAACTGCATGTTGGTATCAGGAAATGTTGGGCAGTGGCAGTCGATGTAAACTGTGCATGCTCTGTGGTGCTCACTCTTTACTGTCCGTGTTGAACATCTGCTTCCTCATCTAGCACCTAGCATTTAGTAACTACATGCTTTAGTTTCATGGACTGTAACTGAAATAACGTTCTTGTAACTGAAATAGTGCTAGGATTACCATGGTAGTTATTGGTGCAATTAAAAAAAAAAGGTCCCATAAAAGGCCTTTTACTTTTTTATTGCTGTGCTAAAAGGCCTAAACTCTTCTCCCAGCCTAGTTCAAATCTTAATGTATGCAATGTCATTTTCTAAATCAATACTCTGGGCAGTAAAAATGGGATTCACTTGACACATTTGGCTTGTAGAGTTTGATGAATTAAAAGCAAATCAATTAAAAGTTATCACTTGACGTAAATGATAAGTAAAAAAAAAATAAGTACGCTAATGCTTCCTGAAAGTTTTTTATAATTGACAGCACTTAAAGTGTAAAGCTCAGCCACCGACAGTGCTTAAAGACTTGACATAACAGCCTAACAGCATTAATTCGGAAATGATCCGAACATTAAAAGGCACCATAAAGCACAGACATGACTCTGGCTGTCTCTGTCTCTCAGCTTGCAGCACTAACCCCCACTCGCTCTGTCTGTCAAGACTCGCAGCGCTCATACTAACTAGCAAAAGCCTCATCTCACAGTACACAAACAACACAACTGCACTTAGTTTGCAATGTGTGGACTGTTAATATGCATGACTGCATGTTGAGAGGTAACACCTTTTCCCTTGAGATGTCACACTTTAAATTTTCAACAAGGACCTATCATCATCAGTTTTTTTAGGCTATGGAAAACAATCGCAGCTGTTTGCTTAGTTGTTACCAGTAAGAGGCTGTTTTTTTGTTTGTTTTGTTTTTCCAAAAACATGATGTCATGCTCGTGTCATTATTTCCTCCTGTGGGCATAAGTGGACATTTGTTTGATTTGCAAGTGAGGATCCCTCCTCATTAATGCAATCCACTCTATTCCAAGCCCACTTATACCTGCCATTAATTTAATTCTAATTGTTCTGAAACAGTATCTTTGCACGTTAGCAGTATGCTAAAGGTGTCTTCTTTTTTTGCAGTTATGTAGAAATAAATAATGTGCACATTGGACACCTTAGATTGCATATAAGAGGTATAAATAGTCCCTTAGCAGAAATGCTTTTAAACTGCACTCAATGTAATGACCAGCCTCTACAGGTTGAAAACAGAAGTTTGATTTTATAAGACCAGATGGGAAAATTGTTTCAAATTCTAGTTTTAAGTATTTTAACACAACAGCATAAAATTAATTTTCAGGATTGGGTGGTCAAGGATTTCGAGGATTGTCGCAATTACAGTGAAGTCAACATTAAAGATCACTTTGCCCAAGGCAATGGCTTCCATGTTTGTGTGTATGTCTTTGTAGCCTATCTTTCAGATCCAGTCTTCTGGTGCACACTCTGAGATGACAAATATGTCAAACACATTGACGGTATATAAAGATGGACAACACATCTCCACATCCTCCTGTTGAACAAAAGTGAAGCTAAAATACCCCTTCTACAGGCGCTCATATGGCTCATCTGGAACTAGAGTCTGCATAGTCAGTATTGGTTGGAAGTACTGGGTTATTGCTTTGGCTAATCAAAACAGTTGTGAAAAGTTCACTTACTCATGTTTAAGTTTTCATTACTGTTCCTTAGCTGTTTCACCTCTACTCTGCTAATACAGTGCACACAGCACCACAGGTGTCACAATTGTCATTAGAGATGTCAATCATGGCATTTTACACCTTTTTATTGCATCAAACAATCTATTAAACTTGACTAAACAAGTAATTATGTTTAATTAGTTGGTCATAAATAATTTAAACTAAGATCATTAAAAATAATAGGATTTAAACACAAATCAGCTTGATAGTAGGTAGATATCACAACAGAAACTGGGTTTAAGAAACATTTATTTGATGTGTATTTAAGTTTTAAAGTTAGCCCCATGTCCTATATATTATTACAGCAGGTGGGTTTATGGCCCATACTGCTATAATATAGCTCCAAATCTTTTGGCTTCACTTTGAGGGAGGTGTTGTGTTTTGTTGTCCATCTTCTTATAGTCTATGGTAAAACATGAGGCCTGTAAAGTGTCTAAATCCTTTTACATTATGCAGTCTAGTGTTCAGGGACAGGTTGTACTGTTTGTGGCTATATCAACAGTCAAGTTAAACATAAAAAAGTCAACATAGAGGTAGAGGTATATATATATATATATATATAATCTTAGACTTGAAATTATGTCATTTTTTTCCTCCAGAATCAAAGAGAAAATGGAAGACACCATTAGCATACGGCTAACTTGTGAATGCTGCGTGTACACACAACTAAAGTAGTGTTTTTATAATGTATGTGTGCTTGTGTGTGTGTGGGTGTGCGTGTGCGTGTGCATGCAGGGGAGAGGAGTGTCCAGTCCCAGGCAGCCCCACAGCTGTTCCCCAATGGTAAATATGTGTTCCTCTGACTCCTCTCTCTGGGGGTCTGTGGGTGTGGGGAGTAAAGGAAGCTAACTTGGCATTCACTGATCAGGCCCTTCCCCCTTCCCACAAGGGCATCATCCTTCTGACCCCTGACCACTGACCCCACCCCCTGTCTGCCTCTTCCTTCTGTGAATGCCCTCTCAATAACAACCACTGCCGTGTCACACCACACCTTTTGAAAACTCAGCTGAGAACAGGGGGCCTCAGACCAGCAATACAAACATTATACAAAGAGATGTACTGAATCTGATATGGTATGGGTTTTCTTGTCCAAAATCATCTCCCTTCCTGCAGTCATCTTTAGAGTGATGGATTTCATTTGATGAAAGGTTTCTCTCTGTAATAATGGTTTAGGTTGGTTGCCACCTCAAATAGTCTCAAAAAAATCTGGATTGCTGTTGTGTGCACTTTGGAATTGCCTGGCCATGGGGTAATCCAAATGAGCTTTTCTGATGGCAGACTTACGCTCAGAAACTCTGTCGTTTAATCGTCTCTTTGTCCGGCCAATGTAAAAGCAACCACAGGTGCAAGATAAGCGATCCACAACAAATGTGGTATTGCAGTAAATAAAACATTTGATGTCATACAGTACACCTCGTCATACACCTAGTTTTAAAGTCACTGAATTGCTTACATTCCTTTATGTTGGCCCAATGACTGCAAAGGCCACATTTAGAAGTGCCCTTAAGAGCTTCTACAGGGTCTTTTTCGTTATTAGCAGGGAGATGGCTCTTGTACAAGACTATCCCTTAGAGTAGACACACAGAAAGAAAGAAACAAGTTTTGAAACTATTTTTGCATTAAGATAATGTTACTGATGTTATTCAGCCAAAATTAAGAGATGAGTGTGTTTTAGTAATTATGGCAAAGATGAACATGAATAAATGTACTCATACATTTATGGCTTATACATCAAAGAGTTAATGGTTAAATTATAACATCTAAGAACAGAGGTGGGGGGGGGGGGGTGCTGTTCTCAGGGGTACTGTTCAAGGTAGGAATTAAAACACAAGTGTTTAAAGTTGTTACTACTGTATGTGCACTGACTTTACAACATGCTTCATTAAAACAATCCGACCTATTTTAGGATTTTGTGTCCTAGTTCCATTTTTTTTCCTCAGGAATAGAAACATTAGGAGCGAGAAACAACACTGCGTTGTCCTTTATCAGTTTTTATCCCCCGTGATTTCCTGTGTTGCTGTTACTTTTACTGTAAGCAACTTCTTGGTTTTACTTTCACAGTTGTCTCCCTGGAGAACATTAACAAACTCTTTTCAGTGTTTTTATTTTTTATTATGTGGTTTATGTTATTGAGAGAGAATTCACCTCTGAGCTTTAGATCAGGATTTTGTCTGGTAACATCTGTATTCTCTAAATAACCAGCTGCATGTTTGCTGTTTGATCAAGGACAAAAACACAGAATTTTACCTTCAGTTTTACCATAGCTATATAGTCGAGGGTGATTGCCAGAATGAAAAACTCCACAATGGAACTTCTTCTAATGAATTTTGTTCACTTTCCTGGTATTTGCGGTCATCATAAATGGCTGATGGCAAGTGCGTCACCATTTTTTCTTTCCACTGATTCTGATACCGTAACATGTCGGCCAATATTCAGTACCAGTTTGATTTCAATGTCATTAAAAAATGTGCTTATTGTTATCTTGCAGCTGTGGCCTATGTCACTTACCCTGTATGGCGACATTAAATCTACCCCTAAAAACAACATCCTTGCTTAATATATACTGATGTCTCACAGTTGGGATTTAACAGTGTAAATATCACCAGATTTCTAACCATGGCTGATGGTACATTGTCCACTTGCAACACAATATTGTTGTTTGCTGGCATCTCGTGATAAACTACCTGAAATCTATTCTTTTTAGCTGTTCTAAAACTCTAGCTCAATCTATCATTTCACTTTTAAAGAGCGCTCACAACATTTAATGCAAATAGCAGATTTAGACTGTTCTCTTTACCCAAAATCAATCCACCAAGAAGCAGACGCATGGCAACGGTCACTAGGAAAAATTCAGCTTTGTGGTGCCGGTTGGCCAAGCGGTTGGGTCTTGCGCCACATGTGCAGAAGCTGCAGGTTATTCCCCATTCTCTCATCTTGATTTTGTTAACTATCCACTCTTTGGCCCGCTTAAATGAATGCGTAAAAAGCCCCGAAATAGATATTAAACGGGAAAAAAACGAAATTGGCTGTTTGAGTTCACACGCAGAACTTTTGGGGAGTTGCACATGTGTATGGGCTACAGTATATTGAGTAAAATCATGGAGGAGCTACTTGCCATTTAAAATCTGCAATGACAGAACAGTGCAACCTGTTGGCTAGACCACTAGGTTTTGGAGCAGTGATGAGCACCTGATTACTGGTAAAACAAGCACATTTTTTAAAGGCTACAACATCTTGATCATCCCAAACCCATAATATCAGCTCATTCTAGCATGCTTGCACATATCAATACCATGTTTATCTGTATCTGTAGCATTTCTTATACTTGTATCTGAGCTACTCTACAGACAGGCTGCTTTAAGGTTCTCGTCATCAATTCTGATCAGAGTCAAACATTACGATGCTCTAAATCCTTTACTGCTGTTAAAAGATCATGTTCACTGTCTGCGCTCTCTGTATGAGAAATAATCTGTCGAGGCTCAGAATTTTACCAAACACGTGATATCGGAGAATATTCACTAAAGTCTGCCCACTCTTAGTTACTGTAATTGCGGGTCCCAACCTGGTGCAATGAAGGCTGCTGCTGGTGAGCATCCAAAACACACAAACCCACACACATACCAGAGCATGTGTGTCTCTCTCTCTCTCTCTCCCCCCCACCCCCCCCCCCCCCCTTCTTCACAAAACCATAATGTCAGAAATATTTCTTTGGTCTCTTAACACATGATCATTACAGTTTGGTGAGATGGCTGCCTGACTAAGCGTTTTGGAGGCAAGTCCTGACACTGTCTTATCATCTCGTCTGCCAACTGTCTCTGCTCACACTTTGCAATTATATTATAGAACACACAGTGCTGCTCTCTCAAGCCTGGGTTGGGACTTTAGGTATTGACTGGAAGCCCGCACCTATGTCTAATACTCCTTAAAAAGCTGTCATTATCCTACAAAGGATCAGAGACTGAATCACTGCCTTCTGCCAACAACAGAAAAGTAGCTCAATTGTGGAACCACCTTAAAGAGAAGGATTTCAACACTGAATCTAATGTAACCAAGCCTGTGTCACCTTTACCTTCGAAAGTGGAAATTATGTAACTGTTATAAACTTAAATGTAATGTTACAGTAGTGAGTGTAAAAAAAGAGTCCTTATTTTAAGAAGGGATTTCAGTCACAAAGCATGATCTCTATTTCAAATATGCAACACATTCGCTATCATGTGTTCATACCAGACAAGTGTGTCAACACATTTACATAAACAGGGAGTCAAACACTGCTTCTGAGTCAAAATGTCAACTCTAACTTTCAGCTCTGTTGACTTTCTAGCGTCTGATACGTTAGGAGATCAACGAGATTAAAAAGTGTACTGCCGTCTCAATGTAAAAGTCTCGAGACTGACAGGAAGACAATAAAGAGTGGCAAGAAATGGTGTCATGTGTTTAATAAACTCAAAAACACCTGCAACCCACCTGTGATTCATCAAAACTTGAATTTATGACGCTGTTTGCTCAATGTATAGTTCTACATTTTCATCACTGTTTATCGAGTAACAGTTAACAGAAGTTATTTTCAGCCTTTGTCTGCTCAGAGACAATTAGGTACACGATTCAACACTTTAACAAACACAGCTTTAAGAAAAGTAGTTAAAATGTAGTTAAAAGAAGTTTTCTGCCACACGATTTTGGTTTGTTTGCACATTACGCTCTACTAGTTCAGATGAACCTTACGTCCATGTACTGGGTGGCGCTGCTTGTCAACAGGCAAGGCAGGCAGCTTTTTGAGGTCCCAGACCAGCAGGGGCGGGGGGCCCTGAGGGCTCACAAACTTAAACCAAAGCAGTAGCCCAAAGTGTGCACATTTTGCAATGACAGTAGGAAACCTCTCTAAGGGGGCCCCATCTGACAGCACTCACTCTCGTTGCCCTGCTAAGCGTCGCATGCATTATTGCTGTGAAAACCGAAGTTTGTCGATGGAAGTCAACCAAGAAAAATGAAGAGGAATTTTCCGTCTATAGGAGATAAAAAAGAGAAAGAAGAGTAAGCGTCAGGACACTGATGACTGCTGGTTGAAGGACCCCCGCTTCCCCAATTGATTTTTGCCTAGGGCCCCAACAGACTCTAGAACCTCCACTGCATGTACTGCAACCAACAAAGACCCCGGGCGGACCCCAGTAAGAGTAGCTGCAGCCAAGGCTAAAAGGGATCCTGTTAAATAATAAACAGCAATAAACAGTGACTTAACTTAAGAAGCAAACTAACTAGTTTCACTTGTTTCAACAAAGAGTTCAGTGTGACTCAAACTTAAGACAGAACTTACTCATACCGGCTGCAACAAGCCACAGAAAATGAAGCAAACTAGGAAACATTGATCATATTTAGTTGAGTCTAAAGGGGGTTATAAATATTCCTAAGGTTCATGTGACCTTGGATAACCCCATTCTCTTAGTTGTTGCTAGTCTTTGTTTACTCCGATATTACTGAGCCTTTTTTTTTTCAAGAAGTGTTTATCTTATTTCTTCTTCAAGCCTGTTTTCCCTCCCAGAATATCAATGCATCATGTTCTGCCTTCAGCAACGACATAAACAGAACATTTTGAGCTGTTGTCTATTAAAGGCCATAAAATGTACGATTACATCACTGTTAGCACCTGTTTTGCTTTGATGCCTAATTCAAGTCTACAGTTGAGTTTTTTTATTTTTGTTTGGAGAAAGCTTCAGAAAGTTTCACGGTGGCTGCTACAGGCGGAGCAGTTTTAGATTGAAGTGAAGAGGATTAGGTGTTTCCCCAAAGGGATCCTCGTTCGCTCCGAAAGACCAGTGCAGCTGTATTCCCGTCTTTAGTGCCACGTGTGAGCTGCCACCTCCGTGCCAGTGTGAAGTCTTTGACTAGCCCAGCTGTGCTTTGGCCTTTTTTTAGAAAAGGTGCCAGCCAACATCCTTCAGCCCATTACAGAGGTGATGAGCTGTGAGGATGGCCTGCCGCCTTACAGAGACTTAAAGTGATTGTTGCAGATGGAAGAGGTGTTTTTTTTTTTCTTCTCAACTGTGTTAGGATTTCTGTAAAGCTGCCAAAAACTATTAAGGCACACACAGGTCCCCTCTTACACTATGTGAGAACAAATATCCCCTGTTCTGTTGCTTCAAATGAAAGTCCCTGTGAGATGTGTCACTGTCTCCAGAAGAGACCCTAGCTATCCTGTTCTGACTGACTACCGCCCTTTTTTTTTTTTTTCAAATCAGTCGAAACCAAACATTGAGGCCAGGTTGCTGAAATTGCTTTCTTATCCTCGAAAAAGCCGGTGAGGTTTTTGTCCAAACCAAGTACAAATTGTGGTTTTGTTCATAACTCTCTGGACAAACCTGATGGAGGGGAGACGGATGCCTGACCGTGCGAAGGACTTTTAGAGGACTTAATTCACCTTGGCCAAAGAGAAGCAAACATGCACACACCATGTACTTTTACACACAAAAAAACATGTAAAACCCTGTTTTTGGCCGTGTTGGTTGTCATATGTCATTTTCACTCCTCTTTCATTATTCACCAGCCTCTCTTCAGTTCTCTCTGTGTCAATACCATCCACCTGCTGTAATTATGCCCATTTTCTTATCTTGTTTCCTTTTCTTTCCCATGTACGACTAATAAAAACCTGCTCTGCTTCTTCCTCTCACACACAAAAAAAAAGAACGCCAAATAATTTATAAAGTGTGCCTTCTCTTTCTTTTTTACTCTGAACACCCGTTTGCATGTTCGCTGTCTCAGTGAGGAGGAATAAGTAGGACAACTTAATAACCATGGTGTATTTTTCTGACTGCGTGTGCTTGTTTCCCTGCAGAGACCTGTGCAGTGAACAATGGCGGCTGTGATAGCACTTGTCATGATTCAGTGACAGGAGTCCGCTGCAGCTGTCCCGTTGGCTTCACTCTGCAGCCAGACCGAAAGACCTGCAAAGGTAAAGCATCATCATTCAAACCCGAACCTGTCCAACCGTCACAAAAATAATCTCCCCCTTGTCGTGGAGCCAGGCACATTGGAGTTCCTTTCTCTGCCTGGAGCTCACAGGAATTATCAAGTTATTTACATTCCCCACCTTCTCTGTTAGCACCTCGACTGTTGGATTGTTTTCTGTATATGCTGTGCGATCATTGTTTTTTCAACCACAAGTCCTCTTCCAATGTCTGAATCCATACTGGTGCCTCCAATGTAACACCACTCTCTTCTTTTCAGCTGCATATTGTGAGTAATAATTTGTCATGCCACCAGTTTTTTTTGACAGTTTTTCCTCTAAATTACCATCATCCTTCTCTCTGAGTGTTGGCAGAGGATTCTCAACTCAAGCAACCCGCATACTGCAGAAAGTTTTCATGTCTAATAAAATCAGTTCCAAACTTTCAGGTAAAACCTGATAATTACATTAGAGAACAAAGGCACAGCTGACAGTCAGTTAGAAGACAACTTTTCGAGTGAATGAGGGCAATCTGTTTTTGCCAGAAAAGCGTGGATAGAAATCTGTGAGTCTTCTACAGCTTGTAATAACACAAAAACAATTCTAATAAAAGTACATTGTCTTCTTTTAGTTTGGTTTGAGAGGAAACAAAGGAGAAAACAAACCCAGGCAGCTCTGGCACAAGAAGACAGAGGCTTGCTGCAGGCCACACACTTCTAAAGAACTGAGACAAAGATGGAGTAAGGAAGGGATTATTATATTCCATTTCTGATCTATTTATTTCAACCAGATGATGAAGAGTCCCTCAAGAGACGGACGCCTCATTTGGTTAGATGATTCTGAATTAATCAGAGCCGCTGCCAGACTTGCAAAAGAGACCATCAAAAGCCAAGATGAACACATGATATATCGATTGGTTATTGTCTGCAGGAATAAAGAGTATAATAATCGGAGGGAGATGGACAAAGATGATTTAGAGGCTGGACTGCCAGGAGGCTTCACTGTGTGAGAGCTGCATCCCATTACAGCCACACGCAAACTGATTTTAGCCTTTGTCAGGGCCAGTAAGAAATCAACTGCCTTTGTTTCTTCTTCTTTTTGTCAAACTTAATAAACCTCATGGACTTTTAACAAAGCCGCTATTAAAATGTATTTATATAAATTAAGATCAAATGACTACTTGTATGTGAAGGATTGTTGATCCTCAGAGAATTTCACCCAACTCTTCAGTTTCCCTTTGGCTCTTCAGAGCATTTCAGCATCTTTCAGCCCATTGTTTTGATCTTCCCATCCCAAAGCCGACTCTTATGGTTCAGTGTTGTTTTCAGCCACCGCCAGGCAGCTCTAGAAATCCTGCTGAAGTACTGTTAGTTAGCAACTTGAAGGTAAGCAAAGTGCAACAATTTGCAGCTGAAGAAGCAGAAGAAGTTGGTGAAGACCGAAAAAGGAGCAAAATGTGTCCACCTAGCATTATCTTCTGAGCACCAGCATCTTTTTTTCAATTGATTTCAATGAGGAGAGACCGTTTGCAGTAGCACCCAGACAGTTCAAAAATGTTTAAGCTGTTCAGAAGCTGTTCCTTCATTTGAAAAAAATATATAAATGTATAATAAAATGCAACGGGGCAGTGTCAGTCATACAGCAGCCAATATCAAGAGACCTTTTCTTCATCCAAGGTCCAGGGTGCACGGCCAGCACTTTTCTGCCCAAAGCAACGCTAAGTGGACACAGGACCTGAATAAACCAAAACACAACTAATGCTAGATGGTGTTTTCAGATCCAACTGTTCTAGAAACAATCTGAGAGGAAGTGTTGACGGGGATGCGACCCTAACACACCCTTGATGGAGCTCTCAGTCACAACACATTCAAAGCTTTATTTTTCAGGTTGAATTAGCATTAAATAGAAACACTGACGTTTTGTAAGCATGCTTGCAGTCGGTATAGCAGTGCAGCACTCAAAAACAACAAGCTGAAGATCTCTGTTGTCAAAGATGTTTTTTTTGTGATTACATAGGAATTTGTAAAGAGACGTGCAAATTAAAAATGTTGGTCAGTTTAATTAAGGCAACTGTTGGAACCATTTCACAGGTTTTGAAGATTGCGGTTCCCCATCCTGCAGTGATGCATGTATTCAACCATCAACGAGCACTTACATCTTTAAAAAATCACCATATTTTAAGTTTCTCGAGGTTTCTCTTGTGCTGTGAAAGTTCCCCTCTACATGAGCAGCTTTTTGCTTACAAGAAAGATATGGCAGCGTTTTGCTCACAGCTTTTTCCCCCTGCTGCCCCCAAGTGGCCAAAAAAAAAAAAATCCTATATTGCTGCTTTTAATCTCTTTCCTTTTCTTTTTCTGATGAGTGGTTTGATGAGTCAACTCTTCTTGATGATATTCTTCACAGACATCGATGAGTGCAGGCTTAACAACGGTGGATGTGACCACGTGTGCCGAAACACAGTGGGCAGCTTCGAGTGCAGCTGCAAGAAAGGCTACAAGCTGCTGACCAATGAGAGAACTTGTCAAGGTATGTTGCGGTGTTTTCTACCTCTTGCCGTTAGGGTAAAACAAGTTTGGGTGTTTTTGCATTGATATGCAGCAATGGTAAACCAAAAACCTCCACCTAGTTGCAAATAAATCTACTCCCCTCCAGCCTACAGAGAAGCCAGACCAGTTCTCTCTGGCTTGTTTGTCTGGTATATTTGGTAGTGGTCATAGCTCAGCAGGAGTTTGGAAGTTAACCTGCAGAAGAAAATCAAGACTTGTACGTGGCTGAACACAGGTGTGAAGAATTAGAGCGCTAACTTTTGAAACCTTTTCATGTTGGATGAATCAAGCCACTAAAGAAACATCTGGTGAAGGACGAGAGGCAGACTAGAACTGTGGAGTCTGCGAGTGGAAAAACAGATGAACACGCTATTATTTAATTCTCTCCTCTTTACTGATGTGGTCAATCAATATCCAGCATGGTACACATCAATGTCATGCAATGGGGTTTACAATTGTTGCACTGAATTACACCAGTCTGCAAACAGCAAACAAACATCTCATGTGGTCAAAGAAAGTATACACTTAGACGCTGGGCTTTGCAGCCACTTTACTTCCAATCTATTTTTGGTGGGATGCCTTTCTGTCATTATTTGGAGCCAAACAATGCAAAGTTTATTTAGCCAAAACAATACAGATAACTGAGAAAATGTGGTCTGTGCATGTAGGAATGTAAATCAGAGCTTGTTTTCTGTGGCACCATGCCTTAGCCAACTCAGCCTTGTGCTGTTTGGGTGCACGGGGGAAACATTGGAACAGTGATATCCTTGTTTGGTGCTGTGTGTTTTGTCTGGAGAGAGAGGGCTGTGATAAAGCTCACCTCCTGTTCACTGAGGTTTTGCCAGGCTCACACACACACTACTGAGTCACCTGTCTGCTCCTCATCCTCTCCTCTCATTCTTGCCATGTTTCTCACCCATAGAACCAAAGCAATGTAAAATACATCTTACTATTATAATTTCCTGTGTTTTGTCAGCGAGCCAAGGTACAAGAGATGCAAATAAGCTGCTCGCTGACTCCATTGCAATAACTTTTAATTGTGCGCTGTCCCAGTTCTACTTTAAACTACAACAAACAATAAAGGCTAATCTTGATCCTTGTATCTGTGTATATAATCCATGATTAAAGACCCCTCCAGGGATCTAATGTTACACTTCCTTAAAGTTGAGAGACTCAGAAGAGAAGTTGAACAAATGACGGTCAAATTCAAAGACGCAGATGCTGAAAATTAAGGATTTTTAAAATGAAATACCTTTCAGGGAAGGATGAATATAGACTATTTGAGGGTCCTTTGCATGTGTCTTCTTGGGAAAATTCAGTAAAATCCAGTGAAATGATATGATACTATGTCATACAGTACTATGGTATGTTAGGATACCTTCCGTTCAAATTGAAGATAGGTTTCTATTATTTTATGTTTTATTAAAAATAAAATATATATATGTTATTATAAAATATTTTACATTCCACACACCCAGTTTATAAGCAGGTATTAAGAAATGTAACTCCCCATGCTCCGATCAGACATGACTTCTTATTAAATGCTAATTTTTCAGTGTCAAATCTGAACCCCTTTAAATGCCCCAGACTTAACAGTGTGTTGCAGAGGTATGATTTGAGTGAATAAAAAAAAAAAAGATCTCATCATGCATCTCATCAAGTTAGGGTGAGCTGAAGCGAATGTTTTGTTACTAATTGTCTGTGCTCGCTGTTGTATTGATGTGTTTCAGTAACACTTAGACAGATGTTTGCTGTCTCCTCGAGGTGTTGAGATGTGTAAACTGAACTCTGGGTTTATCTTGGTTTAAACAGTCATGGTGTTTCCCTGCTGTCAGTGGACCATGGCCCAGAATTCAGGATGGGGCATGCCTGCTGAGCCCCTGTCGGCATTCCTCCACCCACAACACCCTTCTTTTTATCTCCTCCTCACTCCTAATCCACATGAGGGCACTCAGAGGGAGATGCTCATCAGATTGTATGTTTTCTCCAGAGGGAACATGTATGAGAGAGCTTCTACTAGTTCTGTATAAACAGCAGTGAGCTTCTTTTTTTTAAGCTTCAGTGAGCCTCATTTTCCCCCCGAATGTTTTTTATTTAGCAAGAAGAGGCTGAAGTGATACATGGAGTTCTTACACCCAGATCAGTCTGTGCAGTAGATAATCAAAGAAAAGCAATAATTGATGGAAACAGATTTGTGGTTATCTTAGTCCTCATTTTATCTTTCCATGGTCCTCTGCACGTACATCACCTGATGATGCCCACCCACTGCATACTTCACCGTAGCCGTCTGGTAAATAAGGGTTGGATGTCTTCACACTTCAACTCTGTAGCTTGGCACAGCAATAAAGAAAATAATGACAAGTTGCAGATCGACTTCTGGCGTCACTTATTGCAACATTTTTTGAGGTCTAAACTCGAAGTCTCCCCGCCAAATTACCATACGGTTTTCAGACTGTTCCCTTAAAAGTGTTCTGAGAAAAGTTTGGACTTAATGTGCTGAAAACAATCACTTTTGCAATGCATCATACAGCATGTGCGAAAACCCACGCTGCTCTCATCTAGCACTGCTGGTAAGAATCTCCAGGGGCCGACATGGGAGACAAACAACAGGAGAACGTGTGTTTGTTCCCGTTCAGGCTTTAAATAGAACCATAGAATCAGATTCTTAAAGATGATCGTATTTCATTCATTTTCAACCTGAATGTTTCTGCAATAGAAACATCTTTTTTATCTTCATGAGGTGAAGTTGAGTGCATCAATCAAACAGTTGAACATCCATCTGTGGATCTTGTTCAAAGCGTGCGTTCTCTGTTGTAAACTGATCACTTAAGAAGCTTTAATCTCAAGACTTTTTCATCTTTTCGACTGATCAGATTTTATTTTCTGCTTCCACAACTGTCTTAACTTCATTTCTGTTTTAGCTGCCTGAGTTTAGCTCATGCAGGATTAAGCTCTGGGTGAACACACATTTTTAATGCTTTACAAAAACGCAGGATTATTAGAAGACATAAATCCAAGAAACCAAGAAAACATAAATCAGTTTTCTTGGTTTCTTTGAGGTAAGCCATTTATTTAGCTGTGCAATTCCTGTGTCATCTTTTTTCTATGCCGACTTGGCCTTATAACCCAGAGGAGGCTCACATTCAGCAAACCTTTCTCACATTAGCCAATTACACATCCAGCAAAGCTGTAGCACATCCTCATTGTCTCCCAACATGCCGAGCCTGAGCTCCACTGAGATTCTTACTGACATTAAAGGAATCCTTGATCGTAAAACCCCCCAAATGTCATCCATCTCCTAAGCTTCATGTATCAATCTTTATGGTCTTTGAGTGTGTGACATTTACTTTACAGGATGAATGTGTAAGAGAGCAGAAAAGCTCAAAAAGAAAAGAGAGTGAGGCCACTGACAGCCAGGAAGGAGCTGCTTTTAATGTGGATTTGTACGTTTGACGAGAGAAAAGGAGCAAAGACAATGACATCACCTTTCTGTCTATCATACATCTAAAAAATGTTTGTTATTACTCGAACCAAATTTTGAAAACAATGATCCATTTGACCTGAGAACAAAAAACGAGGTATAAGTACTGGTTCATATATGAGAAGAAAAGGGAAGGTGATTGGCAGGTTCTATAGGGAGAGAAAAAACCTGCACTTCAGATCCCATTATCGTATGATGAGCAGACTTTCTTTGACTCCTGCTGAGGCCTCTTGTTATTTCAAAAATACTTTGAAAATTCCATTTTGGCGCATCGAAACTGAAAAACTGCATGACTCCAGGGGTCAAGTGCCACAAAAAAGACTCACACAGAATACGCTTTCCTTTCAAAAGAGACATTTTTTATTTATTTTTTTGGCTTCAACATGTGATTTGACCCATTGCAATTCATGGTGGATAATGAATACAATACAGGACAGAAGATGGAAAAGGGGAAATATTGCTATGAAGGAAAGATCAAAGAGTCCTGTTTGAGAAATGAAAAAATATTTTCCTGTTTTTTTTTTTATGTGGAACTGAGAGGTTTTCTAACGGCATGTCTTTCTGTCCTTACAGACATTGATGAGTGCTCTTTTGATCGCGCCTGTGACCACTTTTGTGTCAACTCTGCCGGCAGTTTCCAGTGTCTCTGTCATAAAGGCTACGTCCTCTACGGCCTGGCACACTGTGGAGGTGAGTTGGTACCCCCTCCCCTCCCCTCCCCACAGCCTTGTCTCTTGTGTAATTTTCCTGTCCATCACTCTTTCTCTACATCCCACACCTCTCTGCTAACCATCCATTAGTTGCTTTTATGTTTGGCAGGAGAAATGTAACAACACTCAACACAGATGACTAATTTTGATATAAAGTCCTGCTGACAGCTCACACAAAGGTCTTAACAATATGGAGGGTATTAATGGACTGTTAAACATAGTTTTTAGTTCAAACTAAACAACTTTGACGACTGTAGATAAGTGCTGATTGATTGGTTTCCTTCCTTTCAGGCATTCATTGTTTTAAGCCAGGCTAGCAGCGTTGTTCTAGGAAACGCAAGTCTGTCAGCTATCCAGTCGACCACTTTCTTTAACTATTAAATATATCTCAACAAATGTTGAGTGAGTTTCCCTTTTACTTTGCAAAGACAGAGACTAGAGGATGCAAATATGTACAAGGATTATAGCATATGAATGATGTTATCAATATATATTTTTTTGCTTTTAGATCTATTACGCTAAGAAAGATGCAGCTGTCAAACAAAACAGAACCTCTCTGTGTTTGTACAGTTTGTCTGAATTTGTATGAATGTTTCCTCAGAATAACTTGTTCTAACTTTATGTTTTTAAACTTACTGTCTTATATCATCATTTTCAGGACTTTTAGCTTTAAAAATGTTTACTTTATGTCTTAAATTCGAGCATGTTAGCATACTGATGTTAGCATTTAGCTCAAAGCAGCGCTCTGCCTAGCATGACAAAAGAATATAAAGATAAAAACTGACAAAATCCTTGTTTCCTTTTGATCTTCTTTCCTCAGCTGACCTCAAAATCTGGAAATCAAAACATACTTAATAAATGAAACCATGGCATAATTTGTGCATGCAACTGCATCCTCATACATGAGATGGATATCATTCAATCAGCTTTATTTCCTAGCACAAGGCAGTTTTAAGTTTCTGTGAGTTGATTTCCAAATGGACTGAGATGAGCTGAAACAGGCTGGTGCCTGGCAGGCAGGAAATCAATCTAACAAGTTATGCTCCACTTGGCAGCAATGCAAAGTGAAGACAATTTGTCCTGTAGTTAATGGACTAAAACATGGAAAACAGCAGTAACTTTAAGGTGGAGTATGACCATGTCAGTCAGACATTAGCAGGTACCCACTGTACTCTGGTGTGGAACAGATAGCAG
Organism: Labrus bergylta; assembly: GCF_963930695.1. Taxonomy (NCBI): domain Eukaryota; kingdom Metazoa; phylum Chordata; class Actinopteri; order Labriformes; family Labridae; genus Labrus; species Labrus bergylta. The sequence continues at coordinate 8,675,269 of NC_089206.1, read as the reverse complement.
AAACAGCCTTTGGTGTCAGGAGGAGGTGTGTTGGAGGCTGGGGGGGCGTCAGATCTGCCTGCCAGGCATCAAGAGGCCCACCACATCAGGGTGTTGCAGCGTCCCTTTGATGGAGTGTGTATCACCAGTAAGAATCTGCTGCTGTTTCCAGCGCCTCAGGGCCTCGCTGAAGTTCTGGGAGACACGGAGCAGACAGTATATGTACTCAAGATACATGGCCTGGCAGTGATTTGCTCAAGTTCTTTTTTTAATCTGTAGTTCGACGGGTCTAATGATCAGCAATGCTGCATCAGAATACAGAAAAAGAAAAGTTACTGAGATTCCTGAGCACTAACGCTTAGGTGTGTGTAATCATGTGCCTTCACAAACATATCACAGTAAGTCACGGCCTCAAGAAGGAGACAAAAAAAGTGAGGCAAACCATTTTCAAGTTATTGCTCTCTTTCATGTTTTCTTCTGCCCGTCTTCATGTAAAAAAATCTTTCTCACAATGCAAGTGTCCTTTCCAAGAACATATCTTGTCTAATTTAGAGTCCTGTAATGCTGCTGTATTGAATCATATTGTATGGAGCTGTTACAAAGACTGTATAAAAATGATGGATGTAGCCAGTGTGACATCATCAACCTTTAGTTTGAGAGCTACTCTAAAACAGCATTGAGTTCAGCATGTTGGCTGCGGATATCTTGTTTTTTTTAGTGCCAGAAGTGACAGTATTTTCTGGCCTTGTCGTTAAGATGACATGTCAATTACTTGTCATTCATCACTAGCAGCACCCCGTAGTATACCCTGCTTTATCATCCATGTTACCTGAAACAGGACTGTTATTTGAAACGTAAACAACGAGTTGTATTTAGGAAGACATGAATCAGGGGATCGAGACCATAAATACATCAGGAATGTGTTTACTGACATAATATATGATGCGAGATGTAGGTTCATTTTCTCTTATGCTTGCGGTTCAAGAAGTCCAAGACACTTTTGGAAACACAAGACTACTACAGCTACTTCTTATTTATAATCTCTGGGCTGTTTCCATTTCTTTTATGCCTGTGTATTACTAGAATTACACACTCTGTATTTCAGATGGCTGAGGTGCACACACAGGCTGCTATATGAGCTGTCAGGTTCAGGCAATAAAAGCCACAGAATTGGATTTGTAAGGCTTTTACTCTCATGATGGACTGTGATCGGGCCACACTGAGCTGCTGAGAGGAGAGACGATGGTCAGGCGTAAATGACTCTCTATACCTTTTGTTGAGAGAGAGCCGGTGATGAATGATTTCCCCTCGCTTTTCATCACCGCTGTCGGAACTGTTAGATAACCCCTGAGATTTACGGCGCTCCCTGTTGTACTTTCACTCTCTCCAGACCATATAACCAAGGTTGTGTTATTCCCTGTGCGGTTTATCAGCCAAAATATAGCTGCCAAACAATCCAGAAAGCTGTGCTCAGTGTTTAACAATAGACTCACCCTAAACAAACCCAATTAGGTCAGTGACCTGCTGTCAAGCATTGTGCCAAGGCCTGTCGGCATTCCTCCCAAGTAAGAGTATCTCCAGCCATTCTGCTGCTCGGCTACAAAACAAGCAGCTCATTTTTGCTTATCTAGTAAGAAAATAGACCCACAGCAGTCAAGCCTACATACTTTAAGTATTTTTTTTCAATTCTGGTCACTTGATCCAAGCAGCATCAGAAAGTCTTTCTTCTGTTACTGACAAATATTTGTAGACAGAGATCAAAGAAAGGGACAGTTTATCCCTAAAACCACACAAGAGTTTAAGTTGATATCTTAACAGTTCAAGATAATTGGAAAAATACAGATTGTTCTCAGGGAAAATTCCTTTTAAAAACTCAAATTACATTGTTGTTTGGACTTGGAGTCGCCGATGTTGATGAATAGGCACGCAAAAGCGATTCAAATTTGAAGATTTCCACAAGCTCCCTAACCCATCCCTGAATTCCTCGCCATTACATGAAGCAATTGTTGAGTCTAAATGTCAATTTGTCTTTTTTTGTTGTTCTGTCCTTTTTCTTCTCGACTCCTCTTTTCTGTAATTAAAAAAAGACTGATCCGGAGAAAGGTCAGGAAATGTGTACTTGGTAACTTTTCTTATATGGGAGAAACAAAGAATTGAAAAACAACAGTTACTGGCAGGAGCGCGTCTCCTCCACCGCAAAATTCATTGGGCTTCTTTTGTCTTTTTTTAAATTGAGTGCTTTGATCAGAGGATAGGCGTTGAACCGCTCACATTTCCCTGCAGCTCGGGCGCCGCTGATGAAGCTGACAGCTTCATCAGCGAGTGCAGAGGCAAGCGGAGCGCCTTTATTCAGGGTAAATAATTGAATGAGACGAGGGAGAGCATTGCATATCAGCAGGCCAGATCATCAATCACTGCCATTATCTCGTCTCTCTGTTTCTCTCTCTGCTCGTCCGCAGCCTTCTGCACCCTCATGCATCTGGAGCCCGGATGCTTTTAGAGTCTGTTTTTTTTCTTTTCATAATCAGCATGCGTTTGAAAGGTAATCGTTATTTACTGCTCACCACAAGTCTTTCTCACTGAAGAGCAAGAAACATTTCTGACCATGGAATTGAATGTGGCGACATCATACCGAGCTTCGTTCATCTTCAATCATTAATCTTCCCCAGAATGTGTCAGGGTGAAGTGAAATGACCTCTGAGGAACTCCTCGCTCACAGCTGTGCTACTTCTGAAGAGACCAGTTTTGATATTTCATTTGATGCAACAAAACAACAAAACTGATCCAGACCTTTTTTTCAGACAAACCTCTATGTTGTCCTCTTTTATGAAAATCCTCCTTTTCACCCTGTTTGGATGTTTTTAGAAACTTTTAAACTAAATTAGCACAAATAGTCCTTTTTCATGTTCACTAAATGTCCCTGTTAACATGTTTGTCCTCAGATATTGATGAATGCAGTATAAACCGTGGAGGCTGTAAATATGGCTGCGTAAACAGTCAGGGGAGCTACGATTGTACCTGTCCACCAGGTCACAAGCTGCACTGGAACAGAAAGGACTGTATTGGTATGTGACAGCACTGCCCCCTTGTGGATCCTTTACTGACACACACACACACACAGGTTTTTAGCTCACTTCTTCAGCTTGTTCTTTTACCACTGAGTGATCGTGTGTGTGTTTTATTCTCCCTCAGAGCTGGTGAAATGTCCTCCAGGACTTTTAGCCCCGAAGGCGACTCTGACCTGCAGCAAAACGGGGAAAAAAGAGAGCTGCTCGCTGACCTGTGCCTCCAAGGCTCACTATCTGGCAGGTACATCACTCATAGTTAATCATCAAACACCAAGGTTCTTTTAATTCATTTTTTTATATGTATTCTTGATGTTTTTTTGCCTCCAGAGTCTGATAACAGCTACTCTGTCAGCTGTGGTATCCCAATCCTCAGAGGGAAGTCCCCCGCCAGGTTCAACTCCAGCAGCAGTCAGAGCTGCATAGGTTCGCTGCCCACCAGATTCCCATAATCAAACACTTATATACACAATCCCGTCTGTCGGTGACAACTGCACGGACAGTTGGATTTCTTTGTTGTGGCAGTGTGCTCGTACCCACTGTGCTGTGTTTGTCTGTAGAGACTTTGGCCCCTCCAGTGAAGCAGACGGCTTCTTTCAAGATTAAAAACGCCAAATGTCACCTGCACCCGAAGCTGACCGGCAGGACGGAGGACAGAGGAAGGACACTCGGGCCAGGTCAGTCTGAATCTGTGTGCCCTGGTGAATACATATGATGTTTGTTACAGGAAATTAAAGGGATATGAAGAGTTAAATAGAGCGGGAACATCCAGTCTAAAGGCCGATTAGTCGATCAATTGAAAACATCGTGTGAAGCTTTTGATTGGTAATAATTTTGTCATTCTTCAAGCTAAATAATTTGACTTTTTAATTTACAAACTTATCAAATCTGAAGATTTCTATTTTTGTTTTTTTTTGTCCTAGAATTTGTATTAATGGATTTTAACACTGGTTGGAGAAAACAAGCAATGGGCATTGTTTTTGGCTTTTTGGGGATTTTGCTGAAACAATATGATGATTAATCCAGTAAACAATGGGGCGCCGGTAGCCTAGTGGTTAAAGCATGTGCCCCATGTACAGAGGCAAAAGCCCTTTAAGCCAGCAGCCTGGGCTCGATCCGCCAAGGTCAATAAGTTTGCTTCATATGACTACAAATGATTTGTCTGCAACTGTGACTCATACCTTCCAACCTGAACTCTAAAACATCATTATTATTAATGCATAGTGATATGTGTACACTGTATTTTCCCATAGACAATGTGTTACTGTGTTGTCCACAGGAGGTGGGCAGCCGTGCAGTAACTGCCTGGTGACGTTTGTGAACCTCAAATGTGACTCCTCCAAGAAAGCTAAAGGACGGCGAGCACGAAATCCCTCCAACAAAGAGGTGACACGTATCACTTTGGAGCTGGAGGCGGAGGTCAAACCTGGAGACACTACAGGTCAGTCCTTTTAAACAATACCTCTTGCTCCACATGTTGTGCATTGTTTTTCAGCTCTGTGTTTGTGATTTGAATACGGTATGCTTTTTTTTTTTTTTTTTTTTCACCCACAAACAGGCAGTTGTAATCTCAGCTGCCTGAGACAGCGCATGGAGAAGCAGGTGAAGACGTACATCAAGGCTCTGAAGAAGTCCATCAACCAGGAGCGTTTCCTGATCCGAGTCGCTGGGTTAGAATACGAGGTGGCTCAAAAACTTCCCCAAGCTGCTCCCAACCTTGAGAACTGTGGGCCGGGCTGGGAGAGGGAAAGCGGCCGATGTGGTAAGACCGGAGAGCTAGACCTCGACTCGGACCACGACGCCCTACTTTTCTGGGATGTCCACACGCATTGAATATTAGAACCATAAGGACAATCGTAGATTCTATAAAGTCTACGCACAGCCACGCGCTATCATACTCAGCAACACCTCTATGACCACGTTATTAACTTTGAAATCAAAGTTAGTTTTGGAGTTGTGCTGAGAGATTTCTATCAATTAAGGTTTGTTTTTTACTTTGCGAGGACAGAAGTCACTCACAAGTTTTCTGGATTGTTGTGCTTTGACAAATTGCATCAACCAAGAAAACTAAGAATCACAAAAGAGTTCCATATACTATATATATATATTTTTTGTAAGAAATGTTTCGTCTCTGACCAATGCTGCGTTGGATATTCTCTCAGTTAGATGCTTGTCGGGGTCGTACTACCATGGCGAGCAGGAGCGATGCGTTCAGTGTCCGCCAGGAACTTTCCAGGAGAAGGAGGGGCAGCTGGCCTGCGACCTCTGTCCCGGCACTGACGGCCACGGGCCTGTTGGAGCACGGAACATCTCCTTCTGTGCAGGTAGTGTAAAATGTACAATATGATAGGAAGGATACTATACGGTATACAGTTCATAACAGGGAATATTCTCGAAAGCTGAAAAGCTGCACAGATGTCCTCATTAAACCCTCTCTTCATGTTTTCCAAATGCTTTCCAGGTCAGTGTCCCACAGGGTATTTCTCCAGTGATGGCTTCAAACCTTGCCAGCCGTGCCCTCAGGGTGCCTACCAGCCAGATTCTGGAAGGACCCTGTGCTTCCCCTGTGGGGGGGGACTGGGCACCAAGAGGGAAGGTGCCAGCTCCTTCCATGACTGTGAAGTCAAAGGTCAGCTTGTGCTTCTCTTAACACAGCCAAGAATGAAAAAAATAGACTCGACTAAAAACATCCTCGACTCAATGTGTTTCTTGATTTCTACCCACAGTTCAGTGTTCTCCAGGTCATTACTACAACACCACAGTGCACCGGTGTATCCGCTGCCCTGTGGGGACCTATCAGACAGAGTTCAGACAGAATTACTGCATCACCTGCCCGGGGAACACCACCACTGACTTTGACGGTGCCACAAGTGTCTCGCAGTGCAAGAGTGAGTATGAAAATGATTGTTTTGGTCTTTGGAGAATTCTTCTTACAATGAGGTATAAATTAATACGTTCTGTTTGCGTGTGTCTAGACAGGCAATGTGGTGGTGAGATGGGCGAATTCATGGGCTACATTGAGTCACCTAACTATCCCGGTAATTATCCTGCTAATGTGGAATGCATTTGGAACATCAACCCGCCCAGCAAGCGCAAAATCCTCATTGTGGTGCCAGAGATTTTCCTACCCTCTGAGGATGAGTGTGGAGACGTGCTGGTTATGAGGAAGAACTGTGAGTTTTTGCACCTTTCAAAGGTTCAATAAAAGCTGTATACCTGTATACCTGATTAGTCACCATTGTCCTCTCTGTGCACCTGTAAGGGTCGGCTACATCCATCACCACCTACGAGACGTGTCAGACATACGAGCGGCCCATCGCCTTCACAGCTCGCTCCAGGCGGCTCTGGATTAACTTCAAGTCCAATGAAGCCAACAGTGCCCGAGGCTTTCAGATCCCCTATGTCACTTATGATGGTATGAAGCTCATTTATAACAGCTGTATTTTTTTCATGAAGCATTTTGTCTATGAAATGATTTTTTTGCTCACTGAGATATTCTGTAAATGTAAATTCTTAGAGTTTCAATACACATATATATTTTTATCGCTTCACTTAATGGTTAACTAATAATGCCGATAGTCTTTGCTTTCATTTGTGTAGATTTTGAGGTACCCATGTTGGACATTTCATCACAACAAGACAAAGCAATAGTTTTTTAATTTGTGATGCTCATAACTAAAGTAAGGCCAATACCACTTACAGATACTGACATTTTGAAATCCTAAATATTGTTATATTTATATATATCCATATACTTGACCTGTTTTATAGAGCTAATAAAAAGTTGATATCTTTATTCCTGAAGCACTTTTCAAAAGCCAGTCAAAAGATGCATGTAAAATGTGAATAGTTATGTTGTGAGTTAAATGTTTGAAATAGAGAGTTATTTTATTAGAAAATAAAAAAATACAATAGAGGCAAAGAATGAAAGAAGAAACTATAATTGTAAAATAATGTGTTTTTAGTAGAGATCTAAAAGAAGATAAAGAGCTGGACTGCTCGATCTTCCCTGTTTTTTTTTAAATCAACTTTAGAAGTCCTAAGAGACCTGCATGTACCAGAAGATCTCAGCTAATGTAGGTTCAGAAAAATAATTGGATCTCTGTTAGACAATTGACAGAAAATAGATAAATAGCATAGTGCCCTCTGGTGGAATAACTATGTAATTGTTCAAGTTTCTAGCTCCCTCTACAGTCTATGCTTCATACATACACAGAGATAAATTGTTTTTCATCAGATGACATACCGTTACACTGCATTAAGACACTACAATAAGCTGAGGCTGGTCTGTTGAGTTATTGGTGTATACTAAAGAGTGTCCTGGTTACAACTTTTTCCACATAGTAGGCTGTTAGGGTGTTCACCTAATAGAGATAACGTTGACATTTCCTGTTTAGAACGCACCCTGATGAGATTTCCGGTCATTTTACCTTTTCTTTTTTCTTTTTCTTTTTTAAACATTCAGAGGACTATGAGCAGCTGGTGGAGGACATTGTCCGAGATGGAAGACTCTATGCCTCTGAAAACCATCAAGAAATCCTAAAGGTGAGGCTGTTTTATTCTTGCACCGGTTTGTACTTTTGTTTATTGGCGGTACATAAGATCACCTGACTGAGTTCAGCAATAAGCCAGGCGGCTGTGGCTCAGTGGTAGAGTCGATTCCCCAGCTTCTGCAGCCACATGGCCTTTGGCATCAACCCCACGCTAAACCCAAAGTTGCTACCACTGCTTCATCTGCGGTGCATGAATGTGTATGAATGAGATTAGTTAATGATGGTCACTTTACATAGCTGCCTCTGCCATCAGGGTGTGAATGTGTAGGTGTGACCTGCAGCTTTAAATAGTCAGAAGACTAGAAAAGATACAAGCTCAAGTCCATTTATCAGTTAACCAATATTACAATGGTACATTAATAATTAAAAGTTTGTGTTAATTCAGGCATATTGCTTATGTGTCAGTTGTTTCCATTGTTGTGTTAAAGCTTCAGAAATACTCAAACATTTACGAAGGATGAAAAAAGTGAGATGCTTGGAGTTCAAACTTGTTTTTTCTTTCTCTTTTTACAGGATAAAAAACTGATTAAGACTCTTTTTGACGTGCTGGCTCACCCAAACAACTACTTTAAGTACACCACTCGGGAGTCCAACGAGATGCTTCCTCGCTCCTTCATCCGTCTCATAAGCAGCAAAGTCTCCGCCTTCCTGCGACCTTACAAGTAACGCTCACACAGCTGCTGTTGAAGCACCAGATTTTGTGTGTGTGTGTGTGTGTGTGTTTGTGTGTGTGTGTGTGTGTGTGTGTCCCCTCCCTTCCCTGACATTCCTCTCAGCCACCCCCATATACCCTCCAGATTTCATCCCGAAACTCTCACAGGACTTCAAAAAATGTCACATTTACCTTCTTTTATATTTCCATAGGCTTTGACAATAAACACTATGCAGGCCTGAGAAATACTGAAAATCATATGTGCTTTTAGGTTATCAGTTTTTATTCAGCGCGGGTCTGCAGCTCAAACACTTGGCAGGGATGTAGAGTTTTTGAGTGGGCTTGCCTTGTGCAATGAAACCACAACAAAAAATAAACAAAAGAAACGCCCATTCCAGGCGGTAGGAGTGGTGTTTTGTGCGTGCAGCCTGATACAGCTTGTTATTGTATTCGTCTAAATGAGCAGTCTGAGTTCCAGCCTGACTCCTACCATTTTGAATGACTGTGTGTGTTGTGTAAGTGTTGTGTAACCCTGGTTCCATCCTCTACATTTGTGTGCTGTCCTCGAGGAGGAGCAGTTGTTAGATTAATGTCGCAGCTGCTATCCACATCAGTCAAAGCCTTACTATATTTGAGCTCTTAGAGCCGTTTCCAGGGGTTTTACTGTTAAAACAGTTACTCTTTGTCTTGCTCCGTCTGTCTAGACTGTACCAGCGTTTTCCGACATACAGATAATAGCTGTTGCTTGCTGTTCCCCCCCCCCCCCCAATTTAACATGAAGCAAATACAAAAAAAGGTGGCTTAACATTCCAGGAACATAGTGGACATTTGGGAGATGAATGGAAACCAATAATTGTGGAGCCACAGAAATGAGATAATGTGATGTCTAGTGGAACATGTCTCTAAGAGAGAGAGAGAGAGAGAGAGAGAGAAATGTCTTTGAGGGACATTATGTTTGCTGCTTCTTTTAAAAGGTCACTTTAATGTTTCAATCTCATTGTCTTTCTGATGTACTCTACACACTAATAGTCTTTAGGTTCAGAGCATCTTTAGTTCTTAAACACAGTACATTGTTAATCTCATATTGCCTGTCACTGGACATCCAGTTTTATCTTCTTTTTTTCAATCTTGTAAATAATGAAAATAAATTAGACGAGGGTTGAATTTTTGATCCTAATTTTGTTAAGCAGGACCCCCTCCAAACAGAAAATCCCTTTATGCCCCTTATGTCTCACCCGTCTCAATCCCAAGACCCGAAACCAGACCCGTTCTGTCCCAATAAAGACAGCTCTTCCAAAGACCGCCTGGGAGGGCGGTTCACTTTGCTTTGTGCACTGAACTAAGAACATGTCATCCTACCTAAGTAGTCTACAAAGTGCAATGTCTGATAATAACACACCTTAGTTTTGGTTACACCCTACTATGACCCACTACAAAGCTTGCAAAATAGATGGGACTCATGGCTCAAAGTTTTAACAGTCATGCTGAGGAAGAGGTCCTTCTCTTATTCAGAGGGAGAAAAAATCTGTCTGTCAAAAAAATAAAGTAACAAAAATTTGGTATGTAGAAAGAATTTGATTTAAAAACAGGGTACATGAGTAAAGTTCAGTGAAAACAATTAGCTTCATGTGGGGATCTGAAAAAATATAGTTACAAAGAATAGTTTAGTAGTTTGCATATTTCATTTCATGCCGTCAGCTAAATAAGATTAATATCACTCACATCTAGACGGTAAATACTTTGCCCTGGCCGTGAGATAGTAAGCGTAGCACAAAGACTGGAAACAGCGAGCATGGTTCAGTCGTACAGATCGCTAAATCTGCACATTTAAAGCGACACAATCAACAAATTACATCTTGATTGTTTAATCAGAGCAAAAGGTCAAATGTAACTCCAGATGTTGCAGCTTTACTTTAGAGGTTGTCGTGTGTTGCATGCTTGATTGTTTTGTCCCTGCTCAAATGAACTCAAACTGTTATGATTGGTTAATAATACTGGGCTGGGATTGGCTAAGAAAAACAAATGGGTCAACACAAGAATCTGAGCAAGGAAATGATAGAGTATTTCCTTTGTATTGACTTATTTTAACCTGACTCCAGTACATGGTCCATGTTATGAAACGTTTGGTATGAAAACCATTTGTCAAGTTTACACACAAAAAAAAAAGTCACTTTTTACATGGGATCTGATCTGCAGTCTCTTGGGTGAAATAGAGAAAGGCGTTCTGAAGTCTGAAATAAAAACTTTAAGGCAACGTGTCATCTCAGCACAGTAGAGGAATGAGGGGGAACCCTCACTTTGGAAAGAAAAACACTATCACACTATTTCTTGGCTGAGCAAAGTGCCTTTGCTGAGTCTCCTCAGAAGTGACAACAGAAGTACTCTCAGCAAGAATGTAAAAAATTATTTCCCATTATTAAGAGGCTATTCTGTTGAAAGTCATTTTCAGACCCGCCCCCAATTTTTTTAACAACTAGAATCCCGCCTACTTCACCTGTATATCCTCCCAAAACTTCCATTCTGATATTTAATTAAGCTATCAAGGACAATTTATCCCCCCCCCCTTCCCATGTAAATAAAAACAAGTGATTTGGTACACTTATTACTGTGTACCAAACAGTGTTTTAAAAATCCAGACTAAAGATGGACACCAAAAGGGGGGTCTGACCCTGTTGTCAAACATGTGGGCGATTCTGGGCCAACCACAAAGAATTTAATCCAGATTCAAATCCTCTTTATTCATTTTGCTAACTTCACTCACAGTTTTAAGTACATCTAATATCATATACAGTATATTCATGCAAACAGGGAGCATCCCAGGGTGCTCATACGGTCCGCCAACCCCCCACCACCAGAATCAGCTTCTGTCCTGCGACCTGTTTATTGTTGTTTTTTTTTTTGTTGCCTTTTAACGAGAGTTTGCTATGATGTATCATAGAGTTGATAATGATATTTGCACTTGAATTGTTATTGCTCATGTAAAGAAAAATGTCTGGATTTTTGTATTGTCTTTTTAAATGAATGGAATTGTTTTGTTTTTTTTCTTATTTTTCTTGTAGCTTGTTTGTTTCATGAAATGCTCACTCACCGTTTAGTCTATAGAGATGATACACATAACATTATTGCCTGTAAGAAAAAGAAAACTGTGTACAGAGGTGAATGAAACAAGTGTGAACTTGTTACTGCCCAAAAACACTTTATCGAAATAAACATACTGTGCTTCAGCTCCATTTGAGGCATACTTTAATGTCTGTGCAATGACTCTATACAGGTTTTAGATATCGAACATGGTGCATTATGAAAAGGTTGTACAAAGTAGAATCATTTCTCACAGAAGGCTGACATGTAGCTTTGCTTAACTTTATGTTTTCATCCTCCGCTGACTGAGTGCAAGCCGTTTAACCAGGTGGAAATGTATATGCTAGGTTCACCTCTCAGCGACTGAATTAGCCCCTGTGTTGAGCATCTGAAATTAAAAAAATTATAATATAAATCATTAATTTAAAGGTTTTTTTAACAAAAAAAATATATATATATATACACCAGGCAACTCGTACAACAAATACTTACATCTGCGAATGCACTTAGGAAGGGCGGGCAGCCATCGCCCATCAATTCCACAGGTGACAGTTTTCGGACCTGACATGATGTAACCACGGTTACACTCAATGGATAAATTGTCCCTGGGCTGATGCACCTTCTTGTGAGCTCTTGTCCAGAAGGCGCGTGGCACATTCGGAGATGGACATGTTATCTCTGTTAGGAAAAAAGAGCTCCATTTTTTTTTTTTATTCCAGTCATGTTTAAAATGTGTGTAAAGATTATGAATCATCCTATCAGGTGCCACTAACGGCATTAAGGACCTTTGCATGTCGGAGGGGGGTGACTCCACTTCCCGTCCTTGGTGCACCAGAGCTCCTTTTTTCCGACAAGGATCCCCACCTGACACTGGTAGCTAATCACTGTCCTGTATGTGTACGATGGCTCCATGGGGCCGATCATGTCTGCGTTTTTCACTTGTGGAGGAGCTTCACAATCCACAGCTGGAAAACACACAGTTGTAGCTCAGATTAGAAAGACATTGAATTTAATCTACGAATGAAGCAAAGCTGCGTTCACTGCACCTTCACAGACTGGAACACGTCCATCCCAGCCCTCGCTCATGCAGGTCCTGTGTGCTCGTCCCACCAGATAAAACCTATTATGAAAACAGTTATCAGAGATGAAGAGTGCAAAATCAAATAAGCTTGAATAATAATGTGCAGAATGAGGAATTTGGAGATCTTTCTTACCCCTCATCACACTCAGCTGTTGCAGTGTCTCCAAACTGAACTCCTGTGTATGTAAACTGTCCAAATATAATCTCTCCTGCAGAGCCACAGGACTTTCCTTCATGAGGATAAAACACAAGTTGTTAGGGAGCTATTTGACATAGTGTTCTGTATGCATATGCAGTTATTTAAGATGCAAATAAGTCCTTATACATTAAGGCCATTCTGGTGTTTCTAGTAGTGCAAAATGACTGCTGTAGATTTTTACATAATCAAAAAAAAAAAAAAAAATCAATGAAACAGGACAAATTATTTAATTTGGTTTAGTAATCAGTAATGCAGCTTACAGAGAATTCATTTTCAATATCTTTCACTTACGATTTTCCTTTGACAAAGCTTAAAGTAAAAAAATGCTGTACTCTGGATGACTCATCTGTTGGGAATATTAAAGCTCTGAAACTTCAGAGTTTGATTTGAAATAAAAATGCTGTCTCTTAGGTAGCAAACATATGCAATTAATACATTCCAAAGTTAAATGAAATCAGCATGCCCTGAGGAACTGTAAAGGTAAATAAAATAAAAATAAAAAAGTATTTACGTTCGCATTTGAGCCTCAGAGGCGACCACTTCCCCTCGCTGCACCTGCGATATCTGCTTCCACCTGCTTGAGTGTACCCGACATCACACACGTATAACACCTTGTCACCAGAGGAGAAAGATCGCATTGTGATGTATTTGTCGGCAAGGTTTGCGTTGGAGTTCTGATCGGTCACCGGCACACCACATCCACCTGCTGGATAGATTTATAGGAAAGTTTAAAAAAAAATTTTTTTTAAAAACCACACAACATGATTCAACTAGTTTATCATGAAACCGTAGAATGTGCTATGGAGTTACGCACCTTCTTTTTCAGGTAACTGAGATTTGTCAGGTGACGGCAGACATCGGGGGGGCTCGGGCTGCCACTGGCCTCCAGGACCACAGGTGATCCGCTGAGCGCCATTCAGCTCGAAACCCCGACTGCAAGTGAAGTTTACATTTTCTCCCAGATGGTACGCAGCAACATTTCTAATGCTGCTCACAGAATTTTCCACTGCGGGGTTGGAGCAGGCGGCCGCTCCCTCTGAAGACATATACAGGTAACAATCTGGTTAGTACTTTGAGACAGACCTCAAATAACTGACCTTCACCCACAGATGTGTTGCATTATTTCTGAACTAATGGTGTGTTGTTTTTCTTTGGCGATAAAAATGTGTAATATTTTAAAGAGTCAATCTGGATATTTTTAACCGATTTGAGGCAGTCTCCCTCATTCATCAGTTATCTATACTGCTTTTCCCGTTCGGGGTCTCGGGGTGCTTGAGCCCAATGGGTTACTGTTGAGGAAATTATGAAATGATTAAGACTTGACTCCACACAATAAGACTCAGTTGACTCAGATGGCTTACGTTGATGAAAGTGTATACACAAGAAGAATACTCATGAGGAGACATGATTCAACATCACACTTCTGTACTCGTGTCTTGCTCAATCACATCTGCAGAACTTTTCGAAAGGCATCGCATATATCCCAAAAGACATTATCATTATCAGGGTCATGTCACATTGACCCACCTAGACTAATCTGTGACATCAATTACACTGGAGCAGACAATAAGTCTACCAAACATCCTTGCAGATATCAGGAAAAACAGTTGACACTCTCTAAGCTGTACTTGGTGTTCTAATAACAACTGAACTCTGTCAGGTCTGACTGACATTAGAGAACAGTGAATAAACCTAATGACATCTGTACATTATAATCTAAATAACTACAGAAATTCCACCACAGTGACAATAGGCAGGGTACACGCTGGACTGTTAGCCACTCAATCACAGGGCTGACATATCGGGGGAGACATCCAGTCACACTCACATTCACACCTACAGGTAATTCAGAGCCACCAATACGTCTAACAAGCATGTCTTTGGACTGTGGGAGGAAGCCACTGTATCACTCGTGTACATTTATTTTTATTTGGATATTTGGTTTTGATTAACTTGAACATAAATAACATAAAAACACATTAACAAAAAAAGCTAAAATATCAGAGTAAACCTGAAAAACAAGATTTACTGAATATTAACCACAAAGCAAACAGAACATGTTCCATTTGGAGTAAGATCGAGTTAACACTTATTTTCGTACCTCGCTAATATCTACACAGCATGAAGCCTTTTTTTTTTTTTTTTAACTCCTAGACAATTTTTTCCCAAGTGTGGTGGCCCAGAATGTCCAAAAAGCAGTCGAATTGAAACTAAAGACAGAACACAAATGTGTTGTTATTTCCTTAAGGGCCTCCATAGGTTGAATATATACAGGGTATATCATTTTATTGATTGAAAATACTTTCAATATTTTTTTGGTTGAGGATTCAGCACCCATACAAGTTTAAAAAAAAAAAAGAAAAAGAAGAGGGTTAGCATGTTTTTTATTCACTTAAAGCCTCCATACCATAGGGAGGAAATAAAGAAGCCTCACTGTAAATCACTGTATTGCGACACTGAAACTCACAAAGATTCAGTGCTTGGAAAACAATGTGCTGATTGGTTAGTTGAGGACTTATTTATCAATAATCCTCAACATCTCACCAGTTTACTTTAAAATCTGACGATCTGATTATTTCACATCTTGGAAAATACCATTGAATAAATAAAAGGGATTAAACGACGTCACATTCAGACAGGAACTACACATTCTTAATGCAACACCAGCCGCCTACAATCACCTCTGAATGCAGCCACCAAGGTGTGTAGGGATTAATGAATGGGTTTGATGAATGAATGAATGAATGAATGAATGAATGAGTGAGTGAGTCAGAATGCTCTGATTGTAATCGTTGCCCACCTTCACACGACGGGAATTCTCCGGTCCAGCCAGACTTCTTGCATGTCATGTAGCCGAGTCCTTTCAGGGTGTAGCTGTGGACATGCAGATGAACAGCACAGTCAGTTAAAAAAAAAAAAAAAAGGACATCTCTCACCAAGGTTGACAGAAGCTTTAACTCACCCCTCGTTGCAGACTGCATAAACTTTCTCCCCGACGACTGAATTCCCCTCGTAATTGAAGTGTCCATTGGGTAGATCCCCAGCATTACCACATGATCTCTCTGATAGAAAGCAGATACAGATTAAGTGGCCAATCAGAGCCGTTATCAAGAGAGAGATTTGTTTCACCACATGGAGGACAAAAACATTTACTTTACGATACGGGGTTGAACAGTCTAAATACAGTAACCTGCTGCTAAACCCTCTCACTTATCTTATTCATACTTCCAGGGGGCTGGTCTTTTTTTTAAAACAACTCAACTAAAGATAATGTAAAGATCCTCTGCTAGAAGACTCAGATTTGAATAGTCCTCGTCTTCTACATGGTTAGAGATAAGCTTACAGTAGTGTATGAGTGGATGGTAGACATGTCTTTCTGATAAGAGTTTGTGTTAGCCAATGAGGGAATTGGTGATTTTTTTTTTAAAACAGCTCGGGTAACATAGTCGTCAGATCAAGAGATGCATTTTAGCAGAATAAAAATTCATGTTAAAGCTAAACTTATGTTCTGTAGTTTGAGTTGGAAAAAAAAGTCAGATGATGAATAAGAACAATCAGCCTTTATGAAGAAAAAAATAAATAAGTGAATCATTTAAAACAGAAATATTATGTATAATACACACCAATGAGAATGAAGGCTTCCAGTTTTCAGACCTGAGATACAATAACAATGACCGAATACTTATCTGGTGACTTTGAAGTTATACAATTTAGTATCAATGCTATTTAAAGACACTTTAGATATTCATGTAACCTCATATACCAGTCTAAAATAAACAAATGAATAACATTTTAAAATATTTTACCTGCCTTCCCTTAGAAGTTCGATTTGATTAAGTTGAATGATGTGCTCTAGATTGCTGTTATTTTTGTCATATTGTCTGCCCCTCCCCCCTAATAATAATAATCATTACAATAATTACGATTATTATAATGATCAGAATTACAAAAACGACATGAAAAAGGGTGAAGCAGTAGGCCTATATCTGAGAAAAACGACTGTTGTGAAGACAGTAGTGTCAAAAGTCTGTTTTTATTTCATGTTAGAAAATTAAAACATTTTAGAAAATGTTAACCTAATTTAACACGTTAAATTACGTGTTTTGTTTGAAGTTAATGCAAGTTCAATCAGATTTTAAAAGCTATAGAATTAATTCAATGTTTTGTCTTTTATTTTTTTTTATTCTAAAGCATATTTGTAGGTATTTCCTGCAGTTTTCTCACATGTCCACTAAGGGGCACTGTTCTTTAAAAAACTAAATAATAACACGTTGAATGAACTGTAAGGAATCTAAAAAAAAACAAAATGTAACCTTCCAGGTCGTTTCAAAGCTAAACGTGACAACTAAAACGTGTTTCTAGTACTTACTTTCGCACTTCAGTGTCAGTTTGGTCCATGATCCATCGACACACTGAACTATCATGTTGCCTTTGTATGGAGTGAAGTCTTCTAAACAGCGATAATAAACCTTCATCATGTGGCTGAACGTCTGTCTGCTGCTGTACGTCTGCTCCAGTCTGGTGTGCGGGTACTCCAAAGGTGCAGGACATTTCTTTGGTACTTGAGCTTTGTGTTTTAAAAAAAAGGTAAACAACCGTCGGTTATATGAAAACAATCACGATCTGAGAAACGTGGATCATCTTTTCTTTCATTATCTTACCTGAAGCAATAACAAACACCAAAAGCAGAATGCTCCCCACGGTGCTCCTCATGTTTGTCGTCTGTGAGTGAACTTATCCTCACAGGAGAATTTAGCAGTGTGAAGCAATTTATAGGAGGAGGCACTGACCTGAGAGCAGCTGATTGAGATTACACTAACACACTGCACAGGGACGAACACACTGCAGAGTACACGCAAAACAGTGAAGAAGAAACAAACACACACACACACGTTATTAATACATGTGTATGTTTGTGTGTGTATGTGTACACATACACACACAAATACATTCATACACATACATTTGCAATTGAACATGTTGCTCATATACATACAAGTCACATTTTAAGTTTTCCTAAAGATGGAAGAGAATCTTTGAGTATCATTCATATTGTTTAAATCCAACAGAAGAAATATTTAAACAGAATGAAAGTTCTTAAACAACAAACCTTTTCTTCTTGTAGATTAAACTCAAAATTTGATAGGATTAAGACCACACTGTAAAAAAAAAACTAGTTGTTATAACTTAAAAAAGTTAGTGTCCAGGCTGCCTTCAAGTTTTAAGTTAACTGAACTTAAAAAGATAAGTTGAGATAAATGTGTGATTATTCCAAAGAAATCTTTTTTTCTAGTCAAATAAACTTGACAAGCCAGTTGTACTTAAAGCTTTAGGTTAACAAAACTTTTCAGAATTCAATCACAATTCAGTTCAGTTGTGAAATGATCTAGTTAAGGCAAAAATGGTCTTTCAATTTCTTTTGACTTGAAATCAAAAATTAAAAACACTTCATCAAAAGTTCAATCCACCTAAAATATTGACTTAAGTGAATTCATCAATTGAAATTGAATATATATTTCTATTTGTCAACTTAAATCAGTTTAATTCATACATTTTTAGTGATTCTCTTTGCTTTTGTGGAAACTTTCATTTTCCTTTCAAATTAAAAAAATTTAAAAAAGGGTATCATCTCTACAGGTTATTCGTTTTATCATAGAAACCAACCAATTTAAGTTCTTCAACCTTTAATAGCAGATCAGATCAAATAGCACATCTAAACATTTACAAATGTTTTAACTAAAGTACTCTGCAAATATCTGAAAATTCACAGCAAGAAAACAAGGGCTGAAATGTTGATAAAATAAAAACAAACATATTTGATACCACTTTGCTTTGTGGTTAAGCTGTATTGGAATATGTCTTTGCTGCCTCATCCGTCTTGTATGTTTTTCACTGATGTTTTTCCGACTGCGTTTTAAGCTGGTTTTGGCTGTAATCATTCTAATTGAACTGACTTTGACAGGGAAGTGTACGGAGTGTGGAGTTCTTCATGCTGGACAAAGAGCCGGCTGCAGAGCTGATCGCGACCACAGTGGAGAGCAGTATCCTGCCTCGTGACGAGCTTCTTCAGTATATCAAGGTAAGACAACATTAACCCTTGTGCACTCCTCAAATGTATTTATATTTTCTGCTGTGAAGTTAAACAACTTCCAACTTCCAACTTGCTCAAAACTACCAAACATTCAATTATTTTCAGGATCGTAAAGCTTTAAATGCTAAGTTATCAGTTGAATGGTGATTAGAGTCTTGGATCTGTGAAAGACGAGCAACAAAGTTGATTTGATTGCATTAATATTTTTTATATACCCTCTTGACACCTTCGTGGCCAAAATGCGCGAGATCCGAGATGGGTGTGTCGGAATCATTGTGAATAGGTAGTCCATTTTTGGAAGAATTGTCATTTTAATGGTTGCTATTCTGCCCAGGATGGATAGTGGGAGGTTCATCCAGCGGTGGAGATCGTAATTTACTGGACTGAAAATAAGAGTGATCAACTGACAGCCTGAGGGACACCTTAGTACCTTACTATTAGATGTGTCTGGTGCATAAAGGGATTGTGTGGGATGCCACATCCAAGCTGTTACAATTTAATGATAAAAGTAACTTAGAATTTTATGTTATCATGACTTTTTGTTTTTACAGTGCAGAAGAGATTCTATTGGAGGTTATTAGTGGTTTAGGACCAGATTTGAGAAGAATGGGGACACGCCGGACGAAAGCACCACATTTTTAACCCATGCTCTCCAACACCAGAAAGTTAATCTTGGTGTCAAAATATAAATTTTCTGGGTCAAGGGATGCAGTAAAGCTATTAAGCTTGTCGACTGTGTAGGGCTACAGAAGTTGAAAGTGTTGGGCATCCATGGTCATGGGAGTGTGCAGATTCGCTGCCATGTAGTTGAAGGCCTGGGTGACCGCAGGGTAGGAATTCCAAGCCCCCCATGCTGACTTCTTACCCTTCCCACAGAATGCTGGGAAGAGGTGTTGCATTGTTTCATCCTACCAAACTCTAGGAGTATCTCATAAACTGGGATCTGAGTGTGTGTCAGCACTCTCTCGCTTTAGAATAGATTTGTTTGAATGCATTTTCCCTGTATAAAATGATATGTCTCTTGACCCAGTCGACTGTTTAATAACGGATACATTATTCTGATCCACACAGAAAACTGGATGGAGAGTCACAGCCAGGCTTTCTCTGCTGGCTTCTGACTCACTATGACTGTGATTGTGCACGAGAGCAGAGGTGGTGCGACAGTCAGATACTTGATTTTAGACAAAACCACAATGTTGACCCCACATTACAATGAAATAAGATATAAGATAAGATATACTTTATTCATCCCAGCAGGGAAATGTAGGTGTTCCAGCAGCCAGCATACATACAAACACACAACACAACACATATATACATGCACATCCCACCCATACAAAAAAACATGAGCCCACAATACAATTTGATATGATATATGCAACTCAGGCTAAAGTTTAAAAGTTTAAATGTCTTCTGTCCTTACTTAAAGGGGAGTCATTATAAAGTGCAATTGCAGTAGGTAAAAAAGTATTTTTAAATCTGTCCTTTTTGCAGCCTCCCACTAAAAACACTCTTTTGTTCAGACATGAGATTGTGTAAGGGATGCATGTTATTGTCCATGATGTTCAACAGTTTCTGTATCATCCTTCTCCCCATCACCACCTCCAGAGGCTCCACAGCACAGAGCCAGCCCTCCTAATCAGCTTGTTAAGCTTTTTAGAGTCACAAGCCCTGACGCTGCTGCCCCAACACACGGCTGCAAAGAAAATGGCACTTGCCACAACAGCCTGATAAAACATGGATAACATTTTGCTACACACATTAAAAGACCTAAGCTTCCTCAAGAAGTAGAGTCTGCTCTGACCCTTCTTGTAGACGGCCTCTGTGTGTGGTGCTTCCAGTCCAGTTTATTGCTCATGTGCACCCCCAAGTATTTATAGCACTCCACCACCTGCACCTCATCCCCAAGGATATAGATGGTGCTTAGCTCAGGCCTGTCCCTCCTAAAGTCCACCACCATTTCCTTGGTCTTTGTTACATTTAACACCAGGTGGTTCTTCCCACTCCATGCAACAAAGTTATCCACCAGCATCCTGTATTCTGTCTCCTCTCCACCACTGATACACCCTACTATCGCAGTATCATCTGAGAACTTCTGTAAGTGACAAGCCTCAGAGTCATACTGGAAGTCTGAGGTGTATAATGTGAAGAGGAAATGATCTGGCTTAACTTCTGAACACCTGTGGTGTTGAGGAAATTATTAAGACTTGACTCCACACAATAAGACTCAGTTGACTCAGATGGCTTACGTTGATGAAAGTGTATACACAAGAAGAATACTCATGAGGAGACATGATTCAACATCACACTTCTGTACTCGTGTCTTGCTCAATCACATCTGCAGAACTTTTCGAAAGGCATCGCATATATCCTAAAAGACATTATCATTATCAGGGTGACATTGACCCACCTAGACTAATCTGTGATGTCGATTACACTGGAGCAGACAATAAGTCTACCAAACATCCTTGCAGATATCAGGAAAAACAGTTGACACTCTCTAAGCTGTACTTGGTGTTCTAATAACAACTGAACTCTGTCAGGTCTGACTGACATTAGAGAACAGTGAATAAACCTAATGACATCTGTACATTATAATCTAAATAACTACAGAAATTCCACCACATGATGTACTTAGTATTTATATTATTATAGTATTTTTTGTGTATGAAGAGTTTTACTCTCTGACAGTTTATGGAGACTAATGCTGCAGTAGTCTTGTGTAAGAGTAGTCATTGTGATCTGAACCTTAAGGATAACTTGTTCTGGGGTTATCTCATAAAAGTGTTTGTGTTAAACAGCTTTTTATCGTTCAAGGACCATTTCAGGCATCAAAGCAGCTAACAGATCAAATTCTTGTGAAAAAACAAGACTGATTATTTGTTCCTGCTCTGTTTCCGTGGTGACACACTACTTACTGTTAACGCAAAACACGAAATCACATGAAGGCAACACATTCAAACAATGTAAGATTAATTCACAATGTCTGGTCACAAAGCCAATAAAAACACACATTCTGATTACACAGTTTATCAGAGGGAGTCAGAGTGTGTGTATCAAACACGTTTGCCAGTGTAAGATTAGATGCATTGTATCGTCATTACAAACAGAACGGGACGATTACTGGCTCCTCTTCTTTGAAAAACGTGACATCTAGCCGAAGATATCTTAACGTGACTGCGACTTACTTTATCGGGACATGAAGTTCAGCAAACAGGAAAGATACTCTCAATGAACTCACACACACTTTATCACCACACTTAACAAAATCATTATCAAGGTCAAACAAAGTCAAATCAACCTCATTTACTACATATTAATAACATTGTTTAACACAGTTACAATAAAGCTTTTTCAACACATCCAAAACTTTGCCAAACTTTCATTACATGTGAAACATTATTTTGCATTGAATGCCCAGGCTTAAATGTTTTAAATACTCATACTAATAAGTATTTGATTAACCTTGCAGTCCTTTGAATAAAGGCACTTTTCCAAATGATTAATATATTCCTGATATTATTAAAATCAGTCACGTGGATGGATGTTATCCATACTGATGTTATGAAGGTGTCACTTATCATACAGCTCATTTGGTATAGGTAGGTACTGTAGTTTACTCTCTATAGATATGAACTGCTTTTGAATACTTGAGCACTTTTTGTTAGAAATAAATGCATCAGTTATTGTAAGTTTGAATGTTTTCATCTCCACTTTATGCGAGCTGGATATATCAGAGCTGTTATTTGAGTGAAATATGTAGGAAAAGCAAAACCGTATCACAGACATGAATCACAGTAGCTGCTGCACTTTTTAAGGCTAGACAAAACTGTTCATTACTTTTCAAAGCCTGTGTCTGCACAAAACCAATTTGGAACTTACATATTTAAATGAACAATGAAAAATACAATGATTTCCACATTTGTTAAGTCTGCACTAGAGGGATGGATTTAACCTGTGAATGTTTAAATAAGTAAAGTCAAAGAGAATCTGAAAAACAAACTAAGGCTGTGCTTCCTTCAAGGCAATGGCTTCCAATGAGGTATGCAGTTCACCATCAACACCTTCTACATCTAATACAGCATCATCTGACTTGAGAGTACAGTTTGAGGAGTGTGCTAGGAGGCACTAAAAGATGGCTTTTCTCTTTGCAACAGGTCGTACGGTTCGTTTCTGGTGGACCTCAGCCTGGATTTTTAGGCTACTGTGAAAAGACATTGAGCTCATGTTTGCATGTGCAAACTCACGCTAACAACATGTAACCTTTAAAAACACAAACCAAACAAAGTGGCATCATAGATATGGTTATACAGATGTGGTGTATAATACAGTTGCAAAAAATGTAATGGTTGAAGATGGTTGGGATTTAAATGCTGGTCCTCACATCTGGTGATTCATCAGCAGCCTGAAATAAATGAGCAAAACACAGGAGTAAGATGCTTGAGGTTGAGAGTACAGATGTTTCACATGAAACATTTGAGGAAAAAGTGTAAAATAAAACCCCAAACCTTTATTTTATTCTTCTTTAACTGTGAACACAGTCGTCTGTGTCTGCTGCCCTGAAACCATTCAACGAGTCCTGCAGGGTGTAAAAAGGAAGGGAGAGGAAATCAAAGGCATTCATGGAAAACACCGACCCAAAGGAGGACTGAGGCGTTTGTTTTGACTGGCACTGACTGCGCTGCAGCTAATATTAAAATCTGACTTCACCAGTCAGAAGTCAACACTCCCTCTCAGTTTCTTTCCAGACTGTGAAGAACATTCAATTAAATATAGGTGGGCACCAACTGTATAAGATTTATCATCTCATGTCCAAGAAGTTTGTAAAGGGCACTCTTATTTTATTCTTACACCTACATAATAAACGTGGAAAACATGAAACTACATTAGGGGGATGTTTGTATCAGGGTTGTGAACTCTGGAGAACCTCAACCAACAAAGAAGTCAAGTCAAGATGAAATGAACCCATGAATGTAACATTTTAAATGAAAAATTCACTTCAAAGAAATATGTTCAAACTTAAACATTTAACTCTTATATTTTGTCTTGCTCTTACTTTTCCAGTGCAGTCCTGTTTTTGGAGTTCTTCCCTTATTTCCCCTAAGTAAATATACAATCTTTCTAAAGCTTTAATGTTGATAAGTTGGTTTCCTTTTTTCTTGTACATCTTATCAACATTAAAGCTTTAGAATAATTGTAAAATGTCTATGTTAAACCTTAGACATGAGGAAAAACAAAGGACATCTGCTGGCACTTGTTCTCTGACATTGTTATTAGTTTGAAATAAAACCTTTAGCTGCTGTTACTGAACTGAAAAAGTGTTACTTTTGCATATGAAGAATTTGAATTGTATACTCAGTTGATTGAGTAGTCTCATAATGGCATTTAGCTTTGATAGCCAGCTGGCTAATTGTAAAGGCCAGGGCTATGGTATGTCACATGTTAAGCTAATAGGGTAATAGACACAGTTTACTTGTTAGCCAAATATTAAAAAGAGACAACTGGTTTGGAAAAAAGAAAAATAATAAAGTGTTATGTTTATCTGTATTATTTATAAATCATTTGTTGTCTTATAATAAGAAATATTTGTGGACATTTAACTTGTACTTTCTGTTGTTGACTTCAGATAAACATATTAATATGAATACACTGTGACAGTCACATTGACAAACTTCATTTGGCCCTTCTTTTTTCTTTTTTTTTTAAATGTTACGATGACTAACTGATGCTAAGCTATCCTATCTGGTGTAAGAAAACTTCTCCTCTTACATCTTTACTCTTTCCTAATTTATCACAAGCAGCACTGACCTCGCTTTGTAGCAGCTCTGCCCCCTCAGACGCCTCAGAAAATTGCATGTTGGGTAAATTGGGGGCCTGGGATGTACGGGCCGGCTGAGGGTTGCCATCGCTGTACAGGCGGGGTCGTTTAATCTGGTCTTGACTGGAAAGCGGGGTGAAGCTGTTGCGCCGGAGGAAAGCTGTCGGCACAGCATCTGCTCTGACTTTATTCTGGTGTGTGAAGAACAGAACAGACAAGGTGGACAAATTAAAGGAGCTCTTTTGAGGTCATGCTAATTAAGCCTCTGTTAATGTGAAGCCCCTGAAGGAAAAACAGCCATGGAGAAAAACAGCAGAAGAAATAAAAGTTGTTGTTGTGTCGGTTTCAGCAGACAGGATATTTCTCACCCCATTAAACAAAAGCTTTCTCAGTAAGTGAGTTTATGTGATAACGCCCACTCTGTCTAGGACTCTTAATTTCAACCCTCGCCACCAATCAGCACAAACGTTACAACCAGGGAACAGAAAGGGAGCTGGCTGATGAGGAAATCGAGACAAAAGGCACAATATCACTAATGAACATTCAGTCATATAGTCAATAAAGTTCCTATAATCAATATCTCTTTCTTAATACTGGCTCAAATAGGGAATGTGAATAGGGTCGCTCACAGTTAAACACATACAGATCATAACCACTCCTCCTGCTCGCCCTCTTCAGAGCATGTCAGTGTATTTCAGCTCCTTGTGATCAGGACTGTTTCCAGATACAGGAAGCTGGAAAGCTACAGAATCCAACAAACGCAGTCTATTTCATTTCCTTTGGATTCTCAAATTGATTCGGAATTCTTTTTCATCCATTTTTTTTTCCTTTTTTGAATTTATTGTCATTTCATCCTTGTAGAGTTCAAGTCTCTGTCAACAGGGGCAGATCCAAGGACCTCTGGGCCACCCTTAAAATAATAACCACATCGGGGGCTATAATAACAACATTCAACACAGGCATTTTAACCTGCAGGGAGGACTGAGGGCTGGCAATACCAGAACTGCTGACGTTAGCCACACTCAACCAAGCAAATTACATTGTTTACCTGCTGACTACTCAAATAAATTGTGACTCTTTTCTGAATGTTCTCTTAACTTGATACTAGTCGGTTAGTATGAAATTAAATTCCGGTTTAACCGACTTAAACTTCATCCCACCTCTGCATAAGCAAAGTGTCCTAGATGGGCCACCACAGTCAGCTGAGAGTCTGGATCTGTCAGAAGGTAACAACATCTACTAGTACCTCTTACACTCTGCTGTTAAGATGATCTTTTACTTTGAAAAGAGCGAGGCGAGCTGTTTCCTCCTTTGTTCAGTTTTAATGCTCAGCTAAAACAGACAGCTGCTGGCTTTCATGTCAGGTCTAACCACAGGTCACCACAGTCGTATCCAAAATAATCCACTTGTCTAACTTTCTGCTAGAAAACATGGTTCCTGATATTTCCCTCTTTCTCCCTCTAGAAGAGTGACTCTCTCTGCTGTTTCATGGCAAACAGACTGTGTACATTACATAGTGTTCATGTCCACTTTAAGAAGAATTGAGAGCAAGAGGCGTATCCAGGAGGTCGCCTGGGTTAGCCTGATTGGCCACCCCATTGGTCCCCCTTTAATTTTGAACAATGATCGGCTATTCTCTTTGCCAGAAGCCAGATTCATGTCAGCAAACTGCTACAAGCTTTCTCAGCATTTCAATGTGCCATGTTTCCTTTTGACTGTAAATGTTATCCAAACTCTGGACATTTTTCTTTTAAGATGAATATGTCACACTATGTTGCGTTAATTAAAAGTTAAAAATATATACACAGGAATATATCAGGTTGTAGACATGTTAGTGGGTAAAGTAAATATGACTAGAGGAGATGAAAGTGGTAAATACAAACATGTCTTTCGTGTGTGTGTGTGTGTGTGCTTGAGTGTGTAAAACTTCCAGCCACCCCTGCATTAGTCAGTCCCCCAGTTGGGCCACCCCGCTCAAAAAAGTCTGGCGTCATCACAGTTTGAGAGCCATAAAACATACCACAGAATAAACACGTCTATATATATATATATATATCTAACAAGAAGAATGAGTAAGCATATTTCTCTCTGTATGTACACAGATCTTGAACCTACATTGACTTTGATGCATCTGGTGTCTGGACTTTTAAGGGGGACTGGATATGTTGTTCCTGAAAGCTGAATCACAAACATCATTTTGTAATATATTGGACACAATGTTTACAAACAGCCCTGGTCAGAGCAGCTTGTGTAATCATGACATGGACTGTACTGAGATGGCTGGACAGTGACAAGATCAGAAAAACGACACAACATGTTTTTGACAGAACATAATAAAAAAAATTAAAAAAAGGTGGGGAGCTTACTAATGGTCTGTCCCTGTGAGTGTTGACAGCCTCCACCTCCAGGTCAAACATGTCCACTTTACAGCCTGAAGGAGGTAGACAGGAGAGAGTCCGTCACAATCCAAAAAAAGGAACGTATGTGTCTTTTGTACGACTAGAACAGTGAAGTGACTTACCATAAGCCACAGGGGTGAGTTTTAGGACAGTGTGCAGAGGACACTTCAAATAAGGTAGATCATCTGTGCCAAAAAAAAACAGAGAGAAGAAATCGTCAGACTTTCTGTGCTGTGGTTTTGTTCAGTCATGTTTGTGTTTCCTCCTAAACAAGGGGGGGGGGGGGGGGGGGGATTTTTATCCCGTGCTGTGCTTTCTAACTGGTGTTATGGGTGGAGGCAGTGGGATAGATTGCCAGTCAGGGCTGCACCCACATTGGTTGTTTTGGCTGTGGTTAAAACGTTAAACAGAGGCTGCAGCAGAGACCACTTCCGCTGCTGCCTGACGACACTTAGCGTCCGCCCAAACCTAAGTATGGATGTGTTTTCTAACTACATTCTCCACTCCAACCACCCACATCATGTTATTCAAGTTTTTTGACTCCACATTTATACTCAACATATTTTATTTAATGTGTTTAAATTCAAACATGCATTTTTAGGCACTCAAACAAAGATGTTCGAGTGCTCCACTCAGATTAGGGTTGAGTATTAGTTGGTTTTTTTACAGGTGCTAAATCGATACTTTTAAAACAGTACCGGTGAGTAATTGTGACAATGACACTGTAGGAAATCACTTTCAGACGCCCGTGACCACGAATCACTGCCACAGCCCGCTTATTTGAATCATCTAGGACTGAAGACAAGCGAGTGTGTTTTGGATGGCAGCTATGAGCTAAGTCGTACCGGATTTCCTGAGGACCCTGAGCGGCAACAGACTCCCTCGCTATCTGCTGAAGAACTTTTACTGCTGCACAATCGAGAGCATCCTGACGTACGGCTGTACTGTCTGGTACTCGAGCTGCACTGCAGCAGAAAAGAAGGATCTTCAGCGGATCGTCAAAACAGCTCAGTGGATTGTTGGCTCCCCTCTCCCATCCCTCAGACACACCCACTGTTCAACATTACTTGTGCAATAACTTTGTAATTCACTGCTTTATAATTGTCTATTTATTTACTCAGTCACTGCACTTTAACTGTCTATTTATCTATTCATTCATTGCACTAAAACAGTTTATTTACTCATCCAGTCACTGCACAATAATAACTGTATATACTCTTTCACTGCACTATAACTTCACTTATTTGCACTATATCTAAATAATAACTGTATATATTATTTCAGTCACCACAACTGTCTATTTATTTATTATTATTATTATCATTCATTCACTGAACAGCAATTGCTCTGGCCACTTTTTGCATATTTCTCTTTCATATCACCACAAATATATTTTTGTTGTTGTTGTTTTTGTAAACGCTGCTGTTTAGGATTGCTGCTAACAAAGTCTCGTTGTATCCTTGTATACAATGATAATAAAGATTCTATCTATCTCTCAGTACTCATCCCTAACCTAATGATATTCAACAACAAAATACTGAACCCTGTTTTAAAAATCACTTTAAGAACATTTCCTACAGAGAAACTTCAGAAGCTAAAACAAAGTCTTTGTGGTGTGATGGTTCCATTAGCTTTCTATGCTAACATATTATTCACCTTTTTGTTTACCACAGGTTGTGATGTCTGTTGTCACTGAGTTTGGGTTCATTAATGTTTGTCAAAGGTTATTTATAGCTACTGTAGATATATGGTGTGTAAGGGTTGTGTCTTGTCATTCATAATTGGAATAATCCCGATGAGCTGAATCTCACAGGGATCCAAATAAATAAAAAATAATAAATGTTACTGTACACAATCCATCCATCTACATCTGCAGAGATTATTAGACAACATGCACTTTTTATTCAGGCTTCTCACAGAGTGTTATAATGTGTTATTACTGTATATACAGTTACTTTATGTTTAATCTTTGTACGTATTTAATATTTTAAGGAACCAAAGAAGTATAAGAAACGCCTCCTCACAGCCTCCACAACAAAAACAAATTCAGTAGAATTTGTATTTCTGACATATTTTAATCTGACTGGTTGAATCTTTTTTAGACTCACATGAAGACATAATAAGGGCTGTTGTCATGTTTTAAATGAATCAGAGACCACTACACTTTGAGCCACATTAGAGAGACAGTCTAAACTCTTCCGTCATGCTGGTTATCTATAGCTGACGTTACTGAAGTAAGAACTGTAGAGTTCAGTTTAGGTTTTTAGATCTCTGAAGTCATCTTTATAAATGATTAGTTTGGTTCCAGAAAGACTTATACTCACGTTGGCATCATGATAACCATGCACTCTTGTACGGCTTATTAAAGCAATGGTGTGCAGATTCTTTGACGACTTTGCTGCCCCCTTGTGGTTGCATAAAAAACACTTTGTCAGAAGTTTTTTTTTTTACTATTGTTTCCTTATATTTGAGTCAAACATGTGGCCAATATATTTGCAGCCATGATTCTGCTTTTACATAAAGTTCATCCATTTTACTGCAACTATCCACAGGTATATCTCAACTTCTCTCAGCTCTCAAGCATTTAGAGATGTAATTGCTGAGAGTCTTGGTGGCCGATTCAAGCCTTGATATTGAGCGACACACCTTAAGCTTAATCCAATCCCGTTACATGAGCTTAGAATATATAAGAGCTTTAAATTAACCCAGTTTTATCTGCAAAAAAGCACAACATTTGCATTTTATAGCAGCCTTGTGCTGCTGTATTTCTGCATGACTTCATCAAGATATGTGTTGTGTTTCTGTTGTGCGTGTTACCGGCACTCTTATCCAGGAAATAGGCGAGTAGGCACCGCATGACAGCCTGATGACAGATGACCAAGACGTTTCCCTGCCGCTCCAGCTCCATTATAACTGGCTCCAGACGCTGAACCAGGTCCTGGTAGGACTAGAGGAAGGAAAGAATACAGAGCTGTATTATTATTATAGTTATAGTTATATAGTCTTCACTCCATCAGTTAAAAAAACAAAGTGACAAAGAGGGAAAGCTCTACCTCTCCTCCAGGGTAGCGGTAGTGATACTTGTCCTGGTCCCTCATGGCAAACTCTTCTGGGTACGTTTCCTCAATCATCTTATACGTCATATCTTCACACACTCCCTGAAACACGAAGTGACAGAAAATCTAAATCCTGTTTCTGTGTGTGTGTCTGTAACTTTAGTGATGCATGAGATGACATACAGCATCTATTTCATTGAGGATCTTCCACTGCTCGTAGGGGACTCCGAGCTCCTCTGCTGTCTGGATGGTGCGTCTCAGCTGACTCGTCCAAACTTTCAGGTCGGACAGACGGTGCTCCTCCACGAAACCCTTTAGAGCTGCCGCAAACTGACAATGACAACATATTGAGGAAAGTTAAGAGCTGAGCAGAGCACTGCAGATAAACTCAGGTCATTAAGGTCCATTCAAGGCATTTGTTGATTTTTGGTAACAGGATTATTTTAAAAGGGCGTTTTTACACCATTTCACTTGATTTTTACTGAAAAATGGACACCTGTGTCACTTAATATTTTTGTGTTGATGCCATTACTTGCCATATAATTGACATTTGTAAAAGTTTTTTCAGTTGTTCTGTAAATAATATAAAAGGACTATTACAGCATTTTTGAAAATAGTTGCTATTCAATAATTCCGTACACCCAGTCGGTGTTTAGATACATTTAGTGCATCGATCGGATACTAAGTTAAGTTAAGCTAAACTAAGCTAAGCTACTATCTTTCTTTTAATGGGGTTTAATGGGTTAAAACTCTGACATTGAAGTGGTATAAAATAAAAAAAATTTCCCCCAAAACTGTCAAGATATTCGTTTAAGACTTCTGAAACATGCTGCATCTTTTTAAAAATGTAGAAATGTAAGAGCAGGGTGTTTTCTTAAAGCACCTGTTTCCCTCTCTCTGACAGTTCAGAGTCTCCCCCGATGCGAGCCTCCATGTTGTGATGGCTCTCTCCGTGGCGACAGAGGTAGATGGAGTGGGAGTGGACGTGGATGTTCATGAGGTAGTACACTATTTTACTCTGGATGTAATCCTGCACCCTGTTGACCAAGAAACTACGACCCACATTGATGACCTGGATGAAGGAAAGGTTCCTGTGTGTGCAAAAAGAGCAGGAGACAAAAACAGACACGGAGTCAAACACGAACATACTTGAAGACATTGAAGGGGGGGGAGGGAGGGATATCTTGTACTTTCAGTGTAGTCTAAACATCCTGTTATGCTGTGTCTGACCTAATTCAGAATATTAGAGAAGGTTCAAGGTGATGCAAAACATTTCCTCCTCCCAACAAACAAAGATGAAACTATTCAATCTTAGCAGCTAGAACACATAGAACATGTTTACTGCAAATGATCCCAATAAAGAAAGAAATCAAAAATAACCATTTAAATGACTCATGGTCACGTGACAATGTGACAGTTTAGTGGTTATGAAGCGTGCCCCATGTACAGAGGCTATAGTCCTCGTTGCAGCGGCTGTGGGTTCTCCCAATCTCTCCTCCTATCATTACTTGTCTCTCTTCAGCTGTCCTATCCAATAAAGGCAAATATTTCCCAAAAAATGTCACTTAAAAAAAAAGTGTCAACTTGTTGTCTCCAGGACAGTATTTAAAATATCGAACTCTTACTTGTCATGTTCATCCGGATCTAAAGGTTGGTATGTCACTTTATAACACTCTATTCTCTTCAGAAAATCCTCCATGACACTTTCTCTGTCGCGCTCAGGGTAATCTGGGCTCGACACCTTTACATCCTACGTGGAAGACAAAGTGTCAGAGATGAGTCCAGGAATTTACAAAAGGATTTTCAGACTAAACGGATCTAACAACTGAGATTAAAGCAAATATTAATTTACCAGAATATTCGTCGCGATGACCTCAGGGTCGTCACAAACCGATTCAACGAAAAACACCTGAAAACAAAAGATGTTCATCATTAATAAATGTATACTTCACATTAACATAACATGTCTGAACTTAAACTAGTAAATTGTAAATGTTTTCACAGACCTTGTAAGCATTATCTTTCGCAAAGTTAAGGATGAGTTCCCTCCTCTCTCTGGTGGTGTTGGTGGCATCAAAAACCTGACACGCAACACAGGAAATATCCATTTAGAGATGAACTCAAACTCTGTTTACAAATTCAGATTAAAGACAGAAGATGAAGACACAATTAATGACAAACAAGATCATCTGAGACATACATTACACATCCAGGATTTATTCAGTACCTGGTGGTGGGAGGTAATGAGCTCTGCCAATCAGGAACAAAGAAAAACCAAAGCACTTTCTCCTCCAGCCCCGCTGCTGTGTATACGTGTCGCTCTAAGAAATACTTTATCATGAACCTGGACGTTATGTTATCAGTATTTTATTGTAATTACTTTAATTTATTGTAAATATTTGAAGCAGAATGTACTTCTGACTTTTGATTGGTAGAGGGGTAAGCCATCCTGATGCTGTTTCCATGTCGTTCCTCTGGGTGGCATCAGAGGACCATTTATACATGAATTATTAGTTTGTACTTAAAAAAAAAAAAAAAGAAGGCCAGCATGAGTTTAAATGACGCATATTTGTCATTGTTAAGAATCCATTAAAATGACGCACAGCGGGTAGAGCAGGTTTTGGTTTGATAACAGTTACAATGAGCAGAGTTGGGATTTTCTTTTGGCTGCACAAACAAACAACAAAAACTATCTGTGCTTTAAAAGCGTGGTCTGCTCCTCGTCTTTACTGATTGAGGGGTTAAGGTTCAAATTAACACGGGGACCAAAACGAGGCAGAGCTCACTATCCTCTTAGAAAAGGGGCATAGTGATGTTTCATTCTGAACTACTTCATACGTAATTGGAGATATTTGGAGAATATCTAGAACATTACGCTCTGAACAGACAAATCTTCATTTCATCTGCACTCATACTAGACTGTTGTGAGAGAATGTTTGCTTGTGCATACATCTGGATGCATTCTCACAGAAGAGTTAACCTCATACATAACAGAACTCATACATCTCCCGGCTGGGCATTACCAGACACGTTCCTCAAAGCGGTTACTGTTGAATGTTCCTCGAGTCAGATCAGAACTGGGAAATTCTGCTTTTTATTCTTCTGCACCTAACTCTTAGAGCAACATACAACATGTCCTTGAGGGGAAATTAACTTTGACCTTTTGGGCATTTTAGAAACCTAATTTTAAACCTACCATCCTTTTGTTTGTAACTGTTTTATATAAGAGTGTTTTATTTATTTTAGTACATTTCAGACTTTTTTCTTACACTCTAGTATTTCCTATTTCCTTTTAATTGTCTAAGCTTCTTAAAAAAAACCCAGTTTGTTGATTTTAGAAGTCTTGTGTTTATTTGTCTTCTGGTTCTTTTAATGATTTGTTGTTTGTCTTTTAACTGATTCTGTAACGACTCGATGTCATTGTAAATAAGGGCTGCCCATCAATGATCTCTCGAGTATAAATAAAGGTTGAATGAATGAATTCATGTATTGCCTGCAAATATGAACACCACCTGTGATTTGTTCTGTAATATAATGTAGGAATGTGGGTGCAGGGCTCAAGTTTGTTTTTTATGTGGCCTTACAGCAATCTGGCCTCCTTCTTCATTCAGATAGGCCTTGACGTCCTGTAGTGCCACCAGAGCACACTGCCTGCGGAGAAAAGGAAGAGAAAATCTGTTAGTAGGCTATGAAATGTATATTCAGCACAACATATCATTGTAGTAATAGCAATAGCTCTTTTTGTTAATCAAAACATGCAGTCAAATGACGCATTTGCAAGGTAACCAGGTGTTTGAAGTCATAACAGAAAGAGCACTAAAACTCCTGCAGAAGGCTAAGTATGGGAAGCTACGACACCAACACAGATTGATAATAAGATTCATTCTCTTCACTCACTTTCTTATCTCCATGGCTTCTTTATTGTCATGTCTGAAGAAGTCATAGGACTTGTATGACTTCACCGCTTCTCGCCTATAAACTCCGAGGTTAAACACTACAAAGGAGACAGTCAGGGAAATACGTTCAGAGGCAGTGAAAAGGACTGCTCAATCTTTCAGGACAGTGATCTACATCTGACTTCTGCAAAAACCAGTTCTTCTGGTTCTGCATTTTACTGAGGTGAAGCCATAAGGGCACAACTAGAAACAGAGCCACTAAATGAGGGGTGTTGACGTAAATACAATGACATTAACACAGCATAGTCTTAAGCAAAGGAAGGTATTATCTCTGTACGCAGTGCATCATGATACTACCATAATTATTCACACCTGCGTTTCCCTTCCACAAATAACATAATGCTCATTCATTTTACCACCACTGACATTTCACAGAGTGTACTGAGGTAATGATTAAATCTTATCCTGCTGTTTGATTTGTATTTCCTGTAGTGTAACACAGTATTGTGTCTGTACTGACCTTTCGTCGGCACTCCGATCCAGTTGAGGTAGCGGGTCAGCTTCTTGGACATGTAGGTTTTCCCCCTAGCAGGCAACCCAATCATCACAATCACAGTTGGAGAATTGGTCATGTAGGAGGCCCATGCTGCAGATTGCACAAACGCAAAGAAAAAACATGCAACACACATACACACACAACCAGAAATGTTAGCAGCATGCAAAACTATTTATGACGAACACATAGTATAGCATGCTCACTGCACCTTAATCTGTATATTATAATCCTAAAAATATACTTATATTTATAGCATTTATTTATATTTATATCATCCCATTAATCCAGCCATCCATATATACCCAATAATTCACATTAAATTTTGTAATTACTGTACATAGCACAGATTCTTGCACTTTCTGCTTATTGCACTTCTGGTGAGATGCCAAACCTCATTTCGTTACTCTATACTTGTATAAGTGTAATGACAATAAAGTTGAATCTCATCTCATCTCATCTCATATTTTCATTTTATTAGCTTAAAATATACCCCCTCAAACACCCAGTTTGTGACCAGAGGGCACATATGCATTCTAATGACAGCAAAGAGAGGCTGGGTAAATGTAGTAAATGTGGAGCCGCTGGCTAAAGCTTAGTGAAACATTCCCCTCATACCACTCTCATCTCTTGACTTCTGGTTAATATTTTCCAGAGTCCTGCAGCTCATCAACCCAGTTCACTAATCAACTGTAGCTGTGTTATATGAGATGGAAAAACTCTTGACAGGTTTTTTTTTCCCCCTTCATTTTTCTTTCAGTGTCCATGAAAGAGCTTTCAAAACAAAGACCTGGCAGGACCAGACTTGCCTTGAGATTCTATGGACAGATGTCTGCAAGGTTTAAGAAGCGGCAGACAGGAAAAGTTTTGTGTGCAGCGGGACACATTTTGAATCTTTTTACGACCTATCAACAAGTGCTTTATAAATGACTCCTTGAAGTCTGACTGCGGATTAAAATTAGGCCATGCTCAGTGACACTTTTACATTCTTGATGTTGACCTTCGATTGTTATACAATAATTAAGCCGGTTAAGTATTTGTTGTAGTATCCTCGTCTACAAATACATCTGCACCTGTATGCATGCCATACTGACGGGGACAGAAGGTGCGTCAAAGCAGGAAGTGAACAGTTAGTGTCTGCAGTTACATTTTCACCTTTCTTTACTTATGCACTAAAGAGTAACCGATGTTAAGAAAAGAACAAATCACAGCACATAGTGACTCCATTTAAATAATGTCAGAGTTAAGGTGTACAGGGTTAAAAAAAAAAAGAGGATACACAGCAGTTTATAAGTCTGGGCACATAAAAGGAAAAACAAGCCACTCACAGCACTTCTTCTCGTTGGCCCTGAGGTCAGTCCGCTTGGCCTCTGCCGAGCCCTCTGCAGCAGCCGCGGGTTTTTGCTGTCGAGCGGCCATGACTGGTCTGATCTGAATCTGAACTCTGGTCACTTGTAAGATGAGGTCTGCATCTCCCCCTATTTAGAGAAAAAGGACGTCGCTGTATCATATCAGAATAATAATGGCACATGAGATATCAGCTGTAAAAGGTGATGATACATTAATACACGCTTAACGCTGCAGACAAACAGTGAATACAGAGATCCATACAGGGCACTGATGGGAAATAAAAGAGTGTATTGTAAACCTAACTATTTTTTTTTCCAAAGTATGAGACTGTGGCAAAAACTGAGGCAGCTTTTACAAATGTGAAGAATTGTTTGTATAAATGTTTTAATTTGCCACTAACTATTAATTTTAGCATAAGTGGTTAACTTGTTCATCCAAATGTCCAAAACTAATGAGAAAACACACATTATTTCCCATGGCCTGAGCTGGCATGCTCTTTTTTTTCTTTTTCCTGAACACAAAAAATCTTCAGTAGTTAATATAATGCATCCAGCAAATATTCACAAAGGATGCTGGGTGAAGAGAGAGGTGACCTTTTACTAGCTGTCTCAGAGTTTATTCATTTTACTGTTGTGGGCAATAACCTGTGGGAATCCGTCTGAGTTGTTTGCATCCTTTATCTGTTGCAAGTTTGTTAGTTATAGTTCCTCAAGCCACAGATTCAGATTTCAGATTTACTAGTGTAACCTCTCTCTGCCCTTTACAATGAGCTGTTTCGTACTGGTAGCTCAAAGTAAGTATTATTCTGTAAAAAAAATCAGTACAGGATTTCTAGCCATTATATCATAAAAATGTAACAGCAGCAGAGCAGAAGTTGTTTTACTGTGTCACCCTGTAACATGATGTTACAGTAGAGATGCCTGGCAGGTTAACACTGTAGCTGCTCTCATGGCCTGCAAAGTTCAAACTTGAACTTCTGCAGAGAAAAGCTTCAACAACAACAACAACACGTTAAGGTATAACGAGGATGTATAAACTCACCACACTTCTTCAGGTGGCAGACAATATTCGTTATTTTCCTTTGTTACGATGCTGAAGTAGTTGGCTTACACCGCTGCAAAAGTCCCCTTCTTCTTCTTCTCTGGTGTTTTAGCCCCTCCTCCTGCTCCTCCTCCACCTCGTCGTCGTCGTCGGTGGTTTGCCGCCAGCTCACAACCTGTCTACAACTTCCGGTTTTGCTTTCCAAAATAAACTAAAGGCCTTTATTTGAAGACATGATTTATACCTCTGGCATTAAGGTCAGCGAGTAAGAAAATAAGTCTGTCTTTATCAATGAGTAGACCCACATGAATATTAAGAGAAACAAATTGATGATAAAAAAATAAATTTAAAAAAAAGCAAAGCGATCCTGCTGGTCGATCATGACCATTTAATAATTTTGTTGTACAATTGTATAATGACAATAAAGACATTTTATTCTTTATTTTTGTATCTTGATTGACTAAATATTTATTTCCTGTCCAGGCAGAATTCTCAACATATTTCTATCCATTTGTCAGCAACAATGTCAGCAGCAGGTAGGCATACAAAAACCAATCTGTATCTGAGAACTACAAATTCAGCTTTTTATGTCTTTTTAGTATCGCCCATAGACTCCTGTAGCCTATAGCCTAATATACAGTCTGTGGTAACGCTGTTTAGAAACCTTTTTAAACCTATACCTATAGTCTATTATACACCTACCTTTAAAAGATCAGACAATTTCAGCCTCTGTTTAGGAGGCAGAAGTGAAAATTATTCTTCAAAGGATGTTTTTCAGGTGGCAGCTGTCATTTTCTCCTAATGTAAAAAATATTTGGCATCTTTGATAATTGTTTTTATTAAGAATGTCTTTATAATCAAGCACATATACGTTACTGTCACATGGAAAAAATCCCCAGGAGAGCATGCCCCGTATACCCTCCTATCTTTTGACTAGGCCTCTCATATTGACCCTGGTTGGCAAGAAGGGTGTGAATCTAAACTGCATTAAAACATTATAAATATATATATTAACACACATAAAACATTATGGCATGTAGGCCTAGATGAAGAAGTGTTCAGTACAAAAATCTGTTTTATAAAAACATGTTTGGCTATCAGAACAGCAGCAGAATATATGCCTTCCTGACATAAGTATTCGGAAGTATTATTACTGCAAAATGTCCAATATTCGTAATACATTAGACTGGATTCATACTGGATTTTTATTACACTCAAATCTACATTCTGACTGGTTGCACGAGGTGTAAGAGCAAGGATGTGCTTTTATTTTGAAGGAACATCTTTGTTTTATTTCTCTCCCGGTGACTTGACGCACCTGCTCATGCTTTTTTTTTTTTTTTTCATTATGCAGCCTGCTGGAGGCGCCATGGTCCGTGGCTGTGACGTATGGAGATGACAGCATCCTACCCATATGGCGCACGTTCATTAAAGGAGAAGGCCACTCAATTTAGAGAGTTCATATTTGCTTTGTGAAATAGTGCCGGACTATTATTATTAAGCTATTAGTTACTCGTACATTGTGCGATAGAAAGGTCTGCTTTTACAGTTAAATGTAAATGTTACCTGCTTCATGTTTAATGCCTCCTTTTAAACACTTATGTGTCACACATGTACCCATGTCACAGTATAGGCCTACTGATTAAAACACTATTGCCTCAATGGCAAAGGGTCATGGCTAAATAGAACCTAATATATGAACTAAATAAATGAAACACTGTTCATTTGACAGCAGGTGTTTTCTGATTATTTATTGAAATCTGTTTTTGTGTGTGTGGTTTTTTTCTGTTGATTTGTTTACACTATGTAGCCAAAGGTCTGTGGTCCTCCTCACATTAGGCCTGTGTTAAGTAGTTGTTGAACATTTCATGAAAACCACCAGGATTAAAACTATATATATATATATATATATATAGGAAATATATATCTCACTTACATCTATGGCCGGGAAGACCTTGATATGGGACTGGAGTGTTGGAATCTACTTCCATTAGAACTCAAAAGCATGAGGCTGCTTTATATTATATTAATGCACTATAATACTGACTAACAAGGCCTCCTGAAAATAACAGCAATAAAGAGATCTATAGCACTCACGGTACGTATACCAGTATCTATTACAGATTCCTGCTATAACTTGGAAGAACATTTATAATAATTTTTCATATGACCACATACTAAAGTGGATGAATGGAAGTTTTTTTCTAACCACTGATTTATTTTAAGTTATAAATCAGTGTAAACGACTGAGCAGAAAAAAGAGAACTAAACTGTGTATTTTGGGGTTCAAAAAGATGGCGTTTCAGGACATTATTATCCGACTCTATATCAAGAAGAACAACTAATAGGGTTGAGGTAAATCGTTTGAAACATGTACGAAAGCACACAAAAAAAATGCATTCCACAATTGAGTGGCACTCCCTTTTTAATTCTACAGCTTATTTCAGACTGAAAATATGCCACATAACTCATTGCAATCACAATAATTTATTCTCTTAAAAGAAACTAGCCTCACAGTGTCTAACTATTACACCATAACATTAAACAACCCTTTGCCTGTACGATATGTGCTTATTTTGTTGAGTTATGTTCTTCAGTCGGAGTTATTCTGGAACTACATAGTTTTTGCTCGTCTGCTAGCTGGACCTCAGTGAGGACAGTAGATATGTAGCCAGAGAGAGATGAGGGTACTGAAGTCACAATGGGCGTATGATTCTGGGTTTCTGTCCATCAAGCATACACAATGACCCCATTTTTACTCCAAAACGTATTTCACAAAAACAGGTTCAAGTGTCTCAGGCAATTCTGTGAATTATCAGAGAGAATTGCCTCTTCCACACGGTGGTTGAATAGCACATCTGCATCATCTGCCTCCAGAGTCCTTTGTCCATTTCTTGTTCAATTTTTTTTAGCCCTTTTAAACTCAGGAAGTACTCGTAAACAAACCGTCTGAAGATCCCTGATCAGGTCATGCTCTCCTTAAAGTTCAGCGTGTGGGCAAATAAAGGGATCCAGCTCTCAAATGATATGAAAAAAAAAGAAAACTTTTCACCATTTTGTCACAGTTATAAACTCTTACGCACAGTACATACCCTGAATGCCTTACAAAACAAAAACTTTCAGATCATTTGCAAGACCCAGTTAAAGGAGTACTGAAAATTCACTGGCAAGGATCTTTGTATATTTTTATAAGTGAGAAGGCCATGCTTTTAGAGATTACACAGTAACAATAGAAGTCCTAATCTATTTCTTATGCTCTATTTGTGTGTAATATTAACTCAGTGGCTAATATTACTTTAGTTTTATGGATGAGTGCGATAAAAAGAGAGCAAGAATGATGACCAGGACATGTAGCAAAGGGATGTTTAATGATTTCTTTGGACAATGAAATGCACATGTCCATTGTTGATGTAATACAAATAAGAGAGAATAAGAAAATCAACAACTTCGTGTTGTGTCAGCATTCCCAGTTCAACTTCATTTCTTGTTTGACGTCAACCAAAGATTCAGAATGGAACAGAAAAAGATGCCTGGAGTGTCACGCAAGGACTGACCAGTAGGGGGAGAGCCAGCTCTTATAAAGAAACAAAACACATGAGTGAACCTAAATTTGTGCATGATTATCAGCTATGCCCAGTTTGTCTCATGTACCCATGGTAAAACATGTGTTTCCGTTTGAGAAGCACCAGTCCAATCATCAGTGGGTCATGAGTTTAGATGGAGACGGGGCATAATGTATCTGGAGTGAGCTGATGCCTAAACAAACAATGCTGAGAATGCACACAAAACTTAAATACAAATTCACTTTAAATAAAGCTTGTATCAAATGACACTGAAATGTGGATGAAAATTGCCATCTTGGCACAATATGAAATCCCAGCACCATTAATTCTTATAATTACAGAAGCCGAGACGCGTTAGGCCGACCTCATTTCGGATGAAAGACATTAGAAATTTAAATTAAAATATGTACCACAGTTATTCATTCTCAACAAACAGAGGTGGGAGTTCAAGCTGCTAGAAGGGGGAGTGAAGAAAACAGCTGATTTCAGCAGTCATATTAAGCCTGGCCTTCACAGCACCTAACCTTGCCAAGAGTTTGTCTTATTTTAGAACATTGAGTAGGTCTGGAATTGAAATATCTTGCAATGTCTCTTAGCATTTGGCCAATTCATTTGTCGTTATATAATAAATAATCCCTACATTGCTGTTTTATGTGGTTTAGTTTTGAGTGTTCAACCTGAGATTTTTTGTCAGTCCATAAAAGAAAACATTCATCCTTATTGGAAATGTTGAATTTCATCATTTAAGACTAGGTACCTACTGCATTGCTTGCACTAAAACGCCTTTATTATTGCTATGCCATTTCCTTTCCAGAAGCAAGCAAACCCCCACCCGTCCCTAGCACACATAGTCGGGGTTGAATGGGAATGCCGTATCAAGTGGTGAATGTCTTGGTCCCCTACATCACACTGAGGATGCAGTGAAAAGTCAGAATGATCAGGCAAACAAAAGGGTGGGCAGACTTGATCTGAGGTGAGTGGAAAAGTGCAGTGATCAAGTCGACATGAGCTGTGTCAATGTGTAACATTTCATACATTCCTCTGTAGCTCACTGGCTGGGCAGTCATTACCTCGCATCCCTTCACAAAACACAAACAAACAAGTGTAAGACTTTAAACAATGGGAAATATTCACAAACACAGACTGTGTAGTGTGCGTTCGTGAGATAAGAGAAGAAGAAGAAGAGAGAGGCGGAGTGAATGATTGCATCAAGTGCTAATATAACATGACAGTACATGTACTGGATCTATAAAAAACTACCTTGGTACTGAACACTGACCTCTTTCTAACAAATAATCTGGTATACAACATTTACAAAATGAACATTGTAATAGTGTGATATTTTAGAATATATATGCTACTGCCTTCCTCTGGTTCTCTGCATTTTAAAACCTCTGAGTACATTAACATCACCTTAGAACTCTTACACTGTAAAGCGTACACACCACACCCGACGAGTGGCAGCCTAATACAAATAGAGAACAGGAAGACTCTGTGGACAGTGAGTACACCTGCATGTGTGTGTCCTGAGTGTGTGTGTGGATGGTAGCTTAGCTCGTAAACCAGGCAGCCACGACTTGCCGGTAGACTCAGCAGTGAAGGGAGTTTTTTTTAAGAGAGTAAACTTCTGGGATACCAAGATTTCGTCAGCTCACAAGGTACAGGGTGTCCTTATTCCAAGATACTTGCACATTTAAGACAGTCCTGATATACTTTAGGAGATAATAATTATTATAATGTCAATAACAATAACAATAGTATTAAACATCTGTCAAGATTATTTCAGTCCCATGGCAGCAGGGTGATGATCTGCATTATTCTGGATTGTTCTTCTGTGCCCTGTGATCGCCTCTTGTCATGAGGGATCAGGCCTCTGTGCATCCGTAATACATCTGTGTGTTTTTGTCTCAGATTTGTTTGTGTTTGTGTCAATGAATGTCTAAAGTGAGTCAGGATTCTGCTCGATGACCGGCGCTGGTTCGCTCTCAGAGGCGGGTCTGGGCCTCGGGGACGTAGATTTCGATGCTGTCGGCGCTTTCCGTGGCGGAGTTCTGTCGTACTGATGCCGCGCGCTTTGCCGCCATCAGCCGTTTCCTGGCTTCTTGCCGCTGCTTGTCCACAGCCGAGTCCACGCTCCTGTCCTTACCCGCTGACAGCTTGGGCTTGGGCTTAGACGGCTTCTTTGGCACAGATGATGGAAGCTGCTTGTTTTCATCCTGAGGTAATAGAGTCAAGGAGGGAAAGAAACAAGGTACAGAGTGGTATTAGCGAGGAAGATAACCTCCAGCAGCTACACTATGTTATCATTTAGAGGCCATTATGAGATTGTAAGGTGAATTTGAATTTAAACTCCAACATGCTTCAGGTTAGGACAGAAACTAGAACCCAATTCATCCTGTTGTCTAAAAATGTGCCGACTTTTTGAATCCTCCAGAGTCAACGCTGAGATATTCAAAACTTGGACTAACAGGATTAAAAGCAAAAACATACAATTCACAAAGATCGACAGAGAAATATCAGCAGGATTTCACCTTTGAGAAGCTGAATCCAGCTACTTTTTTTGGGGCATAGATTACTCTTTGGTTAAAGCCCTAAACTACTCAAATCAAGTGCAGTAAACATCTCAGTGTTTGTTAAACTGTCAGGCACCAGTCATCACCTTCTTCTCTGGTTTCTCAGGAAGCTGCCAGTTGTTGGCTTTCAGCTGGTAGAGCTCATCAAACTTCATGCTGATGTCTTCTATCGAGAGCTGCAGCAGATCCCAGAACCCTGCCAGGTCCTGTGCCGTTGGCCGTGGGTTGGCATTAATGTCCTAGTGAGAGAACAATCAGACAGTACAGAGAGGCGAGGGTTGAATCACTCCGGTCGAATCAGAAAGAATTGATCTTATCATTCCATTCGTACATCTCTCATGCAGCCGCCTATTCAGCAAATGAATGAAGTTAAATCTGATACCAATCAACTTCTTAAAGTATATTAAATTCATAGTATGGGGCCTGTCACAGAGGACATTGTCCAGAAAAAACAATAGGACGAGTGAGCAAATTTAACTCTGTAAATGTGACTTCATAAGTCCTCAGGAATATAACGTTTGTGCTTTAAAGGATTATCTCCAGTCTAAATGTAATTTAATGGGAAGTTTTCTACATCACTGTGTGTAGACAAATTAGGTAAGCAGAAAAAAAGATAAGAGGAATAAGGTCAGTAAGGGACTAAAAGGAAAATGTAGTCAGAGGGGAGCGGTAAGAGGAGGAAAGATAAAGGAAGACGTAGAGGAGCCACTCACCAAGTTCTCATTACAGAGCCCTCTGAACTGCTCAAACTTCTGAGCTATGAGGAGCTGAGCGCTGCCTACTGCACTGCGGATCGTTCCCAACACTACAAAAGAGAAGAATAAGACGAGTCACCAACAGGCCCTTGCCAGTAAGTAAATAAATACATAAAACAAAAATGACATAAAGAGGCTTCTTCTTTAAGGACCAGACAAGAACCCTTTACTGCTTTAAAGATATAGAATGTTTAAGTGTTAGGGGAGCTGCATCAAGGCGGGATGAATGTAGAGTTTATTAGTGTTGCCTTATAATGAAATATTCATGTTAACATTTACAGTTTAACATACTGGGACAGTAAATTATTTGCTTAGAGGTAACTCAATCTTTGGGAAGGTAACACATTACTCTTATTCAGCTATTTTCGGCTGTCTATTTGCATGTAAATGGAAATTCATAATTCAGGCCCACAGAGAGCAGGAGGGAGGATAATCGGATGAGGCCTCTACAGCTGGTCTGCTTCCTTGCTCATTCATATTTAAGACACTGCAGAGATAGATCAGCCTAAAAGCCTGAGTGGGATTCTGGGAGATGAGGAAGTGCAACGACTCTGCGGTGGCTGTGTTACAGCTAGAAAACAAAGCTTCCTCCCACTCTGATGAGCAGCGTTAATGTGAGTCAATGGTTGCAATGACTGTGTCCTGCTGTGTCTCATTACTGCAGTCAACATGGATGAGGTCTGACCCAATAACCTGTCTGTGAACCTTACTGACAGAGGCGCAAGCATTCCTCATGTTCCTGACTAGATAGGAAACGTTTAGTTGTTATTTATGATTTCATACTGTGTTTAATCTATTCTTTCATTTTGAGGCACTTGAGGACATCGTATCTAAAAGGTGACTAATAAATAATCCTTAATTTCTTAAGAACAGAACATTCGGCTCTTAAGACTTTAAATCTAAATGAAGTCATTTGGAGAAAATGATTTAAGCTTAAGCCACATTTATTCTTGGAATTCAAAGTCTAATATCGGCATAAAATCAGGGTGAGATTTATACCCTTCCTTCAACACTTTATTCCACAT
Organism: Labrus bergylta; assembly: GCF_963930695.1. Classification (NCBI taxonomy): domain Eukaryota; kingdom Metazoa; phylum Chordata; class Actinopteri; order Labriformes; family Labridae; genus Labrus; species Labrus bergylta. Next base: position 8,630,542 of record NC_089206.1, on the reverse strand, counting down.
GTGTAGAAAAGGATGGGGCAACGTTTCTTCTTGCTTACAGGAGACAGATCAATGGCTTATTTCAAAGTTATTGAAGAACAAACTAGTAAATACATCTGTTTGAATCATGTTTTAGTTTTACGTGGATATAAGGGCGCGGTCACACTGGCCATTCGTACCGTGCCATCAAGCACGCTTCAACGCTAAAGTGCAGTTCGTTTGACCGGTGTGACCGCTCTGTATCGTGCTCAGGCACGGTACACTTCCTTGGCTTTGGCACACTTTGGAGAGGTGTGCTTCAGGCACGGTACACTTCATGCACGAGCACCAGCACGCGGGTAAACAACACTGACAGCCTTCATTATGGAGAAAACCAGAGTTTCATGTCTGTATCTGACTAACATGACTCAATATAAGACACAAAGTAGCTGTCATGTTCTCTGTGTTGTTCTCCGATGTGCGGGCGTGGACTTGCCTGTGGACTCGGCTGTGCGTCTATTTATTTATTTTTTATTTATTTATGGCTGTGTCTGATTAAAATGGCTTAAAATAAGCTGTAAAGTCAGTAAAGTAGCTGTCATGCTGTCTGCGTTGTTCTCCGATGTGCAGACGCGGACTCGACTGCGCGTCTCTCTCTCGTCCGCCTGTTTGTAAACTGAGCACGCTTCATAATAACATAAAGCGAGCATGTGTTGTATTACGACGTTATGTACAAGAGGTAATCGTGTTTAGGCACGGATAGTCCTGTGTAGTGTGACCGCGGGCCGTGCCGGCCAGCGTGGGAATGGCGTAGCGGGGGGGGGGGGGCAATCGTGCTTGGGTACAGCACGGTACAGATGACCAGTGTGACCGCGCCCTAAGGCTGCTGACTTGATGTGTAAATATTTTCAAAGTCACCTCATGCAACTCACTCACCCTCCTCTGACAGATTGTTGTCTTTGGTCTCCTTGTCCATCTGTTGACACCAGCCCTCCATGCGGCCCGTTTCCGCCTGCAGCAGCTTCAGGAACCAGTTTCCGTCTCTTAGGCATGCTGGCGTGCTGGACTGAACAGCATCTCCAGGGGTGCTGCAGTTTCCTGTCTCCAGGCTGGGATCTGGTGGTGGCAGCGAGGAGGGGTCTAAAGCCGGGTCCAGAATTTCTGGAGGCGAGGTTGATATCCTTGATGAGGCCGAGATGTGTTTAAGGGGCTGCTGTTCCATGGCTTTGTCCTGTCTGCTGGGCGCGCTGGTATTCTCTGTTTTATTGTTGGTGCAGTTGGATTTGTTGTTTTCTGTGGCTGCGGCATCCTGGGGCTCCTGAGGCTCCGTCTCGGTGTTCTGTCTTGAGGCCATGCTGCTGTCCCGGCTGAGACTGCAGACACATGCATAAACATCAGCTTGTGACAGACAGTTTGAAAAAAAAAAAAAATTTGACATTGGAGTGACGTGTCAAACATGTCCCACAGTAACAGATTGAGGTCAGTGCATATGACTGACAGGACATTATGGCAGCTGATGATGCAGTATCATCTTTTGCAAAGGAGCACAAACAGTCACGGAACACACAGTATAGAAGACGGTATGCAGCGGGAAATTAGCAACAAATTAGGTATACAACGTAAAGGCCGGTGGACTGCTGGCTTCAGAGATAATGAGCAGCAAAAAAGGAAGTGGGCTGTCAAACAAATGTGATTAAGGGAAATTACATTGCACTAAAAAGTTTAAATGACAATTTTCTCTCCATGTTCAGCTCTCTACAGTCAAAACAAGATTAAAAGGACATCAATCAGTGCCCTGGGCTGCTGTGCTGCTGCCAGACTGAGTGCTGATGACCTTAGAAACACTCTGCTGTACAGACTTCAGATATACCCGCCAAATGGGTGATTAAAAGATTGACATTGAGAATGTTTGAAGTAATGGAGGAAAGCATTGTTTGTAGCACAAATTTGACGACTACTTGGGGTGTGGGAACTGTACATTGATATATTTATACATTTAAGAGTGACATGTATCCATTAACCTTGTTTATTTTGGCTGCTCTTTACCTATAGCCCTGCTTTTAGTGTAAAAGCTCAATGTATCAAAAACATCGGTCCCCTAAGGGTGCACATTTGTTATACAGAAAGGTACTTTGTTAATACGTTTTAGCTGTTCAGTAAAGCACCAGAGGGCAGACATGTACAAAATCGGCTTCACTGTATGAAGAAGAGAATATCAAAAATCCACTGATGATGTCAAGTCACCAGCAGAAAATGTCTTGACAGGATGACAACACCATATTTGTGGGTTGATATCATTTCTTCTGTTTAATATAAAGTACATCCTGTCTGCACATGAACCTTTTGAACACTGTAACAGATATAAATAACCAGATCAATTATGGCTACTTTTCACTTGCATACAGTAAAATGTTAGCGTATACTTACGGCCTGCCGTTTTCCACCTGAACACCGATTGACTGAAATTTGAGGGGTGCGGTCAGGGGTAGCGGTTCTTCTCTTAAGACTGGCAAAACGCAGTCCACCTGAAGTGTAATTGACAAGAAAAAAGCCAGTCAAACAGAACTATGAGATTGTGCAAGTACATTTACATGGGAAAACTAATGAAAGGTAGACAGCTCTTACCTGAATTCCGATGGAGGACAGTTTCCTCTTAGTTGCAGTCGGGGGCTGCTCAAGGGTGACACCGATGCTCAGGGTGTCATTTTGGGACTGGGTAGATGTTGAAGTAGTGCTAGTGGTGCTAGTGGTGGGGTGGAGGTCACGAGGGGCTGGAACAGGAGGTACAGAGGCTGCAGCGGGCGTGTGGGTCACAACAGGGACCGGGACTGGTGGAGGATAGGTCCCCTTAGCCAGACTGCCCGTGCGGATGCTACAGAGACTGTCAGAGGAGTTGCTGCGTCCTGATTGGCTGTTAGCCTCGCTGCCACGGTCCTGCTGGTCAAGGTATGTGTCTTGGGCTGACTCTGTGCTGCTCTGCAATGTCACTGAAATGAGGGGCTTAGATGTGGTGCGGGGTGGGACTGGAGGTGGAGCTCTCCTATTGCTGACTTCTGATGGAAGAAGGAGAGAAGGCAAAAAGAAGAGCTTAGACAACTGCTCATTGTCACTTTGAATGTCAAAAGAAAAAAAAAAGAGCAGAAGTCAAATCCAACGTTGTTAGGAGAAATATTATCTGGTGCCCATCAGTGCTAAAACATGAAACCATAAACAGTGACATCCTATCCGGAAAACAAACCTGCACTTTGCCCTTATTGCTACCTCCATCAGTCTGTTTGTAAAGCTACGTCTGTGTTTTCTATAAACCTGCTGTTGGTTGTGTTCCTTTGACGTCAGTTTGTCTCTGGGGATCTTCCTCAACATGCCACACCTTCACAGTCCTTTTGCTCTGGGGACTGTGTCACACAAGGCGACTATGCCGTGAAGGAACAACTGAACCACAGGAAATACAACATCCCTTTTGCGTCTCTTGTTTCCAAAACTATGAAACATTAAAAAACCTGAATTATCTCAATGTTTTGAATTTCTTGTTCCACCTACTTAAATAAATGTTTCAGTGGCTGTAGAGAAGTACCTACCAGCCTTGCATGTTAATTGCAAAACAGAGCAACAATTTGACTGCCAAAATGAAATTTGACACGGGGCTTCTTGAACGATAATTCAAATTATTGACTTTTAGGTAGAAGCCTTAAGTGGATGTGGCCTGCAGAGGTAGAAAAGGACTGAAGACACTGACAATCTGTTATTAATTTCTTCTTAAGAACTAAACAGGAATGAAACTTATTTTTCATTTGATTTTTCTTCCCCTTTCTTTTTTTAAATGCCAAATCTCTTCACATATGAAAAAGTAACTGATATGGTCTAATTTAAAGCTGTTTTTTTTAAACATAACTATACTCCTACAAACTTATCCTCACTCATTTAAAAGCAGAGTCATCAATGCCCACATAAGGCAGACTGAAAAGCTGAAAGCAGATCACCAGTAGGCCAACACAGTCTGAGTCAGGCAAAAAGAACAGGGCTGGTGCCTTTCTCTGTCATCAGTCTTGACTACAGGGTTGTGTTGGATAAAACACAGCTAACCACAGAACTACAACATGAGAAACCAGGAAAAACCACAGGCTTTCTTCAGGAGTGGAAGGGGATTTTGTGTAGATGCTGTTTAAACATCTGGCCAACAGTTACCATGTAACGGAGACAGTAGAGAACAAACAACAGACAAATACATCCAACTACAACATCATTCACTGCATAATAATACATTAAATAGGTAAACAATTCTAGATTTCCTAGATAGTAAATCGAAGCTGTAGTATTTATTATCTCTGGTAGTGGTTTAATCTAAATACCATCCAAACACCCTGTAATTGGGAGGGTGCTGCACTTCCGTCATCGGCCAGTGACTCACAGCAAAGCCCTCATTAAATCCCACCAACGTACACAAACATGGCTGTGGAATTCACTCTAAGTCTCTACTGCAATCGGCAGTGACAATCGTCCAACCAACAACAGAACATTCATTCCCACACAAAGAAACACTTCTTGCACTACTCATAGCTGAGATGCATGGCATTCCCAAAGTGAATTATTGAGTCTGGGTGGCTACACCTTGAGTCTAAACACAAGCCTCGCCCTGTTTGTTGTGTCTGCACTGCATTCTCTTCCTCACACACAGAGCTATAAGAGTTGATTATGAACTTAGTGTAACAAACCATCTACTCTTTGCATAATACCTTTTAACCACATGTGTGCAAGTCCTTTAAAGCTCATTAAGATAATTAGGCACCAGAAAATAGGTTAAATATTGTTTTCGAGCATCCAGTTACAAAGAAGTGGGCTAAATGTGGATTAGTCACACTTTAGTGCAACATATAGCGTCAGCTGGCTCCACATTGCCTACCTATAGTAGTGGCACAGTGCCAACAGGTGATTAAGAGAAGGCTAAGCAGCCAAGATCCTGGACTTCTGGGGCAGGGCATGCGAATAGCCTTCAGCTGAACTCTTTAATCTACTGATTCAGAAGCATCATTCATCACAAGTTTATGTATCTTTTTATGTGAAGAATACTTTGTGCAAAGTGAATACTGAATGGGTCAGAAGAGGCTATGATGGTAAAAGGGATTTAAAAGGTTGTCGTTTTCACTGTGCTTTGAAATGATTTATTATAGATGGTATAGTACCATTTGTGATAGTTTTATGCAAAACTTAGGTATTGCACTTGGGAATTACACCTGACAGTGGATGTTAAATACCATAGTGTTCATAAAAAACACTAAAATAAAGTTTGATCAAAGGATATTGGGGAAGTCAGTTGTATGTATATATTTTTTTCACCACTATTTCGCTAAACTTAAACTGTTATTACTGATAACGTGATTGGTCAGGCATTATTCAATGTTATATCCATGATTGTCTCATCTGATTCATTTCAGCTTTGTTTAAATCTTAGGTTTGTTGCTTTAATACCAAAGAGCTTCTATTTTATAACGTGTAAAATTTTACAAATTCATTGTTTGCAGATCTGCTCCCCTAAAATCAGAAGGTAACATATCAGTTTAGCTGAAGAAAAGATTGTTCAGACATCCGATTGTTTTACAGGTCGTGTTGACAAGCTATGTGATACGCAGCTGTCTATAAATCCTTTCTTCACGAAGCCCCAACGAAAACAATTTGGATCAATTACAACGCTGTCAACACTCCTCTGATCACCTAAATTGCATCACTTATGATAGCCATGCAGTCTCTAAATCAGGACATGCTCTGGCTCCATCAGCAGGTCTGTCTGAGAGCTATCCGATGACCACTAATGGGCTCTCCAGCTAAACTTTGAGTGTGCGTGTTTCATTGCTGTTACAGTAAGCAGTGCACTGTTAAAAAAAAAAAAAAAAAACAGCAGCAGCAGCTTCTGTCAAATTTTGGGTGAACCTTTTAAATTGTCTAGTTTGGGATTTGAGAAATCTTGATCACTGCTGAGCTCCTTGAGTGTTTTGACTCACATTTGAGTGTGTTAATTAGGCTTCAGGGTGAACTTCTCTGTGAAGGGAGTGTGGTTCAACATTACTCCTGACTGAAGCTCCAAGCTCAAACAGAACCTAAATACAAACACACCACACCTTATAAACAGGATTGTATTTTATTGCAGCTTATGAGCTTTTGCAAAACTCTGGATACAAGCCAACTATCATGAAAAGAGGTGGTGGCAGAAGCTCTGTCAGAGATTAGCAGGCTTATTGGAAGGAAGCATGGCATGCTGACAGGCTGTGAGATTCCCAGACTGAAAGACCACACCAGGACACGCGGCTAAGCATAACTTCTAGCTAACAGATTAACTACATAGGTGGCAACATCGAACTAAATACCATTTAAATCTGTTAAGAGATGTCCTACCTATAAACCTGATGACTATGTTTGTGCAAAAACAACTGAAATGACTTATATACATATAAGGAATTTTCCATTGGAAGTATAATGCAATCAATGGCCTCTCAAAGGCCAGTTCCTATGTTGAAGCCAGTTGACAAAAGCAAATGTTATGCTGTTAACATGAGGTTATGACACGTGCCTGTTATGTTAATTTGAATCACGTTTCACTTTAATAGCTGTCACAATTTGGGTTCTTATTCCCCTGACACTGTGTATCACTTTGCTGGATTTATATTCATTAGGTTGACACAGAGTTTCAAGAATCCGGCATGAAATCTGTGCCGTTTTCCCAAAATAGCTTCATGAATATAAGGAAACAGGCTCAAAGGGAAACAGGGTGCACAGACTTCATGAAAAGAGAGTGCTACCTAGAGACAAAGAAAGACAGGCAGGCTGCCATTTTTCAGAAAAAAAAACCCACATACTGGCTTAAGAATGACAACACCCAAAACAAAAAAAGTCACAGTTTAGATTTAATTAACATTTAGCCCATTTAACATTTTGTAAGTCACTGATATAACTTTTTCCCTCGAAAGTAGATGTCATCTAAAATGATCCACAAACAAAAGACCAGCTTGCCTTGAGAAGAGCCATTGCAACTGAGACAAAGTCCCAATGATTTAGTCCACCCTTTATACTGCTGGAGAGTTGGTTTGAGCATTCTTATCTCCTGTAAAAGGGAATATCCTTACGGCCTCCTGTGGTTCTCCAACTGACCTGGTGGACTGGAGCAACAGTTTGGGTAACCGCCTAATCAGATGATGTAACAACACGTGGTAAGTGCCTCTTAGGTCAACCCTTTAGGATGTGAAACTAAGTAATTACTGTAACTCAACAACTTTTACCAAAAGTTTATACTATTTTGTAACACATTGGAATCGTCTTTCTATCTCAAACAACAGTCTAGTCTCAACAAATAGTGTATCAAAATGTAATAAACTCACAACAGTAAGTGTACAGTTTCAGTAGCCAGCAAGTCGCCACAACCTTTATGGGTTGGACTAAAGTAGTCCACTGACAGTGCATGGCATTATCATGAATGCATAGACCCTTCAGTATACTTTGTAACCATATTGACAGCTCCACACAGATCATTAGGCCAATGTCTGTCTGCTGTTGACCGTACTTTGAAACTACAGTTGCTTCGCCCATTCAGCAAAGAGATTACCTCATCAATGAGGGCGAGAGGAAGAGTGTGTAATACAGTGAAAGATGACTCATTGTCTATCCATGGTGATACAGACACACCATGTGTTGTGTAATATGGCGCTGGATACAATGAACACACCTTTTAATTATAATGAAGCCTCAAACCCAGTGTTTCCATTGATACATGGTTGCCCTGATGAGCAGTCTTTTTGGTAACTTGAAAAACACAACTTCAATCACAAAACAAGATTAAAAAAAGTACCTTACAGTTATTGTTAAAATGCAGTCTGTGAGAATACATTATTTTGGTTACTGTGATTGTTATTGTTGGACATAGATATAACATTCCTTTTAGATGCACATCCTCTTCTCCTCAGGTGGTCCATTTAAAGCCAAGTTAAGTGTACTTACTACTGGGCTGCAAAGCATTACACAAGGAAGGAAGCAAATAAATAATTGATTGTGTGCTCAGGTCTCTTAACACATGGCTGTTTGCCACTGAGTAAAAATGGCAAATAAAATTGTGGCCCAAAAGAGGATGGGCAGTACCAGCGAAATGTTCAACAGAACTACTCCAGCCACTCTAAGTTAAACCAAAACAACGTTATTAGTATAATCTAGCATTAATTATAAAAAGTACTGAACCGCTATAAAAATGTTCAACCTAAGATTCTGCCCTGTAAGGCCATCATTCACAATTAGCAGCAGGGAAGACAAGGAATGCCATTTTTTTGTCTTTTTTAATTGGCTGATTAATAAAGCCGATCATGATTGATACCATCATCTCTGTATTTTAGCTCGCATTAGAATAGAATATAATTACTTTATTGATCCCAAACTGGGAAATTGTGGCGTTACAGCAGCAGGTTATTCAAACACACAATGAGTATAAAAAAAAAATAAATAAATAAATAAAAAAAATCTTAACATTTTATAATATTAAATACAAAGTAAATAAGTACTATAAATATCAAAACTAAGAATGTTAATATATACAACCAGGATTTAACTAAGCCAGGGGTGGGCAACTGGTGGCCCGGGGGCCACATGCGGCCCCCATCAACCCTCAATGTGGCCCTCTGGAAATCATGAAAACCAGAAATACGTCCATAATAATTTTTGATCACTGGCATATGTTGAGTTAAATTTTAGACATGTTTTATTTTTATTTTTATAATTGATTCATAATTGATCGTTTTTGTATACTACAATTTGGCCCTTTGGCAGGGAGAATTAATTGAATGTGGCCCTTGCCGTGACCAAAGTTGCCCATCCCTGAACTAAGCATTACTAGTCTTAAATAGGAAGAATAAATATGTAAGATTAAATGTAAATGTGCAAAAACAGATTCATGAATGGTAGTAATTTAAATATGGAAGATTAAATGTGCAAATGTGCTGTCACATGTTGGCTGTTAACCTTCCTTAACTTTATTTGCATGTTAATCCAAATGATGTGACTTCACAAAGACGTAGACTCCTGTTTCCCCCTCAATGAAACGACGTAAACGACTCCATTTCCGACTATTTGGCATTTAATATGCTTACTATTACACGTTAAATTAGGCAACGTGAGCTTTCTGATGAGACAGACGTGGCCGGGTTGGTTAAAAGACGAAGTCGCCGGTAAACCGAGCTGCGGTCCACACACTCGGCTTTTTCCGCCTAAGCTACAGTTAGCTCGTGGCTAGTAAGGGCTCGTTACGGCGTGAGATCACACCGGGAATTTAACGTCGAGAAACGTTAGCCGGAGGCAGTAAAAAAAAAAAAAAGAAAGAAAAAGAAGTAGAGATAAGAGGGAGCCAACAAACACACGCTGCTACCTGTCGCTTTTCACCTCCGTATCACCACAGCAACCACAATACTGTCTTCAGCCTCGCCTGCTCCGCATCAGGGTTTCATCCCCTTTCTTCCACTGTTAGCCTGCGCTAGCTTACCTAACACACCATTAGCTCTTGTTAGCTTGCCCACTGCTGGGTGTATCGACAATACATTTGTCAGGGAGAGAAATTCGCGCGTACACAGGAAAAAAAAACAACAACAACAACAATCCTTACTGTGTAAAAGGTCCGCTCGAAAATCCTTATTAGTCGGTCATTCATGAGAAGCCAGACGAGCGACGGAATCCAGCCGTGAGAGATACACACATACACACACACTCGCACAGAAAGCGGAGCTGTGAAGAAAAGATTTTTTGTAGTACACGCCCTTGACGACGAGGATTGGAGTCCACGTTTTTTTTCGTTCTCGGCCGACGATTGGACGCTTTCTGCTCCGCGAGCTAATCGAACACAAAGACGATTGGTTGAAGGCTGCATCCGTTGATAGGTGCGTTTCATTTGTTGTCTGACGCCGCGGGAAACAGACCCAGAGTAAAAAAGCTCATACATATTCGATCCATTGTGACCTGAACAATAGAGCTCCATATAAATAGAGATAAACCCAGCTCCTCCCCCGGTTTTTTTTTTTTTTTTGTGTGTAGGCAGCAGGCAGGGCATCAAACTGCATTATATTCACTGCTGTAGCTTTTCAAGGAAGCAGTTCATGCAGCCCTCTGCTCATTGTTATCTCAAATAGGTTCAGCAGAAAATAACATTTGGCAACAATACATTGTAACAGAAAACTGCATTCAGACATTTGAAGCAATATATATCACAGTTAGGCTATCTACTAAATCATTTGGCTGCATGCAGGATAAATAGTACATCAATTAAGGCCTTACAAATAACTTAGAGTCAAGCTTCGCATACAGAGAGTGTAAAAAAAGAATACATAAAACTGACTGTCCCAAAACGTTTTACTTTATCTTCATCTTTGCGTTAATATGATCAAGTGTAATCAAAGTAGGTAAACTGAATTAATAATCCTGCAAGATTTGTTTTCACACTTAAAAAATTATTGACACTGGGAAATTACTGCAAAGGAAGAATAACATTTTTTTCTTTGTTTTTCATAATAAAGAAATGCGTTAACTTCACATATCCAACGCATCCACAATGGATTTTTACAAAAAAAAAACAATTCAAATGCAATTCAACTACTCATCACATGTCTGAAGAGGCATTTACTCCTGATTTGACTTTTCCCTGTACTTGGACATTGTGCTAAAAAAAAAAAAAAAAATGTGGTAAGTCATCAGGAATGTCTCACTTTCCTTTCAAAACCCCAAACAATAAATATGCGATTCATTTTTATTTCACGTTGTAGCGCTGACATTCATTCAAAACCTTGAATTTCTACTGTTCATAATAGCTTTGATAAACTGGAAAAGTTCTTCCTTTTCTCCTGCTGTCATTGACTCATCTTTTCAGAGGAGGGTTGGCGTTGCCCACCTCTGCGTCCCGGTTGGTGTATGAATAATCTGTCAAGGTCTGTCACTGATGAAGCCAGAGCTAAAGAAACCAAAAGACCTTTTTCGGACTGAAATGTGACAAGTTATTATAAAAGTATCTGCAACATTTTTTCTAAACCGCCTTCTCACATATATTTGATTATTTTGGGGACATAATTAAACCAATAGTGGAAAAAAACAACAACAATACAATGTTAAATTGTCAATACATTTACTTCATGAGAAAATATTCTTAAAATTGTGGTTCATACAAGTCCTTACATTTTTCTTACTTGTTTTTGGGGGCCATATTGATTTCCTACTAAGGTAAATGGATGTGTGATTACCATTTAATAGCATGTATTTCATCCATCAGCTGATTTTTTTTCTTAACAAAGACTATAGTCAGCATCTCTTTGTCCACTCTGGTACTCACGTGTTTTGGAGCTGTATCCTGTAGTGGTTGGGGGTGGCGAGTCTGAGTCCACAGAAGCCGTGTCTTCATCCTGGGAGCAGCCTGCTTGGATGGCCCGCAGGTAGCTGTGGCTGCGTGACCGGAAGCAAGTAGGTGCTGGTAGATCCAGAGCCTCGACTGCCTGCGATTCCCCCTCACAGTACGGTACTGCGTGCCCGAAGCCCTGCCCGCATACCTGAAAAAACGTGTGCAGACTCACACGCTGAGGGCAGAGGGCAGACTGTGAAACATGCACTTACTTACTTTGAACGTAATGGAGATACTCTATTTTATTTAAGCGCCTATATAACAATACATAGAAAACAAGAGATCAGCAAAGTCAGTATCAGAAGTAAAATAAGTGATTCCATAGTATATGTCACCTGTGACTGATGTGTCTTATTAAACATTTAGCTTGTTAGAAGTGATGCACAAATGTGTGAGCAGCATTTCAAAAGATTCTTGAAAGGAAGCTATTTTTTTTACACGTTGAATAACTGAGCTTTAGGATTTATGACCGCCTTAATGGGATAAGAAAGAACAGAAATCAATGGTTCTGCAGGATCATCTTATAAAAAAAAGTTTTAATAAAATAATCCCTCTTCTATATGTTTACAATGTAAAAATTAGGTGATAATTTGCCTAATCTGGGCCTAAAACAGATACATTACATTAGAATTTATGGTCTCTTTTCTGGAATTGGAAGAACTCAACATCTCAAACAGGACAGAGGAAAATGATGCTGCTCCTTGGTTGGTCAGAGAGGTTTGGAGCCCAAGGCCTGACATATTTATCCAAATGAAAATATTCTAAATAACATTAGCAATGCATTATATTTTAGACATTTATTCTTAGTATTTCATGTTGAGTATTACTAAAATGGGATCTTGGGCCATTAGAAAAATGTATAGATGTGCATGCACAATATAGTCATTTAAGATCTTGTAAAATAGCAAATCATTGTTTAAAGTTCCTGTGCTTAACCTGAGTAAATGTGCAAGGTTAAAGTCCAGCACCGTCTCTTCAAGTAACAGGTCACTTTAGATTTTTTATTATGTTTATTTAATGATTTGCAAAAATATAATCTCAATCAGTATGCTCATGTTCCCAAAAGCACATAAATGACTCAGTTATCTGATTCTTACTGCAGCATTGTAAGAAATACTATAAATAACTTTGTTTCATTATTGTTATGATGGTAATATGTGATGACATCTGGCGCTGTCTGATCAAGCAACATCAAAAGAAAAGCAGAAACAACCAGGACAAGTAGAAAATGTGAACATATTGTGGGTGGTACATTAGCATGAATAATATTCCCCAGAAATCAGCTGTTCTAGTTTATCCTTCACATATTCTTTACTCTGATTGACTTCACTGTCGACATGAAAGAAAATCCCTCAATCGTCACTTGATAAATATAAAAGCTCTCGTGTGAGAGACTGATGCCAGTGCTTCTTTATTGAAGGATGTTTGCATTAGTCTGGTGTGTGATTCTGCGTCCTGATGCCATCCTGCTGATGAAGATATGCGCCAAGCTCCCTCAGGTTTACACACTCAAACATCTCTTTAATTCCCAGCTATCTTATTTATACACCATCCCAGCAGACACTACATACACCCTTATATCCCCCTTTTAGCTTCAAATCTCAAGAGCTGTGTTTGATGTAACTATGTTCATTCTCTGGCAAGTTTTGGCTTTGATTACATTTATCCTTTTTGTGCCACTGGAATCAGACCAATATAGTGTAAAAAGCACTTTTTTTTTTCAGAGATCTGAAATGTGATATCAACATATTTGATAAGATATTAGACATACCTGAGTGCCCGAGCCTCTGCCCAGTGTGCTAGAGCGTTGGCTGTAATTGTTGTTCCTGTGGCGCGGCGGGGCCTCCAGCGGGCTCACCAGACAGTCTAAGTTATCGAGGCTCCGGTTAGTTGACAGCTCTTTTAGGGACGGCAGGGAGCTGTGGAAGTGAGCGTGATAATCATCCTCTTAGAAGTCAGACAGCCGAATAAGTAAGAGCTGTGTTTAATTGATGATATCCAGGAGTAATATTTAATTACACTCCGATGAATTCCCCTGGGTGTTTTGAAATTAAATATGGTTGAGATGTGTGAAAAGTGATATGAGGGGATACTACTTGAAATACCAGCAGAGAGGAAACAATGATGAGTAAAACGGCTATATATGCTTTCAAACATTGATGAAGGTTTTTTTTCTTCTTTTTAAGTTTCCTCTGTTCTGGGAAGCCTCTTATTGTGCCTGGTGTTAGTGAAAGGGTGTGCACACTAAGCAGCTAGGGTGTGGTAGAGGGATTTGTCATGGGGAAATTTGCATGTTATGACATCAAGGCTTGGAGGAAGCAGGTAACAGTTGTAACACACCACTCGGGGTAAGAGATGGAGCAAGGTCAGGGAAGAGAGGAGCAGTAGTGGGAGTGGGGTTAGGCAAAAATAAGTGGTTGGGAAGTGGAGGTGGGGGAAGTGAGGGTGGGTGGAGGGCCACACTGCCTGCCTGAGGATGACACTGACCTCAGATGCTGCATAGAGCATGCACTCTGCAGCGGAGACCACAGATAATCCTCCCGCATGAGAGCGTAGCAACGGGGCCTTCACGTGTGGATGTAGGGGTAAAAAAAAAAAATGGCAAAATTTCATCTGCTACTGCTCTTACACTTAAAAAAAAAAAATGATACTGTAAGTCATTCCCCTCATTTCACTAATCTAAATCTCTAGATGGATGACTAGCTTCTATGAACCTGTTTTAAATAAGCACTGCTGCAACTCCAGAGCATGATACGTGACTAAATGCTGCCACCTGCTGACGACCTCTGGTGACAGCAGACAAAAAAGTTCATCCACACAGTTTTAACTACAATTCATCCTTCAGAGCCGGTTCCTGTTTCAATGAATGTAAAGTAAAAGGGCACAAACACCACTATGGCAAAACAATGAGCATGGTAATTGAGGTTAAAATTCCGATATGAGGAATTTGAATTCTCTGTGGGACTCACTTGCGAGGAGGTGGAGGTGGCTGCTGCTCGCTCAGCGAGTGCTGGGTGGCTTTCAGGTAGCTATGGCGACGGGCAGCAGACTTAGGGGAAGGTTTGGGGCTTCCCTCTGAGTCCTCGCTGTCTTCTAAGTCTCCCATAGCTTTCACATAGCTGCCGCTGCGCATCCTTCGACAGGGGATCTCTGTTCCTCTAGCCCGGCCTCGACCCAGAGTTCCTGTCCATTCCCCCGGGACCTGGTTTATGTCACATACACACCTTTGTGAGACTTTTGAAATGCTGATGTGTATCCCCATAGACATTGCGTGCATTGTGTTGTCAATGTATAATTTGCTTCACATTTTAAAATATATCTACACATTAGGAATCCATGTGCATTGATGGTACTTCAAAAATATAATGATTGATTTGAAATAAATTGTAACTTCAGGAAAAAAAAATACAAATGTGACTTTATACAAATAGTATAAAGGATAAGGAGTAAACTATAAGCGATTAAACAAATAGGGATTATGCGTTAAAGCGTAAACTGTGTTCTAGTGTTAAAAAAAGTGATCAATTAAATAAAGAAGTCTAAAGAGAAGTTAAACGAAAAAACATGCAAACTTACAAAGAATGATGATGAAAATGAATACTCACTGTCCCTCCTACCTGTAGAAACTGTTGTGCCAAATCTTGGTGGCATGACTTTGATTTAAGCAGCGTCCTGTTGACCGTAGCAGAGCCCTTCTGCAACACTTGCCTGGCCTGGGTGAGGGTAAGAGTTGACCAGGAGCCCCTTTTCACCAGCGTGTCATCCTTGCTCCCTCTGCTTCGTCCCTCTTCGCCCTTGCATCCTACCTGCGTGGCCTGGCACGCCAGAAACTTGAGGTCACTGCTGCTTTTCGAGGTCTTTAGAGTATGTGCAGAAATGGTGTGGTAGCCCTGTGGGATGTGTCTGGCCTGGCTGTCTGACACCGCTCTGCCCAGAGTCATCATGGTCAGCGGGTTGCGGTAACCTACAGCAATAGTGCCAGCTTTGGTGGTGTCAGTGTCCAAGGCGTCGTCTGAGCCCCAGAGGCCTAGTGCATTGGGCCTGGGTCTCTGCTTTTGCCCCTCGGTTTTAGCCCTATCTTTACTCTTGCTCCTGCGTGTCGGTCTGCCTCCGTCCTCACCTGCTCCTGTTGTCGATCCCCCAACAGAGCGCCCGTTTAAGCTGCCTTTGATTGCAGAGTTTTCCAAAGACTGCGACTTTGCAAATAGTTTCTGAACAGAGTGCATCAGGTGGCGAATGCGTCCCGGACTCTCACTGCGTTGTTTCGACATGCGCCCTCTGTGAAACTGCAGGGTGCTGAAACCATCTCGCTGCAGGGGGAGGTGCCTCTCCAGCTGATCCAGAAGGTTCGTGGGTAGCCGGTTCATCTTGGCAGCCGCTGCAGAGGAGATGGTGGCTGAGCCGCTGGTGATCATCGGAGCTCCAGTGAGGCCCAAACCCAACCCCATACCCATAGACAAAGAGGTGGATAGTGCGCCCGCTCTGCCGCCCGGTCCCACTCCGCCACCACCCGCCATACATGCCTGCGAGCAGTCCACCTGCTCAGCTTGTGAGGTATAGTGTAGCCGAGGAAAGGTGCTGCTGTTTGAGATCTGACTGAAAGGGAGCAGGCAGTCAGGGGTCAAGGCTGTGGGGCTTGTTGGAGGGCACTGATGGAGATGGGGGTCCAGAGTGCCATAGTGGTTGATGGTGGGGCTCAGCAAAAAGGAGCTGTGCGGGTCAGAAGTCAGGGGATAGAGAGGTTTCTGGGTGCAGCCTGGTGGTTCACATGAGTCGGACAGGTGACGGCTGCGGTTGGCTCCTAACCCTTTCATGGCGGCTGAGGTGACGTCTTTAGAACATGTCTCCAATCAGAATGGGTCTACTGACCTGAAGGGCTCATCCTGCAATGTGGAGAAACAGAAATGAATGACTAAGTCTCTGAATGCTGCTTTTATTGTAATGCCTTCTTTTAGCCGTGTGGAACTTAATCAACATAAAAGGTCTAAACTGTAACAACACATTTGTGCTACTACTCGATTTACCACGATTGTAATTCCAATTTAATTGCACATTCTCTCAGGTATGTTCTATAAAAGTGTTGTCCCTTTATAGGGGTTCTACATAACAGTGCATAACTGTAAAACGGTCACTTAAGAACAATATACATACTCCGAGGGGAAAGTTCTACACATCAATACTTACAGCTCATGAAACATTAGAGTAAGAGCTCATTTAGGAGTGAATCTCTCAGTGTGTCCTTGACTTTCCAGAACAGTTACTGCACTAAAGAAGACCTTAATTGACTGTCTCTGCTGCAACATAACACAGCCAGTTAATTGAAGAGCAGAGCCATTGTGCTCCATTGTTAGTTGAACACAAAAGACCACCAGGTGGAGCAGCAGCAGCGTCAGTGGTAGGAAAACAAGGAGAGTAGTCGGATGAACTTGTGTTATAAATACATGTCCAAATAAATGTAAATAGTTTGAAAAATTAAAAAAAGAAGTCTTTAATTCTTAAACATTGAACAATACGTCTGCTAACAGGCTTTCAGTTTACTTTCCATCATGCTGCCACTTAACAAACAAGAACAATGAGGGTAAAACAACCCTTAAGACAAAGAGACACAATCACATATTATTCTAATCGAAAAGGACAGCCTATTCAAGTTTACTGCATGAACAGCTTCAGCATGGCAGGAAACAAGATAGCCAGGGGCCCCCGTCTAAAAGCTCCACAGTGACGTACGGCCTGCAGTTACTCTGCTGACAATGCATAGGAGAGAGAGAGAAATATTGTGACTCATACATGTAAATGAGCTTTATATTTAAGGAGCACTATTTTTTTCCAAAAGAAATGAAACCTCATTTCCTCACAAATCTTCTTTGGTACTTTGCCATCCTCTGGAATCCACTTAAAGCGGGAACAATAAGTCTTCCTTAATGCTCAGGAAGAAATGAAGAATTCTGGGGCAACGGGAAAATATTTCACTGATGAATTTCATTGTCATTTATACGAGGGTTTTTTTTTGTTTTTTTTCTCGCTGGGATAAATTCAATCTGGTAACATTTCACCTAGCTGTCCTGTTTTTATTTAAAGGCTGTTTTATGATTTGATTTTATTCTGTGGAAAAGCGCCTTGCTTTCAATATGATTTGAAAACAGATCACTGAAGAGCAAACAGGGCTGCAGCTCTGATGTCGTCATGTTTACTGCTCTTCCTGGGGTGAAGCTAAATCTAATATGACATACTAGTCATTATATATCTTCGAGTTTCCGATACAACTCTGCTTCAGATGTAAACATCGCAGTCCAAACAAAAGTGTAGAAACACAAGCACCATGCAGACTAAATGAGGGACACCGAAGTGATTTAAGGCAACATAATCATCTTTTTTATCACTTGCCTACTCATTCTCAAAGCTCACCATGAGCAGACAGTAATATTGCATCAAGGTTATGAGAACTCATAATTCACACAGCACAAATCCAAGCTGCATTAAATTCACTCTAACAGATGCTGTGTGTATCACAGTGGAGTGACTCACTGATCAGTCAATGGTAAGAGCCCTCTCCCACAGCAGGCATGAAATCCTGCCTGGGAGCTGAATGTGGAGCGTTAACTCAACACATTTTCATTCCACTGTGTCGGCTTGCCACTTCTTACGTCTCTCTGACCTCCCGTACACTCTGTACAGTGTGAGAGCAGCCACTTATCTGACTCAGTGTTCCTGGACGGGCACAGTGGTGCGCTGACGAATACACTTGCGTTTTTTCCCCTCTTCTTTACAACTGCACAGCTTGCTGTAATTCATCCAGTCGAGCGGACTGTAGCCCCACGTGTTGGCGTGTTGTAGGCGGCACTGCTGACAAACAGACACATACCTACATGCTGGAACACCAACACACACTGACACACACTCTCGCTACTCCCATGCATACACCACCAACAAAACCCTGTCAAGAATAAAGACTCCAGGTCTTGTTTATCCCAGTGAAATTCATATGCTTAATGCAAATTAGCACTCAGGTTGATTTTCTTGCACAGCTTTTGAAAATATGCACATCCACACATTGCACATTAACATATCTTGGTAAAAATGGCCATATCTGTTTAAGTTGTGGCTTCAGAGCTTTTTTCTGTTGATGTTGTCCCTTTCTATTGTGTCATGTGTATGTGTCTGATTTTCAGAGTAGTGGTTGTTGCAGTGAAGTTACCTTACACAGAGGGTTTGTTCCCTTCTGGTCCCTGTTAAGGTCATTTGGAGGGTTACAACTTGAACAAGCATTTGTTTGATTGGTTGTGTGGCACTGCTCGGGTTACAACCAAGGCAGAAATGATCGTAATCGTATTCTTCCGTATTGTATTGTATCGTATTGCATCGCGTCATATAGTATTGTGTCACATCATATCGAATTGTATCACATCCTTCTGTATTGTATTGTATTGTATCCTAGCATATTGTATTATATTTTATGAAAACAGAGATTACACACTAGTAACCTTGTCATGGTTGACTGTCTTCACGTTGAGCTTTAATCTATTGTATTGTAAATCACATATAACATCTCACAGTGCATAAGAAGAATCAGATCACAGACCAATAAGGAAAGCCTTCAAACAGGTCTTCGAAGAGAGAAAACTGATTAAAAAGTCATCGAATGTGGGTTTAATTCAAAGCAAACAAAAGGCTTATGTTTTTGTAATCTGCCTTTACTATTTTAACAAACTAAATAAAAAATGTTAGAATGATTAAAAAAATCTTTATTTCCAGTGTTTCATAACAAGAATAACTGTATTTTTCATAATATTATACGCAGTTAGAAAGAAGTCATTTAAAACAGACGAAGTGAATGTACTATTATTTTAAAGTTAGATATTAGAATATAATATTCTACATGTTTTGTCCATTTACTGGCACACACACACACACACACACACACACACACACGCACTACAGCACAGTGCTAATAAGGTCTTAAGAACAAAACATGACGGTTGATCCACCAGGGCCTTTTAAAAGCCTAGTGATGTCTCAAGCTTTAACATATGTAACAAGAAAAACGTCTTTTTATCACGGAAAGTCAGAGCAGGTCGGAGGGATAACGCCGCACTCAAAGGTATAAAACCTGCTGGAACGCGAAGAAAATTCATTTTATTATATAATTCCAAAATGTGCCCCAGTTTATCTTTTAGTATAAAATGTAAAATGTATATTTTTTCTTTTCTTTGCCTACTCACTCATTTGATTGTTAAATCTTAGCATGGAGCCTGTTGTTCAGAGTTTTTGTACATTCAACAAATCTCAAATTCTAAACCTGCCTCAAATGCAATTGAATGCAGATATATTTAGCGTTAACCTGCAATAAATACATTTTCGGCCACTTGGTGGAAGCAAAAACACATGAAAAACTTGTTTGTATTCTTGTTTGCTTGAATCCAATATTATTTTTGCCTAAAAAAGCATCCAGTAGAAAACAAGTTACTTTCATGTGAAGTGAAAAATGAAGTCACTATCCTGTTAGCCCTGTTTTCTGTGCCTTTTTTTGGAGACAGGACAGTGGACAGAGTCAGAAATCAGGGATAGAGAGAGTGGGGAGAGACATGCGGGAAAGGAGCCACAGGTCGGACATGAAACCAGGTCACCTGCCCGGACGACACAGCCTCCATACATGGGGCGCACGCACAAACCACAAGGCTATACCTTCGCCCTGTTAGCTATGTTTTCTGAAGACATCTGACTCCTGAGGGAAATACCTGCCATTAACAGAGTTAATGCTCCAATCCATTCACCAGGTAGAAGGTTTTCATCTGTCTCCTGTTTGGTGCTGGGCAGGTTGTGTACATTGGATTTCTCAGCGTTGTTTTTTTGTAAGCAGCCTGCTTTGGCTGAATTAATACAAAAGTCTGAATTAAGGGTTTGAGAGTCAGATGCAGGCACAAAATACCAGACACTTGGCTAAAATAAATGGGAAGGGGAACTGCAAAGCTGGTTGATATTTCCCTGTGTTCATCTCAATCAAAAACTCCTTTCACAGTCATTTGATCAATTTCTAATCCAAAAACCATTAAGTAAGGATCTTTTAATAGGAAAGCTATTTCATCCATCACATTCATACAGCTTTACCCGAGATTTAGATTTAGTGAAGAGTGTGCAGATTGACTAATAATGAACTCTGGTTTCATTTTGATCTTGCTTTAAAAGACCGCCCCACCCCAACCCCCCACATGTGACTCAGACAGATAAAAGAAGTCATCAACTTGGTTGCACCTTAAACAGTTTGGTGGAGTATTGTGTCCATTTCAAGCTTCAGTAAACATATAGTCCACCACACAGTTGCTCATTATGAACTCAACCTTTAACAGCTTCCCCAATTAACTTCATATTATTTGGCATCCTGAGGTTCAGACATTAAAGAATATATTTATTCATGAAGGTTAATAATTCTACATTTTTCTGTCTGAAGGAACAGTATCAAAGGATTCATTACTCTTTTAAGAGTGGAGCTGAAATTTTAACCATATGAAGGCAGTCGATGGTCAAAGACACTACCACCTCATTTATTCAATGAAGTAGCTCTATTTTACGTGCTACGTGCCTCTGAGACTGTAAGACCTGGCTTCAACACAGCCTTCCTGCCACTTGTTATTATGTTGGAAAATAGAGCCAGATGACAAACAATAAACAAGCACAAATGTTATTTGCAGATGCAGCTTTGCAAGTGGAATCATTTTCATTGTAGAAAAATGTCTCAGACCTTTAGTGACAGTTATGTAACAGAAAGCCTTTGGTCTAGCAAAAAAAAAAAAAAAAAAAGGAAGCCGCGACAAAAATAAGGTAGAGAAATTTTTGATAATTAGCTGATTCTGGTAACCTAGACATTTTCATGCAGAAATGTAACATAGTATACCATTAATTTTAATAACAATGCATCTGCAGATTGTGTTTCATAATTAAAAGCACATGCAAACACATAAAGCATTTACAAATATTAATAAATCATAACAAGCAGACATGCAATCACAGCGGGAGAAATAATTTAGAGAGTATGAAGTCTTATTCATACACATAGATATATGGAACTGGCTTATCTTTCAGTTAAATAAAATCAGAGAAATTCAGGGATTTTTGGAGTTTGAACTGATGATCTGAGTATGGATCATGCTACTTTTGGGAAGAGAATGATAAATGATGAATGCCGATGATCACTAACTCCAGTTACTGAGATGCTCACGAAGTGGAAAACATTGTGATGCTAAATATGAAGGACGAGGATGATGAGGAGTGTGAAGAAGCGGTGCATTAGGGAGAGGACCATCGGAAAATGCCTAATTAATATGCAAGATAGTTTTGTGAGCTGGAAGTAGATTGTTATTTGCTTTTGGCTAACGTTAGCTTCTGTAGGCAGGCAGCTGTTAGCTAGCGGGAGCAGTGTTGCAGCTGTTTCCATGGTAAAGTTAGATGAATCTGCTCTTCCATTTCCAACGTAAACCAGTTCAGTTATTTCTTTAAATGACATGTGAAGCATGCTTTTTGAGGTTATGATTGTGATTGTCGAGAGCTGATTCTTTATACTTTTTGAATGCATTTGGTTTATTCATTCTGAAGTCACAGAGTAATGTGTTTGGGTCATACTTTTAGTAATGGGCGTTTGGATTGGATCTAACAGTCATAAACACTTTCTATAAACAAGTCTCAAGTCTTAGACTGTTTTCATTTATTACTAGAATGTGAAATCAAGGTTTCCAAATCTGCATCCCTAAAAGCACTACGCTTTTTCTGCTCGTCTCTTAAATGATGCTTCATTGTTGAAATAAAAAGACAACTAAACATGAATGAAATATAATGAACACATCATGGGATGATTTTCACACAGGTCTACAATTCAACTAATGGGGTAGCGAGCCTGGACATAAATGTTCTTTGACAAAACAATCATCCTCTCATGGCCAGTGAAAACGCTCCTACTTTGTCAAACCCCCCCATCATTGGCCCAATGGGAGGTGATGTCATCCAGCCCCTGTGCTGACACACAGCCCCTGTTAGATCTCCACGAGGCCTGCTAACAAGCAGAACCAGGGGATGCTGTGCTGTGTCCCACAGAGCCACTGAGCAGGCCTGTAATAAATGTCTCCTGTAGCTGTGCACTTCCACTGCCGCCTCGGGTGAGGAAAAGAGGAAGGGGAGGGTACGCTAAAGAAAAAGAGAGAATATCGATCCGGGTCTCGCTCCTTGTTCTAAGGGTGAATATACAGCTGCTGGGTATTGGCTTTTGCAGTCTCCTTCAATAATCACCTTTTTTCTCATTGCTTCTCGCAGTCATCCACTCCCTGTCAGCCACATGTACAGTACACTTACACTACAAGCTACTACAATTAATGATTGCAGACATGAGCTGTCCATTTTATATTCAGCTGAATTTATTGACTGAAATTGACATCCTTTACAAAGGAAATATACCTATTTCATATTAGACTAATGTGATGTTTCATAAGCAGTGAAAATGTTCCTCTGAGCTACAACAAGTACAAAGTCCGAGTTAACAATATCAACACTTCAGATGAGCCGTTATCCCCACTGTCTGGTGAGAATCTACAAATAGCTAGTTTCTGTCACAAAGTTATGTCACTGGGGCTTCCTGTGGATTAAGCAAGTGTTGTTCTTCACTGCCTTGGGAATGTTAAAGATTTGAGACTCATTTCTTTGGACATCAGAGCTAATTAGCGCAAAAAGCACAACGCCTTACTTACATGTCTTAAGAGGTAGGCATGATTATTTTTTCATTCGGGAATTTTAACAAGAAGATTTTATTTTTTATTTATTTTTCACCTCCAAGGCCTCTTCGATGATGACACATAAGACATTTTTTTGTGCCATCAGCAGTTGGATCAAGACTGAAGGAATAGTTATATGCTTCTTTGTGTTTTTGGCTTGGTTACAGCCAGCAGCGGGTTACGCTTAGCTAAGCAAAAACACTGGTAGAAGATAGAACAGTTTCTCTGGCTCGGTTTAAATGTTGTGATGTCTGTTCAAAAACAGAGGTATAAAAAATTAACATTCCCTTTTGGGGTGTGGGTGGGGCAGTTCTCAAATAGCCTGTGTGAAAACATGGACTTAAAGTGTCAGTGAAGACAATCCTTTAGTTTGTGAAGAGGCGTTTTGAAGCCCAGTGATGGGGACGTTAGGCCTTCTGGCAAACAGCTATTCACCACCTGTCCACCTGTCAGTCAACTCAACCACACCCCTTATTCTATATTGTTTGTATTAGTATAGACATGTATTATATCAGAACAAACACCTGAGGATATTGCTTAGGTTCTCCCTGTTTCAAGTCTTTGTGCTAAGCTAACTGGATGTGAGCCATTAGTAGAGCCATTTTATCCAAACATGTCGAATTATTACTTTAATGCTCAATGAATCCTGGCGAAAATTTGATGAGTTATGTACGATGTATTTTTCCTCTAATGTTCCTCAGTTACTCATAAGCACTCATTTGCACTCATGCAAATATAATGATGTTGTTCCAATCAACTGATACGTATAAATACTACATAATACATATGAAAAGTGTAACTTTCTACAAAATAAATGAAAAACCATATTATCTAATGTGTAAAAAAAAAAATATATATTCAAAATAGTGAATAAATACATATACTATACACTACAAAAGCTTTATCTCTCTCTTCTAGTGTTGCTGAATAAAAAAGCAACAAGGGATGAACATCACATAAAATGCACACACAAATAAGACTTGACTTCTTGTTTTTTAAGATTTCAAGTGAAGCCTCAGTACTATTGAGTGTTAAATAGCTATAAGCTTAAAATACCAAAAGATATATTGGAGTGAGTTTGACAGTGTAGCTGCACGTATCCAACAAACCATTGATTCAAAAAGCATTCACACCACCCAGCAGGCTCTCTCACTAAGACATGTTTCTGTGCTGAAGGCATTTAACTGCCAAACGTTGGTCAGTCACATTGAAGAAAATAAGGCAGAGGTTGATAAAATGGTTTAAAGAAGGAATCAACTACATCAAGGATAACTGCACGAAAACTGCACTCCTTAACACAATGGGTAATGAGACTGTCTTTTTAGTCTTTGTACCTTTTTGGGCTTCAATGGATACTCAAGACTCGATCTTTTTATTAAGAGACATTGTCCAGATATGAAGTTGTTATCACATTTACACATAGGTGTCATACACATGACCAAAGACCAGATTGTTGATAATGTGGGACTTCAAGGTCTTTTGAGTACACTGTAGTTAGTCAGTTAAGTCTATGGGAAAGACAGATTGTCAAGCAGATGGGGGACTTTACTTTACAGCACAAGCTTGAACAGCTGACAGCTTTCGCACTTCTCCCATCTATTTACTGTAGGTAGACACTTTCCAAAACACCTGCTCGTTTCATTCAGAAACTGGCTTGTCAGGGAACTGAGGGAACTTTTTTAACGGCATGCACACACGCCTTCTAAAAAACTGAAAGCATCTCCCTCTCACATTGTTGAACAAGGGGGGAAAGGGGGGGGGGGGGGGGGGGGGGGTTTGTTGCTCTCAAAATGTGAAGCCTGCTGCTGAAATATTCAGAGGTAGGAGCATTCAGCGTTCATAGGATTCTCATCAGTGCTTTGCCCATTAAAGCATCCCAGTGCGCCGCTCTCCCTCGTTCACTAGTGCACACACTGAAGTGTAATTAGAGAGAGAGGATGCACATTTCCCCAGGGCCATTTAACATCCTCACTGTACTGCTGCTGGTTCCTCTCTGCATGTTTTCATTTGGTAACATCTTGTGCCAGCGCTGCCTGACCACAGCGATTCAGTTCAGTGACTCTGCAAGATTGAATGCATGGCATAGTGCTGAATAAAGGGGGCAACATTATGAGTTTAATTTTAAATAGACAATAGCTGCAATCTCAATATTGTCTTATTAGACAGCCATGCAATAATGAAGGATAATAGAGCTGCATCACTTTCAAGTAACAATAATAGACCTCGGAGTAAAAGCTAGTTCTATGTTTTAAAGAAGTGACATTGATTGCACTAGTGTCTTCATAAAGCTTTATAAAGCAGAGCTGCAGCAGAAGCTTCAGGGTGAGCGTTGAGGGCTGTGAACTTCCCTCCTGACAAACATGACTTTGACACTGTATTTGTCTCAGGCGAAACAAGACATAAAGCACCGAATAAGCTGCATGCTACACATTAACCTCTACAGTCATGTGCAGTTGTGTCATGCATGCCAAGCACAGCCCAGTGTCTACACAGTTAAAACACGCTTCCTATACATAGAGCACAGTCCTTGGCCCTGGGGAATTATTGCATGCTATTGGTTAGTAGCTGCCAGGGTGAATCCTCCACCAGTGCTCGTTTAAAATACTGTCAAAGCTTTAATAGTCCCGGGGGGCTCAGGCTTAGAGAGGAAACGCTTCAGTCTACTCTGGAAACAGAAAAGGCAAAACAGACAATACTGCGCCATAGGAAGCGGCACAGTTTCTTTGTTTGAACTTTGTTTGAGTTTTAAACTAATCTGCTGTCTGGCACAACTCTATCTTGCATTTCTTTCCCATTTTCAAACTATTGGGGTTAATTCTTTGCAGGCTGGATTAAATCTATCCTTCCGGGGGTCAGCTAGCATTGAAAGAGATAAACCACACACAAAGAGTGGACATGGACTATCTCCAGTATGCAACAGGCCAGTGACCTTAAATTAGTATATCATGTGCATCAAGCCCAAAAATGTTCCTTATAGCTTGTGTGTGCTGAAGTAATACATTGTTTTATTCATAAAGACAAGATGCATTCTTGATTACAATGAATATGATACCAATCTGGTTAACATTCCACGAAAATGGTTTACTTATAAAAATATGCTCTGTTATTTGACCTATTGCATAATTATTTTAATATAAACAGCAACATATTGCTTCACCGGGGCTTTGCAGTCACATTACCATAAACCACAACAGCTCCAGCTGCATCATATTCTAGCCCGAGGTGTAATATTAAACGGAATTCTCAGAGATAGTCCCACATAAATCCTATGGGAGGCAAGATCAGGCCAGCCGCACAGCAGCTGTCCCATAGCTGCTCAAATTGGCCCTGGCACCAAAAAAACCAAAATGAAATTAATATGCTGTTTTGCTCTCTGTAATGTGAAGGGATTAGAGCATGCAACAGTATTAGGATTTAGGATTCAGTGTGTTCTGCACATGACCAGGCAGAGTGGAGGGCTTCAGCAGCAGCAGCAGCAGCAGCAGCCATGGTGGAGCAAAGTGCTGGAGGAGGAGGAGGTGAATATCTGTTCCTTAAGAGACACACTTAAATAGGGAAGGGGCTGTTGTGAGGATTTCTCCAAGGTTGAATGAATTACATGCAGATACTTTTTTCCCCCCTTAAAAGTGGTCTAATTAGGGTGAACATCAAAGCTTGTTAATCCAGCAACAAAAGTAACAGGATCAGGAGAATCCACAGGATCACATTTGCTTCTATTAGTCTTGAATATATCCATGGAGACCATGACAGCAACAGGGCTCTTAAATAATTCTACAGTTTGGCTAAAATCAAGAGCAGAGTACATTATGAACCCATTTTAATGTATGAACCTTTGAAAAAAAATATGTAAATAAGTCTCTGGCTTTATTTCTGCCTAGTTGTCATGCCCTAACCACCTACCCCTAACTGAGGATTAATTACCACCCCTACCAAATTATCCCTCGACCACTTTCTCGGATGTAATAAGGCCTGTGCGTACGTCCTCAACCTATGCAGGTCTTTCAAATTGTAAACAAGATAGTACCAATAAATTACATTTTGACAGGGTATGGAAAATGTCTTACGTCTCCTCCAATACATCAAACTGCCTAATGTGTAGTATCTAATGTGTAAGATCATAATATCCTATTCATACGTTTTTCTCCTCTATGTGGTATGGAGGGAGCCTGAAAATACCCATTGCAATCTCTCTCGCTACAGGGTGAGCTATGATGTCAGGTTACTGCGAAATGAAAATTTTACTAATTTAGTAATTTAGTGTTGTGCAAATGTAAGGGGTGCAGAACTAATCAGGAGGTGAAACTGAGGGATTTTCCTCATGTAGTCCAAATGGAAGAAGATGGCGCCAGTGGAAATGATCAAATCGTGGTATACATCAAGTCTTTTCCTTATTCAACAAAAAAACCTCCTTCTAAGCTGTTTACATAATGGAAATGAATATTCCACAAATATAAACATTAACATGCAGCTGTGAATTCACTGAGTAACACCAACATAGAAAACTGTCAGCTTGGTGGATGTTTACAGCAAACTGTACTGACTAAGACTAATGACTTCCTAAAAAGAGAGTGAAGTCCATCTCCCTGTTGATTTGTTGTTCACGTGGATGGGACAGTGCTTGTTTCAGCTTGTTTATGTTTCGCTCCAAGGCTCAAGCTTGTTTTTCCGAGTGACCCCTCCCTCTCCAACCGTTAGCCCTGCCACCTCCTGTGGGAATAGAGACTGCCTCGCCCACTCAAGGAAGCGTCTAGGGGTTTTATACAGAGTAGAGAACCAACAGGTTTACCAAAACCCAAGAAAATATGTTTTATGGGCTAAAGAGACAAACATAGGCTGACCAAATGAACATTGCGATTCATATCCTAACTTGAAATTGATTGCAGAATCTAAACCGTAGTGGCCTACGCCGTGATGAGCACTACATACTTGTGTGTTTCCTGAACATCAGACGTCTTCAAAAAGTGTTTTTGAACAGAGTCAGTGGTGCTGGTGGATGAGACGAGCCCTCTTTGTCAGCTGTGAGAACAAGCTGGTGCTGCAGTAGGAGCCTCAGGGCTGTGGAGCTTCAGCAGGGGGAGCATTGGTCACAGGGCAGAGTGGCTCTGCCAGCTGGGCCTGGGCTGGGCAAGGTTGGGGGCTAGAGAGAGGCACAATAACTAATGCCATGCTTCCGCACTTATCTCTCCTTTTGGGCACTGACACTTTGTCTTGTCTCCCGGCACAGAAAGAAGATGATTGGAGGATGCAGCTTTAAAAATAAACTTGACATTTCATTTCTATTTCTTTGATGCTAGAATCTTTTGGTTGAGAGGAAGAAAAGTTTTCTAAGATCTTTTCTGTCCTAGGGTTAAACAATGGAGGTGTCAGACTAAATAAGGATGTGATGCATGATGCCAGCACAACATCACAATGGAGGAATTTTCTAGCAAAGAAGGTGATTCAATTTAACATTGGGATCACCTATGTGAAAATCTCCAGCTTTGTCATCCACGACTTCCATGACCTTAAAACCTGTCAGCAGGCAGTTTGTGATGTAATGATGTACTGAAAGTATGGGCAGCACGTGTCACAGATGACACCCTGGTTGTCCTTCTTGGGGGAGTGCTGGGAGTACTTCTTGCGTCTGCTCCCATCTCGGCGCTGACAAAGCTCATCAGTCAGTGCTCTCCAACTGGACTGTGATCCAATGCGTTCTTGACACCAAAGGACATGAAGCAGAGTAAATGTGGATCAAGGCAGCGACCAAGACAGAGCACGATGGGCAGTATTTAGCCAATGCAGTGTCAGACTAATTTATCCTCGACTACGCTGTCAACTTGCAACTGAGATGAGTTGTTAAGCCTCGGCAGTGGGCAAAGTGAAAGTAGAACAAGTTTCTTAGAGTTTAGCTTATCAAGCTTTTTGCAGCCAGAGGTTAAGTCTATGGTACAAGGCTTTTTTTCTTTTCTTTTTTCTTTACCAATTCGTCAAAGCAGATATATTTCAGACGGATACAAGTATCCGGGGTCACAGTGTTTCTACCTGTAGCACTCCCGATTTCAGTGGATAAAAACATTGCATAGGCACTGTAACAGCAGAAAAATGAGCCTGCATATGAGATCCCAACTGAGACACACAGCAGCTTGACTCATCCTTATCCTCCCGTTTATATATATTTTCACAGCTCATGATGTGCTTGCCAACACACTTGGGTTATAGTACAGTAAAGAATCTACATATTTAACTTCCCCAGTGATGAAAAGAATAGCTGTTTCATTATGAAAGGAAAAAACCCTTTTAAGCCAAGGCTGAGAGAATGAAAGAGAATAGAAAACGAAAAAGCATTAAATAATAATTTAGATTACGTTTTTCATTTCCAAATAGACATCTTAATTCAGTAGCCACGCATATAAAGTCATGAATACTGTTTTGAAAGTGTTTTTCCTCATTGTTTGGAGATGTACTTTTAAGTTTACGGAATTATTACAAGGTGAGATATAAGATAAAATGTCTCTGTTGGAAATATGTTTTTGGAAATAGAGCTACAAGTCATGCCTTCACTTCATACAATGCATATCAAAAGAGATGACAATATTACACCAAGACTAAACAACATACTGCAGAAAAATGTATTGCACAACTTCTGTGTGATAGAACATCGAAACACTTACCAAAAACGTAGGTAATGTTACGTAAAATGCATTGGTAAGGGCTGAAGAAGTATTTGCCAGTAGCAGCAGCAGAAACCAGAGACTGGGTCGCCAGCTGAGCAGCACCAGGGGACATCACTCATAACTGCATAACCCATAAACCTATGGGATGTAACTACAGCAACAGATCACTGGCCAAAGGCGCTAAATTATTCCGGCCAACAAGTTCTCCAGTCAAGCAATAATTTGAGAAATTCTGCCCCCGTAGGCAATCACAGAGTGTGGGTCAGGCTGATATCATAAAAGCTGAGTTCAAAGATGTATGTCCAAGGTCACTATTTATAGTACTGGAATGTGCTACGTTGAAATGCAAATAAAGCTACTAGCAGCCTGCTCTCTGATGCCACCAAGAATTTGATTGTCCATCCTCTGAAAAAGTTAACAGCCATGCTACCTTTGGATTTTTGGGGGGCTAATGAAGATTTCAAGGGGGCCCATGCTACCCCTAATCACCTCTTGAACCATGTGCCTGATACTTTGAGCTTTGATCTGATAAGCCTTCGTATTGATATAATAAAATCAGTTTCCCCATTATGTTAGATCGTATCCACATAGGAAGAAAGTTTGAAGAAGAAAGGAAGACAAGTTATTTGGGAATAACATTGTTTGATGCTCCTTTTGGTCTCAGCTGGCTTGAAGGGTGTGTCTGCGTGAGTGTTTGACTGACAGCAGCCGACAGCCTGAGCAACGTTGGGGGAATGACAAAGAAACTTGTGCTGTTATTTTGGGCAGACATTTCGTGTTTGCAATACTTCCGAAAAGTGAGGACCAGTGGGAGTTAATAAGAGGCAACGGGATGATCCACTCCAAACATTGAGAGAGGAATGTCTACTTAAACATATTAAACATCCAGTTATAAGTACAATCTTCCCCCGGTTGTCTGTCAGCACATGTAAGAATTCATTTAAAATCGCTTCTAAATCGTGCTGGTTAATTTCTGAGTGAGTACATGTACTTCCTGGTTGAAGTGCGCCGGCCAAATAAAAGTGAATTTAAGTCCTTTAACTTCTGCCAAGAATGATAACTAAGGCTTCTCTCTGATTGGGTGTCTCTATTTCCCAGACACTAGAGACTGTAGTCTACAGACTGTAGAGTTAAGTTAATATTATGTGATTGTGAGGCTAATTCTGTTCGTCATTAGTTAATGGCAACTGCCATTACAGTAGGTGTTAGCATCAAGCTAACAAACTCAGATAGCCTATACATGAGGACCCAACCATAAAATAAACAGAATTGAGCTTTTCCCCAGGTTAATGTTTGCTTGGATGAATGTTTTGTAAGCAGTAGTGTAGTTATATGTTATTAGTTGTTGGGAGTCTGATGTTTTCATATATTGATTCATGGCTGTCCTTGTGACTGCTAGCTTATAGAAAATGACAGTTACTCTCTATGAACAGTTTTCATGTCTGTTTCAAAACAAGTTCAAAGTATATAGTCAGACAACTGGCTGCATTCCAACTATTTAATACAAAGTTATCAATGTCTCTTTGTAGTTTGACTATTTTTTGAAGGTTATGTATGGGGATAACATATGGTCCAGGAGACAAAAAAGTACTTTCACTAAGACCGTTTTATATGCCAGAAGCTGAAAGGAGCACTGACCAAAGCAGAGGACAGGTTCCTCCTGCTCTGTATACAGCCAGATGGCCCAGTGCGACACCTTTTAAAAGAAAAACAGAGAGAAGTGAGCTCTTCCCTGTGGGACTGTCTCACGCTGCAGGACAGAGCTGGGTTTAGCAGGGCACGTCTCCTGGGCGCTCTTGTGTCCCTGAGTCGGCTGCTTTGCACAGATACCAGAGTGGTGTACTGTGGATAGGTGTGTGGGCCACAAGATCACAGCAATTACTGAAGGCAATCAAAGCACCGGGTAAATTACTGTTACCAGTGGAACGTTTATAACAAGCTAAGACGTCTGCATGCAGTGACGTCACAAATTGATTGAAGAAGTTTTGTTTGATACCTGTTGAACATGACTGAACACAGACACATGACTGCAAAATTACAAGAATATTTGAATATAGTTGGAGAAAACAATAAGAAGCTTCCCGGAACACAAACTCAAAATGATTTGTTAGTGAAAAGAGTGATTCTTCTTCCCTTAAATACTCATAATCATTGAGCTGACTCATTGGCCGGGGGTATAATGAAGCATCTCAAGGTTGAAAATGTGAGATTTACAATACTTATTTCTTCTGATAAATAAGAGAAACCATGGAAACCCTGTATGGACTACAGAAAAGTGAAGCTTAAGTGCCCCACCCAGCTGAATGTAGGTATCTCTACAAGGGATAAGACACACCCATTAATATGTTGCTGACTTCATAACTCACCACTCCCTTGTTTCATCCCTTAATTACATTTTTTTGTATTGTGTTTTTTTATTGACTGGTGTATGGATGTCCTGTTTCTCTTCATAGGACAAGCAACACGCTACGTTACAAATGTTACTTCAAACAACCAAGCTCCAATTGGTGTTCAAACCAAATGTAATTTAAGGTGTTTTCGGACCAGTTCTCGGGACTTTTTGAAGAGGAAGAAACCAAAAGGGAGTTCCCTGAGAACAATACACCATCATGGGACTTTTTTTTCTTTCTGAATTCGCACCACACATGGTACCAACTCTGAAGCAAGAACTGAAAAGGTTCCTTTAAACGGGGTTCTAGGAACTAAGATAGTTCATAGTTCCTGCGGTGTGGAATCAACAAAAAAGGGGGAGGGTTTGAACGGATCCTAGAACTATGAAAAAGTTCCTGCGGTGAGACAACAGCTTTTGATCTTCATTGGTACTTACTGTTGAACTTGCAACAAGACAACTGTCTCAAAAAATGAAATCAGTTTGGTTGTTTAGGAAAAGGTTAATTCTTGGACAGAAATAAACAACATATCACTGTTTGTGAACAAAACTGTTGCTATTTAATGACATTTACCGAGGGACATATTTCAGGTAATATTTCAGGGGAGAGAAAATGAGATGTTTGATCCTTTCATTGAGGTTTGTTGCTCTGTTTAGTGCGCCAGGTCTTTTTTTATACATCAGCGGTAATAGAAAAGGCACTTATAATAGAAGCTGAATCAAACAGGATTTAGCAAGTAAACAATACCACATATCATTTACCTTCGAAATATGTGTAGACTAAATATGTGTATTGAAAGCTGATAATAAAACACATGAACCTGCGGAAATTACAGCAAATGATCCCCATTCATTAAACCCTATTACCGGTGTCGTTTCTTTCTCTCTGACTGTATGACTGACACTCATCATCATTGTGTGAGCACAGAATGGAGTCCTAACATTCATCACAGCACTGTATTACTGATTCCCACATTATCACCACCACTAACGCCTATGGGATTGTGTGGTAGAGTCACAATACTCGTGACAACAATGACAAACGCCTGGCTCGCTTTGGCTCTGAGCATCGAATCATCATGAATCTATTCTACCAACAAAGCTCGGCCTTGACAATAGTGTTCTGAAAAAAATACATTTACATACTAAAGCTTTGAAATAGGCAGAATGTTTTATTTAGCCAAGAAAGCCTCTAAAAACTCTCCAACATAGCTCCTCAGAGGTTTCAGTTTTCATGGAAGTTGTCAATCTGTGGCTGCAATTGTGTGTCTTCAGCTCCCATCGCAGTTGATTCATGTCTACACACACATCAAAACTCTACCCACATCTTTGGGGCTTGTAGAGACCCTTTACTTCTATGTTGAAGTCCCAAAAAATCAAGAAGGACAATAGATACTGCTTCTATTGCCATTATTATGTCTGTCCTTAAAGCCATTACCATGAATTTGTTTCTGAAAACAACAGATCAGATGGCTTTATGTATCTGAAAGAGGATGAACACAGAGAGCAACCTCACCAAAGTCTGTGCTTTCAGACTCTACAGAGCTTCATAGCAATATTTAAACCTTGTTTTTTCTGGCCGTTTACTTTTACCACTCTGTAAAGCTGTTTGACACATTCACAAAACTTTTGGGGTGAGCTGCATATGTGAAAACAAACACCAGATTTTTTCACAAAGACTGAAGCTGAACTTTTCCCTGCCAATCTCCTAGTACAATTTATGTGAGCCTATCCAAGATTGCAGCAGGAAGTGATCAGGAAAACTCCCATAAGAACGATTAAAGAAGGGGGGGAGATGACTTAGACATGTGTGAATAAGAAATTTCGGAATATTTTAGGGTCGTCCTGAAATTTTCTACAAATTTCCACAAGTACATATGTGGAAAAAAAAGTGTAGTTTTCCGCCACGCCAGTCAGCTGTTAAGGCAAAACTGTTTTAAAGACCCATCGTACATCCAAACGACAATTAGCAAACAAGCTGGTTAGAATCGAACAACTAGAGCCAGATCAAACACTAAATCTTACAAAATCTTAAATCTTATAAAGCATATTGGACTTACAGTCATCAGGCGGCCAGTAATAAGACTTTGAATGTCTGTCTGCATTTACTAAAAAGCAACGTTTTGCTAACATGTTCACCTCATTAACTTAAATGTGTCAACAATTTGTTCTTAACTTGTCTCAGCTTGTCCCAGAGGTCAAGAAAAGAATATACTACATTACAATACAATTAATAACACTTTCACCTCTAGTTTGGTCTCCACCACCACTGAAGAAAATATCTGGATATAACTTCTAAATACTCTGATATGTACACCAGCTTGATGCCATTTTTGTGTTTAGCTTTGTGGTGTCAAACAGGTAGTGTAGGTTTGTTACTTTACACATAGTAATCTATTGTAAATAAAAATATTGATTAGTACAACCTCATTACCAGCAGCATGACCCAAATAAAACCTTTATTGGTAATAATTGTTACTCAGTAGTACATACAAATAGAACACAGTTAGGTGCCTATTCTTGTTTGTTTCAGTCAAGTTACAATCGTCCATGAAGATGCCATGCAGATATATAGACTTTAGATGATTGTTGATGCTTGCAGCACAGACTGGAGTCAACTGGAGTCATAACATTTATGAACATTTAAGTAAAGTAATAAAGACAAACAAATGGACTAAAAGTGTCACTTGCATGGGGTAACAACAACATGTGTCCAGGTTCAAACTGAAAGTTAATGAAGTCTAAATGGCAGCGTGACCCTCAGACCAAGCATTTGTTCAATAGCTACTTTCTCCGATAAGTAAGTGTTGGAGCCGAGGCGAAGACAGTACACTTGAGTGCTAAACCTTTGACTGATGAACACAGACCAGGCTGCATTTCTCGGAGTCCCCTCTGCTGGAAGGACACTCATTTAGCAGATTGATGGGGCGCTTTATTGCCTGCCACATCTCTTCCTTCTTTCTCACTCCTCCCTCTCTTTTATACCTATTTCCCTCTTTATCTCCTC
This sequence comes from Labrus bergylta, assembly GCF_963930695.1. Lineage (NCBI taxonomy): Eukaryota > Metazoa > Chordata > Actinopteri > Labriformes > Labridae > Labrus > Labrus bergylta. The sequence continues at coordinate 8,595,378 of NC_089206.1, read as the reverse complement.
CTCCCTCTCCCCTAATGTCACGCACACATACACACACTGTAAATTCACACACTTCTCACTCTTCTATCCATACTCACACTCATACAATCTCCTCCTGGCCCTGTGATTGCTTTGGAGAAAGACAATGAGTCTCTCTCCTGAGCAACAAGTGAGAAATAACACACGTGTGCAAATTTCCAAATTTGAATTAGGTCTGAGACTACAATGGTTTTTGATTTTGAATAAATCAATCCAATTTTACCTCTAATCTGGTCTTCACCAACACATAATGTGGATATAATTGAAGATTATCAAATTCTCTTCTATACACCAGCTTGATGCTAATATTATACTCCAAAAAGCCAAGCTTTCCTGTTTAGTATGAACAGAAGTAGGCTTGAAGGTCAGGAGGATTAATAATCACTTTAAGCGATAACGACAGAATCAATTAAAAAAAAAAAAAAAAAAAAAAGAAACATCCCTGAGGAAACAAAATAAATATTTTGTAAAAGTGTCAAAAAATCAGCAAATTCATTCTGATGTAAAAAAAAAAGAAAAAACAGCTTTTTTTTTTTTTTTTTTTTTAAACTTCCAGGGTCTTTTTTTCTCTAGCACAACTTTTGCAGTCACAATGATCACAGGAACGATCACACATTGGAAATCAAATCAGAGATCAGCTGGAAAAACCGCTGCCTCATGCATAAATAAATCCCAACCCCTCTGGCCCCTGTGTGCTCTACACACCTGATCTTATACACACATACACACACACACACACCACAAACATTAAAGCCTTATCCAACCAACTGAAAGCGCTAGTCACTCTCGTATGATGACTTATTCATGTGGGGGAACATGAGAGAAGCAGACCATAAATTGCAGGTGACATATGGATTTTAGCCCGCTGAGAAAAAGGGATGTTCACGTGAACACATGGCTGCACCGACGCGCCACTCAATGCTACTGAGCTCATTGCCCCTCGTTGACCTGAAGGAGGCCAAGGGCAATAAGTGATGAGTGAGCGTGTTTTTGACCCCGAAGAAACTCACTATATTGCAGCATCCGTTCAATGTGAAGCATCCCCCCCCCCCCCCCCTTCCTCTCTGTGTCTGTATCTGCAGCTGAATACGACATAGTCTGACTCACTCTCCTCTCACAGAACAACGTGATTGTGTTCACACCGTCTGGATGAGACAATACAGGTTTTGTTTCCCTTTTTTGTTTAGTCTGTTTGATGTCAGAAGAGGCATGAAGTAGCCCGAGGCCCCCCCCCCCCTCCTTTCTCAACCCCCCTGTGATTAAATGAATCACCTGACACAAAGCTAGTTCTGAATTAAAGCTCCTTCCCCGCCTGTGAGTCTTGCCAGAATTGTGCGTCGATAGATGCTGTTCCCACAGAGGGACCATTAATAGTGTGGTGATCATCATCGATTTCCCCCAGGTAATCATCATTTGTCACATTTTAGACATTGCGGGGTTTAATGCGGCATCACAAATGGCTTTCTGATTAATAGGAACAACGCTCCGAGGAGGCAGCAACACAAGAGGCTGCTCTCGCAAGATCTGTGGCGCCGCAGCTCTGCCAGGACTGCCCTGTTTCGTCGCCCTCCCGCTAATTCAAATATACAGCTGATGTGGAGCAAAACAGCACTGTGGCCTAGAGCAGGGGTGCTAATGCAGACTGAGCAGCAGAGCAGAGGAACAAGACACATTTGGGCGAACAATTCTTCGCTTTCAGAATCCACACAGGGAGGTTCAGACCAGTGCATGCTTACATGCAGGTCCATCAAAATTTAAAGAAGTAGCACAACTTTCCTCTAGGGCTGTTCATCTTACCCTTATTTTCAGCCCTTTTATCAGTCATGTGACTAATAAAATACACAAAAACAAATGATTTCATTATTAAAATTAAGATTTACTTTATTGATCCCGCAAGGGGAAATTCTGTTTTTACACTCTGTAAGTCATGCAACACACACAGGCTGAAACAGGATCCTATGGACACGCACTAAGTGAGCTGGTGGTGGGTAGAGGGTTTGGTGCCTTGCTCAAGGGCATCTCAACAGTGCTCAGGAAGTGATCTGGCACCTCTCCAGCTACCAGACCAGCTTCCATATTTGGTCCGCAACGGGACTTGAACCGGCAACCCTCCGGTTCCCGACCCAGGTCCCTACAGACTGAGCTACTGCCGCCCCTCATGTTACTGAAACAACTGATACGGTGGACGCGGTTCAGCGGTGAAGTTCCAACATTGTTTCATTTTTCATTTGGTTTGATTTGCTTTCACACTGCACAGCTCACCAAAGCCTGTCAAATGCTGTGTACCCTAACCACCTGCCACTAGTAGGGGCTGTAGCACCGGTCAGTGGCTCCTGCCATCCGGCCTATGACGATGACAGTGGTTAGTGTGCGCGCCCCATGTATGGAGGCTGTGGTCTTCCAAGTGGGCGGCTCGGGTTCGGGTCCGGGTCCAACCTGTGGCTCCTTTCCCGCATGTTATTCCCCAATCTCTTTCTCTCCCTGGTTTCCAACTCTATTCACCATCCTATCTCTCCAATAGAGGCACAAAAAGCCACAAAAAACCTTTAAAAAAAAAAATATCAAAAACAATGCCATGCCGTAGCGTGGTGCAGTTTGGAAGTATTTCGATCTATAAAATGGAGATAAGGTTATATGATGACCTTTTCAGGTTAAAGGCAGGGTTGGTCATTTTCTAAAACTAGCACGATTTTGAAAGTAGCATTCCCTCAGTGCTCCGTCTAACCCAACCCACCTGTGCTCCCTCAAAATCCACGCCGCTCACTTACATGCAGTCTGAGTGTGGGCTCGTGCATGCAGGGAGATTGGTTCATCAGATAGGTACCTCGAGGCAGACATTGGTCGAAGTTTTTCATAGTCGAACTGCTACAGATGACAGATTTTCTTTGTTCCTTCTTCAGAGCACATGAATTATTAATGTCTGTCAGGACCTAAAGACAATTTCAACTAAAATCTTAAAAAATGTATCTGCAGAAAATTACCAACCCTGCCTTTAAACTGGCATATCGACCGGAGCAACAAATAAATACATTTAGCACAGCCATGTGGACGTTAACCTGCAAGAAGGACTGAAGGCTGATTTTTTTGTTAGCAAAGCTAAAATTATTATTTCCAAAGTGTTTTGACTGATTGAGAGATAACTTGCTGTCAATGTACATTTAAGAAAAAGAAGATGACCAATAAAGAAGAAAATCATAGAGAGCCTTCGAAATGCTCCCATAGAAGGAAAGATGGCCACAAACAAAATGTGTGGTGGTGTGGAAAAGAGTTGTGCATCTATTTTTAAGTGGACTTAATACTGAGGAACACACCATGTATGTGGAATTAAGTATTTGACCTAAATCCAACGCCACTCAAATTAAACCATTCGGATAGCTGTGTGCTTTGTGCTGCTCAGCTTATAAAGACTTCTCCTCCTCTACTCCTCAGCAGCAGCAAAGGTCAGGACCCTGGACAGCTCCATCAACTCCGACCTCTCTGCCAATCAGCTCAAAGTAAAAACCTTCTGTCAGTGTGGTGAAAGGAGACTTAAACATTCAATAAGTACAGATCTCTAACCCTCTGTTGAGCTTAAACCTCAGCTTATACACAGCTATAGATCTTACATCCTGCTGTATCTCATTTGGGCCTCGGGGGTTGACTGGGCAAAGGTCAAGCTGTTTTGTGTCTTCATCGCACTTAGGATGACACAAAGATCTGCAGATAGCAGCGTTCACTTTAATCTCCCTGGGATGAGTTTAATGTAAATTAAGGCCTGCATATGCGTCATTACTTTTTATAAACACAAGACATCACTGAGGTCATTTAGTTTTCCACCAGAGCGCAAAAAAAGCAGAATGAACTCAGTCATCAGTTTAAGAAGTTTGTTCAAGCTCTCCATTAATACATGTCCATAGGATCCTGTTTGTGCATGTTTGTGTAGCATGTTCATTAAACAGAGTGTAAAATTTTATTTCCCCTTGTGGGATTAATAAAGGATAAATAATTATTGATTATTATTATTAACAGTCATTTATCTATAATAAAAGATTCAATGATACATATTATGTTATTGATTTGTGCTTGATTTAGAATAGATGGTCTTGCACTGACATTCATTATCAGTGTGACTTCATGACTATTTCTCTGAAAGTTTCTGGTGTTTGCAATCAAAACTGTGATTCATTATTTTAAGAACAATCAAACAAACTTCGAAGTGTACGCTGGACATTTTGACAGATCTACTCTGAAATGCGGAAACTCACTTAAAGCAGAACTAGATAAATGATTCATATATTGGTAAAACAAAGCAGCAACAACAACAACAACAAAAATGAAGAAATTTCCTGAAAGGAGTTCCTGTTTCTCACGACAAAACAGATTATAGAAGCTGATGAAAATGTTGAAGAGCAAACATGTGGATTACTAAAATTATCTGTGTACGTGTGCTGAGAGTATATGTTGCTTAAAATGGACAAGATTGACACAACCCACATACCTGTGTGCTAAATACATTTTGAAACTACAAGAAGCACTTGGCTCACTAAGATGAGCACTAACTAAGAGCATAAATGGAGAGTATTCTGTCTAAAGGTTAAATTATTATCTTCACAAAACACCCAATAGCAGGAAAGCAAATGATCATCTTTCACAAAAGCAATTCTGAAAACTACTACATAAAAAAAAACTACATTTAACACAACACTGTATAACAAATATTTCAAGTAACCACATCTAGGTTCAATGGTACTTTAGTGACACTTTGTGAGCACTACAGTGTATTAAAAGCCGAAGAGGATAAATTCTGTTAGTTCTTAAAGAGGGAGTCAGTTTAGCTCAGCAGTTAGAGGGTGATACGTGTTAAAGTTTTCACAGATGCGCTCCTGAAATTTTTTCGGAAATTTCAGGCAGACTGACCATGATAACTTCCTGAGTTGCTTGTTAACACAGACTGCAGATGGGTGGGGGAAATAAGAACGACGTGGTGTATGTAGCAACAGAGTCTGATGCTATGATGACAGTTTTGCCTTTGTATGCTGCATGTAGTTCGACTCATTCACAGTGTCAATGAAAGAGCGCAGAAGAACTTCATACTGAACAGAAAACATAATGAAGCCGTTTCATTACTTATGGAGATCACACCGGTCACGTGCGTGCAGTCCATGGTCATGCGCAGGTTGCAGGATATAAATGTCATCACCCCCCTCCCTCTTGCTCCCTGTGAAGTTTCCAAACTATTTCCTATTGCATACACATTATCTTAACTTCACATCATGCATATAAAAAAGAGGCTGACAGGAAAATGTCCGGGTGAGCAGGGGCGTGTCCAAATTGTTTTTTGGCTGGGGTGGCCCACCCGGGGCACCGATGTATGTAGGAGTGGCAAGGAGTTTGAGGGCACACATGCAAATTAATTCAATTCTTTTTTTGCCTTTTCTATCCCCACTAATGATATGTTATCAAAATATAAGTCTTCTTAGCTTGATCATTTAGGTACTCAAAAAAAGATGTCCATATTCACTATTTAAAGTACTAAGAAAACTGCGAACTTGGAGTTTTAACTAAGAGGGTTTGTGGTTTGAGTTCAAGTTCATATTTTGAGAGATAATAAAGTCCTCTTTAAGAAGTGTTGTAATACAGAGGGGCTCATGATTGTGCAACAGTCATATTCACTCTGCACTTTATTCATTGAGTTTGGACCTGATTGAACAGGTTAGCCTTGAGAAACAGATTTTTTTTTTTAATAAAATGTGATGAGTCCACCATCAAACTGTTTTTCTGAAGTGTAAAAAGCTTAACCATACTTTTCTAATAGAACGATACTAAATGGTAAAAAACGGCACAATTATGTTGAAAGCTATTTATGGTGAGAAAACATAGAGAGGATTAAACATTAAACCCAGGAGACCTTAGCCAACCTTTTGACAATGTATATGTATGAATAGGTCCTCGAGGTCTCTACCAACCACTTCCTGTATGTCTTCTTTTTTTTTTTGCTGCCACATTTTCTTTGCTAGCTGGCAGAGTCAATGACTTTCAAGGCAAATGGAAAAAAAGTGGAAATAAAGCAGAGAGAAAGACAGAGACAGGCAGATGGAGAGAAAAGAAATGTGAGTGAAAGATTTAGAGGGTGAGATTGAAAATTCATAAAAGCAAAAGAAGGCTTAGCTCTAACCCAAAAAAACATTTGGCTATTTTACTGACAGCCAGGACTTTGAATTGACTTAAAAAGAAAGAAAAAAAAGAAAGCTTTCACCAAAACTCCTCTACATACATTACATAAAGTAGGTAAGCATATTTGAATCAGAGCGGCTCAGAAGACACAAGACCACCTCATGTGTTTCCGACATAAAGAAAGATGGCGTCAAGTTTAACCCGAAGACAAAAGCTGTCGTTTTTTTTTTCCTTTTAAGTAATTACTAAATCACATCCCAGAAATTTCTCATCAGAGAGTTACAATAAAAGATTCCTCCAGCGCTTTCAACAGAATCTCAAGGACGTGTATCACATCATATGCAACAACTGTAGTTAAACAATCACAAATTCTCACATGCACTCCTAAAAGAAAAGATGCTGCTCTCAATTTGTTTTGCTTTCAATGTAATGCACTTCCTTGTAAGCCATCTAACAGTAAAAGTTGTCGAAAAGCTAGCCAGCCTACAATGAGAATCCGATTCCATTTGCACATATTCACTCCTGAAAATATGCTCTGGATATTCTCCTGACCTGGCTCTTTACATATGCACCTCACAGCGGGAGACTCTCCCTGTCAGATGGGGGGGGGGGGGGGGGGTGGTCTCCTGAGGTTAGAAAAAATACTAGGGGTCTGGTAGGAGAAACTTTTAGTGAAGTCCTAGCGAAAAATGTGGCTGTTTGCGTTCACCCATACAGCTCCTCCTGGAAATATCAGGAGTTTTTCAGGAGTTTTCTGAAAGTGTGAAAGCCATACAAGCCATTTGGTTTTCACCAAACACCATGAAACAACAGAACGTATTGCAATCAGTCGTACAACACAGTCAATCTTCTCCCCATACAACCACGTTGTATATTTTAGCCTCATCACCTATTTAGCTAACGGGACGTTAACACTATCACATAAAAAAAAAAGCATTTTGAAGGCAAAGTGAAACAATTTAAAGAAATCGAACATTTATTTTAAGCAGGCCCACTGAGCAGAAAGAGTTAAATGCCTTGCTCAGGTGCATTAAAAGGTGTAAGTGCTAGTACAAGCATCAAGTGCTAAGGCAGATTAATTAAAGTTTGTGCAGAGTGAGAAGGGTAAGCAAAACAGGACATGTGACTATGACCTGAGTCACTGGAGCAGAGACATGGTTAAATGATGGTACCCATTGGCTATCACAGTTACTCTTATTTTGAGCATGATTACGCTGAATAATACATCCAAAAAATCTAATATGACAGCAAATACAAGTTGGTCACTAAACAGCGATACAGATAATTAAACTCTAAAGCTGAAGTGACATGATTTCATTTCAGACTTGCCTTTTTCCCCCTCCATTCCTCCCAGAACAGATGTCTAATTATAGACCCAGTATTTACCTCAGGTCAAAAAACATACAACAAAGACCAGGCGCGATGTCCTCGCTCGTCACGCAGCTCTCTCTGGCACAATGTCTTCTCACTTCTCCAGTTTCACATGAATTATTCATAGCGGCAGAGATAAGGAATTATGTAAAAGAAGCAGCACATAAATCTTTGTGGTTAGGAATAGTTAAACAGAGCATCCCAGAGGGAGGTGATAATGCCAGTTGAGACGGCTTCTCAAAGTTACTTTTTTCGGCTTTGCAGCTCACTGTGTGCGGCGTGACGTCCAGGTGCGGATGCGTGAGCTGGTGAAGGGTAAAGACACTCTGATGAACAAGCTCCTGCAGGATTACACCATTTATTTCTATGATTGTTGCAGCCTTAAATGCCAGAGTTTGTGGCAGCTATTAAAAAAAGATGCCAAGGTTAGTGAGAATGTTGTAAAGCTTTTTTTGTGCAGCTTGATTACACATTACACATCCAGCGTGTGCGACTAGGACATACACTCCAATAAAGCCACCTACTGCCTGAGCGAGCTGTTTGTCTTCTGTCATCATCAAGGTTGATTTCAGTTTCAAAATGCTGAATAAATGAATACAAACTGAAATAGACGACAACAAATAGCCTTTAAATGCCTAATTAGCAGAGTGTGTTTCCATTACATTGCTTTCTATGTGCACAAAGTAGTATCTTTGGGAGTATGTCTATCAAAGTTATGCTGTTCTACTTGTTATTTCCAAAGCTACACTAATAAAACCATTGATCAGAGACAGTGGGGTCAATGACTCTTTGAAATCAGTGATGACAAACACATTAGTAACAGAGCCTCTGGTTGGTGCAAAGTTGGAAACAGTCTCTGATCAGACAAAACATTCTACAATTCACTTAGCAGACGCTTTTATCCAAAGCGACGTGCATCAGAGAGTAAGTACAACACAAGCAAAGGATCTAGAAAAAAGGGAACAATGTCAGTAAGAGCAAACAATCAGCTGTGAGTCCGATTGGACACACAGGTGCTGACAGGAAGTGACCAGAGGCAAAGCACAGCATTGAGGGCAGTTCTTGAGAGCTCTAATCAGTATAGAAACCATCTTATAAGTCATCGTTATCAAACAAAAACCATCGTCACAACCATCATCATCATCATCAACGATATCGAAACCATCAACATTAAGTTAGTAGGTATTCATGAAAGAGCTGGGTCTTTAGCTTTTTCTTAAAGGTGCAGAGGGACTCACCCAATGATATCATACCATGGCTAAGCGCACGGCTAACCATTCTCAACACAGACAAATGTATAAAGAATCACTAGAAGGCTGCATGACTTTTCATCACTGATTACCATATAGCGGCTTCCAAACAAACACAGAAATTAGATGCTGAATTTGGAAGCTCCTGAAAGACAAATGAATGCACGACATACGTCTCTAGTGTTCAGTGTTTTAGAGATATTAAAGACACAGTACAAGATGACCTCCCATTTTTGTTGTTGTTGACATGGTAGGCCTAACTGGGCGAATATATTTTCAAGAAAGGGTGGTTGGTGACATATATAAAGCCGGTCGGTCAAAATTGCAGTCATTGGACAAAATTGCAAGGCCATGAATGGGGATTGGTTGATTTTGTGGGAATTGTGAGCGCAGCTGCCGGGAGGGACAGAACGTGCAGCATGGATGCTCATTAGAGTAAATAACCAGTCAAGACAGTGATTGATCAGCTCAGATGACAGAGAGAAAAAGACAAAGGAGACTTTAAAGCACTGAGTGAAATGTAAAGCATGAATCCAACCCACATATTTTGGCTTTTCCTGACACTTCAGCGTCTGGTCCAAAATGTGTGACTTCGCCCAAGTGCTGAATCTCGTTACCTGTGCAGTTTTGGTTCACACATAAAGACACCAGCCGCAAAACTGACCTCTATCATCCCATCTGCTCAGGGAAATATCTCTCTGCAGAAATGGGGTGGATTACGTTGACCCAGAGTGACACGGGTTACTGGAGCAAAGCGAGTGTCAAAATGTGACAAATCTTGCTGAGCCCTGGGTTCCCAAGTCGTTTCTGTCCATTCCCACCTCCATACTAAAGAGGCAATCTGTCACAGGAGGTTGGTGCAGCGGTGGAGGATGTGGCTGGTTTAACATAACATAGTGGTTTTCTTCTGGGATCAAATAATGCCTGAAATTATACTCAAGAAAAATGAATCTATTCCCAATAAATCCATGATATAATGTTGATATATTTGAAGTAGGGAAATTGACTCTGACAGTAATCGTATTGATCTAACAATTCGTGAGAGTTGATAGAAACAGTGTTGGCAGAACCCCGGGCAGGCCAGAGAGACGAGACTTGTACGGACAGAAGTGGGTGTGAACAGAGATCGGCTCTGACACAGTGGCCCTATAATGTGTGAGGCCAGAGTGCACAGGCCTGTCATGTTGTAGGTAAAGATCGCTCCACATTAGACTGGTGTTAATTATGAGGCCAAAGGCTTTGCCAAGACAATCTGTCAAAATCTCTGGCAGGCAAAGGACACTGTTTTTTTTTTTTTGTGTGGAAATGTGTTGAAAACATCACAAACAGGAATGACAATGAGGAACCTTTGATCTCTATTCTATACAGGATGTGATCATTCTTGCTTCTAAAAACTCGAAGACCAAGTTTATTTAATTTACAAATTTTAAATAAACTTGGTCTGTTGCCCTGAGCTTCAAAATAAGACAATCTAGCTATCGCTCACTGTAATAAAGCAGTATAGCTACCATTGAAAGAAATGTATCATCCACTTTTTGGGGCCTTATTTGACTTCATTAGAAAGGACAAATGTTGGGAGCACAGAGTGACATGCAGCAATGAAAACAGTTTGTTATAAAAACCTACAAAACAAGGTTTGTTTAACTTCTCACCGTATTGTAACCAATGCACCTCATATGACATCATTTAAAAAAATCCATGTGACATTAAAAAAGTAAGGTAAAGTAACTTAATGAGAATGATAACAAACTCAGCATTTAATATTTGTATCCAACAGGAATTGAATTTGAGTGTACTTGCAGAGAGTCCTGAACGAGTCTGACCCTTCCATCTCTCTAGTAAAGGTAATATTTTGTAAAATTCACTGCAAGCAAACAGGACGGGGTGCTGATGTTTATATCCTGCAACAGGCAAGCCACCGATGTGATCTTTGTGCACCTATCTAAGCTGCTTCAAAATTCTTGTCTGCTCGGCAGTATGTTCTCCTCCATTCCTTTGTTAAATACTATAAATATGTCTTATTACACACATCATTTATATCAAGGCAATAGATGTCATTAGCGTCGAAGCTGTTGCCCGTCAGCCATCTTCCATGCTGTGTCCTTTTCCGGTCATGCATCCTGAGAGTCCAACAATAAAAACTTCCAGCAGTGAGGGACATGTGTGAACGAGCATCTGAGAAACATTTGAGTGGCAACCAGGTTGTCTGGAATGTTAAAGAAATGAACAGGTATGCATGTGTGAAAATGGCTGAAGTCACCTGATTTAAACTCCACATCAAAACAATAAGTCAGACGACAGCATCGAGAAAGGACCGTATGTGGATTCCTACAGCGTCATAGTTTGATAAGCTGGGTTCACTGACCAAGCTGCCATTTAAAAAAAAAAGTTTGGATGCAAGTTGACTTCCTGTCTGTTTTTGAATTATTCAGAGTACAGGCTATTTCTTTATGTTTCCCTAACTAACGACAGTCCGAAATAATCCCTGATAAAAGGGCAGATTCAGAAGACGTAGAGTCCATCACAGTACGAGGCCTCCGACTACTATGGCTTTCCCTCTAAGTGCAAACAGTCTCAGTATGACTCATCGTGGCTTTCTTTAGACCGGCTCAAAAGGAAAGAGGACAGATTTTAGGTGTACAAATATACATAGCTCACAGAGGCCACACGGTAACACAAAAGGGGCCGCAGAGTCCTCTAGTCCCATCATCGCTCTCGGGCCGATCCTTTTTGACACGGGATCCGTGTTGAGAGGTGACTGGTGGGTTAGGGTCGCGTGTATTTCAAGATCACCTGCGTGTATCCCTGCGTGTCAGTCACCTGTCTGTCCTGCTGGAGCCTGATGGGCAGCAACGACATCTTTCTGGATAATTAAAGCTGTGAGTGCAGGCTGGCATGTCCTGCAGTGAGAGGAGAATGCTCACAGAAGCAGAAGTCGGTCTGTGTCCAAATTAGGCTGATGCGATCTCGTACTGTTAACCTCATTTACGCCGACAGCTTCAGTCTAATGTCATTTAACCCCCATATGTGGAGAAAAATCTAGAAAAACTGACAAATGACAATGGATTACTCTGTTATTAAACCGATCGTAAATATTGTATGCTGTAGGCTGAAAATACTGTGCATTTATTTTACTGTGCAGTGAATTAAGCGGCATCATTGTGGTAACTTTAGGGTGAAAAGAACAGGCAAAGCATCCCCTTTAACCCCCTGGAGTTCGACGAGTTCAACAAAACAGCAGGTATAATGATTTGTCTAATTGGGAGCAGGGCTATCAATTATATCGTCCAGCAGTGATATGTTACAGCGCGGCCGTGGATTGCAGGAGCAGTGTGAATGCTTACACCCTGCTTGTCTCCCTGTTTGTTTCATTATGTCCCTGTGACATCAGAGAGCAGATGTACAGGCATCACATCTCTCTACAATCTACCTGAGAGCTGCAGCGCACGGTGCAATTCACTGTCACACAGGCGCTCTCTTATCTTCCCTGCTGCACAAACACTTCCCCGTGTTCTCCTCCTCTTTCATCTCATTGTCTTCCTCGCAACCTCCCCCATGCTCACAGCTTAACACAAAATGGGAAAAAAAAAGTGCTGACTGTGAAAGGGATGACGCAGTAAACATAGCGGTTCTGAATATCTAAACTAAATGTGGCCTTGTGTATGGTTTGAATTATTCATAGGGATAAACTGGATGCAGCTGCTACTACAGGGTGAGAGAAAATCTCTGAGTAACAGTAACAGTCAGGTAGATTTCTCCGTTTAACTCACCACAGTGTTAAATTACACTTAATGAACTATAGTGCTATAAAAACAGTCAGACGCGTGGATTCAAATCCGTTTTTAAAGTGCTATCCAGCCTACAGCACCACTTCAAACTAATGAGATACTTTAAATCAGTAACTTTGCAAAACTACAACATTACACTTAACAGATTATAACACACAAACGAGTGTGCAAATGAGTTTAAATACAGTGTAGGAACGTTAACGAATCGGCATTTATGTAAACAAAACTGAAAGGTCTGAATATACAGTGTACTCTGATTTATATGTACAGTAAGAGACAGCTACTGTGATACAGAACACTGATAACCATTCTAATTACCAGTAATGATACCCCCTTGTTGAAAAACCAACCACAAAAGTCAAAATCAGATAAAGTGTCATTTGGTGATGATGCCCCAGAAATTCAAGTATTCAGGCCTCCTGAAATGATCGAGAAATTTTCATGAGTGCATGTGTGAAAATGGCTTAAAGGTCCCATATTATGCTTTTTCTGGTTGTATATGCTCTTTAGTGTATTTAGTGTGTCCTGTGCATGTTTAGGCACATCTATGTGCAAAAATTCAAAATCTGCGGAAACGCGGCTTCTCCTACGTCCTCCTGTTAGCTGTAGCATTAGCCGCATGTAACGCTCGGTTCTAGCCCCCCTCGATAAAAATGTGTCAGTCCGACGTCATTGTCAGTGTGAGATCACTGAGCTAAGCCCATTGGCTTGTTGTGGCGAGCCCTGTAGCTCATGTTGAAATTTCCGAGACGCGTGCTGAGCAACTGACCAATCACAACAGAGCGCATCGGCAGACCAATCAGAGCAGACTTGGCCCACGTGGGGTCTAACAGTGTGGGCTCAGCAGAGTGTAGCTGACGGACTCAGAGCGTAGAGGGAGCAAGGAGGAGCAGTACATGAAAACAGACACTTTTTTCGGAGTTTAGCTATTGTGAGCGTACAAAAGTAGGTACATAGATTAAATATACGAACCCCAAAAAGGGCAAAATATGGGCTCTTTAATGGAGTTTAAAGGCTTTATATGTGATTTTTCACACTTAAATATAATATAAATCAATATCCTCTGAAAATAACTCTGTGAGTAATGACTGGCTACAATGAGTGTTACACCAGAGTCCCACTGTCTGTGATGTTTTCCGAGTTTTCCAAGTCACGGCGGCTGACTCCTCAAAAGTTGTTTAATTGAGGGACTAGAGAAAACAAGAATAACATACTGTACTCACTGCTTAACTGTGTAAATTTACATGCAGTGTGAAGATACGAGCATAATAAAGATCGCTAGCATTAGCATGCTAACACAGCAATGCACCGCGAGTTGTTTTGGTTTCATGCTGGTGCTCAAGGGCGACACCTGCTGAATCAAGAAAATCGCATAAAAAGCCTTTAAATCAAAATTTTCTAAAGTAAAAAAGCAAACCAACATATTTTACAACAATTTGTAAACGAAACTCGTTTTGTCACTCTGTTGGTTGGACCACCGCTTTAAGACTGAAATCTCACTACTTGAAAAGTATTGCAAATTAAATTTTCAGCAGCCGTTCATGGTCCTCTGAGGATGAATCTTACGGACTCTGCTGATTATCTGATTTTTACCAAACCCCATCAACATCTCAAAGTTCCCTTTATCCAGTGAAGTAGCTCAACAACAAAAACTTTCATTCATGGTTCCCTGATGACGTATCATAGCACCACTCAGAACTTCACTTTGATGGTTCAAGCAGAAAAAAAAAAAACTGCATTTAATGGATTGGATAATTGAAACTGAAATTTGGTATACCCATTCATGGCCCTTTCAGGAGAAATTGTAAAGCTTTGGTAATTCTCTGATTTGTGTTTTAGAACCACCTAGAGGTTATAATGTAATCTATCCCAACTCCTTTGTTTATAATCTGCAGAACTAATTACATTCCAATCAGCCTCAGCGGTGCTTTTATATGCAACCTGAATGCTAATGTTGGCATGTATAGCTAACAGGTTATATGGTCAATATGATACCTGCCTTGCATTGCTGTAGACTCATACTGTGTTACATACTGCTGCAGAATACATCTGCACTTCATCGTAAGAAACACTCAACAACAAACATGAAGACACATTAATTATATTGATTTCTCAGAGAAATATAAGTAAATGTGAACTGTGACACTGTGCACGTTGCTCCTTCATGCTTACTACTGTTCGGCTTTTGTATTAGACATATCACCTATGGCACAGTGTCAAACGGTGTAAATTAAAAGCTTTTAAGTGCTTCCTCGTGCTCATTAGCATAAGTAGTGAGCGGCAGGGACTGTGGCAGCTCTTTAGAAGACTGAGATAACCTCCTGAAATGACAAGCCCTGAACTTTACCTCGCCGAGGTTTACGGGAGAGACAGAAGGAGTGATCTCGGCGGCAGTTTGAATGAGGGCACCTGGTGCGGGGCTGTTGTTCTATCCACCCCTCCCACTGAGCCTTTAAATCTCATCCACTTCATGAGAGTCACGTCTCCACTTAGATAATGAATTATGGATCCCAGCCAGGGTGATATTCAATTTTAGATGAACTGCATATCTTCATTTGGTGACAGTGCTGCCGCTGCCATAAGGGACAATCCCTTCTCAGCAGCATGAAGCCAGATATAGAGGAAAAGCTCATTACTATCTATATTCATGATGGGGTCTTATACAGTGTGCACATGCTGTGTGCATGCACCCTTGTGCTGTACTCATGCTGTGTTAGCGCCATAAACGTGTGTGTGTGTTTCGTTTGTTAATGTGAGTGTCGGTACTTTGCACGGAAATGTGAGAACAGAAGATTTGCTCGCTCTTCAAGCAGGCAGGTTAATTCTGCATGCTCTTTCTAAATGGGGAGAGGGAGATTGAAGTCACTGTAGTCGCTACAGAAAGCACCCGGCTGTTGTTCCTTTTGCCTGAATACACGAGTGGCCAGACTGATCTTTTCCCTGCTCTTTCTGCACTGAAAAAGACTAAGATGCTGAACAGAGACATGTATAGTACATTTATGAGAACAAGGCCCGATAGTGTGTCTGAAGGTTCAGTGGAGCGTTAGCAAACACAGAAAAAAACACAGTGACGAGTGGCCTTTTACTGCTGAGCCAGTGCTACACTGTACTGTAGATATTAGTCTCAGTTCATAAGTGTAACTGTTGTGTGGCGCTTTTTTGTTGTTGTTGCTACGTTCAGGCCAGAATTCACCCAAAGTGTTTGGCTAAAAATAGGCTGGCATTTTAAAGGTTAAAGGGTATTGCATAATACTATATGGCGACAACGTCACACACCAAAAAAAAAAAAAAAAACACGTCTGTGTGACAAAGACAAAAATATAAAGGGGAAATTCACTGTTTTCAAACTCTATTGTAAGGGAGTACTCAGATTGTGTTATCTGTGGCTCTGTAATAATCAGTAATAAGAATTTAGTAATAAAGTGTTTACCAAAAATGAAAAAAATCTTAGAGAATTCCTATTAAAGACATATCAAATAAGACATATTTATCTTTCAGTGCTCTTGGTAAACAGTAGTAAGTAATTAAACCCTTTTGAAGTGTGCTTTTGAAAAGATGTATTTGAAAATTTTACTAAATGAATGTAAAATGTTCTCATTAAAACAAAGTTGATGTCTTTCTCCTTCATTGATAAACATCAAAGCTTACTTTGCTAATCCCAATAGATGATTTATGCTGTGCTATATTGGTCCTTTGGAGATATTAAATCAGAACAATTAATACAATTTTTTTTTTTATTATTCATATCAGATTTTTGTGAAACCAGTTTGAGACTCTTTTTATTATGTTTGTCTCCGGAGGAGCTCCGTCCTATCAGAGAAAACAACACCTGATGATGTCCTAAAAAAAATAGTTATGATCACTGAGTTATCTCTATATTTTTCTCCATTTGTCATGTCACCATTAGCTACTGGTATTATGGTTATGGTACACTAGTGCCACTACCCACCTTCACTGGTCACTTGTTCAATCACACCAGCACTCCCCAAGGTTTATTTACTGAATAGTGTACCACCGTTTTCTTTCAATGCATGCATGATTATAACCCAAGGAAAGAAAAGCGGATGTAAAGTGGTGTTGCCAGTCTGCTGCTTGAATTACACAATGAAAGGCGGCAAATTTTCATGCGCGTCAGGTCACGTGCAGCGGGTGATGGTGGCAGCTGACCTTGCGGTCATGACCGCGCACGTCCCAGCATTCTGGTATCTTGGTCGCACAGGCAAAATGTACACAGCCCACTTTTCAAATGAAACAAATGTATTAAAAGTGCTTCTTAAAAACAGGATTTCATGTTACTTTGGGAGCATAGAAATCTATTCATTTCAATTCTTCATTTGTTTAGCTGTGATCTCTGCCTTCTTTTCTACAATCCTCTCTGTTCTACTATTTATACACATGTCTGTCTGAACTCAATGTGACCCCTCGACTCACATACAGACTCATCTCTTTGGTCGAGCACTGATATTAAGCCCACTTAGGTCTACAACTGATAGGAAATTGAGTGTATTAGAGGTTGCCAAAAAACTGAAATACATCAGACATTGTCATTGATCATTTTTACTCTCCTTATCTGGACAATTATGTCAAGCTGTTGGACAAAGGTTATACTTCCATTAGGGTGATTTTCACTTATTAGCGTTGTTTAAATTGTTATCGTGTTTTGAATGGTTGAATTTTCTGACTTTTTGGGCTCAAATGTGATTTCAGTTTCCTGTTAAGGCTTCCTAAAAAATGAGGCGAAAGAGTTGCACTATGGGAGTTGTATTAAGAGTACTTAGAACTTGAACCTTTAACATTCTTTACCCCCTAAATGTATAGCTTTTTAATCCTATAGATTTGTGGTGAGGCTAATTCTCTATATTACTTCTAATATAATCATTTTTCATTTACTGTCTGATTACCAAACACCTTTCTCTCAGGTTACTCAGGTCAGTCTTGAAAATATATATTACAGGCTGGAGGCAACCTAATTTTACTTCAGAGAATTCTTAAACTACTGCAGTCTCCCATGAACAGTCAGTAAAACAAGACGATAATCCACCAGAGAGGAACGTGTGCTGAAAAAAAATGGTGTCCCATGTGGCTGTCAGAGAAGAATTAAAACAACACATCACACAGCGCAGACAAAATGAGATGTTTGAAAGACCACATGGTGTACATCTGGCATCTCTTGTGCTTATTTGGAAATCAGTTAAGAAGATAATTATCCGAGCAGGCATTCTCCTCCAGCTTTAACACTGTTTGGGACGTGTGGATCTAACAAACCAAAAGTTGCATCTGGCAGTGTTTCATACGGATGTAGGACACTGACTCTCAAGATGAAGCTGGACTGACATGTTTCTTTGGCAGTATTTTAATGTGCATTATGCATGAAGCACATGTTATACTTCCTGACAAACCACACCTTTTCTATTTACATATACAGGTAGTCAAACATACACACACACACACACACACACACACACTCTTGAACACAGTCAATGTCACACAGTTTTAAGCGACAAAGCATTGTCCTTGGACGCTCAGGCGCACTTTGCCGCAATGTATCCGAGCAGACCTCCTTGCTGTCATGCTGCAGTAGTGCAAGCGTCTCATTATCTCCTGTCATGTGACAGCTTCTCTGAATCATTTGGCCCTGGGAGCTCAACCAAATGGGGGAAAAAAAACTGCTGCTAAACTCAGATGACAGAGAAAGCGAGCAAAAACAACGTCCTTGTCCCGCTACAGATTACATAACAAATTCCACTGATGTCAATCATGCACTAATAGGCACTGCCCTCCAGAGACTCTCCCCTCTGTAGAAAATAGGTACTGCGTGCTAAGCAGCAACATCAAATTTGGCAGATGTGAGCATGCACGAGAGTATGCGTTTAATTATGTGCGTTGGTTCTATTTAGAGTCTCATCAAAATTAAGATATGTAAACTCTGTCAGCCTAATGGAGTCAGTCCCTTTATCTTTATTCTTTAAACAGACTCTAAAACCCTGGAACGTCTGATGTGTCAAAATAAGCCCAAGATGCATTTCAACAGCTTAGACTACGAGGTGGGTCTGGTGTTGTTTGCAGAGGTTAAAGAGGAAAGAATAGAGTCCAGAAGTTCTTAACAAACAGCCAGTTAGCCGGGCACACTTTGAAGTTCAAGTTAATTCTCTGTTCTTTTGAATGACTGTTCAGCTAGTCACACTCCTTTTTTTAAAGATAAGCCATGACTAGAAGTGAAATACCTTTACATATATTAATCATTTACTAAATGCTTAAATTCAAAGTTTACTCTGGTTTTATGTTAATACAAATATATATATATATATATATATATATATATATATATATTCACCACAATGATACTACATTAGTTGACTGTAGTGATAAATGCACCTGAACATAACATGTGGAATAAAATGTTGATGTTGTCATTAGTCCAGCAAGTGCAGTGTCTGTTCATTGAACCAACATTACATTTCAGAAGACATTGTGCTGTTAAGTTTGTATTACACTCAAGACTAGGCAAGCTAGCTTAGCATAAATTGAATTTTATTTTTTCTATTTAACAGTGACAATGCAATTTCACATATTTTCAATACAAAACGTGAAACTGAGTTAAGAACTATTGCCCTAGTTGGACCTTTGGCTTAAGAGTGTATATACAACATTTAAATGCTAATGCTAGCACTGATTCCCACTAAACATTGCTCTTTGTTCATGTTGTTTCAACTGATTCAACAGCAGCTATTGCACACTTTGGGGATTATTCACAGAAGGACTGCACTCAACACATGCACATTGCACAAACAAGAAAAGTCCTACAGCATTCCCCATAAGTGAAATGAACCCTTAGCTGCTTGACCAAGCAAATACCATGTCATTGCCCTGGTTCTATTTGCTTGCATTTAAATCAGGTTATGGCTTATGTATGCTTTTTTTTTTTTTACAATCCCCTTTTAATGCAAATGTGAATGTTGGAAAAAAAACAATTGATTCATAATAGCTACAATCCAGTACACCGAAAATCATTCAAGTCTCATGAGATTTGGTGGTTTCAAATCTCACACTTGGTTCCATTAAACCGCTTTTACAAGATGCCAAGACATGCAGTCATAATGGCAGCACTGACTGTAACCAGGCAAAGCTCTCACCAGAACCGAAAAAATGACACATTATATAGTATGACATGAAAAACAGTGGAAGAATTATGGGTAATCTGAGCCATCTTTTAAAGCAAAAAAAGGCAGCAATCCCGCCTGTAGGAATACAGTGGAGAAAATGTAATGAGACTACATGAAGTTTCTCCATTGATGGAATTTTCAGTAGATCAATCATTCAATAAACCTCGGCACTGCAATGCAAAACTCTACACCGTTATACAATATGGCTACTTCTCTGTTCCATTAAATGTTAAACTCATCAAAATGAATTTAGTAAACTCACACGGACAAGAGGCACTCTATGAAATGAAATCAGTAGTTTTAGTAAACTGATATAAGACAGTTTGAGTGATAGGGGATAGAAATACATTAACGTCATAAACCCATCCGATCAGCAGATGCTTAGACATCTGGTCTGTGTGTCTATCATTATCTCAGCTATCTTTAAGCATGCTTGGAAAGTGTCAGTGACAGCGAATGAAGGAGAGAGAGGGAGGGAGAGAGCGAGAGAGAGAGAGAGAGAGCGAGAGAGAGAGACTGCAATGACAGGACACATGACACTGGAGGACATGACAGCAGACTGCAAACAGCTTAGCAACATCAGAGGGCTGCACCGGCGTCCTGCTGATCAGTTACTTCATGAGCAGAATTATATGGCGCTTACTCTGTGGTTCAACAAGGACAGGAAGCTGCAACACAAACCAATGAGCCAAAACTGCAGGTGGTCTGGAGCAGACATGGAGGAGTATTGTGATTTCTTAAAGCAAAAAAAAAGTTTTAGTGAATGATTTTGTGAAGTTTTCTAAAAATGGATTCAGCAGGAAATTCTCTTGTCTTTAGTGTAACGGCAGGAATTAATTAGTCAGAGAAGAAGAAGTTGTGGTGGTCTCTCATCTAGAATGTGCGATGCTAGAGGACATTTAGAGCCCCCCCCAAAACAGGCCTGTGGACATGTTTGTGTTTTGACTGGGAATAACTTCCACTTGAAGTGATTGCTAAAACAAACAGCAAAACTACACTGACACTAAAAGCCTGATCGCTAAGTGACCTTGTGGTTGTGCTAGGAGCTTCAGGATCAGTAACAGCTCAAGCATCTTACGCAAATTGTATGGTGCTCCTAGGCAAATCCTCAATTGGAACAAAAGCTTTTTCTGATGGGGTATGAACACATGTACTATCTTACCTTTAGACCTCTGGATCCTGACTTGGATTGTTTTAAACTCAGACAGAGAGTTTTTTTTAAGGCTTTGGCTATGTGGTCATGAATATTTTCTTTTCCTTCTTTCAGGTGTTTTATTTCTCATAGTTTGTGTCTCAATGCTCTGTCTGTATTTGCTCTTATTTCTAGTTTCAGTTCATGAAAGTAGGTGACGAATTATTTCACAGTGACGATTAATTCAGTGTGAACTATTGCGGAAAGTAAAGAGATATAATTATGCCAGCCTTATCCTTTAAATTAAGTTATAGGATGGTGACACAGCTGATAAAAAGTTTAGAGAATGGGTCAATGGATGGGTGATAGATAACTCACTTTTGTTTTAATGTGATCTCATTGAATTTCTCTGCCAGAAGGGCTTTTTCAGAAAGATGGTCTTGTTCCACTAATAGGCTTTGGACTACATGTGACAGCACAACAGAGACAACAAAAAGGCATTTTTAGACCAAAAAAAAGATCAGAGACAGCTTGATTAAAAGAGAAGTGGCTTGGCAGAGCAAAAAGGCCCATCAATTTAATTTCCTGGTCCAAATGAATGAGACGCAGCTTAACTGGCTTAACTGTGCTTTGGAAACCCTCAGCCTGTCGCTTACAACAAGGTGTAGGCTCTGGACTCAGCTCAAGAATAACAGCTGATCTGACTCATAAACAAAGACTTGGCTGAAATGTAGAGAAAATATGCTTGTCGATGCACTGATATTGTACTACAGTTAATTAAGCCTCCCAAAAGAATCAACAGGTCTCAGGTAAATTGTTTAATCACCATAACAAACAAGTATAGTTGTTTGTTAGAGGGTGTAATGTTAGTCAGAGCTTTTACAATACCACCAATCAGTGCATTTCTGGTACCCAATGCACCAGTAATGGAGAAGTACTTGGTATCAGCCAATACACTGGACAAAAATAAATGGTTGTGAAACATCTCTACTGTAATTTGGACTCTCTGGGAGCCCCTAAAATGAAATTAATGTGAGTATGCTTATATGCTAGACTTGCATGGTGATCTTGTTCAATGCAATGAACACCAGCATGTGTGCATTCAATGAGCATGACATCATGATAGCATGATAGCATTGCTGGGCTTGTGTCAGATAGACTTTTGCATTGAATCATTGATACAGGGCAAAAAGTAGCTGCGGTTACTACACAGAGGGCTACCATAATTACATTACAGGATCCTATATCAGAAAAGTCAAACTGGTGACACCCCTTCTTGGTTACGTTTTAACTTTAACTCTGTATTTTTACTGTTTCCCTTGTGATTCTCAAGTTAGTAAATGTTAGCCTGTTTACATGCTGAATTAATAAGGTGAATGTGGTTATTGCAATAACCTGCACAATCATGACAGCAAAGCCAGGTGAGCAAGTTATAACGATGGTGTTATCATTGTTGCAGATTCTTGGAGTAGTTCCGATTCATTTTTGTCCTGAGTAACTGAAACCAGTTTAAAACCAGCTGTTGTTGGGGGCGCTGGTGGTGCTCCATGTATGGAGGCCATGGCCCTCCAAGCGGGCGGCCCAGGTTCGAATCCCACCTTTGGCTCCTTTCCCGCATGTCATTCCCTACTATCTCTCCCTGATTTCCAACTCTATCCACTGTCTCCTTTAAAGGCACAAGGAAGTCCACTATGTTGTCCGCTACAGAGATCGGAGTAGGGAGTAGTGAATGATTTTCAGACACATCCAAAAATGTTGGTGTTAACATGGCTGCAGATCCTTCAGACCAATTTAAAACATGACAAGTCCATTGCTGCAGATGGTCTTTTCACACAGCGGGCCACATAAACAGTGCAAGGTTGTACACCAAAGAGGCTGAACTTGGCTGCAGTCCCAGTTACAGGTTACTCTGTAGCTTTAGCTCATTATTGTTACTATTAACCTTACAATGGTCTTGATTAAAATGCATGTAAAATCCAGTTTCATAGGCTTCTATGTGTTTTTGCACAAGATAAACAATAAACACATTTGAGTTTTTCCAGTTAGACCTTCTGGATCTTGTTTCATGTTTCCAATTTGCCTGCAGCCACATACTACATAGCTACACACTGGACTCTCCTAACACTCCGGCACTGGGCCTTAACCCCACTCCCTATCTGTCCTTGTAGAGACTAATGACAAACCCCCTCTGATCAAATGTCAGCCAGAGGGGCTTCTAGAAGACAACAACCTAGGAGACAGCTCTGAACATGTTATCAATCTGATGGTGAGACCAAGACTGAGTGACCAGCCTGAAGTCTGAACTGCCGTATCCATGACCACAGGAATTACATGCAAGCTTGGACACTGCAACAGAAATGATAAATAGGAAAGAATGTATCTCCCCGGGGTGCAATCCTCTAAAACTTGTCAATTTTCCACAGAAGCATTTATAAAACCTTGGTCAATATCTTTGACAAAGTGAAGACAGGCTTATTCCTTTAAAGCCTGGAAAGCACCAGTCATAAATCTAACTCACAGAAGCATGGTTGTAAAAAAAAAAAGAAGCTTGATAAATAAAGTGATATGAGCGTCCTCTAAAATGCCTTAAGTTATTGTTTAAGGACGAGGTTGTGGCTGCGTGGGTGAGTGAGTGCCTTGGTATCCATTTCAGGTTAGCCTAGCACTGGAGGATCAGCTGCAGCCAAACACTTCAGATTACTCAGGTTGTCCTGCTTTGTCCATCTCACACAGCCATCATGCTGCTGTCAGGCCAGCTAAACCAAAACACACACACACACACACACACACACACACACACACACGAGAAATCTTAAACGGTAAATTGATGCATACACGCAGCACATTCCCTCGTTCCCCCTCACTGAATTACTGTCTGCACTACTGAGTTATAGTTTTAAGAGGGCATCGTAAACACTGACTGGACAGTGACAGATGTCGTAATCAATGCAAATCATCTGTACTTTACGACCAGTATTATCCACAGACATAAATACAGGTAAAGTATTCCTCACAGGATTTGTAATTGGTCTACTCTCATTAAAAGATCATCTGACTATGATCTACAGATTCATGAAAAAAGGAAAGAAAATCTTGCACAACATAACATACAAACATATGTGCAATATGACCTTCGTGTGGTGACATTGTCATTTATGGTAGGATTATATAGCAAAATAATACAAGCGGTCCTAGCATTGACCCATGAGGGACTTCGCAATTAAATAAGGTATAAGATAAAGGATGATGGTAACAAGAAATTTAAGAAACAGGTGTATAGATATAAAGACACGTCTTGTATACAATAGGGAAATTAGATGTGCTGTTTCAAACCTAGATTTTCCCATGACTCAAGGCATTCAAAGAGATTTGATTAGGTGACGGATGAGGTCCCCTCTTTAGCAGGACAGGCCACAAGCATGAACTGAAGAGAAATTAAATTACAGCTTTTTTTGTTGGATTTGTCCTTGTCTTTGGACATTAAGCCCACACAAGGCAAACCTCTGGCTTTCATGAGTTCAAACTGAGATTTGATATTAAGGGGATTAAGAACCGAAGAATAGTGAAAACCCATTTTTATTGCTCTAATACAATAATCAAAGAAAAGGAAATGGCTGGGTACTGCGATCTCAAAATGGCATTGGCTTAAATTTATAATCTGACAGCTATTGTTACTGCAGTTATTCCAAACATGGGCTTCAGCCATGTTTACAGCCCCCTCATACAGAATATGGAGAACAAGCCAATTTCTGCCTCCAGTGGCTTAATGTGCTTCCATTTGATAATTAATTTATGCCTGATATGGCGTAGACGAATACAATCTGGAAAAATGCATTAATAAAATATAAATGGGGCATTATGTATTCAGAATAACTAAGCACTGTAGCTGATACATATATGGTTCTTCACATGTCTTAGTCTGAATTTTGTTATTAGGCATATACATGACAGAAATGAAACCATGTAGAAGCAGACACCCTATAACATTCATTTTTGTTACAGTTGTGTTACTGATGCCATGCGTTGTGTTATTACTGGCTTGAAATTGTAAAAATGCTTTTAAGAAACACAATTTTTCTGGATCGGGTTGAATCACATAAAATAAAGCTTTAGAAAGTATAGAGAAAAAAAGTGTTTAGTGAGTCATAGACTGCAGAGTCTGGCTGCAAGGAATAATTCCTGACATCAGCACAACCGGTTGATCACATCGAATAACATGCTTCTGTGAGTCAGCTAGTTGGCTGGCTGGTTAGTTAGAGGGTAATGATTCAGATTTACTTCTGAGGCAACCTTAGAATTCATGTACGTCGTGTGGAGGTTTCTGCAGAGGAGCAGATTCACCGGAGCATGAGGATGATACATCTAGTGATAAGCAGCTGGTTTAAAAATAAGAGGGATTAATGTGTTACCTCTTATCTAGAGTGGGTTCCGATAAGATAAAGAGGTTACTTAGTTAAGTCATTTTCACAGAAAATAATGAAGGGTGCATAAAAAATATTAAAAAAGATAATCCCAACACAAGTTGTGACTTTAAACGTATGTAGTATTTTATGAAAATGTTTACACTCAAACATCTGAATGAATTACAAATTGACTAAACCTATGTTATATATTTTTTTAGTACTCACATTAGCTCAAATATTTCCAACAGTTATCAAAGCCAGAGAAATACATAATCTTATAGTTGCTACAGGGCATGTCTTGGTGTGGTGGCTGCTAAAAAAAAAAAAAAGACAGAAAAGTTGTTCCCTTTGTTTGTTTGTCGGCTGGTCTCGGTCAGCTGGGTTGTGTTCACCGGTATGAGAACAGCCATATGTCATGGGAAAATAAATGATAATTTTCTCCATTAGCATACCAGACACCAAAAACATAAATAATGCAAAAGGTACAGTTTCTTTGTTCAAGGATAGATCACTCAGAAACAGGGATCAGCATTTTGGGGGCCAGGCAGCATGCAGTGAAGTCTTTGAAAATAAATGCTGAATGCAAATCCTGACCACATGCTTTTGTCAGTCAGAAGACAATCTTGCCACCAGCTTTTATACAGCTAGTTAGCCAATTATGCTAACATTAGCTCCAGACTGTCTAATTTTGCCAAAATACGTACATCTATTAGAGCTAGGGCTGAGAATCTTTGGGTGTCTTACAATTCGATTCAGAATCTACTTTCGATTCAAAACGATTCTGGATTCTTGGATCCATGGATTCAAAGTCTATTTTTTTAAGTACATAGATACTTCAGGATCTACTCCAGTCATCATGAGACAGGCTGAATTCCTTGCTGCTTCATTTGGCATTCTACTGAGTTGAAGAGCTAGCATTAGCACTTATCACGGAGTGGCTGATTAGCCAAAAGAAAAAATAAATACATTTTTGGAAGTCATGAATCTATTTCAAATCTAAAAAGATAAGAATCTTTTCCCCCAACTCTAATCAGAGCTGTTGCCTTTTTGCTGGACATTAACAGATTTCCACACAACTACTCTTTAAGTGTTTCAAGTAACACACAGCTATCACTTGTAATTACATCAACTAACTGGATTCAGTTTAATTCAGCGAATTAGCTAAAATTAGCACCAGCTCAGCTAGCCGTAACCAAAGCTTCACTGACATGCGTCAAAGAGACAGTGATTGAAGCGGTCAAAGTGCAAATTTAATTGTTTTTACCAATTTTATTAAGCTAGTTTCTTTGAACAGAAGAGGAAGAGATATTTTGGCTCCAGTTTATATCCTCGTAACAATATAACAGTAACGTGCTAGTATCAGCTAGCATCTTATCTTGAGTCCTTTGTCTCCTATCTGCTTTAACCGGTTCTGTTTGTTTAAAAAGGAGACCTCTACTGATACTTCAGTTCCCGGTTATAAGTTCATGAAAGATAAACAATGAGTTTGCATTTTGAAACTTTAGTTTATGGCCTGCCATGTTATTGCTGCTTTGCTCTTTGTACACAACTGAAAAACAAAGTGCAACAATATGAATTAGAACCTTGTACATTTTGTTGATGCGGGTAACTCCAAAGTTTGACAAGCTGCTAAGCTAATATAGCTTCTGCAGATTTTCTGAATAAATTGAAAGGTGCATTTGACAACCATCCTCCTAATGGCAGCACATTCAAATCAATATGACCACCAACATTGTCCTCTGTAAGACCACAAAGACCATTACTTCATTTCATCTGTGGTACACACACCTGTTTGGACAAGTCCACTCTGCCTTTAAGGCTTCGGCTAGTGACAAATGAGCCTGTGCCGCCCAGTTTACCCTAAGGAGCCATAAACATGACTAATTTCAAACTCAGACCTCCCTGATTATTAAATACATTTTCTGCAGGTGTTTACTTTTTCCATTTAGACCAGGCTGCTGGGACCAGGAAGGCAAGAAAAAGGGGAGAATTGCACCTCATTGTTTATCACAAACCACAATAATTAAAGCCTCAATGAAATGAGAGAGTAGTTGAAGAGAAAGTCAAACTGAAATTTCAAGTCAATGCGACAGACTGTGTGCCAGGATGGCAAGAGCGTTAAGTAGAAGGAGCTGACAGTAACAAGGACAGAGACAAGGAGAAACACTTTAGAGAGAAAAAATGAAGAGAGGGAGAATATAAATGATGAAGGAGCATTTAGGATAGAAAACAGGCTAGTGGAGAGTGAGATTAAAGTAGGTAAACAGAAATACGGAGGAGTATCATAGACAAAAACCATTGTACAGGATGAACAAGAGACTGTAAGTGATGAGGTGAGGCTGAAGCTCGACAGACCTGTCATGTTTGATGTATGGGCCTTTTATCTTCCAGGACCAAATGCATTATCAAAAACACTGAGAAAACATGTCAATATGTCTCACTGTGAGCATGTATGAGGAATTAAACTGGTGGGTGTCACTGTCTCTGTTTCCTGTCTGGAGAAAAACTATTTCTTCTGTGGCATGCATTTACAGAGCAGGTGAGAGGAGAGGAGGTCTAATATACCACGACGACTGAAATGTGATGCCGTGGGTTTGATTTTGTTGGTAATGGAAAGCCGCACAGCAGGACCCCGGTTCAATCACAGCACACTGACGCTAAGCCTTTTCCAAAAAAACGAACATGATACCAAACTCAAGCTCTGATGATAACAAAGTTTTATGTTTGAGTTATTGTGTTGCATGGGGTTTTGAAGCACAGTGTTATGGGAATAAATGAGCGTGTGCCGTTAAAGCTTGCAGAATATTGCATTATCAGGTGACTTTGCAAAGGCAAGCGCAGTTTCATCCCATTGTCATACTGATTGAATGAAGTCCAGGAGTGATGACATAGCAGCAGGGAGTGAGAGGGGAGTTTATCCTCTGGCCACCAGGAGGGACAAAGGACAATGGCCCTGAGTGCGCAGAAAGATAATATATAAACATCACTCCGCTCAGCTCTTTTCTGTGCTTATACAATTATCCCTTCCTTCCATTCATTGACAGTATAAACCTCACTTTGCTTTAATGCTGTGAACACTGGGCTAAAGAAAAGGGTGATCTTGAAAGCCCCTGAGGGTGGGTTTGATGTTTCAATAAAGTCAATGCAGCTTGTTTGTTTGTCTTTTTTAACTCTGGACAGAGCCGCTCAGTCTATAGTTTGTGTGGAATGACACAAAATGACATTCTTTAGAACTACTATTTGCTTATCAGACTTTATAGTTTCTGCTATAGCTGATCGAAAGAAAACCCTCAAGGCCAAGCTCTCCTGTTAGGCTACCAGTGTTAGCGCGGTATTCTCGGTGCTGACATCATAGCAGAGGCAAAGAGACCAAGATGACTCTGACAGAGGACTCTTAAGAAGAGAAAACAGAGTGACAGAGCAAGAGGCCACACAAGAATAAATTGCAGTGGCTTTTCATTTGGCTGCGAGAGAATTAACTGTAATCCAAAATTGTGCTGACTCAAAAGCTCTTCTCACACATGCACTCCGGAGCGTTTCGATAAAAAAAATGTCAGACAGCCTGCCAATGAACTCTTCCTGAGTTGCTTGTTTACACCAGTGACGTGCGTGTTTAGGGTTAGGAGGCGAGCCATGAAGTACAGAGGGTTCGCCAGGATGACAGTCTAACAACAGAGTCTGTGGCTATGGTGACAGCGTTTGCCTTTAGATCAATGCTACATGTAATTTGACAAATTCACAGTGCAGTCTTAATATTGGATTTTCAGCTCTAATTGAATTAGTCTATGTTTGAATGGTGCTTTATAAATAGCCTTGCCTCCCATTGCCTTTATGCAAATCTAAGCCAGTAGGTGCATTGTAGCATCATTTCACCTGTACAGACATGAGAGTGATACTAACCGTCTTAAATTACTATAGTGACTATGACGATATTTCACATACTGTGAAACTGCTATTTTTAACTGAAAAAAGTTAACTTCATGTCAGGTATACACAAGGTTATTATAAGTCCCTATGGCGACAAAACTGGTATTCCAAGTGTCCTTGCTATTTTTTAAGGACAGGATCTAATGATAGGACGGGTGGACTGGCCATTTGTATGTCTTCCTAGCCAGTTAACAGACCTCCTTGACCTCTATAGACCATCAGTGATACTTTTTTAAGTCATAACGAGACAGTGACATGATGTTTTTTGCTCTGCAGCAATATTTCAGAGTCCCAACACAGGTATTTTCTTTTTCTGTTTTGTTTTTGTGTGCTCCTTAAAGTCTCCTTTTCACACCCTTTTTTTTTTTTTTTGCCATCTTTTCCCAGTTCCAGAAGCGGGGCTTGTCTCACAAACGTGTTTGTTCTAAGGCAGGTGTTGGATCTTACAAATGTTGTCACTTTGCTTCTCACTGTCAGTTTTGTACTTTGGATTTTAACATATTTCAACACCTGTGATGCTACTCAAAAATACAGTAGCACTACAGCCAAAACTGTCAGTGTAAACAAACAAACAAATAGAGAGAGATCTTGAACCTTTTCCAACCAAGACATTTTCGCCTTCGTTTTACATGTGAAAGAAAGATCAGGCTAAGAAAAGTCGGGCCTAGAAAATGGGTATCCAATGCTACAGTGATGCTACTCTCCAGATCACCTTGGCCACCAGACAAATCACCTGCATATTTTGTTTTACATTTACAGCCTCTTATGGTGATACATTATATACATGTACTGTATATTTAATCAGTTTGATGAAAGGACCAGTTTCCCTCCCTCACATGCATTTAAATTGTTTTTACAGCCCCTCGGTGGCCACCATCCAGTCTAATGCAGCGTTCATATTTGCATTTGTTAGCAGAGATAATCATAAAGGCTTCTTTTATGTTCCTTTTACATCATACAAACATGCTTCTCTGCGCTGCACAACACACACACACATTTCCTTTGCTTAAATCATGACATTCAGCTTCTGACGCTCGCCCACATTTCAGTCATCCTTGGAGGAGACAGTGCTGGCAGCTTCACATCGGCCATCCAGGGACAATGCGGCATGCAGGCAGGCAGGCAGGCAGCTTTACTACAGTAGTGGCATGGCAGGTTCAGCTGAAGGAGAGGTAGTCACACCCATACTAATGAGACTGCACGCAGCGCAGTGACCGAGCGTATGCAGGAGGATCAGGCAGAAACAATCACACAGCTATACCACATAGCATATTGCCTCGTGGAAAACCCTTCCGTCTCTCCTCCATTCAGGGAGGGAAAAAGTTATTTGCTCTTTTCTCATTTCCATCTCAATCCACTCCACTTCTGAAATATTTTGACAAACACGTTGCACACTAAGCATTCACAACAGCGTAGCCGGGCAAACAACCAAACATCAATCATGGTACTGCAGAGCGAAACACTGTTGGTCAGTTAGTTCAGGAATATGCTGCAGGCTGAGCACTGACTGTCTGCTTTGGTTTTTGATTACGCATAGATGAAGGCTGACAAAAGCAGAGAGGTAAAGACGAGGAGATTTATCTTTTTTCTTTAGAATTGTTTTGCAGCATGCACGCACGCACACTGCAGAATACCCAGGAGACACACAGCAATACATAAGCCCCATCTCCCATTCAGTAGTATCAATATGATACTATAAGTCTATTTTATATACAATTCCAGGGATTGACAAGCTACTACAGTGTGGTCATGTTGCAATAATTTATGTGGCACATTGGCAAGAAGAAAACAGTCTGACAGAAAGGTACTGGCACACTGAAGTGGTAGCATCGATTTGTAGTGCCTATCTATAGAGATACTCAACTTGAAATTATTTTTGTTCTAAATATACCTTTTTTTTTTCTCCAAATGCATATATTTTGTGTAAGCCACCCACCAAAATGTGTCTCTCCAATAAAAACAAGGAAAAGCACAGCCACATGACCGTGTTTACAGCAAATTAATATAGAGGAGAGGAGGATTAGAGCGAGAGATGAAGAGACAGAGGAAGCAAAAGTGCAAACGGTGACCTTTGGGAGACCTTGCAATTCTCCAGAT
The DNA here is from genome assembly GCF_963930695.1 of Labrus bergylta. Taxonomy (NCBI): domain Eukaryota; kingdom Metazoa; phylum Chordata; class Actinopteri; order Labriformes; family Labridae; genus Labrus; species Labrus bergylta. Next base: position 8,564,076 of record NC_089206.1, on the reverse strand, counting down.
GAAATTCATCACCACCCCCAGCAGATTAATAAAGATTGAGATTGCCTTGTGATGACGGACAGATGCTTTCCATGCAGGTGGCAAAATCTGAGCCTAATATTAGTTCTATCATTAGTCAGCTCCTGATGCAGTCCCTTTAATAAACGACCTACAGTCATGCTTCCAGACAGGATCCTTTTGGGGAACGCTGGAACTGCATTACACCTCCTCCGAGTGATACAGGATTTGCCCTCCAGCCTCCTGTGAGACCATCGAGCGTCTCTCTGCCCCATTACCTGCCGCAGCTGCCTCCCTCCTGATGTGAATTATGCAACAGCGGTGTTTACAATGAAGGCGCACTTCCTGTAGAAACACAAGCGAGGATGTATAACCTCCATGTAGCGAGGAAGGAGGCCGGGCAAGTTGATGTCATACAGTAATCGCTGTAGCACTGTACAGTAGACAGCTCAGGGTGACCTGCGCGTCGACTCAGCATAGAAGGACGACAACGCGACAAGTAATGTTGAGGAAACTTAAGCATAACAGACAGCCCGCGGTGGAGACTGTGAGGGTTTAGGTTCAAACAAACATAAGACAGCAGAGGAATTGCAGAAGTCAGTTCTTTTTCTGTGTTGCTAATCCTGCCGCAGTGACAGAGCAACACACACTCTCTATTACATCACTAGACTATTCTCCAATTGCAGTGAAAACACAAGGAGTAAATGTCTATTAGCTCATGTTAATGAACAGGGAACAAATATGCCTATTAAGTACTGTTTATCAGAAACTACTTTATTTCCCCCTTTTTTTATCCTCCAAATATTTAGTCTTTTATACTCTGAAACATGTGAGGAGCCAGTCATGACATAATTAATGAAAGGGCTAATATGACAAGATCTCATGTAACTGCGTGCTATTATTCATGCAACATTGAGTGCTCCTTAAACACAACACGCTCCACCATGTGCAGCTATAGTGTGTATGCGCATGGAGGCACAGTGAATAAAAGATGAAATTGCAAATTGAAGCGTGGAAGCAAAGGCAGCAGTCATATGTGCTAAAGCTGTTAAGAGTGAAGATGTGAGCACATTGTCATGCACAAAAGACTCGCTAGGCTAATCGCTAAGCTAACACAAAAAGGACTTGAGTGGAATGGATAACAAAAAAATGAATCACAATGTTTTGAAACACCTTTAGGATATACTAGTTTGTACAATAGTTGTTGTAATAAGGATGGATAATTCATTTTTTGGAATATTTGAATAGTCGTTAATTTAAAATAATGGTTGTTTCCATGTGACTCTTATCTCACCTTAAAAATATACTGTTTCCATTATTTTTACTGGGGACCTCCCAGTCCAACCCAATCCTAGCACCCCCCCCCCCCCCCCCCCCCGCCCCCATTGCAATCACATTAAATTTAAATAATTGCCACTGACTTTTGAACAGCAGTTTTCCGTGAATGCCCATTGATGTACTGTAACTGTGTTGTATTGGCTAATGTACTGTATATCAGGAAGTTTATTCATTCACACAGCCTTCTGGTTGATCAACAAATTACAGTACACAAATAAATAAACAACATCCAGATTGATAGGTTGGGTGCAATTAGGGCTCTTAATAAAGATAAACTTTGGAAGAACGCAAGGTGTCTCTTGGTAATCTGTTTTATTTAGCTTTGAGGTTATAGTAAGTGTTATTGATCATGAGTGTTTGTATGTTTGCAGTCCTCAGGGACGTGTGGCATCTATCTGGAAAAAGGGAGACCTGCTTCAAACCAGTTTACCGCTGAGCCTGACACAGTGCACCACCACTGTGTACTGCACAGTCTAAGTTGTGGTGTTGTTGTGTGTGTGTGTGTGTGTGTGTGTGTGTGTGTGGGAAGAGGGGGTGCGGGTGTGCTATGTCACAGGGTTGAATGTTGTTTTTGACTCTTTGTGGTCCTGACAGTGAAGGGGGCTGTGTGGGTTTCGCCTGAGAGTCTCTCCTGACCAAACATGGTTGGCCAGGGTGGTTGCCAAAGTAATAAACAAGGCACGGGGGCAGCAAAACAACCACGAAAAAACACATTAAAATCAAATAGCTTTAAAAAACCGCCAACCCTCACACACTGAGAAACACTCCAATGAAAGTCACACACAGTGGAAATTCAATTAGGTGTTCACTGGCAACCCTGTCACAAAAAACATTACCCATGGTTTGCAGCAAAAATGTATGTTTTAAGGAAAATGCATAGCCATCTAAATAACATTTTCTATCAACACTATGCAGAATCAAACATTTGATTAGTAAGCTGATGGTCATTGAACCTGCGATACTTGGCAGATGTCATAAGGGACGCTTAAAAGAAGGAACCTAACTTTCAATTTTCATCTGACTCTGCAGTTCCCCTCAACTCTACGGAGCTTCTTAATAGTTGCTACATGGTTTTTAGATCAGCAGCTTTACTTTCATCTGTTCGCTCTCACTGTTTTATTAGCCAAGTCATGTATCTGTTTTCAGTGAAAAAGCTTAACATCCATTGTGTGCAAGCTGACAAGAAACCAAATGGTAGACAGACACAGTTAGAGACTACCTGCTGAATACAATGGAGCTTTTACCTAAAGAGACTGATATTTTCCTCAGAAGTTGGTGGAGGCCAAACACATAGCTGAAGAGTAAATACTCATTCAGTGTGACCTGGATGCACCAAAAGGACACACCTGGTCTTTTGTCGAGTCAGGCAGGACTTTACATTTTGTGTTTGATTGTGGGGTTCGCCTGATTTTTTCAACCCTCACATCCTTTTTGCTTTTGATTTGCTCAGAACATTTTTTACACTTTTGCATGAATTGCTTTTTGAAAAGATGTTGCTGAAGTGATTTTCTTTAAATTGACCTCTTCTTCCCGTTTGATTTTTAACGTTGACAGTAGGGTTTTGTTCCTTTGGTTGTACAGCTATTTTTTTTTATCTTACTTCAAATAAGCAAGATAGGGAAGGGTTTTTAACAATGTATTGTGGCAACACATGCTGCTGCTTGGCAATAGTTGTAGTTACACTGGCATTCAATTAAAATACATGACTTACACTGGGTGTGGTTCGGACAAGGCTTAAGTTTGGTTAGTGTTACTGACTCAAAGTCATGATTAAGAAGGTTTGGATCCCAAATAGGCCAATACATAAGCAATAACACTAACATTACATATTTCTGGCGGCATATAAGCAGTAGGCTCTGATGTCTTTTCTTAGAGACGGTTGTCAAAAAGTTGCATTATTTGATGGTTTTGCAATCAATTTGCACAGTCGAAAGTTATGATATGCAGCTTTGGAACTTTTCTGTTATCTCCGGCTGTAGCGATGACTTTACGTCATTATGCAAGATCTTGACACCGTGCACAGGCAGGATTAAGTCAAGGCAAAGCCATGGTGTGATTTTTGAGTCTCAGACTCAAGCTTAGTTTAATCTGCAGTTCGCACAGGGCTACAGTTTTCCTTCCTGAAATCCTCCTTTGAAATCAGTATGTGTGTGTGTTTGTGTCCTGTATATGTCAGTGAAAGTGTTGAAGTTACAAGCATTACATTACCAGTAAATAGTTTCCAATCTATTTTAACAGCACTGTCCTATTTGGATTATGTCAATATTGGATGATTTCACAGCTCAAAATGTACATCTAGTGACCACATTACTTCATTACCAAAGCAGGTGTGGTTAATCTAAAAAGGTATGGGGGGCTATGTCCCAATTCAGGTGCTGCAGCCTTGGGAGTGCGCATTTGAAGGCTGATTACATCTAAACAGTGCATCAAAGGCTCCTTCAAAACGAGCCGACAAATGGGTCCTACTTTCTCCAGCTTTTGAGGGCCAAATATATCCCAAAATGAATTGCGCACAATTATTTTCTGTAAACCTTAATTGACAATCGAAGTCTTACGTTTCAAATATGCGCATACAGCAAAGGCAACAGGGGCAGCGCTAAAAATTACAGGGTAAAGGCGGTGACACAAACAGAGAATCCTCCGTAGACCAGACCGTCTCATTTCAGTTTGGTCTGAGTGATCGACGCAGGTTACATAGGCTCGTCCTTGAAAGGATGACGCCCCCGAAATGAGACACAGCTGAGGTTGTGGTTTTTCCCAGCATAGAAGGGCTTAGAACATCGCATAACTAGTTAAGTAGACAGCAAATGTCAATTTAGGTAAGGTACCAAGCTTGCTCATTTGTTTTGAGTGAAAGGGACAGGGCATAGGAAGGGTAAGGTGTTAAAAACAAACCATATATTTGATTCTGTTTCAGGTCTTTTTTTCTGCAGCTTTATAGCAGTTTCATTGCAAGTGAGGGATTCTGCCATTCCAATACTAGAATCATAACCCCCCCCCCCCCCCCCCCCCTCAGGACAGTAGAGCCACTGGAAAGCGACGCAGGCATATAATCCAGCTTCACCAACCAGGTAACCAACTTTACTGTGACTTGCTCTTGTTGGACTCCCGCTGTGTGTAGCGCGAAATCAGATTGCAATTATATTTGACTTGCTTGTATATTGAAACACGTATATTTCGTTCCACTTTCAACAGAAAACACAAACCACTCCATTTTTTTATTTGTGACTGTGCAGCTGCTCGGGTCTGTTTTGCAGTATTATTCATCTAAACTTGCTTGAATAATTACATATATGGCAAAATCAACCAGGATAAAAAAAAAAAAAATGTCACAAAACAGGCCAATATATATTTGCACAAACACATGGGCCCCAGTGCTGGTCAGATCTCTGTGGGCGATTGAAACGACTATCTGTGCATGAAATAATGTGGAGCAGTGCATGTCAGGAGGTGACAACAATCTTCTGGTGTGTTGAAAGAGAAGTGGCGATGGCAACAGGCGTGATAGCACGAGATGCCGGGTCCATATGTTGCTCAGGGGACGGACGGGGCTGCGACACAGGCACAACCGGGGTCAGGTCTCGGTTTGAGTGAATGTACTCGGTGGCAGGAGCCAGAAGGCAGGCGTCCCATGGTTTTAATCTTCAGAGGGCTCAAATCTGCTCTTTGACTCCCAATCAGGCCCAATGTCAGTGCATGCTGAGGCTTCTTCATAGAAGTCACAGATGAAAAACTTGAGCCAAGGCAAGTAAAATGTATGAAATCAACAGTGACACAATTAATGTAACTTTGCATTAATGAGAGGGGATCGCTGCCGGCAGGAACTGATCTTTGACTCTGCTTAATTCCCTACAAAGTACCATTTTTCCTTCCATCTTCTCTGCATGCTTAAGTTTGTTTACCACAACATTCCCCCATGCATTAACACATTAAAGTCAAAATAAGAACGTTCCTATGTTGTCCTGCCGCTCTCTGGAATACGTATATGTGTTTATGAATTTGTTTTGGGACTGCCAGAGGGAAGCAGGTTTCCAAAATGCATATATTTACATTGAAGGAATTAAAGCAAACCCTGTGCGCTCTGTCCAGGATAGTATATTTCTACACACGCACACACACACACACACACACACGCACAAACACATACACAAACACAACCACCCACAGACTCAATCAACTTAGCGAAACTGCCCGAAAAAAATTCAAGCGAAGGTTATAGAAATTCTCTTTGTAGTTGCAAAATAAAATATCCTTGAGCTTGAATATCCCCCTGCATTATTTCCTCAGAATCCTCTGTGAGTTCAGTGTATTTCTTCTCTCGCATAGTAAACACCTCTCAGTCATGTGAGGCAGCTTATTTACATGATTCTGAGTACAAAACAATTAATTTTTTTAAGCAATTCATAAACTGCAAGCGGAATAACTTCATTAGCTGTTTATTCAAATTCTCATTTGTTTAAACTCACATTCAAACCCTAATATCCTGGCGAAAAGTTGTATTCTGTATGAAAAATAAGGACTGGCATAAAAACATTTAAATGAACACACAGATGTTGCTGAGGTCTTTCCCACGTCGGACACACGAGACACATTAATCACCAGGGGACACACACTCATTAATAGCTGTGTGCTGATTAATTGTCCCTGGTGAGGAACGTTCAGCTTAACATGCAAATACGTGTCAGAGGATCCATTCAGCAACACCACCCGGGCAAGGACTTATTGTAAAGTGACACATGCAGGGAGATAACAAGTTGCCTGTCAGGGGTCGACTGTAAAACAGTTGTTTCTATTTCCAGCTCTCATACGAGAAGTGGAAAATGTGAGATGTTACAACTTGACGATTACGGGCAAACTCGAGGAGGAGAGAGAGAGATATTTAATGCGACACACACAAATGTTTATCTTTTGATTTGCTTTGTCTTTTCTTTTGGCTGCATTAAACAAACTGATAAGAGAGCAGAGGGCATGAGAGGAGGGCGGAGAAGAGAAAGACAAAAAGAAGGAGTAGGGGAAGAGAGCAGTGAAAGGACTAGGGAGAAGATGAGAAGAGAGGAGAAAGAGAAGAGGAGAAGAGGGGAGAGAAGGTTAAAGAGAGGAAGAGGAAAGGACAAAAGAGGAACAGAAGGGAGTAGAGAGAGAAAATGAAAGTACAGGGAGGAGATGATAAGTGAGGACACAGAAAAGAGTAAATGAAGAAAGGGTAGAGAAGTGCAGAGGACATCGGAGTAAGGGAAAAGGATCTTTGTGCAGAAGAGAAGAAGGAGAATGGAGACGAGAGGGAATGTAGGGAAGGAGGAAGAAGAGAGGAGAGCAAGGAAGAAAAGTTGGGGGAAAATATGAGATCAAAAGATTGTAACTGTGATCAAAGTTAAGAAGACTAAGGAGAAGGGAGGAGAAAAGGGAACAAGAAAGGATGCGAGGACAAGAGATGAGGAGACGGAGAAGAGTAGAGTCGAGTAGAGTAGACAACAAAGGACAAATGCGGAGGAAAGACAGGAAGGGATAAAGTACAGAAGAGAGGTAGAAGATGAGAAAAGACATGGAAATGGGAAATGTGGAAAGGAGATAAAAGGCGGAGGTAAAAAGAGGAGAGTAGAGAGTGCAAAGGAGAGGAGGTGAGGGCTCGAATCATGAAAGAAGAGAGGAAAGAAGAGAAGAAAAGACAAGACAAGAGAAGAGTAGAGTTGAGTTGAAGGGATGGGAAAAGAGGAGAGTTGAAGGTGGGAAAGGGGAAGAGAAAAGAGGTGAAAGAGGAGCAGAGTAGGAGGGGTGAAAATAGAGAAGCAAGCGATTGAGAGAAGAAATGAGGAGAGGTAATAAGATGACAGGCGGAGAAGGGAAAGAGAAAGGAGGAGAGATGAAGCGAGGAAAGGGGGAACATAAAAGAGGAGAGGAGATGGTTGAGCAGATTGACCTGATGGCAGGAAAGGTCACCGACTCAGCAGCACAGAGAGGCATCAGAGGAGGCCGACTCTAATCACCTCCAAACACTCCATCAGCTCCTGTAGGAGACGCACAGAGAGAGCGAGCGAGCAGCGATACCAAGGTCATAAAAATCTCTCTCTCTCTCTCTCTCTCTCTTCTTATATGCAACCACACCAGCTCTGCTCTCCATTCGAGTCCTCCTTATCATGAAATCTGAGAGGCTGCAGTGAGACAATCGGCGATCAGATGGAGCATAAACACACTTCTGCGGCGGTATGGAGGAAGCGTACACACGGCTGAGTTCAGAGCGCCGTTTTGTTTTCTGCCTGAACTGAAGTTACACTAATGCTTTGTTGCTATGGAGAGAAAAAAAAACAAAATGATATCTCTGCTATATTTAAAACTGTTTTGTCCAAGTCAAACTTAGTCCAATGGGAAATAAACACACGCGTATTGTATTTACTGTAGCCATAATAACAGAGGTAATCCATCCTGACGCAGTTATCCATCATTCAATATAACAGCCTGATGAGTGACATGAGAGGCTGGTGAATGCACTATATTGTAATTACCTTGCTGTGTTTGTCAGCTGACCTTAACACCCACCACATACGGCTGATATAGTGCAGAAATTGGCAGAGGAAAGCCGGGGAGTTAATAAAACAGAAAGGGAGACTCCGAGAGCAGCAGAGAAAGAGGCTGTTAGCTCCAGAGACTGCTGTTGTCCATGTTCATTGTAATGCCAATTAGGAAAATACCTTGTGACATCCGTGCTCTTTCCCTTCTCATGATACGGCTAATACGCCCCAGCATGCGCAGTCATACTTCACAAGGCTTCAAAATGCTGACGCTGCAACACAGAAGGTTGGACACACGCGATTTAAACGCCCGTGCTCTGTTTTTAGGATGGGAAAACAGTGAATACTGAAGGGCCGAAGAATGAATCACGTCTCACGCTGAAAGTGAAAGCAGCAACGCAATCATGTGGAATTCCTGCATTCAAAATCGTGCGATCTTAATTTTCAATTAAATGCAACTGAATAGTTTGAAACCAAATTTTAACTCCCTGTGACATTGTATAATACAGAAGCCCAGTGTAAACATTTTGATCTGGAAATAAACAATCTAACATAAAAAACATGCAGTAAAACGTAACGGAGCAGTGTTGGTCATACAGTGGCCGCTGTCAACAGACTGTTGTCATGGAGACAGGACGGAAGTGCAGTGCTTTTCTTCTCAGCGCACTAACGCTCCATGCAAGTGCTACCGAGCGCACAGCCAGCGCTTTTCTGCCCAGAAAAAAACGCTAGGTGGGCACGGGGCCTAAGACACTGAACACACTAATGAGGTCATTCAAGACTTTTTTCTATGTCTGCTGTAGCAACTCTGGGGATATGAGAAAATGGATGGATGCATGTCTGCTTAGGCCATAATATAGAGTTATATAGAGAAATACACTGTGGTAGTACAGTACCTTTTTTGGTTCAAAATGATAGTACAGTGTAACTGTTTAAGCTTGTTAACCTATAGGCATTGATTTTGACCTTCAGTTGTTCCCATTGTTCTGTGTTGTTGTTCATACGTCCTGTAACTGTGTTCCATTTCTTATGCTGACAGATTGCCCCTGTTTATGATACACATTACTTTTACTGATGAATCAATGTAAGTGCATTTTAAGATTAGCTAACGCTTACTTCATTCTGTGCAGCCGGGTATTTTAATCTGTACTATAAATAGAACTTTCAATAAAGTTCAGTTTCTATATGTTAAATGGAGGGATTAAAAAATGGAAATACAGCAGTTGTGTTAATTAATGTGGTGGTGGCAAGTAACTTAGTACATGTACACACCTTCTGTTTTTAAACACACAGGACATCATTTCTGCTGCACGTGTTCTCTCAGTCAGAATTTTAAAAGAAATCAAGGAGTTTCATTGTTAAAAATAGCATTCTACCTGAACTGTGTGAATGACTAGTGATGTTCAAATGCTATTTCTTTCTTGCTGATATGGATTCAATACCCACACTTGACCACAGCTTAAACTGAGCACCCCTCCGAAGTTTTAAGAAAGAAAAACACAAATGACTGACATTACACTCTCTACTTATACTACACTGTTGTTGTTTGTTATGCTCACAGGATAATTAACCTGTTGACTGGGGTGTAATAAATTATGATAGACTGACATACTTGTCAATAATATACACTGGTAGTTGTAATGGAACAGCTTTTGACCCGTCTCAGGCAGAAACCAGATACACTGATGGGTAAACAGTGTATTTGACACGATTATGATTTATTTAATCTTATTTTAAGAAATATTTCACAAGCGTCCTTCCTTACCCTTTAAAGGCTTTATATGTGATTTTTCACACTTAAATATAATGGAAATCAAGTATATCCTCTGAAAATAACTCTGTGAGTCATGACTGTCTACAATGGGTGTAACACCCGAGTCTACAATGTTTTCTGAGTTTTCCGAGTCATATCTTCAGTTTGTTTACATCGCCGGGACGACTGGCTGACTCCTCCCCTCGTGTATAAAAGTTGTTTAATTGAGGGACTAGAGAAAAGAAGAATAACATACTGTACTCACTGCTTAACTGCGTTTCTAGATCACGCTCATTTCAGGTAAATTTACATGCAGTGTGACGATACGAGCATAATAAAGATTGCTAGCATTAGCATGCTAACACAAGGTTTCATGCTGGTGCTCAAGGGCGACATCTGCTGGATCAAAAAAATCGCATCTAAAGCCTTTAACATGTTCTGTACTCTTCTTTCACATATCATATCTGAGGTGTTTCCTGTGTTTTTCAGAAGCTCTGCCATATTGGCTGCTACATTGGGTATGTACAGATGAATCCATCAATAACTTTAATCCAGTAATTAAAAAAAACAAGCACTTTTAGTTTTGTTACTTCAAGTTTATGTTTAAAGATTTTTTAAAGATTTATTTTGGGCCTCTATCTGATGAGACAGTGGATAGAGTCAAAAATTGTGGAGAGAGAGAGAGTGAGGAATGACATCCAGAAAAGGAGCCGCAGGTCGAACTTGAACCAAAGTCACCCATTTGGAGGATTTTTGATGAAAATACTTTGGTTCAACTTAAACCTTGAGGGGAAAAATTAATCCGCTCCTTAAAAAAGTGTTCCCTTGTCAAAAAGGGAGAGGGAGGGCGCCATGATGTAAAAAAAAAAAAAAGAATGCGCCAGGATGGTGGATAAGCAACAGAGACTGACGCAATGATGACAATGATGATTTGGACGTTTTCACAGTAGAACAAAGGAGCAGACTGGTTGCACAGAAAACATGAAGTAGTTTCATTACGTGCTTAGAGATCATGCGGGTCGCAGGATATGAACCCTTCCCACTTGCTCTGGTGCATTTTCCTGAATATTACCTGCTGTGTTGGCTCACACAGACTCCTGGCGGATGAAGTCGGGGGAAGAGGTGGGGATATGGCTGTTTGTGTTCTCACATGCAGACCAACCTAAAAATGTCCCAACATTTTCATGAATTTTGAGTGAATAGGGCGTAGTATGTCATTGTATTTCTCCACTGTGCTATGCTACTAAAAGTAAATGTCAAGTACCACCTTTGAATCCTTGTTGAGGGCTAACGTAGAGTATTTTCCTCTCTGAAATAAAGAGGAGCAGAAGTATGAAGCAACATAAAAATTAAAGAACTCAGGTGATGTCCTTTAAGATGCTTCTTGAGTAAATGTACTAAGTTAAATGTTTCCTCTGATAACTTTTTTTCAGGCACAAATTCACCAACTGCAATGGCAAGCATTTAAGCAGACAGTCTTGATGAAAGTGATCTAAATGTCAACTTCATGTATTCAGTACCAATGTTTGGTTTAGTTATTGCAGTACTCCACAGGGCCTCGGTGCAAAAAGACTTTTAAAGCTGTGTCCTTTGACGTCACGCTGATGTGTGTGATACTGAACAGCATCTTGTCTAATCACTCCCTGCAGTAGCCCTGACTAAGCCAGTTTTTAAAAACACCCACAATCCTGGACTCGAGCCAGCTGGGTTTTCTTCAAACTCTCTGCTACAGTATCATCGCGGCTGTTGGCCTCCTGGCAGCAGATATGACATTGACACCTATAGTGAGAGCCTGCAGTCCACCACCAACAGAGCTGTTTCATACAGGACACCCAGAGCTTATTCCAGGACTCTGCTGTACCACTCACTGCTCAGCTTGTACGCTTTTATTCTCCCGCTGTTTATTTTGAGAGCAAACACTTCCAGCACACATTTAAAAAGCATGTAGAGGTTCACAAAAAAAAGGGGGGGTTGTTTGCTATTCAGCCTATACAGTGCAAACCTTCCCCGCTGTCCAAGCAGAGGCTTATAGACTGCTGCACTGACATCCTTCAGCCACAGATTTGTGGTCCTATTGAGCAGGGGATGAATAATTAATCAGCCTTCCACTAACGAAAATGGGCTTTTAATTGTAGGGACTACTGTTGGACAACAACAACTGAACACAGGCCTCAGATACAAAGCGGGAATCGATCAGCCCCCCCCCCCAGCTGGTTCAGATCCAAATGAGAATCCAGTAGGGTGCCGGTGCCCGTACTCCTTCCAGAGGACAGTATGTTTCTCACATTTTACATCTCCCCCAAAAACTGCAATATTTTCTCACTAATCCAGCAGTGAAGGGAGACGAAACTTCAAAGGGAAGATAGAAGGAGTAAGCTGATGCTTTAGTTTTGAGATTTTTGGACTGATCAAAAGCCAGAAAGGAGAAAAGTAACCAAGCACAAGTAAATGGTAATTTAGTGCTGATTAATTCAAAAAATCTGCACTGAGTTAAAAGCCAACAGAAAATCGCCTAATTGTTGTCAATAGACCTGTTTTTTTCCCCCCCCTCTTAAAACGCTCATTCAATTCCCTCCCTTGCCTTTCTCCACAGCAGGTTTCATAACTTTGTCTACCACAGGATATAGCCTACACATAGCCTACGTATTTTGCACTCAACATGATAACACTTCCAGAAAGCAAAAAAAAAAAAAAAAATGTTTCAGTTTTACATAAACTGACTTTGGCTCAGGCAGTCTGGAGGCAGCTCTGCTCCAGTCCAATTCGTGAAATAAACCATGTTGACATGATATATATATTTTTTCACAGTCACATCGACGTTTCATCCACACAGCTGCTCACGAGTCGACAGGTGAACGGCGACATCATTTAAAAACATGGTTAATTTGAACTTAACAGAAGGTATTGACGATGAAACAATGGAGCCTGAGAAGGTAAAATCGAGTCTTGTTTTATGAAACCCGCAACGCCCGATGTAAAAAAACCCCAAATGTGTCAACAAGCTTACCTTTTTCATGTTATTGTCATCAGCTGCGGATGGGTGTCGTTCACACGGGAATAGTTATCCAGCTCTTACATGTCGACCGTGATATCACTGTCACCCGGCGGATTGTCTGAAGGTAAACAAGACGGTCCTACAACATTGCCTTAAATGTTTTTTAATTATTTTTTTTATCCCTTTTAGATGTTTGACACAGTCTCGAAGCAGTCCTTGCTCGTCCGTCCTTTTTTCCCCCCCACACACTTGATAGCAGCTCACCGGCGTCCACACGGATCTATCACGGCAGCGAAAACGCAGTTTGGAGGCTGCCGGTGATGCCGCTGCAGCAGCGTTTGGTCTGTCGAGACGCGGGATGAGGGAGGTGGGGGACTTGGTGTTGGTGTTGGTGGGGGTGGGGGCATCCGAGGGCCCACGACGAAACACTCAGCTCCGAGAAATGTACTCATCGGTGCCGAAATCACGGTCTCATGAGCAAACGGTGGTTGATGAATCATTATGCGCACAGAGTGTGTGTTTTATTGAGGAGTGACGCTGTGTGATGATTCAAGCGGAGAGAGGAGGGAGACGTTAAAGGGAAAATTCATTCATTCAAAAAAAAAAAAAAATGTTAGCGCTGCGAAACACTTTCGATTAAAAAAAGTCAGACAACTCATTTGGCTTCTAGTGGTTTAAGGCTGCTGCTAACTGTTTTCACAAGTGATTGATCATTTTCTCTAATTATTTGAAATTCCATATGTGGCTTTTCATCAGCCCACTTTCCATAGCCCCAGTGTCATAATCAAATAAAAGGGTTTTTTTGTCTCACATTATCTCATATGGGCTTATCAAAATGTGCTTTTCTGGACAATTTTGTAACAAAAATGAGCAGAAAAGCCACTTTTTTGGTTAAAATTATCTAGCAAAGAAGACTAATTGATCAATTCTGTTTTAGCCTTTAAGTTCAGCTCACAGCTCCGTGAGTTGATTTGCTTTTGGGAGTTCAGGCAGTTTTATTTGAGATGTTTTCTTCAGATGAGTTAACATAAGCATAAGCAACAGCCATTTTCTGAAGTTGCATCCCAATTAAGGATGCGCAAAGTTGTTCAAATATCTCACTGCCAGGTTGGAAGTCCTATTGGCTTTGGAAATTTGACAAATCTCCATCATGTTGGCTTCCTGATTCAGTAAGTTCAATTTCAGTGGTGAGTTAAAAATAAGTAGATATAGTGTATCAGACTGGTAGCTATAGGCCTGTAGGAATATAACACATCTTTGGCAGTTAACATTCGACAACCACTTAAGTGGGTATCAATCCACTTCCTACCTAACAATACGGTTTAATATAGTTACATAGGCCTCATATGTAACTACTGGTCAGAATCACCTTCATCTGTCTGATAACATAAGACCTCATGTAAAAAAAAAAAAACTTGGGAGTGGTGGCAATAACCTAAAATTGGACAAACAAATTATACAGTCATCAAATCCAGTTTCTTTACGCTCGGGACCATAGCTCAGATCTCAACATTCCTATCATGTATCGATTTAGAAAAAGTCCTCCATTTCCTGTTATCCTCCAGACTTGACTACTGCAGTTTACTGTACTTGGTATTAATCAGGCCCTCTTAACGGCCGTCTACAACTTGTTGAAGCTCTTTATGGCCTTACTCCAAGCTACATTACATAACTCTTATAACTCTTATACAGTACAGCTATAGCCCCCTATGGCCATATGAATAAAGTTGACCATAGCAAAGGTATAAATTCATAGCAATGATATTAGCTCGCTTACGTTTATGCTTCCTAGGAACTGGTTTAAGCTGTTGGTATAGGCTCGCTAATGAATTGTCAAATATAATGCTTACCTTAAAAAATGGCCTGACTTTCAAAATAAAGCAGGTTTTTTTAACCTTGTATCTCTTGAATGTTCAGTATAGAGGGTTTTCAACAACTTTTGCTTATATTTTGTTGCCATATCTTTTGATAGGCCAATCTATCTTGAAGTCTTATAAAAGATCTTCCGATCATAATGTTCAGATCTATGTTGAATCACAATTTTGGAGGAAGTAGTTTGTGATGCTGCTGGATTGTGTTATACCTGTAATATCAGGACTATTCAGTTTGGGTTTTTTTGTTGCCTGTTTTATGACTGCTCGCAGGAAGAGGCACTGTATTGACTCATTCTTTATTTCCCTATTACCTTTACGGTTATTTTATGCATTCTAGCAAGCCGACCTTTCAGTTGCATTGTAAAGCCCATGCTATAATATCATATCTGATGATGCTCCCTCTCCATATAACATCAGTAGGACCGATGTGCTCACTCTGTACATCCTCAATTGTCTTTGTACCGTTGTATGTGCCGTCCTTTTCACAGGTTTTCAATGTCTGTGGTTCAGTAATGACGGTTGTCTATGTCCACACCTACATTTTTATACAATGGCATCTAAATGATTGAAGTGTTTTGATGGCCACTGATTCATTGTCAGTGAAAGACTATTGCATACCCCAGCTTCTGTGTTTTGGTTACATAACAGGAGCCCTCCTGTATATAATGTACAACGGTGCAACAGCAGCACATGCTACATACTTAACATCTCAGAAAAAATGACTATGATGCCGTGACACTGCAGCATTATTTACTGTCTGCTGAGCAGCTACAGTGTTTAAGTCTATGGATGACATCACAACTACAGTCTTTCTGCTCTGTTGGTCTTATTAACATACTTACAATATGTGAAAATACTAATTTAGGATGAATACTCCCTTTAATCTATGAAGCTATGGCTACTGAAGAACATTTGGTAAAGCGAATAATTAGCCACACAGATGTTTGGAGGCACAAATGCAAATATTAGAGTCACACACACGCACACACACACACAGGCTTGTGCCACCACCAGCAGCATGAATATGACTAATCTCCAGTTTGAAATCAAACTGACAATAAAAGACAATCTGTCCTCTCCACAGTAATGCCCAGTAGCACAAGAATTAAGGATGGCTGATTGGACAGGACCATGACTAATAACTCTGCATCTGATCCAACACTGGATATCCAAAGGGGCACAGATGCAGCCAGAGGTTGTGTTGTGAGCTGAGTATATATTTTTTCTTAAGCTGGTGCTTTTCAATACGGGCTGAGCTAAAATTATCTGAGTGACCTCATCACATTTTGTCCCACAGCAAGACATAGAATTACATTACATTAGCTTCCTACTTCAGCTGCAGTAGGTTGTGACTTCACCTGAGATTGAACTTGTCATTACTCAGCAGACTTCAAGGTCGCTTTGATGGTTATTAAATATGTCAGGTTTTTTTTCTTGATACCCTGCATAGCCTGACTTGGGTTGGACTAGTGACGTGCACACCAGGCTTTAGGGAAAGCCATTCAAATAGACAGCAGATCAGGTGGCTGTTAGTATGCGTCTTTGACTGTGTGCGAAACAATCAATGGTGTTATGAAGACACAGATCTGTGTGAGGGCACTGTCTCTGTGCGGCTACAACTCCTGATTCCTCTTAAGGAGCTTTAAAGTCTTATCATACCTTAACTTGGCTTAACTTATTGATCTACTTATCTTGACTTAACTTAACTCAGCTCAACTTTCATTACCTCTACTTTCTTAGCTTTAGATTGAATAATTGCTACTGAGTAAAAGTGGTCATGTAAAAAGATGCTGAAGTTCAAATAAGCTAATTTTCCTAACATACGTTAAGAACTTTGAAAAGTGTTTCTGGTCATGGTCCGCCCTCTCTGATATACTTCATGCATTTAAATGAGGAATTGAACTGTTGTAGATAATTATTAAGAAGACCATAAGATGTCAAATGAAGAGAAATGAGGACTGTTGCTTTATAAGTACTGTAGGTACTGAATGTAAGTATTTACCTACAGCTGCTTGAATTTGGTATATTATTTTCCTTTTCCTTTACTAAAATGGTTTTGAGATAAGCAGACCATTTCCAATTAGCTTAAAACAAACAGCTTGCAAGTCAACATGGATTCGGTCAGGTTGATCCAAAACAAACCAATTACTGTGATTTTGAATGTCTCGCTCTGTAAAAAATGAAAAAAGAAAAGTAAAGCACGAAAGCTTTTCACTGGCAGGTTTTTCTTTTTTGGTTTGTTGTTGTTTTTTTATATCCCAAATGAAGAAAATTAAGAAAGCTTTTCAAACCTGTCATTGTCAATGCACTTTACTTTGTGTGGTTCCCCTTTAGTCCAAATACATTTTATTTTATGTGATACTAAGCATTCAGTTGTATTTTTTTTAGGTTTCATTGTAACCGTTACAAAATGTGACACATTATTGGGTAGGGAGAGTGAAAACAGTGGGACAGTCTTTGCTTTGTCTCTGGCCTCCCAGTGTGAGTGAGTGTATGATAATATAGAGAGTGTTTTGGAGGAGGGTGAAAGCTGATCCATCATCAACTGCCACGCTCTGTATTGAGCTCCATTAGATCTGTCCAGTCTGTCATTTACAATCTGTTTTATGCAACGACTCTCATATACACAACTTGTTTCAGGAGTAATGAATGGTTTTGTCATGTTCACAGCGCTTCTCACCAGCGCTTACTGTTGCTAGGTTACCATAGTTGACGTCCATTGGGTAGTGACCGTTAGGGCTGTTTTCACTTGCTCTGTATGCTTAAAATTTGCTTTAATTCAAAGAACTTGGACCACTTAAACAACGTAGCGCAACAGTGTTCCTAAAGTTGAACTTTAATTGACATTTTTTAAATGTTTTAATTGAAATTGGCACGGCCAGCGCAAAATAACAAAACCTATCCGTGGACATGGGCCCTAAGATACATGATTACCATGTTCATCATCTAAGTTAGCATATTAGCATGCTATGGCTTTGTGTGCTATGCATTGCCACGAAGCACAACAGGGATGTATTATTATAATATATAAGTATTCCACCTTCAGATGGCAGTCTGTGAGTGCTGTGATTGGAGCAACATCCCTAGCAATGGTTTGCTTTACTTAGTCCACGTTTACATGTGAACGAAACATTCATTTTCAATGAAGTTCAACGTTCAGACGACAATATTTTGTTAACAACTACTGCGCACATGGATCCACTAAAAAGATTACAAATGCTGTAGCATACATGGCAGGCCAGTAGTGGATGATGTGACATGCACTGATACTTTTTCATTCTACAGAGTGGGAGATGTAAACATAATATATGGCTAAGATATGACAGATAAGGCTAATGGCAAAAAGCTTTTTAGCTGGCGTATAGGTGGATTCAGTATTGGCACATGTATTTAATGTTTCTCCACTTATCAAAGTGATGGTTCGGTCCTACACTTTGCTGGAGAAGTGTTGTTATAGTCAACAGAGTAAGCAGCACAAACAGAACACAGGAATCAGTCATTGTTGCTGTTATCCACCTTTATCGTGCATGTCTATTGCCTGGAACCGTAAGAAGGCATGGCAATGGCAAATTCAAACTAGCAGGAAATACAATAAAAAGAAAAATAACCACATTTATTACAGCAGTATGACAAATATTTCTCTGTTCATGCTACATCCTTGAACTTCATACCCTGTCTTGAGCTCTGTTCTGATATCATGTCTTCCCTAAACACACAGGGTCCAAAGATCGTGCCCACTGGCATGCATAACGGGGTTGTTCCTGTGGAGTATTGGCATTAAAATGCACACTGCTCCTCATGCTCGTGCCCCCGAGATATCACGCCAATTATTTGTCTCTGTGGGAGCAACCTATTTTGGTGAGATCTTCTTAAAATAAGAAAGGGAGCCACAGCCGTTTGACATCCTCTCTGCTTCCTGACTGGACAGTTTATGCAGGCACGTGTCACCTCTCGCTGCGACCCTGGAGGGATGTCTAACTATGGCTGCGGAAAGTTAGTGACGTTGCAGTCAGCCTACAAGCACAGGCTTTTGGTTCTGTTCACACTCCTGCAGAGAGAATTCAGCCCCACTGTGCAGCTCTGCGTCTCCATTTTAGAGAGTTAACAGATCTGTACAAGTTGCCCACGGCTCTGTCAAACATGAATCCCAACCTTTCCTCTGTCACACACACACACACACACACACACACACACACACACACACACACACAAAACACAAAAATAAACAGCAGCTATTCTCATTGTATCAGTTAAATTGTGATGCCAAATTAAAAAAAAAAAACTATCTTGTGCATGCTCCGGTTTAACCTTTTGTTTTCCATTTCTATTGAAGACCTTTGATGCTTTTAACAACATTCACTTGCTAATTAGCTGACTAATTGGATGGAGCTCTTTCTGGCTTTGAGTGTGTCATCAGGTTTTACACTGTAATCCACATCATTTACTTAAATTAGCACAGGCAATTTACAGCAAAAGAGAATAAACTGGATTTTGTCTCTCGTTGTATAATTGTAAATAATAACATTTTCTACCTTTTATAGAGTTGCAATAGTGTAGCTAAAGGTGACAACTGAAAGACTTAAATGGGATTCCAGATGTCATAGAGAGGTGTTAAAACATGAAACAGGCTGCAAAAGACGGTCTGCTGTGCGCAGAGGCAGTGGGATGTCAGGGGCAGCTCAAAAGAGGGTGTTAGGTGGGCGAGTGGCATTTCATCATACAATCCGCGTAGGGTAATCAATGACCACTCACCGCCTGAGGTAAGAGGGACAGGAGAGAGGGTGAGAGCACCAGTGGGCATGTCAGATAAAAAGCACTGAAGGAGAAAATCAGGGAGCAGGGATAGGGTTTTGCTTTGGATTTTGGTAAAGGGGGGTACGAGAGAGAAAAGTGGGGAAGTGTAAAAGTGCACAGAATTGTGGGACAGATGCAGAGATTAGAGTAAGCAGATGATTATGTAAGCAATTGCTTGACAGGGGGAGACGCACATAAAAGGCCAGGCTGATTGGAAAAGCTGAAGAGCTCGCACCTCCTCTCGGCTGTATAATCCATCTCTCAGCGATCGCTCTTCTCATCAGAGAAACAGGCATTTTTACTCTAATTAAAACTCTTTTGTTTGGCCTAAAAAGCACTTCTTTGTCTTTCACTTTGTGTGTGTTTTTTAATCTATTTACCCTTCACTGTTCTCTATTGGGAAAAGCTAAAACCAGCGCTGTTCATGCAGTATGCAGGGGCTGTACTTACAGTGAATGTTTTACCTGCTACTGGAGCGTGACGGTGTCTGGTTGGGGCAAATCTGGTCAGCTATGCTTCTATTTTAAAAACACCAGCAGCCCTTGTAAGCCTGCCACCAGCATTCAGGCGGCACCGCAGATGGCTTTGTAAAACCAACATCTACTGCCTGGATTCATGTTTGAGGAGGGAGAAAGAAATCTGCTCTATTTCTTAATGTGGAGGCAATTAATGGAACCCGGAATGATTTTGAATCCATTAAAGTGAGACAGACATGATTCATGAGTCATGCATGTAAACAATGGAGTGTAAACCACATCAGTCCTGATGGAGAATTGGATTTATACAGGATTAATGATTCAGGGGAGTAGAAGATTGGTTACTGACAATAGCAGGCGATTCTGACCATTGTCTAATTGTATTGTGGGTGCTGTGGTGTGCACCAGATTAATGAACATGTGCACAGTGAGTCCAGGCAGAATACGTCATCAACCAGACCATGAACACATGGTTATGGGGCTATACTGTTCCCTTTTTATCGCCACTGCTTTCCTGGCTTATAGAGGACTCTAATAAAATAACACACAGGGTTTTAACTGTACAGTCTAGAGGCTTTTGTTTCTACTCCTCTAATACAAAATAAACACCAGCAGACAATTAAGATCCTCATTTATCCCATCAATCATGTGACAAAAACAACAAAACAACAGCCTCGCGAAAACAAAGCAATCCATCACGGAGCGGAAAGTCATCAATCATATTCACTGTAAACAAAAAAAATCACACAAATATTAAAGCTGAGCCTCATTATTTTTAGGTCAGGAGGTGAGTTCCTGAAGTGTTCCTTTTGGCCACGCCGATACTGTATCAGCAGTTTCACTTCTAAATCATTGTGTCAGGTTTTCAGATATAATCAGGGTGAAAGCCTGCAGGTACAAACATCACAGCAGTATTTATACTTCAGTGGTTATACATCCCCTGATTGTCGTAGAATAACTTCTCATTCACAGCAGTTTTACAGCCATGTCAAGCAGCCCTGCCTGACCAAGTGATTACCCAACTTCACTTGAGTCAAACTATTTTTGGCTACAATACTCCTCATCAAATACTTCCTACGAGGTGGTGGACAAAATTTCGATACAGCAATATATCGTTGTCCTGATGGTGCAGACACACTACACATTTCCAGCTCTGCTGCTGATTTGATGTCTTGAACTAAGGAGTCTTTTCAATAAAACTCGCACTCCAAAAGGTTTATATCCATAATAATTTACTACTGCTTTCTTTGAATGGATTATTTGACATAAATGTGGGAGAAAAATGATTTAAAAGGGGCATCATGAGCCTGCACGCTGTGAGCTTCTGCAAAGCATGCTGGTATATCTTGCGGCACGAACCAGGTTGGCAACGTTTCTCACTCAGGATGTCAAAATATTAATAATACATTGAAAGAAAACGCTGTTATATTATTTAGTACATAAACACCGTGGGATGCTGGTTTTATTGTAAAGATTTTTTGGGAGGCACCTCTTTAGGCAATTGAATTTGTGCAGTTTGTTCCCGTCCTGACTTGTGTGATGCAGTTATTGAATCACTGGTGCCAAATGTTGTTTCAATAAAAAACAAAAAAATGTGGCTCTCTAAACACGTTTCTCTGACGATATGACTCGAACTGTCATTACTTTGTGACTCCTAACGTTGGCACATATAACATGAAAGAGGGCGACTTGAACAGATCACCAAAGAAGATGTTGACAGACGGATACAAGAAGACTGGGATAATGTCGAACAACAGTGAGGCATGATAGGAGATGAAGCTGACACCAAAGTGCAGTGAATAAAATGCTCCATATTAGGAACATTTTGTGTTCTACTGTTGATCAGATATCGTGATGTATCATTATATGATTGTGTTGCTATTCATCAATTATCACTGAATTGCTGATTATGGATATTATCATTATTGTAAGCAACATATTGTATTCTATCTTATAGTTTCATTTCCTTTTGTATTGTATTGTATCCTATATCATATCTTATATCATACATTGTATTGTATTGTACATCATCTAATCTTATCTCGTCATTTCATATCTTACTGTTTCATATCTTAATGTTTCATATCGTGAGTTTAAAAAATTATGAAGAAGGGGAAATTCACAAGCTGCATTGCAGATATACACATATCATATATATAAAGAGAAAGAAATTAAATCCACTTTAAGCTGCAACATCAATGTGATGAACACATTAATGCATCAGGTTCGACTATCCCAAAAAAGAGCATCATTTAGAAACTGGTCATCGCCATGATATATGTTATATTTTGATGTAAATACTTTTCTGCTTTTGCTGACTCAACTTGTAGCAGAGTATTTCTGCATGGTGGTGTTACTACTTTTTACTCAAAGCTCCTGTGCAACCCCTGTGGACAAAGTCAAACATATCACTCACTGGAAATCTTTGCTGGGGAAAATGTAAACAAAGGCTTTTTCAGTCTGCATGCTGTAAATCAACTTGTCTGACTTGATGGCAGGAGTTACAGGTACTAAAAATAACTATATAGAAACAGTCAATCTTCTGACTGATGGTCTTGTTTGCCTTTGTGGGTTCTTTAGAGCATTGGTTCCCAACCTTTCTTCATTGTACTCGTCCCTTCTCGTATCTATGAAAAGCTCAGGACCCCCACGGAAAACAAGTGATACATTGCTTTAAAAAAAATAACATAAATCCTATATGCCTACACCCTTGTTCTTACCAAAAGAGCTTTGTAAATTTCCCATTAATGCATGATTTAATTTGCCCAGACCCCAGGTTGGGAACCAATGATTAGAGGCATCAGTTTTATTTTCAGTGTTTTTCAAACGATATGAGTATGAATTCCACCAATATTGAGAGATTAACAGTAACAATACCAAAAGTCCTACCACAGATTCTCCTCAGATTTTACCAGATAAGAGATGCTGACTTCAGATTAAATACTTTTCATCACTTTTCATCATCACAGTTACACTTGATTGTGTACCAGTGGGGGAAATGCCTTTTTCCATATGGATGTTGTTGGTTTGACTTGTTCAATACCTGTCAGGAAGGTCAGGGTACACAAGACTTCTTTCCATCCAGGCAAGAGAGGATGTACAAAAAAAAAAGACTATATCCAGTAGAGATATAGTGCCATCTGTCGGATTAAAAGAGAACTGCAGCAGTGTTGATTTCTATAGGTCTTGTAATCAAAATCTTAAAAGTTGGGATGATTTTGATGAATGGAACCAAAAGGGGGGAGGAGTTGAGTTAAGATAACAAAGAGTGGAGAAACAAAAAAGAGAAGCAATGGATGAGAAGCAACGAGAAAAGAAGAAGAGCTTTAGGTGAGGAGACAAATCAGGAAATTTAAACTTCCCATCCAAATGGTATGAATTTTGATCTTTTATGTAAACTACTTCTGGTTTGGTCTTCTGGGGAGGGGAGGACACTATAAGAAGAAGTATAGAGGGAGAGTAAGGGAGGGAAACATGTTAAAAATGTAAAAAATCAATCCAATGGGTATTTTCATATTTATATTCTTTAATATGTAGTCTACTGTTGATCACTCTGCAACAATTAAAGAAAACCAACTCAGTTCTTGAGCCACTAATTTCCTTGTTCTCCTTCAGCAACATATTGCTTGGACTGCCAAATATTTGTAAGTTTTTCAACTCTCAAGAAATGTAATCTGAAATTAATACTAAATACCAAATACTTTTTTTGTAAGCTTAACAAATATTTTTCAACACAAATCTGAATAAATAAGTGTTTCAAATATACATACAGCTCTGGAAAAACGTATAAAGACCAGTTCAAATGTTCCTTTCATTCGCACCTGTACATGCATGGAACCATTGTGTCTCCTCTGAATTATTCGAGGTCTGAACAACACTGTTAGTTAGCCTATCTTAACTTAACCATTTGTCACGTTCTGCAAATGAGGCAAGGCAAGTTTATTTATATAGCACATTTCAACAACAAGGCAATTCGAAGTGCTTCACACAAGACATCAAAAGCATCATGACAGTGGAAAGAAAAGAAACATTCAAATAGAACATTAAAAAATGTAAAAAAAAATCACTGGAATTATTAAATCTAAACATATGTTCAAATAAAAATAATTCAAATGAAATTAATTGAAATAAATAAAGTAAAAATATAAGAGTTAAAAGTTACAGTGCAGAGTTAAAATTTAAAATCTTATTAAAATATTTTAATGAAAGGCAGCTGTAAACAGGTGTGTCTTCAAATAATAATGATAATATTTTATTTGAAAGTTGGAAGATATTGTTTGCTCATTTATTACCTACTGCAATTGCACTTTATAACGACTCGCCTTTAAGTAAGGACAGAAGACATTTAAACTTTTAAACTTGAGCCTGAGTTGCATATATCATACATCAAACTGTATTGTGGGCTCATGTTTTTTTTTGTGTGGGTGGGATATGTTTGTATATATGTGTTGTGTTGTGTGTTTGTATGTATGCTGGCTGCTGGAACACCTAAATTTCTCTGCTGGGATGAATAAAGTACATCTTATCTTATTTTACTCCAACACAAATCTACAAACAGAAGAACCACATCAACATATCTTTTTTAGCAGTCTGGTCTCTTAACATTTCCAATTTCTCTCAACCAAAAGAGAAGCATCCTTCCTCGGCCTTTTCGGGTGGGCGGGGTTGACCCGCGGAGAGGGGCGGGGCAGTTGAGAGGTCGAAGTTGAATTTCATTTTGTCTTTTGTGCCAAGCAGAAGAGTGGAGTCGGATCGAACAGCGGCGTCTTTTCCCTCTTCCCCGGATCCTTTCAAAACTCCCTCCCGAACCTCTCCCCTTCTACCCTACCCACCCCCTGAACACTCTTCAAGGGACGGTTCGGGTAAGACCTCCACAAATATGGCTTTGTTGTGTTTTGAGTGAAGGACGGTGGGAGAACTCGGCGTTGCCTCTGTGCGCTCCCTAGGCCGCGGGATCAGACTATTTCCTGAAGCTAGATGAAGCTAACGCTAGCCTGGTCGAGTGTGTGTGTGTGTGTGGGGGGTGGTGGTGGGAGATGGAGGGGACAAATTACCGATTTGTATTAAGCTTCTTCGCCGAGTTAGTTGCGAAACTGCTGCGTTCTGAGAATTATTTACATATATTGTGTTCAAAAATGTCCCAGTAGTAGATGCATCCCCGGATTTATTAAGTGAGAAAGTTATGGAAGAGAAAATGTACGGCGCTAACTTAGCCGCTCTGCGTGACTAGCTGTGATTCTGCTGCTAAACTGGGGGTTTCGCAGAGTTATTGCAGAGGCTTCCACTCTTGCATTGTGTTAATCAGCAGTTAGAAGTTGCTGCAATGTGAAGATATCTTTTTTTTTTTTTTTGGTTGTTGTGTTTAACATTTTTTTTCGCAATTAAAAACCTTAAGATATCGCCACCAGCTAATCGATGCCAGATAATAGACAGAGCCAGAGTGGGAGACAGTGGGTCATTGTGCTGATGTGAATGAGTGGACTCGGGCCAGTCTTAATGTCAATTACTGAGCTGAAAAGTCTCATTCTTTCGGGAGTGGTTGCCTAACGTTATTAATGTACAGTTACATGCTCGTTTTTAACAGCCTGCATCACTTCATTCATCTGCACTGACAGCAGTAAACAACGCTTTTTCCCCACTGAGGTGTTTTCATAGTTTCCATGATCCTAAATGTGTCCCCTGATTGTCACAGTTTCCACTCTTGTTTTGCAGACATTCTTCCAGTGACCAAAGACCCAGCTTAAAATCTGGATTCAGCAGCAGCCATGGACTCAAGCCTGGTCGAAGGAGGACTTAATGTCACCTTAACTATCAGGCTACTCATGCATGGGAAGGTGAGTGTCTCTGCAAGAAATGTCTGTTTTAGAAATATGAAAACAAAGTGCTACCTTTTTTTTTTTTTTTTTCTCTTCTGCCTGTGACAACAAAATGCATTTGTAGCTCTAATGTGCTTTTATGTTTTGCTTTGTTCCCTGTAGGAGGTTGGAAGCATTATAGGCAAAGTAAGTTGTGTTTTGTTTTATCTGTTTTGCCACAATCGTCACATGACATCACCCGTTTTTTTGCTCCCTTGACATGTTGTAAATATTGCGTGTTTGTGCGTTTCTAACAGAAAGGGGAGTCTGTGAAGAAGATGCGAGAGGAGGTAACGTGTTTATTTAAACGTGCACATGTGGATGTTCTATTCTTGTGGACGTGCTGCATGTTCACGTTTTATTTCCACTGGTGACTCGTGTCGTGTGATTAAATCTGTGACTGAGCCGACGGTTTCCTGTTTTTTTGTGCAGAGTGGTGCTCGTATCAACATCTCAGAGGGGAACTGCCCGGAGAGGATCATAACCCTGGCAGGACCCACCACCTCCATTTTTAAAGCCTTCTCCATGATCATTGAGAAACTGGAGGAGGTAAGATATGCACACTGCAACTACAATCACGTTTTTTTTTTATACAGATGGGCGGTTTTGATACTTCTACCTGTAATACTAGTAATACTAGTAATACAATGTTGCTGCTCCGACACGAGTGTGACAACTTAGTCATTACTGAAAGGCTAGCTAGAATTTTTTTACACACCCCGCACTCCTTCTCCTGAAAAACAGCCTTTTTCTGTGTTCTCATCTCTTTACATTACCTGAACATTTGTTTTGGAGAGGAGGATACCTGAGCAGATAGCCTAGAAGTATGCTTAACCAACACAAGTGACAGTTTAGCTCATGCCCCTCTGAAAGGGCTGTGTAAGTGTTAGAGAAACACTTAATTTCACTGCTCCTTCCATGATGATCACATGATGAATTGCTTCATTACATGCCTACTAAAAAAAAAAAAAAAAGTTGCGATTAGCAGCTATAATACATCCATACCAATAGAACTGACACTACTTATTTTCTCCCTCCCGTTGTTGTGTCACCTTCCCTACAGGACATCAGCACCTCAATGACTAACAGTACAGCCACCAGCAAACCACCGGTCACCATGCGCCTTGTTGTGCCTGCCAGCCAGTGTGGCTCTCTCATTGGCAAGGGTGGCTGCAAGATCAAGGAAATCAGAGAGGTTTGTCATTCGGTCTCTTTTCCTGCTTTCAGCCGTACACAAAACTTCAGAAAACATCCTGGTGTTTTTATTTTGTTTGTTTGTTTTTTTTTTCTTCTGATGAGCTGTATGTGTTTACCTGGAATCGGTTCTCTCAGCCCCCTAGTACATTTTCCATGCACAGTTGGGGTGAGCTGATGTGAGAATGCAGCAGGAAATAGCCAGGGAAATTCATTGCACGCAAGTGGGAGGGGGTGATGACATATCCTGCAACAGGCCCACGACCATACACTGTTTCGTGTGCGATCTCTGTGCACGTGATGAAACTGCTTGATTTATGATTTCTGCTTCTCAGTGTTGTTCTCCTTTGTTGATATTATGACCATCTTATATTGAAAAAATGATACAAAAGTAAAAAAAAAAAAAAAAAACCTGTGATCACAGCGGTGGGCTCTGTAGCTCTGTGTACGTTTTATGTCATGTATTGCCTCGTGACACCCCCTCCCCCGTCTGACAAAGATTGTCTCCTGCTGTGAGGGACATGTCTGTAAAAGAACAACTGAGGAAGATTTCAGGGGCTGTCTGCCTGAAACGTTTTAGGGAATGCGCATTTTCAGGAATGCATAATGTGAAAGCGACTTTTGTATCATATGAACCTTTGTTTTTATCCCTATGGTGTTCTGATTCTTTCTTATTCTGTGTGTGTGTGTCTGCAGTCAGCCGGAGCGCAGGTACAAGTAGCAGGGGACATGTTGCCCAACTCAACAGAGCGTGCCATCACAGTTGCAGGGACCCCACAGTCCATAATTGAGTGTGTCAAGCAGATCTGTGTTGTCATGCTTGAGGTGAGGAGAATTCTTCACAAAATGTTTTTGAAATAATTGATACTCCTGAACACTGATTATTTTCTGGGTTGCAATGGATCAATATTAAATCTTGGATTTCTTTTTCTCCTTTTTTTTTTTTTAGTCTCCACCAAAGGGAGTGACCATCCCGTACAGACCCAAACCCTCAGGCTCTCCCGTCATTTTTGCAGGTGGTCAGGTAAGCAACGACGGCATTTATTTTTTTTCTTCATATGTATTTGTCATTGGTAGTATTTGTCCTGACAGCGTCCTCTGTTCTGGGCACAGAAAATGATCGAATTTAACATGGGCCAGGGGTTTAGTTGAGAGACTGCTGTTTGTAGCATGTCCACTTTGTTCTTGTGGCACACCAAGGACAGAGGACTGATGGATATTGGAGTTCACTGTGTGTGACACTGCCACACCCTTCTAAGTGCGATTCTCTCCTTGCAGGCATACGCTGTCCAAGGGCAGCACGCCATTCCACAGCCTGATGTAAGTGAAGGGCCCTCTGTAAGTGATCCAATATATTTGTAACTTCGGTCCTGGGAAGCCATGCCACCTTCTTATTTCATCCCTCTGACTCTTTATTTTCCCCAACACCACTGCCTGAGATCCATTTAACAATTCTTATAACCTATTCTAGTTATTTTAACAGTTTAACACTTTTATTTCTTTAACCCTTCAGACTAAACGTCACAGTTTCCATATTCCATCCATTTCACATTTTCCTCTCATTACCACTACAAAAAGGGAAATATTTACAAAATTTCTCATGCCATTTATCATTTCACATGCTCATACTTTCTCTGCTTGTTTTCTGCGTCCTCTCCTCCTTCCTTTCAACAGCTCACCAAACTACACCAGCTGGCCATGCAGCAGAGCCCCTTCCCTATTGCACATAGCAACCAGGGCTTCCAGGGTAGGTGGGCAGATTGAAAGTGGGAATGCTGTAGATTTGAAATGATCCACCTTGTCAACACGTGTTTTTCCTTTGCATTTCTTCAGGTGGGATGGATGCCTCTGCACAAACTGGCTCTCATGAGCTGACCATTCCAAACGATGTACGTTACATTTGACTCTTTTTTTTACGTATTGTGTTATTTAGCAGAATAAAATAGAAAGAGAGTAGATTCATGTGTTGCTTTTTGTGTCTGTCCTGGTTTCTCACTTTTTTTTTCTTCTTCTTTTTCTTCTTCAGCTCATTGGCTGCATCATTGGCCGTCAGGGCGCAAAGATCAATGAGATCCGTCAGATGTCAGGGGCTCAGATCAAGATTGCCAATCCTGTGGAGGGCTCCACTGACAGACAGGTCACCATCACTGGCTCCCACGCCAGCATCAGCCTGGCTGAGTACCTGATCAATGCTCGGTAAGAGACTTTACTCTTATGCAACACATCTATCACAGAGCAGCAAGTTGATAGGAGACATCGCAGTGTTTCAGGTCGCTTTACTGAAATTGTAAAACGCTTCTGAGTTTGTCTGTGTTAATGTTGTGGTTAAGGCTTTTATAGAGGATACAAATAATAACACATATTGTTTTGTACTACAATGTTCTTATGTTCAACCCAAACACCCCAGAAGCATTTTCTTTGTCAAGTCATGCTTAATAATTATTTAAGATAGTCCAAACTGTGAGATGAAATGTTGGTGAAGGCAGTTTTTGTCCGTTAGTGACTTGATGGGAGGTTAAACCTTGACTGGAACTTTTAAACATGCACCTCTAAACTGACATGCCCATAATATGGTGATAATGGTAGAAATAATTACAATTATTACATACCACCATTTCAATCACGAGTGACACGTTGTTAAATATATAATATTTGACGCTTCAACATTCAGATGTAACGTGACTATGACTTTAAGAAATGACCTCTTCTGTAAACATGATTTCTGCCTGAATCATGACAGACGGGCTCTCATTGGCAATTGTCTTGAACAATAAAACAGTTCCCATAATTCTTTGCAAATTCACATTTTGTCTTGATTGAAAGTCATGGTAGCAGAAGACATGCTGGTTATTAAAGTCCACTTTGAACTAATAAGAAAAAGTAATTAAACTTCAATCACCTCTCTTTAGCCTGGCTGTTTAAAATGTTTTATGGTCATTATTTATTCCATGTAATTTTTTATGATTAAATTCTGAATTTCACTGTCATGCAAGTTCACCCACAGTGAAAGTGTTAGTGAGTAATGCGACAGGGAAGAGGTTGAATGTACTGGTTATTATCAGAGTATCAGTCAAGTTTGTTTTGACCAATTGGTAAATTTAATTTTGGGGTTCCATCTTTGTTATTGCCACGTTCCTTGTGGTTCACTTGTCTCGAATTCTTTACACGCTCTATGAGCTCTAACGTAAATAGACTATCAAGGTCATCTTGTTTTCTGTTGTCCTCCTCAGGCTTTCTTCTGAAGCCACTGGACTTGCAGCCAACTGACATGGAGGATCTTCATCAGCACCTAATGTAACCCCTCCCCCTACTTTTTACCAAGAGGTCCCTTATTGAACTTAATGCAAAAACCAAGTACTCTAAACTCACTGTTTCTCCTCGGCTTTGGTTATCCACCTCCTCAGTTGTAATTAAACCATCATCATAATATTGGTATTTTATTTATTTATTATGTTTTTAAATTCCCTTTGCATATAGTTTTTAAAGACTTCATTTTGTTGTATTTTTTCCTCTTTATTTTACTGTATATCTGTATGATCTTCTTGATATAGGTAAAAAAGTTTTAGAAAAATCTGAAAAGGCATAAATAATGTTTTTTTTATGTCAGATTTTTCTTAGAAAATGTCAAAAAATGAAGAAAAAAAAGACTCAATAACATAATAGATGGACTGTTCGCTCCCTTCCTTTTTAAATATCTATTTATTTTTATTTAAAACACAGCTCATCGTAAGAGTAGAATTCATTGATACTTGCCATCATTTTCTTTTTGAGGCTGTACTTCCTAAATGAGGCATTGTGGGTTTTAACGGGTTCAGTGGGTGTAAATGATCTCCAGGTGGTTGTGAATGCAGGTGAAAACCTTTTTCTGAGAGTCCCAGGGTAATTGATCCCTTGTGGTTGAGTGCGGGTTCAAAGGAGAATTTTAAGCTACATTTTGTCTCACCTCTAATTTGCTGAGTAATTGTTTTGTGTCATTCCTGTATTTCCATCCGTTTTATTTCTCGATCAGGACTTTTGAGCATTGTTGTGTATTGGATTCTGATAAGGGTGGGTGGGCCTTGGTCACATGGGGTGGGCCTGAATGAGAGGAAAATATTTTCTTTTCTCTGAAATTACTAAGACCATAGTAATGATGATGATGATGATAATAACATTGAAATGTTTGTTTTAAATAGAGAAAATATTTTTTTTAACTGCAGGGCTGGGGAATGCTGCAAGGGGCAAAACTACAAGACATATTTGTCTTTATAAGTATATTATGCTGAGGTATTAAATTATGATTAACTAGAAGGAGAATTATAGAATTAACACTAGTTTCCTGCTATCCTTTTTTTGCCTGGGTCAGATTTTATTTTTTATTATTCTTTGCAGGATGAAGAAACACGTTTTTGTGCACGTTTTCAAACTATTGTAGATCTGGGTGCAATTAAATTGTTGAAGAAATGAAATGCAGAAATAAAAAAGATGTGAAATGCTTAAACAGTTCTGGATCATCCTTACCTTGTGGCTTACTTGTTATTTTTCTTCCAATTCTAAAACCTTGGAATCAAATGTTTTTAACTCTTATGAATGCTTAAACCACATAAATAACTACAGAATAGCTGACAGTTGATTGTAAAGATCACAAGCAATTGATAAATTATTATAGCTCCAGCATAAATACTCAGAGACAATCCTCTTTTAAACATTGGTCCAGGTGAAACTCTATTCTGATTGGCTGCAGGGTGTCTTTTAATTCCCAGTAATGAATGTGTCATTGTGCACCACCATATAGATAAAAACAAAAAGCCTCATGGCGAAATGTTTTTTTTTTTTTTTTACATTTCTTAAAAGAATTGGGAAAGACATTTTAAGAAATGAAACTGAAAAATGGAAAAGGTTAAACATGCGTAGAGACATTGTAAACAGTCTTTAATTTCATGTCCGGATGCCTCGTGATGCAGCAACACTACAACCTGTAATTAAGACACCTGTTTCGATTTTCACAATTTTTTTTTTTTTTTTAAACCAATACATCATTTATTGTTGCTCATAATATTTTGCATTTGATATAATTCCTATGTTACAGGTACAATGTGCAATGCTGTATAAAAACAAAACATTTTCTATTCAAACCCAAAGGATACTTACTGTTCAACTAGTAAACCACCACAGAGAAGTGCGCTATTCCTTATCTTGGCTACTTCTGCAGTTATCTTAAAGGGTAGAAGGAAGTTGAGGTTTTTATGAAACCTATCAACGTCGTGAAATACAGGAGCCGTGTGGTTCTTTTCTTAAAGGGGAATTTTACACATTTAAATCGGTGTTACAGGTGTAAACTGTCTCAAGTGACGTAGCTTGAGTCAGCGTGTAGCGTTGTCTAGGGTAGGTAAGCCGCTACTGGCATATAAATGAATTAAACGCGACTCTGACAGAAGTAGTTGGTAGTAATTGGGTAATGTAGGCAACAGGCTTTGACGAGTAAAATAATGCGTCCTATAAAAAAATAAATCTCTAATTCTGCTGAAGCGTTTTTGATATTTTTTTCTTCACACCTAGTATTCTAACCCGTCTATCTTTTACTTGGATGATTTTATAGAAATGCATTGTTACTAAACTAGCTATGCAAGTGCAATCTATTTCTTGCACTACTCAAATGATCATCCTACCGACAAAAGACAAAACAATTTTAGAAATTGGTAGAGCAGCGCCAGTATACCTAAAGTGGCAAAAGTGCATTTTGATTGAACCCAAAGCTTTCCAATCATTTCACATGTTTGATAAGCTTCACAAAAATATATCAACCATGTCATTCGAAACTCAGTCGTAGAAGGGTTTAAAAAAATGATGTATTACCTTAGAATCCTAAAAATGCATCATGATCGATATCCTGGTGAGATTTTCATTCCATTCGGACTCCCCCCCCCCCCCCCCCCCCTTGAGTGCTGACATTTATTAACAAAAAATAACTTAAGTAATACTTTCAGGATTAAAAAAGTGTAAACTCTCACAAAATATAAAACTGACACATTCAAACCATAAATTATAAACATGTAGTCATGCATTTGTTCACAGGGCTGCATACCATTTAGTCTTACATTTTTATCTTACAAATAAAATAAAGTTAGATATTTCTCATGTGGTAGGTAATGGATATTTACATTATTATTTATTAGTATTTGATGCATTCGTGTGTGTGGAGAATCATGAAGGATGCTCCCAGAGTGAGGATTAGAGTGTTTAAAGGATGAGTGTGGTATCTTGTGCGTGCGTGTCTGTGGAAGGGTTTTTGCTGTACTGGAGCAGTGGCTAAGGTTACCTTGGTAACTATTTTGCCTTAAAAAAAAAAAAAAAACTAACAGAACTCAAATGACATTATCTGATGTCACAAGCTGCCAAAATATCTGATGTCAGGTTATGACAAATGTCCTATGCTATCTGATGAAGGTTTGCCAGGAACCAACTCATGAGACACCACAAGCCCACTTGTCATAGTCAGAGCCCAGTTTTAAGTGTGATCCCTCTCGACAACAGTAATGTACTGCACTGACAGATTTGTGTACGCCTGTGATGGTTGTTCACTGGAGGGTAGTTGGAGGTCTTTGCTTGTGTCCAGTGATCTACGGAGGTCCTGTGTGAGGTGTAGTGAGGGGGGCCCATGCTCCAGCACTGGGAGGACGGCTGGGCTCTCCACTGCCAGACTGATCCAGCTCAGCACTGTCACAGTCAGAATCATCACACAGGGCCCGACTCTGAAAAGTGAATGAAAAACAAAGGTACTCATGAACTTCAGATCCTTTCAATTGCTGCAGCGGCTTTGTTGTCATTGTAGATTGTAGTGAAAATGATTTTCTCCATTATTCAATAAGTTGTTCTGTCCTGCAAATATTTTCTTTTGTTTGAGATGTCATGGCTAAGCTCAATTAAAGTAGAAGGAACTGAATATCTTGAGGAGTTACTTGCAGTTATTGTCCATCTCAGGTTTTTGGAGTTTTGTTTTTGCATCACTATAAAAAAGATGACACATACTGACACATGCGATCCTCTGTGGGCCTGTTTTTACCTCATTAGGATTCTGCCCAGCGTCCAGCTGAGCTTTGGCCTGGCCTAGGGCTCCGTCTCGCTCCGACAGGCCATCAGAAGCCTGGGCGGGATCCGTGTTGTCCGCGGGGATCTCAGACCCCTGAGAGAGGAGGTCATCGCTGCGGTCGTCCAGCCTGTCGTCAGTGTTGGTGCTGACCACGTCGGGGGTGCCGCTGTGAGAGTGGTCGGTGGTGTGTCCCTCCTCGCCGTCTGACACAGACAGGTTCTCCGAGCTGAAGGTAGACACTGACTGACACTTTGTGATGCTGGTCGGACGTCTGGAGAGATCAAATGAGAAACACCCAAAAAAAAAAGAAATCAAAAATGTCAAAGAATGACATTTAAATCATTCTTTTTGTTCTCTGAATAAATCATCTTGTCAGAGAGGGAGGAGAGCTTGAGGGAATTTTCCAGTGATGAAGGACGACAAGTTACTCACCGTCTCCGTGGTAACTCAACCTCACTGTCAACCTCACCCTCCTCCTCTTCTGATGACACTCCACGCCTCTGTAGTCGGGAAAAATGCACAAGTGAAAATGATCAAAGTGTCACCAGAGGAACACAGAGGAGAGCGTTTAGACATCTTTACCTGTTTGCGTGTGATAGCTGCTCTGTACAGAATGGCTGAAGGTGTGAGATGCTGACTCCCAATCCCTCCTGATGCCCCCCGGGGTAGCCTTACAGCACCCGCTGCATCCTCCTTATCCTCCCCATCGTGTGGCAGACGTGGAGATCCCAAAGACCCCCGACCTGCAGCCGCCCCGCGCCCACACGGTGAGTCGGGGCTGCTGGAGAACGGAAAAGACGCAGCATCTTCACTCGGCGTGTCGCTACGTGGGGGAGTTTCTGTGAGATCATCGAGACCAGCTGCCCCTGCCTCCGACCCCCCTAACCCTGCAGAGGCACTAAGGCTGCCACCTCTCTCCAGCCCGCCCACAGAGGTCTCCCCTTTTCCTTGTCCTTCGGCCTCCAGCGTGGTGCAGATGAGGTCGGGGCTGGAGGAGGAGAGCTGCCTCTGCTGCTGCTCATGGCTGAGCCCTCGCAGGGCTGCGGACGGCTCCAGGAGCTGCTTGGAGGTGTTGTTGGTTGAACTGTTAGCTTGGGCAGCCGAGTCCCTGTTAGGGGATGATTGAGTCGCTTTGAGTCCAGCCAGGTCTCCGCTGCTTCCCTTCCCTGGCTTGCGGTGGCGGGTCTTTACCCTCCGAGAGCGGCTGGGAGAAGTGGAGCTCCTGTTGGGGCAGGCTGGGATAGTGACTTGCATCATGGAGGAATCCATTTTGGGAATGATGACCTCCGATTTGAGGATGTCTGGCCTGGAAAAGAAGGAGGGATTCGTAAACAATACAACCCACCAGCCTAATGAATATTCATTTCCCCCATTTAAGTATTAATCTTTTCAAACAAATAACCACTGAAAGGAGATGTCACACCTCTTTCCCGAGGGCAGTTTCTGAGGGACATTTCTCTTCTTGATGAACTTGTCCATGGTGTTGGAGGAGCTGCTTTGTCTGGAGCTGTGGTGCTTAAACAGACCAGGATACTTTTTATCCAATGACTGCTCTCTCCTGGGGAATAAAATGACACCTAAATGTAAGTGCGTTGTGGCTTACATTCATTTTGGAGAAGAATCTACCCTGCGTTCATGGGTTCATTCTTACCTCTGCAACTCTTTCTCTTTGAGCTCCAGCTGCAACATGACAGCACTGAGCTCCATGTAAAGGTTGTTAGCCCTCTCCAGTTTCCTCTCATAATGCTCACGGATGTCCAGGGCATGCCTGAAAAAAGAAAAGAAAAAAAAAAAAAAAAAAAAAGCTGCTGTCATTGTGCATCCGCATGACAGATTCCTAATTCTGCACAATAGATGGGCACTTACTTCATGCTCAAGGGTGAACAAAGGCATGACATCGAGAAATGGGACACACAGAAAGTGGCCTCATAACATGTGGGCTAACAGTGAAAGTACAATCATGTACTGGTTGAGCACCCTGAGATTCTACAAAATCACACATTTGAGTTGGAAAAGAAAAAAAAAACCACAGACCTGAGTTCCTCTCTGCGCCGGTTTATGAGTTCCTCATCGAGTCGGTGGATACAAGTACCCTCAGATTTAATCTTCTCGAAGTGCTGTTTCACCTCTTCTCGCCATTCAGCCTGATGAGAAGCACAATTTACGCCAACCAGTGCAATTTAGCCAGAGCTGGCTTTGTTACCAGTTCTTTCTGGTAGGGTAGTTTAAGTGTGATAGCTGTGCAAAGAAATGTGTTTGTGAATTTGTTGTGTGTATGTCTGTGCTGTAACTAACCATTATTTTCATTATGAATCTTTTAGCACATTTAATGTCAAAAATGTGTGCTCACAATTTTCCAAAGCCCAAAAAGAAGTCTTCAAATTCGTTATGACTAACTGTCCAAAAGACTCCTCGTTTAATGGCATACATGACAAAGAAAACCCGCAACTCTTCAAAATTAGAACCCGAAACAAGCAAACGTTTGACATCAATCTATGTAGCTCCAAAATAAATCTGTGCTTTGCCTTCCTTTTCGTGCATTTACTCAGGTATTTAGACCGGGACTAGCATAGGCACCCATACCTGAGACTTGAAGTAGGTCTCCTGTGGAGTGGAGAGAACATCAGCTGACGCTATATCCAGATGAAGAAGGATCTGACGGAAAGACGGCCTATTCCTGGGCTTACAGTTCCTGCAAGATGTGAAAGACAATAACGGATAATTAAGTCTTTAAACCACAGACTTACGCCTCCCGTTGCTTCTACTCTAAACCCTGGATTCTACTTCTATTATTCATGTTTTCTCTGTGCTTCTCTTTTCTCATTCTCACCGTCCACTTCCTGGCGTAACTCACCAGCATTGTCTGAGGAGGATCTTGAAGCCATCAGGGCAGCTCTCAGGTACGGGGAGCTGGAGGCTGTTGTTTCCCACTCCCCAGATGATGGCAGAGGAGTCCACATCTTTATAAGGGATCTCTCCAGTAAGCATCTCCCACAGCACCACTCCAAAGGACCTTCAAAGTAAGTCAGGCTTTGTCTTAACTGGGGGGGGTCACGATCTCTTTTGCAAAAGAGACAATCAGGCATACTAGTAATCAGATATTTTAATCCTTCAGATGATCGAAGGTCTCTCACTCAACATGTTGATATTTTATCTGCTCATCGAGTAAAGAAAAGTCCTGTGTTGTATTGATGTCAATCAAACTTACCAGATGTCCACTTTTTCAGACACTGGCTCATTTCGGATGACTTCAGGAGCCATCCAAGCTACGGTGCCAGCAAATGACATCTTGGTACTCTTGTCACTGAGCTCTTTTGAGGTGCCGAAGTCAGAGATCTTAACCATGTCGTCATGTGTAATCAGCATGCTGTAAATGTAAGATAATGGGTATAGTTTTGAATTAAATATTAGGGAATCTGTCCTGAAATGTCAGCTTTTGTGTCTGCTAGTTTTGATGAGTTTTTTTTTTTTGCCTTACTTTGGGGACTTGAGGTCTCTGTGGATGATTTTGTGGAGGTGCAGGTAGTTCATGCCACCAGCTATGCCCATGGACCAGTCAACCATGAGGGATGGGGTGATTTTACGACCGGCCCTCAGCACCTCGTACAGCTGTCCTTGGGCACAGTACTCCATTAGAATACAGTAACAAGGAGCCTGGGTGCATATGCCCCTGCAAGGATGCACAGCAGTCAGATAACACATCATATCAAAGTGAGATTTATGCAGTTAAACATCACATGACCCAGTAGGATCTTTCGAGTTCCCTTACTTGAAAGTGATGATGTTGGGGTGCTTCAGTTTGCGGAGGTGTTTGATCTCCGTCTCTTTAACGTCCCGCACTTTCTTCACTGCCACGTCTTCTCCGTGGAACTTGCCGAGGAAGACGGCACCCTGTGCCCCGCTGCCCACCCACTGCAGGTCAGAGATTTCCTCAAAGGGGACCTCCCAGGACTCTAAACACACACCAACAATCCCAAAAAAAAACAACACATTTCCGATAAGTAAAAGTGGGTTCATGGAACTTTGCATTGGAATTACACGGGCATTGCAACACATGTTTTCAGTAGCAACCTTTGAGCGATTACTTGAATGACATCGTTCACACTTAAAGTCAATTTGTACTCTCTCAGATAAGACAGGGAGGAGTCAGGGGGGTTGCTGGGAAAATGCTAGCTCTATGTTGCACATGAGAATGGAGCGGGCAGAACACAATTACATCGTACAAAAAGGCCTGTCATGTTCAAACAAATGGTATATTGATAACTTATCCAGCAGACCATTATATTTCTATCCAGAGATAAGAGAAAAATCAGGGGAAAGGACAGTCCACTCATACTGTAATCTGTCTGTCATCTGTCAGATTGACTCTTCTTAAACGACTGTGAGAGCTCGGTCACTAAGGAGAGACGAGCCAGGCAGAATAAAAGAGACAAGCAAATCAATTCTTCATGAGGTCCACTGAAGTGTCGAGATCTCTGGAGAGAGCTGCTGCGGTTGAGGCGTGATGCACATGACGCCTCCTCTGGCCAGCTGTGAAAACTCACGGCAACTGATGACTGAGAGTGAGCCGGACTGACGGAGTTCTGAACACAGTCACGCTGCCAGCTGGACTTGGTGGCAGTCAGTCACAGAGTAATGAAAAATAATGGAGGTCTAGTTTTGGATGATGACAAAGGAGAATAAGTAAAATGATTATTTTGAGGTATCTGTAGGTGACTTTTTAAATTGCCTGCTACTTTATACCTCTACCCCACTATGTTTAAGAGGAAAATAGTGTAGTTTTACACTTTTAACTGAGAGCTGTAGTTACTTTTGGAATATCAGCAAAGGATTTTGCACTAAACAAATGATATACATCTAACCTTGTTTTACTCTTCTTACAAAAGCAGAGTGTAGCTGCTGGATCATTTAACAGATGTTTACAAGTTGTTAACAGACATTTGCTAACTGAACTTCTGAAAAGGTTTCATAACATAAATGTTTTAGTCTTAAGTGTTTAAAACATGAAATGATCTATAAATGATTATCTCCAAAGAACAGACATCAGAAAAAAAAGTTTTAAAACGTGTACAAATTTGCAAAGCAGAACTTTGTCGTCTTTAAACGCCGGACAATCACTCAGATTACATGGTCACTCTTTGTGACATCCAAGGCTGGAAACCCTGGACTGTGTACTAATGTGTAGTTCACCTCTACTAGCTACTTTTGTGCGACAATAACATTCTAATACAGTACTATAAAATACTATATACAATGACTTATGTCTGTTACAGGTGCCATTCTTTTCTGCAGGACACGTAGTTTTACTTTGGAGCCTTATACTACATTTCGCTGTCAATGCTTCTGTACTTCCACTAAGGTATGATTTTGAAAAGAACACAACCTTTACCTGTTATTAACTATTTTCACATGTTGGATTAAACCGTTATAATAAACCTTAAAATAAAGTCTCTAAAAACTTCAAGCACCAATGTTGAGCTCAAACTTCCTCCTTTAGCTCAGATTTTATTAGTAAGTTAATTATTAGTTATTAGGTGTAACTCCGTAGTTAGAAAATTACCACAAAAGCTTTTTTAGTGAATAATTCTATTAGGTGACAAACTAGACCACTTTGGCATTAACTGTACTATCCAAAACCCAGCAGTGGGTCAGACAGTCTTGAGGGGAAATGTTTTTTGTCAACTTACCTTCATGGCTATGTTTGTGTTCAGTGGAATAGGCCTTCCCAATCATGGTCCAGACTGGTTTTAGGCAGCCAAACAGTCCCTCCAAAAACCCTCCACTTCCTGATTGTAGCCGAATGTTGTCCGACTGCCTGCGGACAGCACCGGCCTCCGGACTGTGCCCGGCCTCGGCCCCGCCGCCACACTGGCAGGCTTCATGTTCATGTAGTTTTAGCACGCTGTTGTCAAAGTGGGCCGAGGGTCCATCACTGGGAGTGGGGCTGCTGCCGCCCGGCGCCGCCTGCGCGCCTGTGTCAATGGACAGCACGTTACGGAGGACACACTGTGTGGGGGTCAGGTCCGTTTCGGGGGTGCATGCAGGGGTGTCTCCATCAAGTCTTCGATAGGAGGGCTCTGAGATGGGGGTGCTGAAGCCTGACAGGGAGGGGGAAGGGGCGTGGGGCTCATGGATACAGGTCCCACTCATCAGGGGTTTCCCCAACACAGCAGTTCAGGGTGGATGGTGGATGGTATGATGAGAAGAAAGCCTGGAAGAGTACAGGTATGATAATTAATGCATTCAAATGATACATTCTTGTTTATATGAGGATATTGCATCGGTTTGTGAACAGAGAAACAATGTTCTGACTTCTTTTCAGCATGAAAACAAGTGTCGAGTAACTTCAGCACTGGACAGCTCTACATGCAAAATAAACAGCACAATTAAGGAGCTGTCCAGTGCTGAAATGACCACTAACTTTAGTTATTTCATTTCTCTGTTTACAAATGACACAACAGCTGAGTACAGATATACCCATACCAATATAAATATCAGTATCAATCAATGGTCATTGATCAATCAATACTGCTCAAAATGTAGTATTATGTATCTGCAAGTATACCAGTAAATGCACAGATTCAAAAATAGAACCAGCGATAGCTCCCAGAATCAAGTGGTTTCAGGTAAAGTATCCTGTGACATTGACAAACAACATCAGAGAGGTGCTGACAGAGAGACTTGTTACTTTAGCTAAAGGTCAGAAATCAGTGTTTCCCCACAATCATGTGTGCATCATTTAAATCGACTGGCATCTGAGGGGTAGTCAGTATCGGCCCATATTTTAAGAATCAGTACCGGGAAGGAACATCTCTCTCTCTAAAGTATGCACTAACTTTCTCTTTTGTTGGAGCAAATGCAAAACACTACAACAGAGGAGTCGTGCTGTGAATTGGGCACTCGTCCAGCCCCCCAGTTAAACCACTCAGTTACTCAATTTCTAAACCAAATCCAGTCTGAATCATTCCTCTTCTCTGTGTGCATGAATGGGAGAACCAGCCTGCCCAGTGGAGCCATCACCCAGAGTGGAAGTAGGCTTTATGAATGAACTGCACAGAGGAGGTTGCACGGTCCTCAGCTCTATGTCACCTGTTCTTTAACTGTTCCTCAGAGGCTCACCAGGGTCCGAAACACATCAGAGCAAAGCCACTCAGCAGCTCCCATCTGTCGTCCGTCATGCCTCAAGTAAAGAGCATTGTGTGCATATAAAGAATATGACAATTGCATAACCAGCACAGTGTGGAGATATACGTAGGACCGTGCGTGCGTGCCTGCATGTGTGTGCGTGCGTGTGTGTGTGTGTGTGAGAGAGAGAGAGAGAGAGCATGGAGGAAGGATGGAGAGAGCACATGTATCCTGTTCACATACACCAGCTCCATTTCTCGTACTGCACCACTGCACGGAGAAGAGCGAAATGAGAGCGTGAAGAAAAACGGGCAATAAACAACCATGGGGCCTGTGCAGGAAGGAGCCGTGCACACACGCACACAAACACAGGAAGATCAATCTTTAAATAACCGAGGATGTGATGATGACACTCAGCAGCATCATCAGCCGACGTGCATGAATCGCAAGCCTGATGCCCACTACGGTCCATGCCAAGTCAAAACTGCCGCAGCGTCTCCACATTTAACTCAACGTTGGCATCAACACAAATATTCTGTAATGTGGGGCTTACTCGCTGCACAAATATGATTTTCTAGCGTTCATCGACGACGATTGGTTTCTTGGCAGCATCAGTTCAGTGGTGCAGTGTGAACGGCGTGAACGGTACCGCACCAAGCAACGGCATCATCACCTAAACGTCCCGAGATACCCGATTTCCAATTCGATCGGCATTTAACCGGATAGTATGACATTCCCATACCTTTCTGCCCGCTTGATGTCGCGTTGTCAAGTGAAAGGGGTGGGCTCCGCTCTCTATTTGTCGGTGATAATGAGCGGATCGTTGTTGTTCCTCGGTCCGGTGCTGTGTGTTGTAGTTCAAGTCCCCGTATCCACGAGTTTCACGCTACTGGGATGGATCCCAGCGGGCAAATTGTGTTATCAATAAGCGGGGACCCATGCAACGTGAGGCGCGCTGGGTTTTTTTTTTTGGAGGGGGGGGGGGGGGGGGAGGGAGCTGTCTCCTTCCCAGTGCTGAATTGACGTCACGGGAAGGCAGGTTAGGCCACAAGGGGGCGCCAACACCACTTTTTCTGCAAACACAAATACACGAAATTGTATCCCCCCCCCCCTCCCCATCAGAACATAAATCTCTTCCGCTCCAAAAAACATTTCCCCTTATTGTCTGGTTTATGCATGTGACTGCAATTAAACGATTCACGTTCATGTTAACAAGTATGCCATGCTTGTCCCTCTGCTGCTGATGTGTCCCTGAGCAAGACAATCTGAGTCCCCGCGGATCCAGGGAAACTGTATTGCAGCTGACCATTGCGATTTTCCTTCAGTTGTTAAGAGGGGAATGTGGGGTTTTTAATCTCGTGATAATACATGAACAAGATGTTTGTTTATAGAACAACATAATAAAATATGGGTTGGAAAATAGCATAAGGAAATATCCAATTTGTAATGGCTAAATTAAATAAATTATGAATGTTTTTAGGGACTCCAACTTCTAAAAATACAAACATTTGGTTTCTGTTTTTTGGCTCACAGCGTGCATGCAATGTTGCTTTTTGTCCTCAAGAGGTCAGCACTTACAGTTTTTCCTATAGCCGCGCTCCGCACTGTTTGACCCATGACGCTTGCCGTACTCCACACGGCGGGCTCGACTTGAAGCAAGGAAGCCAAAAAAAGTGACCCAACGACGTATCGTGTGATTTATTATGTTGTCAGGAAGAGCATAGCAAGAATAACTGACCAAAAGATTATAGATAACACTAAAAGGTAACTTTTACGGTTGTATTATAGGAGTATTAAGTGATGTTGTTGACAGAGTCGGGAGGATATCGATATCAACAT
The DNA here is from genome assembly GCF_963930695.1 of Labrus bergylta. NCBI lineage: Eukaryota > Metazoa > Chordata > Actinopteri > Labriformes > Labridae > Labrus > Labrus bergylta. The sequence goes on along the minus strand of NC_089206.1, from coordinate 8,521,261 downwards.
AGTTAGCTGGAGCCGGATAGCTAACTGTGATGTGTTAACCCTGCGTGTTTTTTAAAGTGTCTGCATGACGTCTGTCTGTGTTCACCTGGTGTTTACTTACCTGACTGAGCCCATTGTGTCTGTGCAGGGTGAAAATGTGCTCTCTCGCGTTGTTTCCCCCTCCGTTACCCTGCGGACAGACCACTCTGTGCGAGTCCAACAATGAGCTGCTGTCAGGAGCCACCACTGAAGACCGGCTCAAACAGGTCTGATTCACAAACCTGCTGCCTTTTCATTAATACGCCACCTCTAAAAGACGGCACAATGACCCCAATTTCCCAGTTGGGTTTGGGGGTCAAGGGGTCACAAAATCACCTGAATCCCTGAGATAAAAGTGTTAAGAGTTGTTAACTTTTTTTGTCATGTCTTTTTTTTTTTTTGTCATGGGTGTGGTGGGTATCCTGCAGGACTCCAGCCCTCTCAGTCTTCATTTCCCCCGAGAGTCTCTGAAGCTGCACAGTCGCACAGAGAGCAGCAGCAAGGCAGCCTTCCTGGACCACTCTGAAACTCTGTGGATGAGGAGTGCAGCAGCATGGTATGAAAACACAGACATGCAGAGATGATTCCACAATTCACTTAGCAGACGTACATCAGAGAGTGAAGTACAACACTAATCCGTTCGTACACCGCCACCGAAGCAATGCAGGTGTTAAGCGTCTTGCCCGTTGCTCAGCTGGGGATCGAACCCTCGACCTTCTGGTTAAGAGGCGACGACTCCGCCAACTGAGCCACAGCCGCCCATTCAGATAAGGCGTTGGAGTTACAGCATACTGTTACACATTATATCAACTCTGTGACCAGTTTATGAGGTAACACTTAGCTAAAACAAATGAAGTCTGACATAAGGTAATGGGGTGGTAAAAAATAAATGCATGCAAGTTTTTTCATGTGCAGCGTACAAAAAACAGACTGGACAAAGCTGGTCAGGAAGGCCGGCTCAGTGGTCGGCTCTAACGGTCCAGCAGGTGGCAGAGGCCAGAACTCTGAACAAACTGGGTTCAATAATGACAAACCCCACTCACCCACTCCACGCCCTGAAGGTGATCAAGAGCAGAGACTGATTGCACCAATGTGCAAAACTGAGAGATACAGGAAGTCTTGTATACCAGCTGCTATAAGGTTTTACAATGCACAATAGCAGCGTGCACCTGCCAGTATAAAGAAAAGCAAACAACTACCCCTCTTATTAGGGCATTGCATTTACAAACACCTCCACCTGTAAGCCAGAACTCTCAACCCAATTAATCAATCAACTACAAAAACACTTCTGTTCTCACTACCATCATAACAATAATCACCATATCTGTTACCACTACTACTTTGTATCTGTTCATTTTTATTCAACTTCTCTAGTGTTTTTTTTTCTGTTTTTGTTTGTTCTGTTTTTTTGTTTCTGTTTGTCCCAGTTGTTGTTTTCCCAGTTCTACTTTCTACTCTATTCCCCCAGTTTTTTGTTGTTGTTGTTGTTTTGTTTTCATTTCTTTTTTTCTCTCTGTGTGCCTGTAAAATTGTCCTCCCTGTTTTGTCCTTTGTGTCACTGTTTGTTTTGTTATTTCACGAATAAAAGGATAAAAGCAAACGACTGCACCTCATAGTCACTCAGATTATTTGAATCTGCCAAAATAACTTGCACCAAATATCGATCAATTCACCTTTTTAACAATTTGCAGAACCATTTGTGCCATCATTTCAAAAGTGTAACATTTATCTCTGTTCATTCCAGGCGGGATGGTGGCTTCACGGGGCTACTTAATGAAATTACAAACTCTCACACAGAAGGTACATGTGTTTTCATTAACATGAGAAACTACCTGATTGTAATTATTCTCTTGTGTGAATATGCATCGACTCACGTGCTTTGTTTCTCGTAGTGCCGAAATGGCTGTCGGTGAGCTCTGGTTGTATCTTGGCATTACTCCAAAGAGCGTCCTCCTTTCATGGCTCCCTGTTTCCTCATCTCACAGTGAGTTTTTGCTTGCTAGTTTAATATGAAACGATGAGACACATTTGATTACCAGTTTTTGTAGGTCTATTACATGTTTGTCATTTTGCCTGTAGTTGAGCAGTGAGGACATGATTGCTGAGTTTTCACAGATACTGAACTGGTAAGTGCCAACGTTGAATCTGTTTTTCATTTTTGCTCTCAACGGGAAAATTATTGATGTAAAAAAAAAAAATGTTATGAAGAAAGTGGCATTGGAAAGAAATTAGTGTTTAATAGTTACTACAACTTTTGAGCTACAACAGTTAGTTGATACATTGCTCATTCATCTCTCCTGCTTGAATCCCTCTTGCTTGACCAGGTCTGACTGTGTGGTGCGAGCCTTTGCCTGGCATACTCACACTGATAAGTTTGCTGTAGCCCTCCTGGACGACTCCATCAAGATATACAACCCTAAAAGGTACACAGAAAAGTCTCTAAAGAAGACCTCTGCTGTCCTTGTTGTTGTGTATATGTGACTGAAGGAAGTTTCAAAGCCAAAAATAACAACACGTTTAAAAATGCAGAACTTAAAGTCTTGAACATATAATTCAAATGTTGCGATAGACTTTGTAAATACTGTTTTTGCATTTTTCGCTAATCTTTTGTTAAGGGTAGTTCAACCTGGTGAGAGAGTCACTTTCCATGATGAAGAAAGTTTGTTCTAGTCTGTAGAAATACTTTGCTGCAACATCAAGCCTCTGTTTCTCACAACCTTCTGAAACTCTTTGGCTCCGTCGCTTAGTGCCACAACTCCCACGCTGAAGCACCGTCTGCAGAGGAGCGTTGCAGCTGTGCAGTGGAAGCCTCTGTGTGCCTCTGCCCTCGCCGTCGCTTGTCAAAACTGTTTGCTGGTCTGGCACGTGGACCCCTGCTCGCTATCAACCAGGTATGTAATCTTGAGTTTCTGCATAAAATCTGTTCACAAAATAAATGTTTTGTTTTGTATGTGGTTGCTTGAGGAACACTGCAGAAAATCTGACACTTTTTTTCTTTCTCTATCTTTCTTCTCTTCATTCAGACCATCCTCTGGTTGTGCTCAAGTTCTGTCTCATCCCGGTCACTCGCCTGTCACTTCCATCGCCTGGTCTCCAAGCGGCTCCCTCCTCGTGTCGGCCTCGCCCATGGACACCGCAATGATGGTACGAGGAGGATATTACATGCGTCGATAAATGATTCAGAAAGGGGTTCACATCCTTTATTGTTGTTGTTTGTTTGCTACCACTGGCATCCACGTTGTCTTTCAGGTTTGGGATGTAGCTTCAGAAATCGGTGTGCCGCTTCAGCGTGTTGGAGGAGGCGGCGTCACATTTCTGTCCTGGTCCCCTGATGGTAGCCACGTCCTGGCCTCTACACCATCAGCCTTATTCAGGTTGGAAAGACAGTTTTACCTTCCCTCCATGTAGATGTACAGAAACACGAGGGAAGAGATGTGATTAATGTGTGTAGACGTGAGTCAGTGGCTGCTTGCTGTGGGCCCACTCCCCTCTCGTGAATATTTATGAGCACGTAAAAGATTAGCGGCTAATCTGGAGTTTAGAAAGTGTTATACGATAATGAGTAAAGTAAAGTTTTGCGCTTGAATGAGTCAAAGTTCTTTCTTCAGGGTTTGGGAGACCAGGATGTGGACATGTGAGCGTTGGCCTGGTTTAAAAGGACGCTGCCAGGTGAGAACGATGTGTGAGAGTATATGTTGCGTTACTTCAGGTTCTTGTAGATGATGTATTTAATGACTAATTTTGAGCTTGGTTTGTTTTGATCAGTCTGGCTGTTGGAGTCCAGATGGGAGTCGACTTCTCTTCGCAGTACAGGGAGAAGCGGTCATCTATGCTCTGACCTTCACTGACGCACCAGGTTATCTGTTTTTCTTTCTACAACATAACCAGTTACTTTATTGAACGCACAGCCTTGTTGATAATGTAGTTTAACAATAGACTGTATGAAACATGGACGTTATCTCAGTGACGTCTGGTAACAGGCAAAGAAGTGGCGTTAAGGCAGACCGCTACAAAGAAGCCCACCTGTTAGTCAAACCGGCCACGCCCCTGATTATCAAAATCTATGCAAAACTCTTATCTTTAAGAAAATGAAAACAGGTAAGTTATTATAAATAATCCTCCCTTATTTGTGAGAATCGATAAAGAAATTAAGCTTTTGAGACCAAAACTGTGTTCGAGGCTGTAAACATTTATCTCTGCAGTGAAAATGAGCATATCAAATCTTTTTACAGATTTATTTTTGAGCTTTTATACTTAATTTAATTGAACAGTGGATCGAGTAGTAAACCAGGAAGAGAGATGGGAATAACAGGTGGAACAGGAGCCCAGGTCAGATGTGAACCATGGCCCCCCTCTTGGAGGACTATGGCCTCCGTACATGGGGCGCGACCTAACCGCTCGCCCATCTGGGTGCAGACAAAGGGCATTTTAATGTGTATATAATGGGCTTCTCGGGTATTTTGAAACAGTCTCAAGTGGACACCTTAGGAGCTGCAATTTTTACACTTCTGCACAGGCTTTTTAACACCAGAGGTTACCGCCTGATATTAAGCATGACTAGAGTGCTTCAGGAATAAATTCTTCAACTTGAAATGAGCTAGCATTTCTGGACTTCTGGTTCTCATGTCTCTATGTCCATGGGTTTGCAATAAAAACAATCTTAACTTGAGAGATTGTCTTGTTACGTGCTGCGACATAGAATACCTCAGTGTACACAATTTATAATCTAGAAATCTTTTACGTATAATAAAGTAAAGTATAGTATAAAGCTCAGTGTTAGTGACAGTCAAGTCAAGATATCGTTGCAGAGTTTTACTCCTAAACATCAACTTTTTACATCTGGTGGAAAAAGGGAATCAGGCTTCTGCTAACTTCTGTGTTGGCCTGCAAAAATATGTCATCCCTGCTGCACACTTGTGAAACTATGCAGGTTACTTGATCTGTGGAAAAGTTGGTTTGTAATTGACCTGTATGTTGTGCTTTTTATTCAGCAGGAGTACCTACAAGCACATCAAATGGGCCTCAGGCAGCAACAGTGTTGGCTGACCTATCAGAGACAACCTTTAACACACCAGATGGAGACATCATGTAAGAGCACTGAACTAAGTTGCTTATTGTTTGTCTTTTAGCCGACCTGCATCAAGAACATTGAAAATTATTCTTGCTTTTAATGAGCACAAATGAGCAGGCAGCCGGTTTGTAACACAGCAGCCACTTCACAATAGAAACATTGTTTAGTGTCAATCAACTCTGTCCAATTGTTCTGCCAGTGTGGGTGGAGAGATCCAGTCTATAGCCTGGGACCCAACAGGAGAGAGGCTCGCGGTGCTTCTCAAAGGTTTTTCTCACTTGTCTTCTTTCACAACATAAACCTCTTCACATCATCTGCGTTTCATTATTGTTTTCTGTTTCTCATAACTCACCTGAGTGTTTTTGTTTTCTCAGGTGATTCTCAGGCAGCGGACCGGCCTGCAGTCATAGCTGTGTTTAAGACAAGAACCAACCCAATTTTTGAGCTTTTGCCATGGTTAGTTCTTTGTTGTATTATAGGTCTGAAGATGTTTGCATCTCAATGGGTAATACTAATGTATGTATTGAATATTTTCTGTGTGTCTCTGTAGTGGTTTTGTTCAAGGGGAGTCCGGCGCAGAGCCAAGACTGATGCAGTTCCACCCCATGTTTGAGCACGGCGCTCTGCTCACAGTGGTTAGTTCTTTCCTATGATACCTGTTATGTCGTCATGTTCTTGATGTGGGCAAAGCGAAGGTACTCAAAACGATTTGTGCAATCGCTGATTGGAAACTTAAACTGGGATTTTTTTTAAAGATTGTGAGCACACGTGGCTAGTTCATGTTTTAGTAGCATGTTTGATGGTCAGGGTCATCAAACCTGCAGCAAACTGGGTGACCGGTGCTCGCTTCAGTAGTTAGGAGAGCTCATAATTTAATTATAGGCAAGATTAGGCCAAGCGTTGAACTTTTAGTTAATTTATCTGCTTTCTGTACCTTACCCCAGTCCTGGTGAACGAGGTAACGTATTAGGAATGTGATATAATCTATTGTCTTTTTTGTATCTTAGTGAAAACGTCAGAAACCCTCTTTTCTCTGTACTCATCCAACTGAAACGTAACTTTTGTCTCTGTGTTCTCAGTGTTGGTCCAATGGAAGAATTACACACGTGCCTTTCTACTTCCTGAGTACTGGCGTCCCTCAGTTCGGCCTCAGTGGCAGTCCGTCTCTGCCACGACTTCAAGCAAGACCTGCAGACTTTGCTAATCAATCGCTCTTTACAGAGCTCATCTCTTGACTGCCCCTCACCCACCATCACAAGCTCACAAGTTGTTATTCATATCAGGAATTATCAATAAATTTGTTGAAGTTCTTCCACTATGAGGATTGTTCTGATTGTACTGTTATTAGCCCGACTGAGCCAGCTTCCTTTGAACTGGATTATTTTCCATTAAAAGCTGTCATGGACAGTTTAAAAAAATCTCCAAATCAATGCAGCAAATTCACAGATATTCACCCAGATAAATACTTAATATTTGTTTTTAGGGTATATTGTGTGAATATTACAAAAAATACAAAATATAATACCAGCATACATCATATAAAATGGTATATTTCAAAGTAAATTTGTGAATTTATCCTCCTAAAATGCAATGCACGTGTCGTTTAGGAGCTCCTCAGATGGGAAATGATTCAAGTTGAATGTGGGTGGTGGTAGAGCAGCTCCAAATTAGTTAACTAGGAGCCAAAATATCCAATCCAAGAATCTTTTATTCAAATTAATTGGTTGTATTTTCAGAAGTCAAAGTTTGATTGACAGGCTACTGTGTCATCAAGCGAATGGAAATGTTCTTATTTTTGTATCCTCATTGCCTAAACTATTATAGCTGATTATAGCTATCACTGTATTTTGTATGCTTAATAGATAATATTGTATTTTTTTGGTAAATAGAAACATCTCTATTCAATGCCTTCTTTTCTATACCTGGCAACTACATTACCCACAATGCAACGCCCCTGACGAAGTGGAGAGAGATTATCACAATATGCAAATAGATACTATGTAGCCTCCAACAAAGTCAAGAAGCAGACAACAGAGGGCTTGTAATCTTATTTCTTACTAACTTCACATGGTCCAGTTTTTATCTACAAACTTGAAGTCTAACCAACATCAACTCAACTGACCATTTCATTGAGCATGTCTTTGCTTATAGCTTTCTCCTAATTCTTCAGTGGTTTTGATCCATTCAATAGGGAGTGTACTTTCCTGTATAAATTAAATGATTTTTATTTTGAATAATAAGCATATCAATCTAATTTTTGAGATGTAAATCAGCACGTTTTGTTATTGAAGTTGTACTTAAAGAGCTGTAATGGCACATTCTATTTTAAGTCAGATGTGAATGTTGGGTCTTAAGTTAAGCTTTTATTACTCTGGAAAGATCAGAGAGGAAGCTGGCTAAAGTACAGACAGAGCGGTGCAGCTGCTCAGCATTTTTACACTACAAAATACTTGATTCAAGTTGAGAAAATGTTCTTTATTTATGTCTAATAGATCAGACAAACAGGAGGCCACTACAGCCAGCCCCACCCTGAAACCGCAGAATGAATACAGTACTTTTGTTCCTGTAGCAAAGACACACTTGCATCCCAGTCTTAAGCTTTCACACACTCACCCACACACACACACAGACTATGCACTCACAGTCGAGAGTAACTGACCTCATGAAATACAAGAGTAACAAATGAAATGAAAGAAAATCGTAACGGGTTCTGTTGAAAGAAGAAATACGTTCCCAAGGCATTTCTGTTTTTATTCAAAACTCAATTAAAAATCCACTTCAGTCTTACTTCGGTTTTCCTTTTATTTTCCAATTTACATCAATTAGAAGTGTAACAAAATAAAAACAAAAATGATCATAATAAAATTAGTTCAAAAAATGTACACGCCCTCACACACACACAGACAACCCACCCTGATTGATTTTAAGCATCCGTCTTTGGAGTCCTACGTTCAGCTTTGGGGGTACTTGACTTTAGAGGAGGCCACCAAGCAACCCACTGTCTCCCCTGTCTTAACCCGACTGCACCCCTCCTGCAGGGTGGAGTGTGAGCGTGTGGTGTGAGGCTAGTGGGAATTAGGGTTGGGATGGGGAGAGTTTGGTGGAAACTGAATTACAGAACTCATAGCACCTTCTGAAGAGAGATCAACCCAAAGCACAGACAGCCCCAGATCCACCAGAAAGCAAAACTCTGGCCTGCTCAGATTTTAACTCAACATTTTTCACTTTGTTTGTCAGCGTGAGGTAGCATTACACAATCTGGATGACTACGATAACAAGAAGCAAAATTAATTTCATTCAAATTCTTCAAAGCTAATTTTTGTATGAGAGCTGGGCCTTCCTGTGATGGGCAGTCAAGGGGTACAGGACATCGAAACGCACATCCCAAATGTAACCTCACTTTCCAAAAAGTGTTGGTGTGCATATAGACACATGTACACACATAATGTGGAAATATATATATAAAACCATCTGGTTGTTTATAAACACAGACTTTTACAACAACAGAACCAAGGATTTATAATACACAGTAAGGTAAGGTTTTGCTCAGGCTCATGATGGACAGGCCTGGAGCACCTGGATTTGATTTTAGAATATTTTTGTTTATCTGATTCAAAACGTCGTATTTGTGTGTCAGGAGGGAAACAGGGAGGGAGGTGGAGTAGGACCGGGACAGAGGCTGTGCGGCTATTCTGTAGTGGAAATAAGGGGGGGGGGGCTTGTTTTACTTACAAAGTGAACCCGTCCAGTCCTACCTCAACTCTGCCCATTCAGGTTAGACAATAAATAAGTGACATCAAGTCATGTTTCTATTCTCCATAACTTGTTCGCTTGGTGCCTCTTCCTCCTGGCTCGGACTCATTCCCGTCAACGTCGGGCCATGGGAAACATGACTGGATCTCAGGAAGCGGGTTGACAGAGAATGCTGGTGTGGTGTACAGATATTGCCGGTGCCCTTCAGTGCTAACATCCAGGGAATAAGACTTGGAGAGCACTTCATTGTGAGAGAAAAAGTATCAATTTTCTTTTCTAATTTCCAGTCTTCTTTATTGTGGAAGTTTGTGTGTGTGTAGTGTTTCATGGTTGAGTTTATTTATTTCCTGTGTTTTTTGGGGGGCCATTGTGATATTCCACTTTACAAGAAGCAGACAGCGCCTACATCCACTCCGAACTCCTGATCCGCTCCTCCGATGTCCATAGGAGCAAAGTCCACGATTGGCAGACGGGAGGTTTTCTGTGTTTTGTACTGGAAGACAGTCTTGCCCCACCGGCCTGTGTGTTTCTGTAGGTTAGGATCAGAGAAATGCATTAACCACAGCCCTTTAAATACAACAACCAAACACAACTCTTAATCATTGATAATTATTTTTTTCTTTTGCAGCTCACCTTGCAGCCATCCTCGGACACGCTGTATGTGAAGCGACTGTTGCCCTCTGCACGGATCTCGACGTCGTTGGAGCCTTGCAGCAGCACAGCCTTCTTCAGGTTGCCTGTTGCCTGGTCCATGTAGGCAACACTGTTCTTGCAGTGGTAAGTGATGTTCTGGGATGCTTCAGTGGACAGAAGCCTCAAGAAGGTCAGCTGGACACTGGCAGCGTTGGCTGCAGGGCCATCCTCAGCATAGCTAAACTGTACAATCAAAAAAGAGGATGGGGGATTTTATTAGCAACTTCCAAGCGTCAACATCATGCTGTTAATGATCGCTGTGTTTCTTTTGTCAAAGTGTACTCACGTGGAATCCTCCATTCATGGTCTCTCCAAACCAGACATGCTTGCGGTCCTTGCTCTTGCTGGTCCACCAGTTCTTCTGTGGTACCTTGGCGATGCTCGGGTAGACGCAGGTCTCTCCAGTCTCCATGTTGCAGAAGACCTTGATGGCATCAACTGTGCTGCCAATGTTGGGATCAACCCAGTAGTCACCTGTAGGGGGACGAGCGAAGGGGATAAAACATGTTTAACTGAATGCATGTTCAGCAAATGTTGTTTTCATTTTTAGAAGGCAAGCTCATTTGAATATGTTGAGCAAGTTGTATGTGACCCATTGTGGGGGTGAACCACTCCTAAAACATGTGCATGCGTACTTCAGGTAAGGACATTGAGGTATCTGGTTTTGCTGTATTACTTTAAGGATAAGAAAACGCTCATCTTGTTCACATGATGAACTTGGTGCAGAGACTTTATAAAGGTTTTCTACCTTCTGTCCTTGGCATCAAGTAAATAACATTTGAGATGACCTCTTTCACAACCAATCATTAAATGGATAGAGAAAGGTACACATTAAAGAGGGCTGCCTGTCTAATTATGTCACAGAGTGTTGCACAGAGTGATGAGGCAGCCATCTTTGTTCTGCTGTATATATATAGTATACAGTATACAGCACAGTATATGATTTACACGGCCTAGAGGTCTTTTATTTAATTCCCTTCTTATGTTTTTTAAATATTTATTGTTACTCGTACGTACCGCTCTTCCACTCAGGGTGGCACAGTTTCAGGTCTCTGCAGGAGCGAGCGGGGTTCTTCTGGCTGCCATCGGGACTGCGCAGGTTCTCAATCTGGCTGTTCAGGGACTTGAGTGTGGAATCCACCTCCACGTCGTGCTGTCTCAGGGAGCTGGAGGCCTCATCAGCCCTCATGTACCTCAGAGGATCTGGGGACTTCTCAGTCTGGCCCAGACCGGCGAAGGCAGACATGTCGATGCCAGGGCCAGGGGGACCAGGAGGGCCAGGGGGTCCGGCGTTACCAGGAGGACCCTGAAGGAGGAGGGAAGTAAGAAATGGATAAGGGGGGGGTTGTTCAGTCAGGCAGGGAAAAACATTTTAAGGCATTATGGTGGTTTTAGATTGTACATACAGCAGGACCAGATTCTCCAGAACGTCCACGAGGTCCAGGGGGTCCGATAGGGCCAGGCGTTCCGTTAGATCCGTCTTTGCCAGCAGGTCCATTTGGTCCAGGTGGTCCCTATGGAGAGTAAATGTAAATGTATTTACCGAACGTTTATGTTTAATTTAAAATGTAGAACTACATTTTCAGATCCATCAACAAACAAAATTATCTGATAGAGAAATTCAAATATGCAAGCTTTTTCTCTCCATTGCCTCACCTACAGACCCTTTGCCTTAATATGCATGAAGATTTCTGTTTGGTGACATTTCCCTCCATTTTTCTTATCATGCACAGTGCTCAGCTAATCTAGAAAAGATATGAAAGCCCATTTCCCATCTCAGCAGGAGTGGTTTCACAAATCATAGTCCCTCCTGTCAGTCTGCCTCTCTTCCTTGCAGAGGGTAATTACAAAACGCCTCAGCTGCCCATCTTATCTCAGCAGTGGGTAATTAAAGAACGTGGCCTTTCCCGTCCCCATCTACGTCAGGTGAATGGAGAATTACAGGAAGACTAACCCGTGCCCTTCATTACCATCACAAATCCTGGATATTAAAGCTGCCGGATATAAATGTAAAAATGATTCCCTTTTCTTCTCTTTCACTCTCTTTTCACCTGCTTGGTTTTCTCACCTTAGCTCCGCTTGGTCCAGCAGGTCCAGAAGATCCGCTATCTCCAGCGGGACCCTGTAGGAACCAGAATTACAGATCAGAGGTAGAACTGACAGGTGACGGGAATATAAGATGAATGATGGTACAGCAGAGGTGAGCTCAGAGCTAAGTTTTGGGTTACTTACAGGAGATCCAGGAAGACCCTGCAGACCAGTGAAGCCACGGTGACCCTTCTGTCCCCTCTCTCCAGTCTCGCCAGCCTCTCCCTTGTCTCCACGTGGTCCTTGGGGTCCCTGGATTAAAGGTTTAACATGTATTAGAATGCATGGCTGCACATGAGTAGCACTTTTAATAACTTGAATCTAATTAAAATCTAAAAAACTTAATGATATTCTTGCAGTTTGAGATAGCGATACTTACAGCCATTCCTCTGGCGCCAGCAGGTCCAGATGGTCCTGCAGGTCCTTGAGCTCCCTAAAGACAGAAAGATGGAGTGAGTGCTTCTTTGTGTTACCGCTGAAAAACCAGTGCACACAAATGTGCCTTTTTCCTTTGATACTCACAGACTCTCCTCTGTCTCCCTGCTTTCCAAGGGGTCCAACAGGCCCGGGGGCTCCAGGGGCACCAGGAGCTCCAGGGGCGCCAGCAGGACCAGTGTTACCACGCTCTCCCTACAAGTGAACACAAGATGATTAGTGAGGATAAGAACAGTTTCTGGAAACTAGCTTTTTGTCAAACATTAAAAATCAATGTGCAGGAAAATGATTTAGAAAACATATTTTCAATTCAATATATGAAAGAGTACTCTGCATTTGCTTTTATTTCTGTATCAAATACAGACAAGAGGATGTTAGGTAACACGGGGTAGTTTATCAGGTGTCTTTAACTTTGATGAACATGGATCTAAATGCTACTCTTGTCAATAAAGAGGAAGAAAAATCTTTAATTTATATGTAAACAGTGGACAACAGGCTTTTAATCGTGATCCTGTTAGGTATCAAAGAGACCAGGAACAGTCAGGATAAGGAGCAATAACGTTCACAGGGCGAGAAACTGAGTTGTCATGTGACCAGATCCAGAGAAAAACTGACCAGCGTAAGCTTGGGATATCTAAAGCTGTTCAAATAATGATCTTGTTAAGTTTTCAATGACATTTCAAACGCTTTAACTGATCATGAGTAGTGGAATGTGGGAGACTAACACTTACTCATTACAGATACTTATCAGCAAGTATCACTTTGTATCAGTTCATATGCCTTTAACAGTAAATCTGTATTACCTGTATGTTTTATGTTTTATGTTGCCAAAAAACAAAAAACAGACATAAAGATCCATGTGGTCACCACACAGATCCAAATTAAATATCTGTTTCTTTGCGCACTGCATCATTTTAACGGTATCTAAAGGCGGGTCACATCCCTCTTTCCCCTCTACATTTGTGCCCTCATGTCTTGTAAAACATATGAAAGTTTTGCCTTATAAGCAGCCATTTCCTGACAGGTTTCAGTACTAATACTGTTAAAATGATGCTTAAGTCTCTCACCTTGACTCCAGTGGATCCATCTCTACCAGGAGGTCCATCTGATCCAGGGGTGCCCTGAGATACAGAAACATATTTTATTTGAACTCATTTTCTACAGCTGGCCAACAAGGTGGGAAGGTCCTGGTGCTCCTGGTGCTGTTATTTTAAAAATTGTGTTGTTCTGACCTCTCTTCCAGTCTCTCCAGCAGGTCCACTAAGTCCGGGGGGTCCCACAGGTCCAGGGGGTCCACGGTCACCAGTAGAACCAGATGCTCCTTGTTTACCAGGTTCTCCCTAAAGACAGATGAAAATGTAATTATTACAATTCAGAGGCTTCTTTTACTGTGAAATGACAGAATATATTTTGCTTATCAAGAAGAATCACTTCTTAGAGTAACGTTTTCCTCAAAGATTCTTTAACTCACAAGAGTTTATCTATCTTAGTTAAACGCAGAGTAAGATGGCGGTCTACCTAACATAAGTGTGTGTCTTTGGTAAAACATTTTTAGATATTTATCTGCTTCCATGGAGTCTAAAAAAGGCTCAAATCATACATTATTAAACACAGCACTTACAGAAGGTCCAGGGAGACCGGCGAAGCCTCTCTCTCCACGCTGACCAGGCAAACCAACAATACCACGAGATCCAGCTAGACCCATAGGACCTGAAGGCCCATCAACACCCTAAAGAGTCAGGAAAAAGAACACTTAACCTTTAATCATATGGTCTTTAATCGATTTACCAGTGAAATAGGTGCAATATGAGTAAATATCAAGTTAAATCAGCATGTGACTGAGGTGGACTTCAGTGACTTGTAGGTTCAAAATCAAACTCACAGGTGGTCCATCCTCTCCGGGCTCTCCCTTCTCTCCTTGTATGCCAGCAAGTCCACGAAGCCCGGCGTCTCCTTGTCTTCCTGGAGGACCAGCATCACCACGAGCACCCTTTGGCCCATCTTTACCAGAACCACCAGCAGGGCCAGCAGCACCAGGGTTACCCTGCGATGGAAAGAGGAATATGTTCAAAAGGTAAGAAGAAATACATTCATACATTTTCAAAAATCACCCAGGATCACATCAACAAATGAATTTAATACTAAAACTCACATTAGGACCAGGAGATCCAACTCTGCCAGCAGCACCAGGGAAACCAGTAGCACCCTGCCAAAGACACCAAGAGTTCAATAAACATAGCCGACATGTTGAACTGTGTGATATATCTATTATACCAATAACTAACTCAATTAATACTGAAGGTGTTTTAGGGTGTTATAGAATATCCAGTATTCAGCAAATATGAATTATTGATCTCCTTTCAAGCTGTCTGGTTTAAGGCCTTCATTCTCCTGTTGCTGTTTTAAATACACTAAAGGCAAGACACATATGAACTTAAATGCTTTTATTAAGTCTGCAAACAGACTGTAAGCTAATGTGCTATCTGAAAGAATAGTGTTGAACCTTACATGCCTTTTAAACAGAAGGAAACCTGACATGTAACAACTCCTTGTATTGTGCATGTCGGCCCACTGATGTCAGACTTAGTTTTTTGTAACGCCTTTGCACACTTTACAATGTTGAGCTTTGTATGGGTAGAGGTAGAGGATTTCTAGTACCTCTTCAGCGTCCAAGCTCACTTTTATAAATCAAGGGGGTTATCTTTATCCATAAATGTTCGCAGTTTAAAGGAGCAATATGCAATACGTAGCGATTAAAATGGGTACTGCAATCCAAATTCAAAACATTAGAGAGAGCTGTCTCCCCCCTCAGTGATATATACTAGTTTATGAATGTGATTTTTATGTGATGAATTGTGTGAAATTCATTAATCTTATTAAAAAAAAAAGGAACTTACAGGAGCTCCCTGAGCACCACGGGCTCCTTTAGGTCCAGACACACCAGTGGGTCCCTGAAAAAGAGAAGCAACATTAATTAATTCATCATTTTGGAAACATACTAGAGTGACTTCAAAGACTGTATATATCCATGACTGTGACTTTAGTTCCCAGGACTTTATTTTGAGTACCCACCACAGGTCCAGGAGCTCCGGATGGTCCCTGAGGTCCATGAGCACCACCTTCTCCCTTCTGTCCAGCCTCACCGAGCTCTCCCTTAGCACCAGGCTGACCATCTGCACCCTGGATGTTTCCAAACAAAAAGGAGCATTAAGAGAATGTCACTGAATTCTAAGCAGGTGTCAGTTGAACTACATGTGTCGTGGATATACTATACTTACAGGAGGTCCGGCAAAACCAGCGGGTCCAGGAGGTCCGCCCTCACCACGGTCACCCTGCAAGAGGACAGAAGAGATTTAGGGATTAGGGCAAGTACTGGGTGAGACACTGATGTTGTTTTTTTTCAGGCCCCGAAGTGTTAACCCCATACAATAAAAAGAAACTGAATTGGAACAAATTGATTTCAAATGAAAGAGGGGATGATAAAATAGACGAACAAGATATAAAATAATTGAGATATCAGAGGAATGGTCCAGTCAAAATGTAGTGTAGAGCTATCCTGTCATCCTCCTGTTCTCCCTGCATTAGGACACTAATACTCATGCTACAGATAGCCTTTGAGTGGTAGAAGGTTTTCATATTCAAACCTTGTCTGATAACCATCAAATCTATGTCATCATCTTTACCTCTCCCTGTATAAGTAACTAGTCTAAGACATTTTCTTATAGTTAAAATGCATCTTACCAATACCTACATATAGTCATTTTAATGCTACCATTTTTTAGCAACAGCATCATGCTCTGTCAAGGACAAAGGATCCTACAAAACACTTAATTGTCTTTACATTCAATTTTCTACCAAGTTGTAAAACCAGCTGTAAGAAAACAAATAAAACATTCATTAAAAAAAACAACTAAAAACAAAAAAAGGGGACTTACTGGAGCACCACGAGCACCAGAAGCACCAGTAGGGCCACTGGGTCCGGTCTCACCCTAGTTTGGAGAAAAGCAGTCAGTCAAACCACAAAACCAAAGTATGAATATTTTAATACAAACACAAATCTGTTCAGTGTCAGACTCAGCTGACAACATCCTCCTCTCTGAAGTAAAGGATTCTTACTTTAGCACCGTTGGGTCCAGATGGGCCGGGAGGACCAATAGGACCGGTCAAACCCTGAGAAAAGAAATGGAGAGATACAATGTGAGAAACAGGATATAGAAAACAGAGTTTGGGTGTAACTGAATGTATTTTTTTCTGTCAGAAATCTTCACTGTGACAGACACAGGATTTGTTCTGAACTCACTCTAGAACCGTCCTTTCCAGAAGCTCCCTCAGGTCCTTTCTGTCCGTTGTCACCCTGTTGAACAAAGAGGACGGCTGTATTTTAACCATACATGGAACCACAAGGCCTCCGGTCATGACATTATCTGTGTTTAGTGTGCCATGAATTTTTACTACAAAAGAATCTGTTACTCACTCTGTCTCCCTTTGGTCCTGGGATACCACCAGCTCCTCTCTCTCCTGGCATTCCCTGCAGGCCTGGGGGTCCCTGAGACCCAGCAGAACCAGCTGGTCCAATGGCTCCCTGAATTTGAATCAAAAAGGATCTTGTTATTAAAACTGTGTTTTGTCTGCTTAAGAATTAGAGAAGATTAATAAACCTCAAATGTATGTAACGTAAATATAAAGCCACAGTCAGCAGCCTGTTAGCCTAGCTTAGCACAAAGACTTGAAAATGAGGGAAACAGCTAGCCAACATAACTCTGTCTGCTCACATAACTAGAGCTCACTGGTTGACAAATAATATAGAAGAAACACAGAATAACTCAAGGAGTAGTATCTCTTTAAACTATAAAATAGAATGAGTTTTAGTGTCATTTAGTGCACATTGAAATTTGCAGTGCTACTCTAAAACAAATACGTTCAGCTGCAAGCACATGAAGATATTGCATTCTGTGTAACCTACAGGGTTATTGGACATCTGTATAGTAATGCACATTACAGTGATGGAAGTAGTGCATGTTATGTATTAAGTAATAATGTCAATGAAAATGTGATTCTTCTGGGCGTAGATTTATGGTCAGCATCTTTCAGGCTCCACATTCACACATGGTAAAAGTTTAAAACTCCTGCGAACATGAGAATCCAAACACAATATACTGTATGTGTGAAAGACTTTCACCGACCTTGGGTCCATCAGTTCCAGGTGTTCCTGGAAGTCCACGAGGTCCCTGTAGACCCTGAGCTCCAGCACCACCCCTCTCACCGGGGAAACCACGCTCACCCTGTTAGGAGACAAGAGGACACCCGATCAAAAAGAGAAACTAAAGTTTCCTGAAGTTCTTCAGTTCTATGATGTAAGTATATCTGAAAGCAAACCATATATAAATACCAAACATGTATGACTCAAATTGAACATCATTAGAGGACCTTTATAACCAGCTATGTATGTATTAGTCTTAGCAGGGAAACTGAGCATCAATAACATGAAACCATGGTAACTCACTCTTGGCCCAACAGCACCAGGAGCTCCACCCTCTCCAGAAACACCCTGCAGAGAGAAAAGATAAAGCAGTGTTATTTCTGTGTTGAAGGTAATAACATACATCTACACTTTACACAGTTGAGCTCTCATCATTACTCAAAAATCATATATACATCTGAAAACTTTGATCCAGAATGTTTCTTCACAGAGGAAGTCATTACATCTGTCGTGAAGAGAGATGCTGTAACAGATCTTCACTGAAGAAGGATCCTTATTATGTGCAGGAAAATGGTTTTATTTCCATCCTTTAGTATGCTGTTCTGTCTTAAACAGTAGGGAATGTTGTCATAGATTGTCTTCAAAGAGCTTTGTGGAAATTCATTGAATGAGCAGATTTATGTGACAAAGATAGTTTAGCCACAGCGCCGAGATCCGGAGTTGAAACCAGCGGCCAATGTGTTGAGGACTGTAGTCAACTGCTGCAACTATGAATCACAGCCTTACATCTATTGTCATAATTCCCAATATTAAAGTGAATCTAAGAGCTGCTCAACTTCAACTTCTTCAAGTAACATCATCAGTTCTCCTCATTTCATTATCATTATGGTTGCTAATGTTAACATTAGACTGCTCAGTCTATTATCATACTTAACTGTGCTAATACTACACATACTTTTACCATTATTACTGGTATTGTAGCTATAAATCTTTTCTATTCATTGGAGTTCCATCCCTCTCTTTCTGCATCTCCCTCTATTCCCTCACAACTGTTCCAGCAGATAGCAGTTCAACATGAGTCTGGTTCTGCTCGAGGTTTCTTACTCTTAAAGGCAGTTTTGTTTCGTTTTTACTTTGCTTAAGAGTAAGCATAATAAGGTCAGAAATATCATCACTTGCTATGTAGTTGGTACTACTGTGTACTAGCTTTAGGTAACGTGTAATTCGTAGACAGAGGGGTGAAGAGGTTTGTCAACAACACTGAAGCTAAGGTTGAAACAAATCTCAAGTAACAAGTAAACACTCACCTGGTCTCCTGGTTTTCCAGCCTCTCCTGGGGAACCAGATGGTCCAGGCAGACCCTGTTCAACAGGAGCAAAGGGATTAATTACATGATACCTGTGAAAATAGATGCTGCTGTTTTCTTGTAGTGATGGCTCTGCGATTGTAGTCCGTCAAACAATGTACACTGTCGTTTGTACTCATTTTGAAAATGGTTAAGCTCTGGAGTTGGTGATGTTGTTATTTATTTTACTTTATTTTGGGTTTAATGAGAAAATTAACTCACCTGGAAGCCAGAAGGTCCGGGCTGTCCTTGCTCTCCTCTCTCTCCAGCAGGTCCCTATAATACAAATCAAACACAGGGGATCAGTGAAGAACACAAGCGACTGTAAACTCTGTAAACTATTACAGTATGACATATCTCACAGCATTAATTACACAGAAATACTCACAGCAGGGCCGGAAGGTCCAGCAGCACCAGTCTCACCATCTTTTCCGGACAGACCCTGTTCAGAGAAGAGTGTTCAAGTTAGGAAAAGAGATCTGGAGACAGGAAATGATGAATCCATTTTTGAGTTTTTAAAGAGGCGTGTCAGAAAATGTACTTACTCTCAGACCAGGAGGACCTACAAGACCCTTCTCTCCTGGCTTTCCAGATTCACCCTTTAGAAGAGAAATGACAGTGAATGACCTTTTGAGTTTTTACCTTATGGTGGTTCAGGATAAAAGATGGTCATATTTAAACAATAGTGATATTTGGCTAGTTAAATACTGTACAGCTGATTTTCTTTACGACTTTGTATGATATATTCAGTCTGTGCGTTGCAAGGTTTTTAGCATTTTCCTGTGTGGGATAGCAAAGACACCCTAAGAGTTCCTTACTTAATAAACAATAATACAAACGTACATTAGCTCCCTTTGGTCCAGGGAATCCCATCACTCCAGGCTGTCCACGGGCTCCCTGAGGACCAGGTGGGCCGGGGCGACCGTCCTCACCACCGGCACCCTGTCAATGACACACGGTAAAAAATAAGAACTCTACAGAAAGCTACAGATAACACTTATCATTATATGAACATGTGCATGGACATTGTGGTGCTATGTCTTAGCAGAATCAGAATGTAATTTATTGGCCAAGTATGTACAGTAGGCGCATACAATAACTTTGTTTAATGTTTTGCATCACTCTCAATGTTCAGACAAACAAATTGACATAGCTACTTTAAAGAGGGACAAGTTAGACGAAGGTAGCACAAACCTAAACTACCAATCCAGGATACATTGGATACAGAAAGTTTGAATATACTGTATATTAAAACACAACAACAACATTTGTAGACAGATAACAATAGTGCAGTAGTGATAGTAAGACTATTTTACTAGAATGTAAATTTAAGTTCATGTGTATTGAGCATACACTTAGCACAAGCTAACTATAACAAATCAAACTGTGCATGTCCTGAACTACTACCAGTTACTAGGAGCACTTTTCCCTTAGAAAACACACTGCAGCTTCACAAAGCTTTAAGGGCTAATATTGTACTCACAGAAGCTCCAACTTTGCCTTGAGGACCAGCATCTCCGGGACGACCAGTAAGACCCTAAGAAAGGCACACACATTTGGAGACTCTCAGTTAACATGAAGCCAAATGAGCCATTTCAGGTTGTAAGTTAGAAACACTGTCAGACTCTTTCTAGGGCAGTTATAAGTAAAGATGTAGGACTCACTCTGGCTCCGGGGAGGCCAGACTCTCCTGTGCGTCCAGGGTCTCCAGTAGCACCTTTAGGCCCAGAAGCACCAGGAACACCACGGTCACCGGGGGCACCCTGCAGAAGGTAAGATGAAAGAGGTCAGCCTTAAACATCAGTCAGTTATATTTCAGTCTGGTAGAAACATAACAGCTGGTTTTATGACAATAACATGCTGGAGTTGGTTCTGACTGAAACTGAACTTTTATACAGGACTCACCTTAGCACCAGCAAGACCATCCTGACCTGGGAAACCACGGTTACCAGGTGCTCCCTGGAAAGAATTGAAAAGTGATAAATGTGATTAGATTGTGCATATTATAACAAAAGTCATTCAAATGTTTGCATTTTCACAGATATTACTGTAAATCCTGATTACTTACTCTCTCTCCTGGAGGTCCAAGTGGTCCAGCGGATCCAGGCTCTCCTCTGCCTCCTCTCTTTCCTTCCTCTCCAGCAGGGCCAGGGGCACCTTGAGGACCAGAAGGTCCCTAACAAATAAAAAGAAATGTAAGATATGTTTCAACTTTTTCATGGTATATATGGTAAGTTATCACTTATTAAGTCAAAGTAATCTACTCACAAGCTCTCCCTTGGGTCCAGCTTCACCTTTGAATCCAGGAAGACCAGGGTCACCCTGAACATGGCGAGAGAGAAGAAAAGAAGAGAGAAGAGTCAGAACCACAAATATTCATTTAAAGTGTTTTTTGTTGCACAGAGTTTACAATTATTTCTGAGTGACTTACAGACTGTCCCTTTGGCCCCAAAGGTCCTGTAGCTCCCTGAGGTCCAGGTGGGCCACGGGGGCCTGGGAATCCAGGAGCGCCAGCAATACCAGAAGCACCCTTCAAGTAAGAAAGACACAACAGAAAATGAAAATGAAGTAAACAGTAATATTATGAAATATAAAGAAATACAAGCCGTTGGAAGGCTTTAAAACCATGATTGACTCACAGCTGATCCTTTAGATCCAGGAATACCATCAGTACCAGGGTTACCCTATAAAGAGGAGGGAGGGAGAGTCAGTGCATCATACTGGGAGACAAAAAACCCTGAGTAAGAATGGTTCAGCTGAATGAGGATGAGTGATGACAAACGAACCGATGCTCCAGAAGGTCCGGGAGATCCTGGGGTTCCAGCCTCTCCACGGGGTCCCTGTTGTCCTTCAGATCCACGGGCTCCAGTAGGACCAGCTTCTCCCTGCCAGAAGACAACACATTTGTCAATAACAGGTGAGGAAAAAGTTCTATTTAATTGACCTGTAAATCCAACACATATAGATGGGATAAAATATGTCTCTGTTTAGATGCAATTCATGCAATCACTTTTTTATTCTAGTATCAGGCATATTGGAGTTTATCAGGATATATTTTCATGCAACCAAACTGAACAAAATACCAGTTGCTAGAAACTACTTCAGGAAGAACCTATTGATTTAAAGGTAAAACTGAGGATGCTTTATAATGGTGAGCTGATTTAAACAAACCTTGGCTCCTGGAGATCCTGGGAAACCGGGAGCTCCAGCAGGACCAACAGGCCCCTGTATACAGAAGAAGAAGCGGCAGGTTAGGGTACATCTCTTCTAAATTCTAAAAGCAATAATTAGTTGGATACTAAGTGGAAACTGTGGTACATACAGGAGGACCAGCAGGGCCAGGCAAACCATCATTTCCACGGGCACCCTGAAGAGTGAAAAGGCAGCACAGTCAGAGGTGTACACCATAATGAAGAGACAATGAAGTAATGAATTTCTTAATGATTCAACGTTATGATAAACAAATACAGCAAACTGTAATCATATGGATGGTCAGAGGATTGAAGGGGAAGTGAGTTTGTTACTCACTGCAGATCCAGCAGCTCCGGGACGTCCCCTCTCACCAGGCAGACCGCGTGGGCCCTATGACAAAAGATGCAATTATGTAAGTCTATCTCGATAATAGCTTTGATTGTTCATCTTCTCTATAATCTCATTGTGCTACTATTCCATACTAGGATAACCAAGATGTCTATGGCAGACCCAATAAAGCGCTGGAAACTCACCATGGGTCCAGGGGCTCCGTTTTCTCCACCAGCACCAGACTCACCCTGACGGGAACAGAAATCAAAATGATTAAAAGAAGTAACTGGAGCAACCGCATGACAATGGAATATTTTTTATATTAACACAAAAGGTATTTGTGGTGGTCTTACCTTGGCTCCAGCAGCGCCAGTTTCTCCCTTAGCTCCATCCAAACCAGAATGACCCTACAAAGAAACAGGACAGTGTTCATGAGGACAAAGACGCCCTTTCAGTCCTTAGATGTACTGAATGAGAAGTTACATTTATATGAATACATATCACTTATTTATATCCAACATGACAGGTGGAAACACTTACTCTGTGTCCTTTGATTCCAGGAAGACCAGGAGTTCCAGGGAATCCACGAGCTCCCTGAAATACAAACCCAAAACGTTTGCACGAGGAATACTGAACTCATTTCTGTTGACTTCTCTTATCGTCTACGTGTGGTGAAATCCAGGAGTAAACAAAAGATAAAAATCTCTTTTCGTATGCTCACCTGAGGCCCTGCAGGTCCACGCTCACCAGCTTTTCCAGGTTTGCCAGCATCACCCTTAAAAAAAGCAGACAGTGGAACTATCAATTAAGAAACTGAATGGTTGTGCTGAAAGGACTCAGTGTGCACTGCCCTTTACTGTGGTGGAAAAATATGTATGCTGCTTGTGTTCTGTGAAGTCATCATTTTTACCAGTTTTGTTAAGAGATAGACAGTGCCCCCTGGTGGTGCATATGGTTATGAGTATAGGGAGTTTATTTTTTTTTTACAGATATGGATTTTTAATGAAGATTAAACCTTGACACTTACATCACTTCCAGGTTTTCCAGAAGGTCCAGATGGTCCTCTGGGTCCCAGCGCACCCTGTTATGAGAACAGCAAAAGTAAATTATACTACACAATGCTACACAATATAAACGCTGCGTAATCTGTTGCTGTGATTACACATTTGGATAGCTTCACCTCAGTACGCATATGATACTTTTAGTAATCAGTATGTATTTCTGTAGAAGCTGTCATAAGTCCTAAACATAACAACTTATTTTGACTGGTACAATCTTAATTGGACTGATGCATTCTGGGATACTCACAGCTGGACCAGGCTCTCCAGCCTCACCAGGGGCACCTTGGAAACCCTGTGGCCCCTAAAGATGCAAACAACAGAAAATAAGTATAAAGGATTTTTTTTTTTTAACATATCAACATTTTTTTTCTTTGTATTTCAAGACCAGTGGCTTGGTTATTCTGATGAATCACATGATAATATGGAAAAGGATTGAATATACTTACAGGAGCTCCAGAAGGTCCAGGTGGACCACGAGGACCCATGGGACCCTGCGAGACGACCACAAGATGTAAGTACACAATTAAGTTTCTAATACCCCACAGGGTGACACACTACTAAAATAAGTAACTTAAATAAAAACATTCAACCTAATGAGGGTGATTAAAACCCAAAAAACAAACTCCCCCTCGGGCTCAGAAGATTTAAGAAAAATATATCTTTAAGGTTTTTAATGTTGATATCAACTGACGGTCCTGCAAGAACTTTGTAAAATCTTTGACTTGGGATTTCCCAACTATACCTAATTCAGAAAAAAAAGATTTCTTAAGGCAAATGTAGGTCGTACTCTTTTTAAGAAGTGTAGAGTCAGCAAGAATGAAGTACAATTCTTATATTGTAAAAAAGTCAGCTGACATTTTTGTTGTGTTGGAGTGTGACTACTAGACCACAGGGTGGCAGCATTGCAAACTTCTTTTATTGTTACTACCTGTTCTGGGCAGCATCTCTGAGACAAGCGAGATGTCAGTGAAGAAGTCTTATCATTTTGTAAAGCTAACAGTGAACACATCAGAGATGCTCCCTCTATACAATATACTGACTCTACAGAGCTCTCCTTACCATTGGTCCTTGCATCACTCCCATCTGAGCACCTCCAGACTTCTCATCAAAACCTCCAGCCATCTGAGCAGCAAAGTTCTGAAACAATCAGATCAAATAAATAAAAAACACAGAACAGACAAAGAATGGGAGTCAGCTTATGTCATTTATCCTGTCTGAGCTGCCTGGCCGTTACCCAGAGCTGCAACAAAACAAGATTAACAGAATGACTTACTTAAATTGTTCACATTAAAGAAAACAACAAAAAGATGTCTGCACCTGCACCATGCTAATGTAAACCAATGTTTTCATTCTTTACCACTGTATAAAAGCTTACTGAATTAAATCCATTTGGACAGTAAGTCTCAATCAGTTCTCAATCTGAACAGTTTTATGAACTTACTTTGTAATGGTTTCATGCATGGATCAACTTACATGCTCATTCATTACTTCTGTCCTGAAATTATCTGCTGTGATTTTTACCATCATTTAAACCCAGGATTTGGTGATGGTAAAAAAAACTCATAATGCCCTTAATTTATTTCAAACGTCTTACCATTAGGCCATCTCATCATATTTTTCTTTACCTAAGCATTTCTACCACTATGCACTATAGTAGGTGAACTAGAATAGGAGTATAACAGTGATGTTGGGTCTTAAGTCTGAGTAAGAGAAGTAAGATTTAATGGACTATTGTCTATGCCCTAGACTCACCCCTCCAAGTCCTGGTGGTCCAGGTGGGCCAGCAGGTCCGGGGTTTCCAGGGGTGCCAGGCTCACCATCTCTTCCTCGAGGTCCAATATTTCCCTAGGGAAAAGAGAGAGAGGGTCTTAATCTTAGAATCACCAATCCCCAGGAATACTAAAGATGACTTCAAGTCAGAAACTAGAAAACTGAAAGAGTCATGAGAGCACTTTTCCCATATTTCAATCACAGAACCCAAACACATGCATTAAGATGTTTTCTAAGATTATCTTTGGCCACTCTTGTTTCTTGTTGTAGTTGGTCAATGTAAGCTCTTTCATTTCAGTTGAAATGACACTCTAATATTTAACAGTACAACATTGGATAATTTTCTTAACTGTTTTTGAATGACCAAATCTAGTCAAAGGCCCAAAGCTGAAATCCCACAACAACAACTACATGAGATGATTTCATCTTAACTATTTACTGAGTAGATGGGTGGAATGGTGTTTTTTGGACACCATGTGTTGTCCCTTACCTTATCACCCTTAGCGCCAGCTTCTCCACGTGATCCTTGTACACCTGAGGGGCCCTGCAGAAACACAGATATTTGTCTCATTAATATATCCAATATGCCTAAAACTCCTTATCAAACAGATTACTAATATACTGCACCAATAACCAATAATGCATGATTATCTCGATAATATGAATAAAATGTGATATTTACCATAGGGCCGGGTGGTCCTTTCGGTCCTACAACCTGGACACAGATGAAAAGAAAGGCATTCGTCAGAGTTCTGAGGCTTATTTCATTAATGACTCTTTATAACATGACTAATCTTTCATGTTGTGTCTGGTACAACCAGTTTCTGGAAAACATTCCAACTTTGTAGAAGCAAAAAACACAATGTGATGAGGATTACATTTGACTGGAAAAGTTTTTTACTGAAAACATCACCTCCTCTTAACCTCTGGTTTGGCTGACTTTATTCACCTGACATGTGCACTTGCAGCGATGCTGCTGAGAGGATCTAAGAGGATTTGATCGGGTTCATTATGTCCCAGGAATGCAGGGTTTTCCTCATTTTATAGAAAGTTCAATTAGGGATTAGTGGACATTGTAGTTAGACTCTTATTAGTGAGTATGCCCCTTAAGAAGTGGGAAACTTAGTGAATAACAAAAAGATGGATGTTTTCTCAGGATTTGGGGAGCGAAACATAAAATTCAACAAAAACAAGATAACGAAATTGTGTGCATTGTGAAAGTGATTGTCGTTGGACTGAATCAACATTGTTGGTGATGAAAAGGGACCACACTTCTGTAAATATTCACTCTGAATAGAAACAACAGAGGTTAAAAGCTTTTGTAAGACTAGTTTTTGGTTTTCTAGCTCAGGCCAATATTTGCTTTGTGTATCAAAGTGTTATAAGTTAAAGTTTCCTGTGGAGAAACAGAGTGACTACTGAAGTTAATACTTAAGTATGTTGACCGGCAGAGGATTCATACTTACATCTGCGATATCTCCTGGTTCACCTTTCTGCCCCTAAATGATAAAGGAGATACGAGACGTCAGTGGCCTGAAAGACTTCACGGAGATACAAATGCTCATTGTGACACATTTTAAAGAATGATCTTGATATGGTAACTTGTTGAGCGAGTGAATACCAAATATTTTCCCACAACCCACTGCCTCACCTTGGCACCGATCGTCTCTGATGTTGTAGATGGATGTGTGAAGGTGGAGGGAAGGAAAAAAAAAATAGTAGAAGTGGTTAACATTTGGGACAATTGAGTGTTTTGATTCTTGTCTGTGATTCTTGGGGTAAGGAGACCTGAAAAGAAATTGAATTATGCTAATGTGATCAAATGACATTCACCAAATCCAAAGGCAAAGACCTCATCTAGATCATATTAATGGTGAGGGGTAATTCCAAGAGGGATGAAGCAGAAGCAAGCACCGGGGGATAAAATAAGTACTTAGATATGATCCTTACAGCATAATGTTAAAACAAGCAAAGGTAAACAAAAGTATAAAAGCCGTAGTACTAGCTGGAGTCTAATGGACATTGAAAAGCTCATTTTAAACTTAGATTATTAGACATTTATACCTTTCTTTGAATACTTCTATTTCTGATGGCCTGAGTGATTTCTTTTTTAGCAGGAAGTCTGATCTCAGCAAAGTTGTTTGAGTTTTCACCTTTCCATCCCCTCTTTAACAGCTTGTCTGCATTTGTTAAGAATCAGTCAACTGGTTGTAAATATGATGAATCAGAAGTTCTCTGCAGACAGCACAGGAGTGCAGTGATTCATCCCTTTGACAGGTTTATGTAGGTATTCTTCATGTGATTCCTCACATTAAATGAGAGCTCCCACTCTAAATTCTGTGGAATAACTTAAATTAAGTCAAATAAATAATTGCCTTGAGGCTCATTATGAATGCAGGCTTAATCTTAGTATTGAGTTAAAATAAGCAGAAGTGTTTGACTTGATTTGGAGGAGAACCAGAAGACACATGTCAGAATCCATCCGATTCCTCATGAAGTCAACCTTCATTGAGGATGAGATCATCCTGATTATGTCGCTTATCTGGTTTGCATCCAAATCAAGCATGTCCTGTTCACTTTGGAATAGGGAAACCTCAGGATCTGATTGGAGGAAAATAAATGTATTGACTTAAACTAAAGTCATGAAACTAATGTGCTTCATTGCAGGTAAAGCCATCTACATCTACATCATATCTCAAATCTATTATCAGTGGCTTCTACAGCCAAGATCAGGCAGAACATATAGATCCTGAGGAAGTTCCCGATTCAAAAGTGTCAGCCAGGGGGACATAAATGCAAGCTTAAAGAGTAATTTATTTATGTGAATGTGAATAAATAAATTACAACCAATGGGGGCACTGGCATCAGCAGGGCAGATGGGACAGCACTCTCCAGATGGGATGATAGGGTTGGCACATTCTTTGATCTCCTCGCAGATTATCTCATCACACAGAACTGCTCCGCTGTCGCACACACAGATCTGACACGGCTCGGGCTTCCACACATCCTTATCATTATACTGATCGCCGTCCTGGATGCAGCCGCCTGCCTCCTCTGTGGTGGCCAGCAGGAGGCGCGTGGCAGAGGGGGGAAAGGAGCAATGTGAGAAGACAGGAGGGTTGAGTTAAAGAGAGAATTAGATAGGGAAAGTTATTGGGAGATTAAACAGTGTTGTTGGAGTATTAGGATGAAAGGGGGTCAAGGGGCACGGCAAAGGAAGTAGGAGGAGTAATAGCGGTACGGGGATGAGATGGAGGTGGGGTGTTTAGTGAATAAAGGGGAGGGACATAGAAGAAAGAAGGGGGAAGATAAAAGTTATCTTATATCAAATAAAGGCTCATCCTTAACTGTAGCACCATGGACAGAAACAATGTATTAAAAAAAGCATAATGCAGAAATAAAAAGAGTCTGTTTGTATGACATGGATAAATATGGAGTAAGGGTCCTTACGCTGATGAACAGGTGCACTGGTGCACTGGTACCCACCCAAAATGCACTGGTACAAATCAGTAGCTGTGGAGCACTCAACCGTTTTAAAAGATTTAAAAATAACTTAAAAACCTCAGATTTGTGTATTTTATGGCAGCTTTGAAATGTCAACACCAGTCACAGTTCACAGTTGTGTCTAAAGCCCTGGTTAAAGTATTTCAATTCATTGGCTGAGTATATTTGACCTGCAAGGCCTGCTCTCCTGCTCGTATGAATGAACCCCTCTTACAGGGATACTGTGCCCAATTGACAAGCTGCTGCCTTAAGTAAACACAAGGTCCTTTCTAAATTTCTCCATCTGGACCCCATAGCTGTGTCAAGGGCCAGTGCAAACACATTGGGGAAATAAGAAAGGGTGATTTGTTTAATGCACACAGTTTAGGGCTGCACCTTCTAACTGCTGCTGTTTGTTTTTTAAGCAGATTTGTGAAAGCGATACTTAGCACGTACATGTTACAAAGCCGCTTAGAACCGGATCTGGAATGAGTTTAGCTACTTAGAAACTAAAATCTGTGCTTTCTGCTTCACCACTGTTTTTTTGTTACAATTTGTTGGTTTGTTCTAAGAGCTGATTAATGCTTTAATAGAGAGGGAATCTGAGGCAGCAAACATAGAGCAATTAGGAGCAACTTTCTAAAAATACAACTATACGTCCATCATCTGTTGACTCCCTGCTGTGCACTCTGCCCCTTGTTCTACTCTTGTCTTGCTACCCTTTGAGCCTGCTAGTCTGGGGTCAAGTCCTGTCTGACCCTGTCACGTCACACCAAGAAAATCCTGAAACTGCTTCTGGCTAAACCCTGTGTTTGAGCCTAAAAAAAAAAAAAACTCTTACACTCATAGCTCACTCACCTTTTAAGATTCTTATTTGTATTACAAGCTTTTCTGGGACTAAATGGTAAAAATAGAAGACATCTAAAGCCATTTCTGGCATCAATATCCTGCGTTAGACACGTCAATATAAACAAAGAGCAGAAGGAAAGGCTGAGCTGCAGGACCCAGGTGAGGACAAACAGACACTTGTTCACCTGGTCCTCCATCCCACACAGATGTGCCTTGACAGCCTCATAAATCCTACAGAATGAAATTATTATTTTTTTACTTGTAAAGACTACTAATGGCCTGCTTAACATAAAACACTTTGCTGAATCAAAAAACAATTAACAACTTCAATGTTAAGGCATGTGATGTAGCAGAGAAGCTGAATCCCAGCCCATCACAGGTGTACTCTTCATTCGACTTGACACAACAACCAATTGATTTGTTTTCCATTGTCCTCCTGAAACTTCAGGTAGAGAAGATTTCAAAAGCAACAGAAGGACAGCAAATTTACCAGAGTAACAGTCCACATTATTTTGGTAAGGAAAAAAGTAACATTCAAGAAAAAGTGTGCAACTTACGGTCATCCTCTTCTTGGCATCTGACCACGGATAGTAAAACAACTTGGGATGCTACAAGTAGCAGAACAGTCCTTGAGTCCACAAAGCTGAACATGTCTAAATATTAGACATGCAGTAGCTAGGGTGAGAAGTGAAGAGATGGACGAGACCAGGCTTTTCAGTCAGTGGTGTGTTAAGTGTGAGATCCCAGAGACTTATGGCACCATGCAGTCAAACTCCTCCAAAATCTAAGTGGAATCCAACGCGGGGCCCCAGCTGGCACTCTGCACCCACCGCGTCAGGGCAAGCACCGCGGTTTTATGTCCACTGTGCCTTGTATGGATCTTCGTATATTCCAAAATACCAGTCCTTCCCCCAGACCCCCTGTCAGGCTGAAACCTGAAACTCATCTCCCTCCCCTCAATCTAGCAGCATTTTTTTTTTTTTTAACTCCAGCCCTCCTTCCTCCTCCCCTGACCTGCTTGGCCTGGCCTGGCCAAGAGATGCACATTCACTTTCACATTAAAAGCAGCTACAAGTGGCAGCACAGAGGTCAAGCTCTGACTTGACCACATGTCACTGAGGATAAAAAAAGAAATCTCAGAGCCGCCTGAAAAAATAACGCATTGAAGAACTTTTGTATATACGTTTCAGAGTCTTTTCTGTGTCACAGTGACCAACACGGGATTGAAAAAATAGCTTTCTTGTGGATTATCCTAAAAATATATCAGTCATTAAAATTAAGGTATACACTGAAGTTCAATCTCTTACAGTGTACATGATGAGGTTGATTAGGTTTTGTTAATTGAGGAATGACCATCTGGAAAGTGACAATCAGACAAACTTCAGCATTGTCTCCATTAAATGATCTAGAATAAAAAAATGTGTTTTAAATTTTTGAGTTATATGTTTTCTTGACCTGTCTCTGCACACCTGGATCAGTATATTTTTGAAAACTTAGATGGAATCGCAAAGTAAACCAAAGTAACAGGTAACCTGATCACTGAACTGAAATGTTTAATAAACACAAATTACGTGTATACTCATCAAATATTGCTTAAATGATTACAGCAAAGCAACGTTGCATTCCTCTCATTGCTCTGTTTTTTTCCATGGCTACAGCGAGGAATCATTTCCTATATGGGACTCCTTCAATATTCCTAGAGAGGATAGATAAAATAGAAGCTTATAAATGCGATGCCACTTTCAGTTGAAACCTTAGCTCATGAGAACCCACAGTGGGTCAGCAGGGTTGTTTGTTTCCGTCTAATCTCTTGGATTATGGATTAATCTGCAGCTCCTTGGGCAACCTGCAAGTTTTGACCTGACCAATCAAGAGTGCAGTTATTTCATGTTCAAATTGCATTGCAGTCAAACTTTCTGAGAGCCTTGTCTGTTTGGACAAAGACCATTATTGGCAAGAGGTTGTGAGTTCCCCTTTAAAGAACAACCCTGCTGTGGTTTGGATTAAAGGACATTTCCCTCAAGATGGATCTAAATTGTTCCTATTCAGGGGTTAGATACTGTCTTTAGGCCTATGTATTCTATATCTGTATATTTGTCCTCACATATACACTAACCTCTTTCAAGGTTTATTTATATTAATAGCAAAATTCCTGACAAAATAGCAAATCTATGCCAATATTAGCTATTGTGAAGCTGAGCCAGAACGGTGATGAAGCGTCTGTGTGATCTTTATCATGTACCTCTCTCTACATAGTCCAGGTGAGTGAGCTTGAAAGGGGGTCTTTGTCATGGGAGAGGCACAGTAATTCCAGGGTCACGACTTCTCGAGAGCCCCCCTCATTCCACATACAGGAAAGAAAGATTTGAACAACCCCTCCTCATTTAAGCATTCATCACGAGGAGTTGTTTGGTGGATTGAAATGATACTACGTTAAACGCAGAAGTTGTCCATAAAAAAAAAGAAAAAAATGGTAGGACAGAAGGTTAATTCTGGTTTCGTAGGATCTTTTGGTTTAAGTTAATGAGGCACCACAACCAGTGTGGATGCTGACGAGTCCACCAACGAAAACATTTCAGGAATTTACCCTGCCAGTTACCCAGCTGAATCAATAATAGGTGGTCTTTAAACAATTAAGAGAGTATACAGTGCCACTAAAAACTGTGTCTAGTTTGCTGTGTCTGGTCAAGTCTTCTAGTTTGCTGTGTTAGGTCAAGTCATTGTTGCTGCATGACGTTAAGCAGTTTTGCTATAAAGAGATTCAATTCAATTCAAGACTAAGAGAAAGCTTGTGTATTACTGATGTTAACATCAGTATGTTATAAAACCTCTTGGAAAAAACACAAGACTCTCCTCTCCTAACACCAACCCAAAACTAACTAGAGAACCAAAGCAGAGCTACCTTCAAATCATACACAATCATTTTAAAAGGGATTTGTGGAAAAGAGTTGATTGAGTTACACCAGAAGCATTTACTCTGAGGAGCAAACAGAAATCACAACCAACCAAATGGGATGTGTAGCATCCTTCAAATTAAATCGAAAAAAAAACAGCTAGAGAACCCAAATAGAGCTACCTTCAAATCATACATTTATGCTTGAATGAAAAGAGATGTATTAAAAAAGAGTTTATTGGGCCTCTTGAGAAGCCTCTACACTGAGGGAAAACAGAAACCAGAACCAAAGGAGACTCTAGATATGACTGCTGCAATTTATAGCATCCTACAAGATCAGAGATGTATAATCGAAATACAACAGCCCAGCTGAGAGCAATCATTCAACATTCATCCTCCATAGTTCTCTTTAAAACCATGTTGCAGTAATGTCAGTGAAAGTAACTTTGACTATAGATCTGTATCAGTGTACAGCAGGAATACTGAATTCACTTCAGCCCCACACATCCTTTTTCTCTGGTGCTCTGACTGTATGCTGCCTTCTGCCGTCTCCCAGCACACACAATAGGCCTCTGTGTGCACGGCCTGCGGAATGCTGCGAGATGGCAGGGCAGTGGGATAGCTGCATGGTGAGGATGGGGGTTGGTGGGTGAGGAAGGGTGTGGAAGCTAGGTGGATGAAGGAGGAGGGGGAGGTTGGTTTGAGGGAAGGGGAAGGGGAAGGGGAAGAGATGGCATGTGACGGACGGAGGGTGGTGATGGAGGGGCTGACCTTTCACAACTGTACGGGTGCACAGAGGCTCCAGGGGTCTAGAAGGTGTCTAGGTTTCGGCACAGTGACCGCAGGGGAGGGGTGGCTTTGGTCCTCTGTGTACACACAAACCAGGGACAGCAGGGTAGTCAGCACCTACAACAGGGAAAGGAGAGGACAGACAGGTCCTGAAGGCTGGCAGAGTCCACAATGTGTAGTGTCCCTCCTTAAAAACTTACTCAGATGTTCAGGCTGTAATTAACAAAAGGGAATCATCAGAGGAGCGTTTTGTTACTGGTGACTACAACACTCACGAAGGGACAGTGTTACTGTAATCAAATGGCTGTTCATGTGGCTCAAAAAAGAGCCAACCTAAGGAATGAAACTATTTAATTAGTAAAAAACAACATTAAAAACACATTCAATTTGTTTAATAATCAACCAAACACGTCTTAATAGCCCCGCTAGCTCCCCCCTGAGGCTTAAATGCCTCTAACATGCATGAAAGAGACATCAGGGCACTGATCTGTAAAACTCTTTTTTAATGAAAAATTCAGAATCAACATGTTTGGCTGCTGGGGACCCTAAAAGCCTGACTCAAGGGCAGCTTCAGAGCAAAGAGCCACTTTCTAATTAAATCATAAAGGCTTTTTGTTTGTTCAATGGCTATTTTAGGACATCCCAGGTCCGTTTGACTTGGCCCGACTTTCAGCAATTTTTGCTCAACTCTATAAGCCTCCAGAGGACACAAGAGGTCTGCATGTCTGCTCAGCTTTTACTGTATCCAGCCGTTATAATATTCATGCACTGATTATAAATGGTGTTGTTCTAATGTTATCATTATGTTATCACGGATAAGTGGGGCAGGAGTTTATAAGGAAACAACAATTTCAGTTTTTTAAGAAAACATGTTATTAGCTTTCACACAAGTTGATATGCTTAAAAAACAATATTCTGTCAGGAATTTATCAATGAAAACTACTAAAATGTTAATTTTTTAAAGCAATGTATCACTTCTTTTCTTGTGGCTCGTGGGGGAGATCAGTATATTTAGATACAAGTAGGGAGAAAGGTTGGGAACCACTGTTCTAGGGCATTGTTTGTCAAAATAGGGTTCTCAACCCCCCCCAGGTATCGCAAGGGGTTGTTAGGGAAACTTAAGAGAAGAGAGAAGGGAAACGGCACAAAAAATAAAAACTGTTTGTGACACTGACATTATAAAACACTGCATATCGGAGTGTATGTTCTCTTTCGATGTGAATATTTCAATGAAGAAAAAAAAACACTAGCATCGAGCAGCCGCTACAGATGATGCAGACTTATCAGAACATTGCTGTATCATAACTTCCTACCTCCTCTGAAAATTAAGAGGAGGTAGGAATTTTATGTGGTGAATCATTGTCAAAATGTTGAGAAGTCACAAGCCCAGCAAGCCTCTGACAATCCTTTGGTAATAACCCAAGTATCTTTCACATAATGTGATCGAGATATAGAGAGATAGATAAAGAGAATGAACACTAGACCTTCTCTCTATTTCTTCTTCTGTTTGTGCGCCATTATGTGTGTCAGGGTCAGTTTGGAGACGAGATGGAATTCCTCTCACTCTGGGTGGCACCAGGATAATTATCCTTTCATTTGAGCAAAGCTTTTAACCATGTAATAATGCACCAATCCATGAACCCTCTACTCAACAGTTTCTATCAAGGAGCCTCTTTTCACCACGTACTGTCCATGCATCTTTTCAAGTTAGAATCATTACGCTGCAGGTAGTCTGCGGTTTTACAGAGATGCAGATTTGATGTGTAACTGAAACTTGAAAATGGGTTAAACGAAGGTGTCTTATGTCCATTGTCCCTGCGGTAATAAAATCATCATTTAACATAAAATGTATGTGGTAGCTTGAGTTGAATGTGTTTCAAAGCCCAGGAGGGGCTTTGGCTGATTTGGAAAAATAAGCATGCATTAATACTGAGAAAACTGAAATGTAATTGCTTTAATGTGGCTCGAACAGGCTGATAATGAGGAGAAGTAATGTGCCCCAGTGTTTCAAATCCCTTTAAAGAAGCATTACTAAATAAAGCTTTGAATGATGATTGAAAAGCTACATCTCTGGCCATCTCTTTTTTAAGTTCATAGATGTTGTCAAACAATCTGTATCTTATGTCTGTTTTATGATCCCAAGTAGAGTTTTTATCAAAAAGAATCCTATTCCAGTCAAATTTCAACAGTTACTACACCTCTTCCTTCCTAAAGTCTCCCAAAACTGGCTCTCCAAAGTGGTCTCTAAGCCAGGGCTTTATCCAGACCTCCAGATTACTGAGCCTGAATCAAAGCACCAGACCCGGTATGTTTCTTTTCCTGTGTGAGGTGGAGGGGGGGAGAGGTTAAGTTTGTGCAGGCTCGGTGAGTGCGGCAAGGGGGGCTTTCTCACATAAGATGGAGGATGAAGGGACAAAGGTGGCATTCATTGGCCCAGGAATGGAAAACATTTTCGCCTGAAAACAGAGAAGGTACAACCGGCAGAGGTAGTGCAGAGAGGCCATGGGTTAGCATACACCCCTTTGGAGAAGTCACTCCTAGAAATGCAGAGGAGACCACCAGCACCTGATTGAATCCTTGTTTATTTGGTAATGGAGATAATATCAAGTCACCCTCAAGGGTCTACTTGGAACCTTAATAAAGGTAGAATGTGAATGTTTAGCATGTGTACTGTGAAACTGAACACATGTGAGTGTTGTGGTTTATCGCCAGAATTCTTGACCATCACCTGAATTATTTAAATTGCCTCCAATTTAAATACAACATATAAACATTTAGAAATATTTAGTAAAATGTGATTCAAAAATGATGACTAGCAAAAGAGTGAAATTTCCACTTGACTTCCCAGTAGATGCTCAGTCGCAGTCAGCAATTGTTGCACTGAGGGGCGTCTCACACAGCAGCCAATATCAAAGACAGGAAGCCAAGAACTAAAACTCCAGAGATCAAAAAATTATAGAATAAATTGTGTTTGAAGCACCGGGAAACCTGCCAAGAAACAAAATTTTTGGAGAGGAAGGATCTCAGACATCCAACTGTGATGTGTCCTCTTAACAGAACAACAGTCAGGGAAGAAAGACTGACCTGAGTATAGGGTCCTGGGCTGAGGACGCCACCTAGAGGACGAGATAGTAAAAAATGAATAGTGTCAGTGTTAGAAAATCACCATTGGGTGTCGCCATGTTACAGCAGTAGAAAGGGTTCTCTGGTGGCAACATGAATTATTAACGTTTTACATTATTTACCAGACTACAGAACAAACTAACATCTGATATTTCATCACCAATCCATGGTTAAATTAAATCACTAAAATACATGAAAGACCTGGACAGATGGTATATATTTTTTTTTTAAATGATGCAGATAATGAAACATATTTTCCCATAAGCAAATAGTAAAATCATCATAATTGTTGTCCATTGTTACCACAATCATCAAATAGAGAAATAGAAACTACACCAGCATAACGCTCGGCATTTAACAAATGCAGACAACATTGGATCAAGTTTTGTGGTGGTTTTCAGTTACCTTATTTCTGTGATAACTAAAGAAACTTTTCTGCTGGCATACAGCCATGTGTCCAAGTCCAGTTTATATAAAATGCTGCAGTGTTTGGGGAATGAAGTTTGTGTGCGGGTTAAGGTTTGTATTTACATCCCTGACTTTCAGTCTGTTTAAAAAAATGTAGGGCAACACTTTCACAAGTGACTTTATTCACCACTACATTTTCTATGATTTCAGAGATGAACTACCCAGCAATCAGAGTCTAAGTAAAGCATAAGACATTTAGAAAGGGGTTTTCCAGCTTTATATCCAGTAGCTGAAAGTCATACCGGCAGCTTCTGGTTATTGACCTCAGCGCCTGAACCAGGTTGTCAGTGTCACAGCCCCGCCCCCCGAGCAGCAGCCTCTACTTGATCCAGTATTCAAGACAGCAGCTGCTATTAAAGCTCTGAGGACCAAGGGTGACTGTCCACAAGATCGCTACATATCAACCACTGTGGGGGGAAAAAAAAAACTTGTGTATTATTAACGAGAAGGCCCTACTTATCACAATGCATTGCCTGAAAAGTCTGAGGACAGCTAACCCGGGAGTCTTGCAGCTATTTAAAAATGCAGGAATCTCCGCCAGAGTTGGAGCTGACAGCATTGTCTTGTCCAGGACGCAGCAACCTGTTCCTCACCCCTGCTGGGCCGCAGCATCACCCCACACCCACAGAGCCTTACATCAACAGACGGGCCCTGATGTGGACCAAGGGCAGCCAAAGTAGGTCACATTTGGCTCTCTCTCTCTAACCGAATAAATCACCATTAATCAGCCACAATTTTAATTATCAATATTAAGAATTTCTTACTCAGTTTCAAACACTCTCCCACATCATTTAATGACACATCTGTACGCAATCGTCTGTGTGTCAGGGGTTATATTGTCAAACTTGTATAAATGTGATGTTATAAAACATTTGTTTTCAGTCTCACAAGTTCTGATTACAATGACCATTACTGTGAATATTAATGACAATGACAAGGCGGTAGGAAGTTACTGCGCCCAGCTAAAAAACCATAACTTTTCCCCTTTTCTTTTTTATTTATTTTTATATATTTTTATATATATTATTTATATATATTTATACATAT
The DNA here is from genome assembly GCF_963930695.1 of Labrus bergylta. NCBI lineage: Eukaryota > Metazoa > Chordata > Actinopteri > Labriformes > Labridae > Labrus > Labrus bergylta. Next base: position 8,483,653 of record NC_089206.1, on the reverse strand, counting down.
TTTTATTTTTATATATTTTTTATATATATATATTTTTTTCCAGTATTTATGCTCTCTCCCTGCAAGCTACTTTAGGCCAACTCAAAGTGAAAGAGTGCAATTGCTTTGAACTATGCTGCCTTCATGTACTCCTCGGAAATATCGAATTTCGAAGTTATAAGCACATGAACGGGGCTCCAAAGTTGTCATTACGAGAGAGAAATTTTGATTATTTTGTTGTGACCATAGACTGTAATTATTATGATGTTATTGATGTCAGAATTTTCTTTGCTGGTCAAAAATATATATGTCATTTGATTATTTTGCTCATATTATCAATCATTTATTTTTAGATTTTGCACATTTATAAATAGAATAGGCACAGGGGCAACACACAGTATGCTAACAAGTCTAATTTAAGCAATAAAGCTAGCTAGTTAAGCAAATATTAGCTATTGATAATGTTTTTTAAAGTGCCCATGAAAAGGGAACAATGAGAGTATCCAATGCCGTGTTGTGACGCATTTCCAATTGAAAAAGGACAGAACCTATGGACAGAACCAATGACATGATAAAAGGCGGAACATAACATTGGGATGAATTTAATTGGATCGTGAGCTTCGACAAAGCTTATCAATTGGTCAAAAATGTAGTGAACGCCCCCGAGTGCAGGATGGGTCATCATCAGAAGATACGATTATTTTGATGTAAAAAAAATACTCAGATAAAACTTTATTGAAGTATATAAATGATATGTTAACACTGGACCTAGGGATTAAAACTGGTAAAAAGTATTCTGTCATATCACAGAGAAATTAATTAACACTTCAGCTTCATTCCTGAAGCATATGCTATGTTGTTCATTCTGCCACTGAAGCTCAAACTAGCTCTCTGCTACTTGCGTTTGGAAATAAACGATCAGCCATGAAAGAACAACCTTACTTCCGTCCATTTAAAAACATTTTTTTTTTGCATTTTTCCAACCAGAGGACTGGAATGTGTGTATATCATCGTAACGACTGCACAACTGAGTGTTGATATTTCCAAAGAGCACATGAAGGCAGCATTAACCTTGTCAAGAAACTTCACAATCAACCACATTCATTAAAATACACTTTTGTTTTAAAGTAAGTTAGTAGGATAGAGTCATTATGTTAATAGGATAGGATAGAAGTAGGATAGAAGTAGAAAGACAGCTACGGGTTGTTTGAATATGGTTGTTTCACTCTCGGAGTAACAGTTTTATTTTTTCAATTTTAGCTCACTATACCCTCCCAAATGAGAATACAAATTAAAAAAAAGAGGTATACATATTTTAGCTATGCCAGACCCAAACCATACAGATGCTTGTGAAAAAATAGGCCATATACTTTATGTATGTTTTATGTACATGTAGTCATGGACTAGAGTTCTTCTCTTTTACATTTAGTTTTTGTGAAGAAATAGGTCAGTGGCATGAGCTTTGCTGTCCTTTTATCTTTCCATGTTGTGTACACAAAGGTTGACACACTGGTCGTGATTTTCAGTTGAAACAAAGGAGTCAGTCTAATTTCAAAGATTACAGTAATGTTGTGTTTGTTTAAGCAGGAGCCGGTGGATGTCTAGTATGGAGGATCTACTTTTCTACACCATAACTGAAGGCCAAGAGATGATCCCCCTCTCCCAGTTCATCTCTGTGAGTCAACACAGCATGGTCACTACTCCTCCGTCATGCAGAGGACTGTTTTGTTTTTCCGTGGCATTTGTGGACATATAAAATGAACCCAGACTTCCTTGCAGTAGTATTGCATTTCCTTAAAGCACCTCTGACTTTAGGAAAAATCAACCTTGGAGCGTGACATAGGAGCACACTTTAGGAATCTAGAGCGTCTCCAGCTGACTGCAGGGTCAAGTGTTAAATGTGTTCGCTACTCTCTTATGTAACAAGACTAGCTAAATATAGTAGGTGTGACACTGCAGTAAGCACCCGAGAACAACATGCAGTTTTCACATTGTATGTAATTTATTTTTGGCTTTAATTATGATATTTTATAACTCGAGTTTGTACCAACAGATGTCTCTACAACCTAACTATATTTGAGGTATTATGTTTCAAAAACAGAACCTGAGGGCTTACTTGGCGACTAAGGTAGAATGTAGGGCAACAAATCTTCCAACCATACTTTGGGCCCAACACACAACCACACCCACACACACACACATACACACACAAACACACACACGCAGATGTCACGCTTCTGTGAATCTTTGCCACAGCTCACATTTTCAGAGTCTTGTCAGGGGCCTGTTTTTAACTATACACTCGCAACCTTTGTAGAAGGCAGACATGGACAACTGGTGACCTCAGTGTCTATGGAAACTCAGTCATTTTAAAAAGGAGCATGCATTTCATAGAAGAGGCGTGTGTCAACACAGGTGGCTGTTTGTTTCAACACAGGTGGCGGGAGGTGTTTGTAGAGGTGAATGGTTGAGTTAGTCTATAGTTAGGACATACAGTAGATGGTGAAAGTCAGTAACCTTGCAAAAAAGAAAGACCATCCTATCAAGTTTTCAGGTAAATGTTTGCCCACCTATTTTTTTATTAAAAAGGAAATACATGTTTCTAAAAGACATGTTTAAGGCTATTGGATGCCTGTTTCTTTGTAGCAACAAATCAAAAGGAAAATGTGTACTTTAGGGAAAATGTCACATTAAGTCAAATTAACTTTAATTGCACTGATATATTAAGGGTCCCGTGAGGATTTTTTGACTAGTTACCAAAAATAAACACTTCAATTAGCCTTCTTCTAAAAAAATATGAGTGCAGCTCCAGATTTAAGCATTTCTTAGAGCCCTGGAGCTAAAAAAAAAAAAATGACTCACAGATTTACAACAACAGAAACCTTTCTGCCACGTGCTCGTTGTTCTCTTTGCTCCCAGAATCCGTTTTTAGATGATATGACTTTTAAAAAAAAATGGGGCCTCTTTAGTTTGGAGAGTCATGCACATGGTGTCCCCAAATAGAAGCATATGGTTCATACAAGTGACTGCCAGCCTGACGAGAAACTTATCGGAGGGATTCCTGTCGTCATGCGGTCCATGCTTGAACTTCCTTCTTAGTCACATGTTGACACCCCTGAGCATTTGAAGTCCTATATCTATATATGCCATCTACACAAGTGTTATCCTGCTAAATAACATCACATAAACACATGCATGACCTAAAAGTCTGATTATGTCTATCATCAAGGACTACCTTCTGTTTGCATTAACCGCTGTTACCCCTGTGCTCTCCAGGCTATGAGAAAAACAGGTTTGTTGACGTCTGACCCCCGGCTGCGTGACTGTGTCCATCAGATGCGGCTTTCCACGCGTGACTCTATCGGGCCCGTCATGATGGACAAGAAGCTCTTCAGGAGGTGAGAAAAGCCATGTTTTATTTATGACACAAAGACGTAGTTATGCATACCATGCAGCGAGCGGTGAGTATTCAACTGCATGTGAAGAGTAGACAGAACATTGTGTGTACGTTTCAATCATTGTTCTCCACAAAATTGCAGCCTGATATTATTTTGCAAATGAACGTGAAGATGTTGCCACAAAAGGTGTTGAAAAAGCATGACAGTTGAATGATAGGTAAGGGAAGTGTCTTCAAATTAATTACTTTGAGATTATGTGAAAGAGTAATAGGAGGAGTAACCTGTGCTCAGCGCTATTTGAGTCCAAGAGCCTGACAGAGACAGGCGTTTTATGGCTGACAGCTGCCACTAACCAAATTCTCGTTTGCACATGCCAGCAGCGGAGTGTGTAGCAGGACAGACGGTGTCCTCATGGCCTGGTAATGAAAGGGCATGATTCTGGTTGAGCTCCAGACTGCGGCATTCATTTTAGACATAGGGAATTAGCAGTTGTTTTATTATCTATGAATCAGCCTAATATTGTCATGATTAATAACCTATAAATCTAAAACAATCTTGAAAATTCTCATTAGAATTTTCTTAAAATTTCTTAATTTGTCTTTAATCCAGATTCTTAAACATCATGCAGACACATTATGATTTGTAAATGTAATGCACTATGTCTCGTCCCCGTCTTGGAACAGTCGCAGATTTCACAGTCTGGTTGTCAGTTGTCGAACTAAATCGGCCATATCCGACCTTTTTTATTTTCATAGCATGTTGAGGTTATCCTTTCCTAAAGAACACTTAAAAGCTCACTATAAATAAAGCTTCTAGAAATAGAGAGTGCTATCTCCCAACTTTTTTTGTGGAAATGACCCATATGAATAATGCAAGCTCTTTCCACTCTCTTCTGCTGGTGTCCCAAAATCTCACGCTAGCATCGCCTTGGATTAGTGAGGGCTGCAGGCCAGACATTTTAGCACAGACTGGCTGTGACAGAATGTACATACCTTTTCTTGGGACCATACTGCATCGCGGTCTAATTATAGCAGTTAAAATCTGTAATTCCCTTTTAGAACCTGCTGATATGGGCCGGTAGTGTTGTATATCCTCAGTGAGAGAGGGAGAGAGAGTGAGGAAGGATAGCATATCCCTTTGAATCCAACACAGTGAAGAGGAAGATGAATGCCCTTTAAAGAGTTGAGCATTTCAACTAAATTGAAATTGATTGGGGTTTCAGTTATACAAACATTTCTCACGCAGAGCGAATGCCAGTGATTTAGGTCAATTGAGTTTTTCAGTCAAAGTAGATTAACTTCTTTTTGAACCAAAATAAACGAACTCCAGGGAAAAAGGCAAAGTGTTTATGTTTATACATTTAGTCACTTTAGCCTTTTTCGCTGCCAACAAAGCAGAAGATTATAACGTCCAAATTTAGAAAAACAATTTTCCCACATTTGTGCGAGGCATGCCCTTATTCAATTTAAGAATATTCCCTGTTTTCATATGTCTCAGTTCAAGCTCTCAACATCTTTTCCTGGGGTTAGTCCTCCCTGTGACAGATGCAAGCAAGCTCATGCCAACCTCTGTCATACAATTTGGTCTTGTCCAAACCTAACATCATTCAGGTCTTCAATATTTAATGCATATTCAGAGATCAAGGGTCGAACCATTGAACCTTACCTATTTGTTTTTATCTATTTGGTGAACAGTACTATCCACCGGGATGTTTGATGTTGTTTGGCTGCGTTGTATTTTTGTGTGTGGAATGTCTGACTATGCCGCTTAACTCATGAAAATGTTACTGCTTCATGTGCAAACTGTGTGAACTGGTAAATTCGTAGCTTGATCCAAAGGTAACTGGACTGGTTGAAGATCTTGAAATATGAGCAAGGAATCTTCAATCAGTCCAGTTGCCCTTGAATATACCATGACCTGGATGACTGAGAACCTACACAGATATGTGAACAGGTGCTTTTTCTTTTCTCTTCTTCTTTTGCTGTCCTAAAATACATTCATGCTGTATTTGTACTCTTGTTTATGTAGAAAATCATTGGAGACAAAAATAAAAATCCAATGAGTTCAAATGTTTACATGCAGTAGTTTTATTGTTTTGTGTATATTTATATTTAAATAACAAACGATACATTCAATATGTATTCTAACAACATCATCTGTATTTGAAGTTATTTGTGGTTCGGCTCATGACAACAGTTCCACCGTGTGTCCCCGTGTAGGTGTGTGGGAAACAACATCATGCTTCTAACCAAGGCTTTCAAAAAAAAGTTCATCATTCCGAACTTCGAAGAGTTCACTAAGCAGATCGATCAGATGTATGAGAGCGCACAACAGCAGGAGACTGGACAGGTAGGTATCATACTAAAACACATAAATGAATGCTGTTATGTATTTCACTTATAATAACATGTGTTTCATGTGCTGTCATGCAGGTAGCTGATTACATCCCTCAGCTGGCTAAGTTCAGCCCTGATCTCTGGGGCGTCTCTGTCTGCACAATTGATGGACAGAGGTACAGTTACATCTCTAATTCCGTGCGTGTTTCCATGCTGAAAACCTCCACCATGTGTATAGAGTTCAACAGTGACTGCCCACTTATTCAGCGGCTCTGATTCCAGAAATGTATTTTCCCCATTCATAACCTTCATTGACATTTCACAAAATCCTTATATCAAGAAAATGAAGCCTGGAACCACGACAACCAGCTACCACCAATACTTTTGACAATAAAAAAAATAAGATTCTGCGCAAAATAATTTTTTTTTTTTTTTTTTTTAGAAAAAGGCAAAGGTACAAAACTGTGTACTTGATTAGCCATCCCACAATCCATTGTGAATGATACCACTTTTTCTTCTATGTACATTTTGTGGTTGTTATAGTGTTTTGTGTTTGTTTAGTGTGTGTAGTGTGTAGTACTTTTCCCCGATATCGCGAACAATAAACCATTTTCCCCTTAAAACAAGGTTGATATCATACAAACTTGTGTCTACTACAGGAGCATATACCGTTGTTTCACACTCAGGTAGCTCAAGGTTTGTCTACCTCGGCTGGTGATGACATAATGGTGAAAAATCTAACCTGCTGTGGAGAAAATGTTACCTCTGGAACCACACTGTTGAGCTCTATTGCCTCACTAACACTCCATCATTTTTTCTTTTCTTTCTTTTTTTTTTGTACGTTTGTTTTGTTTCTATGCATCTCCATCCCATCCTCATGTCAAACAGACACTCTGTGGGTGACACAAAAGTTCCCTTCTGTCTGCAGTCGTGTGTGAAGCCTCTGGAGTACGCCATCGCTGTGCACGAATTCGGCAGTGAGCACGTTCACAACTTTGTTGGCAAAGAGCCCAGTGGATTCAAGTTCAACAAACTGTCCCTAAATGATGACCGTAAGTGATTAGACTTTATACTCCTGTATTTATCTCTGCACCTGAACAATCAGTGACAATGACAGTGAGTGCATTAATGATTCATCCTGGTTCTGTAATGATGTCCCAATGATTTTATTTCAACATCTTCACAACTCCAGTCCCTGAACTTTTATTTTAATAGACTCTGATGGTTTGCAGAGTAAAGATGAGAGATAATAACCCCTAATTTTGACAGAAAACTGCTTGTCCATAGGGACTTATAGACAAATGATGTACCATATAATCACCACACTTCTGGAGGACAGGGTTTTCTTTTATGTGTTCAGTTTATACGATGATGTCATTAGCTTGCTCTAATTTTCCCTCATGAAATATATCCTCTAATCCTCTAACCACACGAGCAGTTTATTGCTCGTGTGGTTTGTGGGCAATTGATTGATTACATGATCTTGTCTTCTGTGCAGTTAAACCCCACAACCCGATGGTGAATGCCGGCGCCATCGTCATCAGTTCTTTAATTAAGGTAAAAAACTAAAGGCCTGTCAGCAGTGAAGACAATGATTATCACATCACATGCTTAGTGAAAGCAGACGTTTCCATCAAGAATGTACACAAACACACCTTTGGTTGTCCTTAAAGCTCCTGTGAGGCACTTTTCTGTATATTTTTCGGGATGAAAAATCGGATCCTGCTTTCTCCAAACAGTCTATCGTATCACTCATTGAGAGCAGTTGCTGTGGAAAATGTGAAAACCTTGGCTAGTGAGTCAAAAAGTTAATTTCGGACTCCGGGTAAGCTGTTATGTTCCAGTACGAGAACTCTTCCACTCATGTTCGTTTTGACACATTATACTCAACAAAATAAATACCAAACTCGTGACACATGCTTTCACACGTGAGAGCCCTATAGGACTCACACGAGCATTTGAAATCTGCTTGCAAGAAAGTCATTGTGAAATCTGACTCCGCAACTGTTTGCAGTGTGTGGAAAGAGTGTGTTTATCGCATTTACAAAACTGGCACCAGTTTAAAACAAAGGGAAGTTTTTCCACTAAATTATAGAGAACCAATGCGCCATTAAGACACAATTTATAATGCTGCAAACTTTCTGTTTTTGATTATTATTTAGGATTTGACAGCCTAAACGATTGCCCCATTGGACTGCGTTTAATCCCTGTGGTACAGTTTCCTGAAACTGAAGCTATTTGCTTCTTTTGGATATATATGCCAATAGAAAATATAGGAAACTTAATTTTATGCAAGGAGAGGCAAAGCAACATCATCTAAATAGCACATTTCATGCACAAAGGCTTTACACAGGGAAGAGATGTTTAAACAAATACAAGGCTAAAATTTCAAAATAAATAATTTGCTACCATCTGTGTTGAAATCTGTGAACTAAATCAACACTGACGTTTGAGGCTGGTCATTTGATGTCAGCTGCTGGACTATGGTCACCATCATCTGACTGAGCAGCCACCAAACTTATCAGTGAGCTTTGGCCTGAATGTAAGACTTGCGTGCGTGGTTTTAAGTCAAATAAGGCTGTTTCTGTTTCCTTTGTGGAGATATCCTGAGGTTCCCCAGCTGGCAGAGGAGATACTCTGGACCTCTTTATCATAAGTGGGTCAGGTTCAACAGCGAGGGAGAGACTCTGTGTTTGGGCTGACAGCGAGGGCGTGTGTATGCTTCTGGCCAATTACAGCTCCCGGATCTGAAGGAGTGTAAGCCACCCATGTGAACAAGCTGTTGCATGGAGTAGGACACTAAGGTTTACATACATGTACATAAATTACATATAATTTATAAACATACTGAAGAGCTTAAGATTGATATTCTACCCACTGGACAAAGATGGTACAAGTGGATCCTGTTGGATCAGTGTGATGTCGTGTGAAAATGAAAATGAAAGACGTCAATAAATGAAAAGTAAATGTCCCTAAACTATCCTGCAGAGCAACGTCCTGTAAAGAAATAAAATCCCCTCCTTTCTCGGCCATTAAACCTCAGGTAGTCTCTTTAACTCAGGGTAACATTTGAAATCATGTGGAGTCATTAAAAAAACTAATGTGACCACCGTCCCTGTTTGGTAGCTTTTACGACTCGGTTATGATCCCTAACTGGTCTGTGAAATCCAAGCCGGCCATAAACAGCCTCCAGGCCACATGGACTGACAGGCAGAAAAAAACATTATGTACACAACATACCTCAATGCCCAGGCACAGGTTGGTCCCACCATGGGATTATGTATAAGTACTCAAACACTGCCATCTATAGGGACTCACTAAATCTCGGCATTAAGGAGCTTGCTGTATAAGATGGTGATTTTTCTTTTCTGTTTTGTTGACAGCCTCATTCCAAAAAGGCCCAGAGGTTCGACTATGTAAGAAAAACCTTTTTTATTTTAACCTTTATTATTTTAACGTCACTTATTTGTTTGGTCTCCCGTGAAATAACTGAACCATGTGTAATTATGTTATTATAGGTGATGGACTTCTTGAAAAGCATGGCTGGTACAGAGTTTGTGGGCTTCAGCAACGCAGCGTGAGTGCATGGTGCTTAAAAAAAATGCACACCATTAATCTCTCTATTTTGAAATACAACTTTCTCAAACCTGTTCTGTTCTTGCAGCTTCCAGTCAGAGAGGGAGACTGGGGATAGGAATTTTGCAATTGGTTATTACCTCAAAGAGAAAAAAGTGAGTTTTTGGGGTGATTTATGTTTTGTAACAAATACATCAGGTGCTTGCAAAGTGTTCAGAAAAAAATAAAAATTAGCCTTAGTATGTACTGACCTTGATATAACTCGTCGCAGTGCTTTCCTGAAAATGCAGACATGATAGCAGCCCTTGACTTCTACTTTCAGGTAAGACTCTTTAATAATGTAGTATTCTGTGAATCAACAATTATTAAAAGGTTTGACAGTTTTGGGTGATAAGTGTGATTTGTCAAGAGGAGGAAAGGAAGCTTGAGCCCCATCCCATTTTCTTTTCGTTCAATATAAAGCTACAGCCAAGAGGCAATTGTTGTAGTTTAGCATAAAGTGTCCACTAGTTGCCTGGTAACATTACCGTGACAGCAGGACTCCAGGAAGTCACTTTACCCAGCCAAGAAAAAAGTCTTGTGCATCCATACTCTAAAAAGCAAACCGACTAAACTGCTAAAATGTAATATGTTAGTGCTTGGAACATCTTTTTAACCTTTAATACCAAGCTAAGATAGCTAGTGTCCCATGTTAGCAGCCTTCATTCTAGGCTAAGCTAAGGTGCCCAGCCGCTGACTGCACCATGGTATTATGTAATAATCTTCTTGGCTAATTCTTGGCCAAAATACGCAGACTTTTTCTGTAAAAGTAATTTGTATGCATCTGAATAACATTTGTTATTTTACTTCTTTAACCATTTCAGTTATGCTCCATTGAGGTGACTTGTGAGTCAGGAAGTGTCATGGCTTCCACACTAGCCAACGGGGGTATTTGTCCAACCACAGGCGAGCGTGTGCTGAGCGCCGAAGCCGTTCGAAACACCCTGAGTCTCATGCATTCCTGTGGCATGTACGACTTCTCAGGCCAGTTTGCCTTCCATGTGAGTCGTTGGGAATTCAAGGATCTGTTTTGACATATTTTTTTTGCACCAGTTGCCCTGAGTTGCTCTTGTGTGAATTCTTAACTTGAATATCTTTGCTTACTCCTCATGCTCAGGTGGGCTTGCCTGCTAAATCTGGGGTCTCAGGCGCTGTTCTGTTGGTGGTCCCTAATGTCATGGGCATGATGTGCTGGTCTCCACCTTTAGATCGGCTCGGAAACAGTGTTCGTGGAATTCACTTCTGTCAGGTATCTCAGCTGCAATCCTCGCTTTATCACTGTAACTGAATTATTCAATACATATACATATTTCAAATATTCCATCCTTATAAACATTTGATTCCATAGGATCTGGTGTCACACTTCAACTTTCACAATTATGACAACCTGAGACACTTCACAAAGAAACACGACCCCAGGAGAAAATCAGATGGCGATCCAGTAAGTTCAGTGCAACAAGCATAAAGGCTGCAAATATCACTCAGACTAGTAAGAAACATGTTTGCTCCATGGGGTTATAACACATTCTGAAATATCTTCATGGAGAAACAGTCCACTACTACACTATAATGATTTCTTTTTGATCCATAGCACAAGTCAGTGATAAACCTGATGTTTGCAGCCTACAGGGGTGACGTCGGTGCTCTAAGAAGGTAAGAAAAAAAACCAAATAAATGTGTTTTATTTTTCATCACCTAACTCTGACAACAGTTGAGTAAACAACAGTTGGATGACGCAAACTCAAAGAAACACTGATCCACTTTTTCACTCTGATGTTGATCATTAGATGGAAGGAATTGATACCACTTTCATATCTGTCAGATAAAAATGTAACTGGAGCCGGGGGCAGCTTCACTTGGCTTAGCTTAGTGTCAAGGCTGAGAGCAGGCGGAACAGCCCGCCGCATAACTAGTCTGTTTACCAGCATGGTTTCGTAATCTGTACACAAAACAACAGCTAATCACATTTCACATTACCAAACATTTGAGCTTTGGAACTTCTATTGGACTGGTTTGGTTATATTTAATATTTTATAGCTTTATTTATTTACATCTGAACCTGCACGGTGGTGCAGTGGTAAGCTCACAGCGAGAAGGTTCCTGGTTCAAATCCCTGTCAGACAGGGCCTTACTGTGTGGAGTTTACACGTTCTCCCCGTACATGTGTGGGTTCTCTCTTGGTACTCTGGCTTCTCCCCACAGTCCAAGCACCCGTAGGTGTGCATAAGAGTGTGGCTGGTTGTCTGTCTCTATATGTCAGCCCTTTGATTGACAGTCCAGGTTGTAACCCCGCCTCTCGCCCAATGACAGCTGTTTCCAGTTTGTACATGAAATTCATTATATCTATTTTTGAAATGAGTGGGAATTGCTAGTAATATATATTGATACTTTCACAATCCACCATGGCCCGCTCTATAATAGAAAAGATGTAGAAACTCAGGTACTACAAGGTGGGACCTTTAACAAGTTCTTTACTTATGTAAGTGCAGGGCTACTCAGCACAGTTTGACAGTTTGCTGTCAACTGTTAACCTTTTCGTTTGTGTTTTCTCTCCTCGACTCTGCTCCTTTTGATTTTTTCACCTCTCCAGGTTTGCCCTTTCAGCTGTGAACATGGAGCAGACAGACTACGACTCTCGCACAGCGCTCCACATTGCTGCAGCAGAAGGTGACACCTCATTACAAGTTTTTTCATGGTTCAATAATCTTGGCTTGGATATTCAAACAAGAACAAATTGATCTATTTTTGTCTTTCAGGTCATTTGGAAGCTATTATCTTCCTAACTGAAATATGTAAAGTGAATCCCCACATGAAGGACAGGTAGAAATTTGACTTTAAACCATTTAATCTATTCAAAAATGATTTGAAAAAATGTTTTTTAATTACATTGTGTTGTTTACCAGATGGGGAAACACACCTGTTGATGATGCCATCCAGTTTGGCCATGGAGTGGTTGTTACTCTGCTGCAAGAGTACCAGAGCATTTACGATGAAAGGGAGTCCCATGTGGACACAGAAGAACAGAAGCCCTCACTGGATACATTAAAGAGCCTTGCTTAAGGAGTCATGAGGGTTTCTTGAGAAATATCCATCCATTTTAAATATCCACCTGAGGGGACTGAAAGGCGCCAGATTGATTTAGGAACATGAAAAATTGATGGGGTTTTCTTAAATGTAAAAGTAAATGTGACATACTGGTAAAAGAGGGATCATCCTTTAGACTGCTGAAAAGCTATAAGGTGCAATATGATGTCCCTCTAATGCATTTCTGCAGACTGGAGCAATAGTTCGATAGTGTGGAGCATCAACACAGCACTATATATACAAAGCCATGTGGTGCTTGTGTGGAGGAAAATGACAGTAAATTGAGCCATGATTTGGTTTCCGTTGCAATATTAATGATGTTTTTCAGGCTTTGCTTCTGATTGAAAATGCCACCAAGATGTAAATATCTAGTATATATTCATTGTGCTTATTTATTTTTAAAACATTGAAATATATTTTTGCTTCATCAGCATTTCATTTGATCAGAGGGTTTTATGCCCCCTGTGTAATGATGGTATAAATATTCCCAAAGCTGCTTCATTATTATTCTACCTCTACAGGAGGGGTTTGATTGCATTTCAGCCTGTAGCACTAGAAGTACCTTCATTGTAGCTTGCACCACATTATAGATTCTCAGCTTGTGTTTACCTTGTTTCATTCTTTTTTGAGGGACTTTCTCTTTTATAATAAACGTGAGCTCATGTTTGTAGTTTCTTGGGAATCAAAGACTTATCTCCACGTCTCAGGTACTGGAAGCAGTGCATGAAAAAAAAAAAAACATTCTTAATATATATAAATAACTTTTGCAAATTAGACACATAGAAATTTGAAGTGATCTTTTACAAAAAAAGACATTAAAGCACTGTGCACCTTTGTCATCATCAAAATTTTATTTGACTTCAATTCATTTTCTCAAATCCACTAACTTGACTGTTTAACGGTTTAACCACGCCAATGATGATTCCTGAGCTTGACATAAGCTTCAGTCTGTCCCTGTAAATATGTACTATCCTGCTGTAAATAAAAGCGACATGTAGAAGTATTTTAATTGAAGTAATTTTATTAAACAATATACCATTTGAACATGAGTTCAGACTATTTTGTTTTGTGTGTTGATATCCGCTTTGAAACTGGTAGGTATTTCAGGTACAGCATAAGACACTATGGCAGTTAATGATCGTCAAAAAAGAAAAAAAAAAAAGAGTAATACTTGAGGTATGCACAGAAACTGCATATGTGAAAAGACTGCCTGAGGCTGGACGGCATACATTAAGTATTAAGTTTCATTATTAAGAGTCATCAGTTTGAAACAGTACCACAGAAATTGAATAATTGCTTGCAATCACCCTGTAAATGATATCCACGTTGATATTGCTTTTTTCTGCACCATACTGATGGTTATTGCCCATTTCTGAATGTGAGCCTGTCACCTTTCATGTCCACGATGTTTATCAGAATCATGGTTCATCCTGCTTCACTTCAGCCCCTCTGGCTCCTCCAGCCCAGAGTGTGTGAGCAGCTCCCCATCCCAAAGTCCAAAAGCAGGGCAGAGGGGAGCCTTGAACTGGACCCTGATGCTGTGAATGAGCCTGGGTTTTTCGATGTCCACAAGCCCCAGAAGGCCGCCTTCGAAGTCCAGCAGGAGCCCAACGCGGTCTGGCTTGCCCACCAGCGTCACAGGAACTATTTTATTGCTGGTCATAGCAAACCACTTGCGCTGAGCATAGCCGAACACCCAGGAGGAGCTGTTGGTACCCACGCAGTCTTCTCGGGACATTAGGGCCTCGGCCACACCAAGACGGAATTCCTGAGACTTTTTGACCGTCACTTCCCAGTAATGTCGTCCGCTGCTGATCTTCTCATCGCCGAACACGACGGCCCAGTCCCGGAAACGCTCAGGGTTGCCCTGCACGTGGCTGGGGTCTATGCCCAGCATGCGGTAGATCACACCTGTGTCTTTTTTGAAGAGGTCCAGACTGCTATGGGCGGTTCGCTCATCAAGCCTGAACTGAACATCTACAGAGAATCAGAGCAGGAGAAAAAAATATGATATTTGTTTATAAAAACCTCATGTGAGTGTCAGTGTCTACAAAATTGATCCGAATACTATTCATGGGCTTAACAGAGTACAGCAGGCATACTAAGGACTGACCTTCAATTAAACATTTATAACATATTTTAAAGTTTTCATATGTAGTTTAGTTTAAAAAAAAAATGTGGCATGGAAAGAAAAGAACGGAGTAAAATAAAAATGTGAACTTTACTCCAGTATTCAAGTTTAAACGACGACTATCACTCTCAGCCACAAGTGCGTAAACAAGATTTCGGGTACACGCATGCGCAATCGGCACTACAAAAAGACAGCCAAGGCTCGGTTAAATTGACTTCCTCAGTCTTTGCCGGTCTGCATTAAGATGCGTTACTATGTTACCTCAGCTACAGCCAGGTTACCGTTTTGTTGTATTAGGGGCAAACTAGCACAATAATAACATCAGTAATAAGTAGTCAGGATGCCTAAAAGGACATCGACCCTTGAGCTGCACTCACAAACCAACATCTCTTTAACTACTGATAACTTTAACAAAACATTTACTCACTATTCCCCATCGAGGTGGATATATAGCATCTTGTCGTCGGCAGGCTGACAGTCCGCCTGTGTTTAACTAGCACGGAGGCGACAGTCCGTCCTGCCAGGCGACAGAGACGAGCTGCATTTGTGGGTAGCGCCATGTTTTTCGCAGCTGCTCGCACATGTTTTGAGTTCCTTCTGCTTCTCAGTGCAGCTGAACGCGCTCTGCTTCCCCCTGCAGGCATGGGGAGGAACACCTAGACACACCGCCACAGCCATAAAGCGACACACATCAGCACCTCGGACAGCAGCCAGGCAAAACTGTCTAAAAATGTGCAACTACGTCATGTCTCAGTAAGTAAGTGTGCCACTTCAACAGAAATGACCCTCATCAAAACATCGTTAACTCCCAGGATATTATAATTTAAAAATCTATTTAAAAATCTATATAAATCTATAAAGGATTTTAGATTTTTTAAATGAAATGATGAAATACTTCATTAATCCTGCAGGGAAATTCTGGTTTACACTCTGTTAAATGATGGGCACCTTTCAAAATGTTTAAGATTGTTCAAATGAGATTTGGCAAATAGCGTATGAAAGTCAAGTTCAGCATTTGGCTGTACACAAAACAACAATGGGGATGCATACTTACAGCCGATATGAAATGAGGGGACAGCTTTAGAGTACTAAAAGTCATGTTTGGATTTGATAACAAAAAGTAGCTTTTGGTCTCCTCAAGTCCTTACAGTGGTTTTTTGCTCTACAGCAGATCATTTACAGGAAATAAATACAGTGTTTTACTCAATTTCTAAACAATAAATCTTAGAGGAAGCTTAATCAAAATGTTTCTCCTTCACACATCAGATTTAATGTCAGTTTCTGCATTGATTATAGCTATTCATGCTGGATGTTAGAGCAGCTCCTCTGCACAGTCGTGGGACATTTAATGTCACCGATTTTCTTTTTCCATGCTGATGCATTTAAGATTGAAGAGCAATACATAATTTATGGCATGCAATAAATACTTTGTTGTATTAACAAAGCATGATTCAGCTTGCTGCACAGCCAGACCCATTTTTCACTGCAGTATCCAGCTGTGGGGGCTAAATGTCATTGTTTATTTATGGTCCAATTAAAACAAGGTTTCTATCATTATTTAGCTGTTGTTTAGAGGCCTTCAACCTGTCCCACCTAAGATATACGTGCATATAGGATTTAATTATACATTGTCTATTTTTCTATCATAAGTTATGTTGTTGCCTGTTCATTCTGATCGCCTGTATGAAGCCAAGTCATATTCTTAATTGCAAATGTATGGCAAGAAATAATTTGGACTAGATTTTAATAACATATTCACTTAAAACAAAAACAAAAACAAAAAAAAAGAAAAGCATAATCCCATATCGTACAACATAACTATTCTACATGGTATACTTCTTCAAATGAAGTGCCTTTGAAATGACATCTTTGATGTTATCTGCCAATAAACAGATTATTTGCCACTATAACTAGTTTTGGACTCTTACTCAGACATAAAAAGCTGTTGTATTACTTCAACTTGTGCTATGGGTTGTTGTTTTTTACTGCTTTAACTTTGAAGGCATTCCACAGACCAAAGTAAACAAAAATTTTTAAAGACATTTTATAGACCAAAAAATTAAAGATAAATAAATAATAACCGTCAGTCACTTATTAAAATGCAATGGTAATGAAGAGGAAAGTGTTATGAAACATGCATCCAAATTCAAAAAGAGGAGTCAGATTTTGAAGGAGCTCAGTAATTTTTCATGTGTTGTTTATCCCTCAGCTTGTGACATGCTCAATTTAATTATTTTTTTTACCCAAAGTAAACCAAGTGATGTTTTTGGTCTTACAGTGACATCTTGATTGTGTTAAGGCTGCAGGATTTCTTTACTCAGTCTGGGTTTTTCCTGGCTTTTCTGGTTTTGTGATTCCCCTGGTCCTAATGGCACATTACTGGGTCATTCATTCTGTTTTTGGTGAATGTGGGAACTCCAACGGCCAGACACTTTCACATCAACAAGACAATTTCATGTTGATATTATGTATTAGAGAATAGAGTTCATCTTAAACTGAACAGGAGCGATACAATCTGGGGATGTGATGTTTTAAAGGTGCAGGTTTTACCAAGCAGACCTGGTGTATCACAGGTAATTTCTTGGTTCTGTTCCTGAAATAAGGAAACGTAGTCGTAGATAAACCTTTTATTAATAACAAACAAAACAAAATCTCCAGTTTTAGAAAAGAGAATACCCAATAATGTTATATGATCTTCAAAGTCAACGTTCAAATAGGAGAGGTAATATTAAACATCTATCATACTTTTTTTCGATTCCAGTTTTTCTGTTTGACAAGCAATGTATAGGCAAATAATAAAACAGGCTGAATGTCACAGCTAGACAAAAGAACTCTGTGGGTCAATGAGTCTTGTGAGATGTTGAGTTTCATTTGCTTTAGACAGCTATGGCATTAAAAAATAGATCTTCATTAAGAGCTTTGGTGAGTTTGATGAAGATGTGAAGACAGAAGTACCTGCCCTTCCTCACTCTTACATTTACTATTTGAAATTAGAACCACAAAAGTTTACATTTTTTCATAACTGCTGAAGTGGAAGGAGATTTGCCTCAGTCATCCAATCCAATTCATATGTATCGGTGCACAGTGTTAGGTGGGGGTTATTTCTGTATTAAATGGACAATGATGAAATCGTGAAACAGACTGTGGATCATTTTAGGATTTATTCAGCAATGGTCAGACAAGACAGAAACACAACACACATGGCTGACAAAGTGCAGACCATCGCTGACCCATGCTGACCAAGATCTCACAATCTTGCAATCATCTTGCAATCATTGGCAATCATTGGCAAAGTCTTCATCGCACAGTGTTGCTTATATTCTGTTGGCTCCTATCCAAAGATAGATAGATCTGCTACAATTTAAATGTTTCACCATATAAGGTTACAGCTTCACAGACCCAAAAGAAGAATTCCTGTGAGATGGTTGACACAATTTAAAGATATGTCCACAAAATTATCAAGATGAATGAATCCATGAAAATACGTACTAACAGTGAACAGCCATCTGCTCTGACTGGATGCTGGAAGAAATCAAGGAGAGATCACAGGTTACACAGGATTTGAACAGACACTTGACCTGATGTGACAACATGACTTTGGTTCAAGATGCATTATGGGGAAAAAGGATCCAGTGCTTTTGGTAGACTACATGATCAATACTCTGAGGAAAGAAATCTAAGATATCACATCCTCTGCTCCTTAAATGTAGACATTTTCATCTGTAAATCTGTCTCTTGTGGGAACCCATCTTCATGACAGGGTAATACTTTAGTCTTTTTTTTACCTCTTTAGTGTCATGCTGAATTTTCTTCTTTGTGATTAAGTCTACACCCAAAGGTTTTACTTCGGCTTTCTGTGTCTGCAACTTGGATTGGATTCTTTGAGGCTTTATCTTTCTAATCCCTATCATATAAAAACTTGAGAAGGATTTCCTTACAGACAGAATATGTCCTCCTATCACAAGCTACGCTCCAAGTCCCAGAACTCTCTCTCTCTCTCTCTCTCTCTCTCTCTCTCTCTCTCTCTCTCTGATTCTACCCTGGATGTGGTCTGAAGATGTGAAACTACATTTAACTCTCAGGTGGTCAGCACGGAGCGTCAGTCTGCTCTCCTCTCCTCTCTCGTCCACTGGAGGAAAGCTTACGACTCAACCACCGAGCAGAATAACCCACCGACAGTCTCCCAAACACAGATTCTTGAGAGGAAAACAATCTCCTGACTTGACCCGAAAAACTGCGGATTGAAAAGGACATGCGTCAAGCCAGAGCTACGAGGGGAACTCTTCATAAATGAGCAGAACTGTCAGAAGGATTCGCTCCTCTTCTCGCTATCCTGCTTTCCTCTGGTTGGCGTGCAGGACTGAAGCTTGCTTCACTGGACTTATCGACAGACGAATTAGCAGCCTGATAAAACACGTTGACAGCCCGCTTTCTTTGCGTTCCTTTCACTGAGTAAAAAACCTGCAAAACATCAATTTGTTGCAGCGCTGAAGGACCTTTATTGTGACATCTTTGTAATGCACGCGTTTGAGTCGCCCTGCTCTTGCACGCCTACTTCTGAGAAATGCATCGCTTCTGCACACGAATCGTGCTCTTCTGACTTTTTGAAAGCGCGGCGGATGCTGACAATGTTTCTCACTCAGTCTGCATGAGAGATGGCGACCCAAATCGCACCAAGTTCACGAGCGCCTTTCTCCACGTTTGCACCTGTTTGGATGGGTATTGCCAGCTTATGCCACAGGTGAATGAACATCAGTGATTATTCGCTTAACAGAGAGTGCTTTTTGAGCTGTTTTCTGACTCAGATCGATCTTGTTGCGCGTTCACAATGGATCTCAAAGTAGAACCTGAAGAAATGGACACGAATCAGCCTCCACCCATAGAAGTTTTCTCGCACAGCTCGACACTTCACGGAATTTCTCACATATTCACGTACGAGCGCTTCTGCATCAAACGCTGCCTGTGGGTCGTGTTTTTCCTGGGCTCCCTGACCTTTTTGCTGTTCGTGTGCGTGGACCGGATCCACTTTTACCTCGAGTATCCACACGTCACCAAACTGGATGAGATCTCGACCCCGATCATGACGTTTCCCTCGGTCACTTTCTGCAACCTAAACGCCTTTCGCTTCAGCCGCGTGACGCGCAACGACCTGTACCATGCAGGGGAGCTGCTGGCCCTGCTCAACCAGAGGTAACCAGTCACAGTTTGATTTCTTCATAGTATTTAGCCCAATAATAAGAGCTTTTCTTGAACTTTTTATTCATTTCGCTACCCTTATTATGCATTATTGCATTGTGTTACATCCAACCTCCTATCTCTCCTCACTTTTTATTAAAACATAAATACGTTTCAAAATGCACATTTATATGGCTGAATACAAAATATCAGTCCTGCTGCCTATTAAGAACAAACTGCATGTGTATGTATACTTCGTATTAAGTCTAATAACAGTTTTTTTTGTAATGAGACATTATTCACAACTCAACAAACAGAAAACAACAGATCAAAACAACTCAACCACCTGCAATAGTCAGAGGCGTCATGTTCAGTCACACTGGTGGGGCCCGTGCCCCCCATTCAAAATGCAAAAAAAAAGCATATTGTCATCTACTTTTTCCATAAAGCACCCCCCCCCCCCAGAACTTTGTCACACATGATGCCCCTTGTAACAGATTTTTTCAATGCAAGACTTTCATTTGATGGTGTATTTTCACATTCCTTTATTAAATATTTTCTTTAGTAAATTATCCAAATACTTGGCTATGGCAGAGTGTTTCCTATGTGCATTTCTGTACACAAACGCAATGTGCATCATTGAAAGGAAATTTTGGGAGTTAGCATATAAA
The DNA here is from genome assembly GCF_963930695.1 of Labrus bergylta. Classification (NCBI taxonomy): domain Eukaryota; kingdom Metazoa; phylum Chordata; class Actinopteri; order Labriformes; family Labridae; genus Labrus; species Labrus bergylta. Next base: position 8,463,264 of record NC_089206.1, on the reverse strand, counting down.
TGTTGAAGATTAAGCAAATTTAAAAAATAAATTAAAAATGTCAGCATATTAAAAGTGAAGACATTAAATCACTAATAGACAATGCACCTGAGAATCTGTTTGAGTTTGCTGCTGAATGTTGTCTCAGTTGTGATGGACCTCAACTCAGCAGGTAGCTTGTTCCAGAGAGCAGGACCACAGTGACTGAAAGCACCCTCTTCAGACTGCGATCTAATTCAGGGTACTGCCAGAAGCTGCCGCCTGATGACTTGAGAGGCATTCATCCAACACTGGCAATTGTGTCTCACTCATCCAAGTAGCTCTAATAGTTTCTACCTTGTTGAGTTGTGCTGTGGCTTGGAGAGCGGGCTCGCATTAACTGAGGCGTTATAATCAGAGAACGCCAGCCGTCGTGGGGTGCAGTTCCAGAGAGCTCTGGATGCTGGAGCTGGCAACATCGAGCACGATGCATTGGAGGAAAAGATGTGGAGAGTCTGCTTCCTTTGATTACAAGTGTAACTGCAGACGCTGTGGGTATTTTTGTCACTTAGACATTTAGATCCTGCTGTCTCTGCAACTTCAACCCAGCTGCAAAAGCACTCCAACCCTTCTCTTTATATCTGTTTCTGAGCTTTTTGATATTTTTATGCTCTGGATAGTTGGATAAAAAGGACAGTGATGGAGGAACAGCATATTTTCAGTGATTAAGGTCATGCAGAGGCTTGACCGAGATGAAGAGTATGAAGAAAGAGCGAGACTGTGACTAATACTGGCCTTGAAAGCTGTTTGCTAAACATGTTTCCCTGTGGTGTTGTAATATTGCTTCAAATGTCAACAGAGGCCCAATAATGAAACAAGCAAGCGAGAAAAAAATAATTCACAATATTAAGTACTACAGTATTTTAGGAGATGAGAGTGTTGGTCGGAGCCTTTAATATCACTGATCATAAATCTCAGAGCTCAAATGGGAACGTCTGACGGACTGTCATTTAAAGAGATCAAGGACGGGCCAGCTAAAGCCCTCTGCCATTTCTATCCTAAATCTTTAATGAGGATCCCAGACTGATCACCAAAATTAGCATTTTTTCCATGACATTAGTGTGACTGTTAATCAGGACTTGCCATCTGGATATTTTATTTTTACATAAACACATCTCCTAATCTCACATTTCCAGGCGGCGGTTCACAAGAAAGACATTTCAAAGTTGGAGCTCAAAGCATAATGAGGGCTAAATCTCCATCTGAGTTTCCTTCTCCATGTACTCGTCTCAACTCTCACACTCTGAAGTAGGTTTAGTGTTCATTATCCTGCCTCCCCTGGCAAGGTAGGGAGGCCATGCAACGGCACACTTAGCTGTTATACCCCGGCCAGAAACCAAAGTGCTCAGGGCATGAAATCCATTTAAGACGCCTCTCCGCCCACTTCCCATGTTTGGAGTCACTGGTCTGGGAAATGTCTTGTGGCATGATATTTTAGTGGCACACATGCTCAAGTGTCAGCCCTCGCTGATCCCGTCGGCTCTGTCTTATGGGATTTTATCTCCTAAGTGCCTTCTTGGCAGGTTTGTCCACTACACAAACAGCGGGGAGCGAGTGCCTCTCCTCAATTAAGTTTTCTTTCAATCAAACAAAAACACTTGGCCATGAAGAGGCCTTGGCCAAAATCTCAATGTCACAAAAAAAAAATCTATGGGCTAATATTTAACCCAGAAGGACGTTAGTTTATTGATTTAATGTTTGGATGATTTCAGTTTAAGTGTTAAAAGTCCCTTTGCTCTCGTGAATTATGTGAAACAAGACGATTACTGCACCCTATTCCAAGTTTTACAACACATTTTATGGTTGTGTGTAAAGCTGTGATTATACATCACACACTACCAGCTCCTGTTTAAATACTATTAATCTCATTCTTATTCATGTAATTCATGGAACACATCCATTTTATGTTACATAAAAGATCAATAAAATACCCTATTCATACGAGAATGGCTGCATTCATGTGGACATTTTCTAAAGGACATTTAATTAGAGGTAGTGCTCTGAAAAAAAAAAAAATCCTAAATCCAATCTGCTCTTGGGTGAGTCCATTAAAATGGTGACATTTTTAATAAAAGCACAGTGGGAGATCACAGCGAGGGGAGAGAGTGGGTGCTTTTCAGCTACTCCGTTCTTTTAACACGAGGCAGCATGGTCAGATTTTTGTGAGCTTCATTAAATGAAAGGAAATTTGCCAGTGCCCTGGATAATGCTGGGTGTGATGTGGGTTGTCTGGCTCCCTGCTCACACACTCGCACGCCTTCATTCTTAATACAATCACAGACACACAAAACAACACTACAGCTGCATGCAGACCGAATGAAATATCACAGAAGTGCAACAGAATACAAAACTATTAATAATGTGGTGACATTTGAAGCTGAGCTGTTGGAGGTGTTACCATTGAAGAAAATCATTTAGACATTCAAAGTTGTGATTGCGATATGAAGAAACATGAGCAGACACACATAGTTCATTTCACTTAACTGATGACATTATGCCACTGCACTGTGATCCAGAATTCACTGTACAAACAATCTAACCAATAGTATTACCCAACATGTGGCTCCTTTCTGTTCATATATGGATTTGTATGCAAACAAAAACACAAAGGGTAGATGAAGCATGTGCCTAAATGTGTCTAAAACATTACACAAATAGGGCTAACTGTCAATTTCCAAAGCCAATATGCTGATGTAAGGTCTGCGTCTTGGCAACCTTTATACACAATGTAAACTTAGGGGGCGTGTAAAAAAGTGTGTTGGGTGCTCTTGGAAAACAGGGGAAATGGTTATACACCTAAAAGTGGAGGAAACCAGGCACTTCAAGCATGAAACATCTAAAAATAAGGAAGGAAATAATTAAATGATGCTAAATCATTTACAAAGCCAGCATGTTTTAACCATAGAGGTCTTCATAAGGGCTGATGGTGTGGCCGCACATGCTGAATATACTGTAAACTACAGCCAATGGTAGGCAGTCACATGAATCATTCCTAGGACTGCATAGCATTGGCTGTAGTATTAGTTAAACTTACTTTAAAAGAGACTACGGGTCAGTTCCGGTAATGTCGTGGCCAAAACAGCCCAAACAACATGAACAAGTTTTCCTCAAAGTTTGAATCCATAGAAAAAGACTTGAGTTGAAGTTCTGTGTAGCCTGAAGCTGCTTCGACAGTGAATGGAAGACTGATTTTATGGCTCAGTACTGTACCGTCTTATCTGAACTTTATTATGTACTGTACTCTAAAGCGTTACACTCTGGTAGTGCTATAAATTCAGGGCCAGAAAATGCCAAATAAAAAACCATGATGTGCATTTATACGGCCCTTTTTCTGTCTCCTTTGATTCATTCAGGACAGTGTTATAATTAGATTCGCTTGAGTGGAGCAAAAGTTTGCAGAAGATGTTCAAAGGCTGAAATTTACTTTTTATGAAGTCTGCTTTATCATCTGGCGGTGATTATTCACTGTGAAGTCGCTCAAAAAGAAACTCTTCATTCAAGGACATAAAATTTGCAATTCCCAAATGTGTGATGTTTATCTGTACTGACCTAACTTTTGGTCTGTTTCTGTTTCCAGGTATGAGATCAGGGACCTGCATCTTGTGGAGGAGAGCGTTCTGGAGAGCCTAAAGGTCAAAGCCGACTTTCACAATTTCAAGCCGCGACCCTTTAACATGAGGGAATTCTACGATCGAACCGGTCACGACATCAACGACATGCTGCTGTCCTGCCACTTTCACGGCACAGAGTGCAGAGCCGAGGACTTCAAAGTGGTAAGTCTGACATTGATTTAAAGATACTTGAGGATATTCTTTGGCATTTCAAACAAATCCTGATCAGACCAAAACAAACAACGGATCAATCAGTCTTCAGTATTGTCTGTGTAGACAAAACCTGCTCCTCTTTTTCCCATTAACTCTTAATTCTTCTCATTTTCCGGAGAATGAACTATAGTACCCATTTTTAACTAAGCGACAACCTCCGTTCTTGCAAACTGAAGACAATGCGGGAGTGCAAAATCCATTCAAGTTTGGCTCAGGAGCACCGGAAGTCACATGCACACCTATTCATAAGGCATCTCTCCACCGTGGAGGACTTGTAATCTTATCCGTATTATTTTCAAATCTGTTGCTGAAAATATTCCCAAACAAATGCACAATACCGAATCCTTTTTTGTGTAATGTTTGCTTAAATTAAAAGTTATCTGGTATTTCAGAAAATGATTGCCTGTTAAAATAAATATTCTATGTTTTATGACCTCTTCTGTAGAGACCTGTGCCTTCAGGAGGACTGAAATAATTTGCTTTTTGTGTTTGAATACAACAGACTCAGAACATTTGTTACAGAAAAAAAGCAAAAAACATCAGCTTATATATTTAAAATTAAATATTTATGGCGTTTTTTGCTTCAATTAGATAGGACAGCTGAAGAGAAACAGGAAGCGTTGGGTGAAGAGAGTGGAGGATGACATTCTGCAATTGGCCAAGGTCGGATTTGAACCCACAGCCGCTGCAATGAGGACTATAGCCTCCATACATGGGGCGTGCGTCAAAGCCGCTCGGCTATTGGCGCCCCTCATCCTATTCATCCTACTCATCATACTCTGTAATTTTTCACTGATTTCTTTGTATTTTTTGAGTGGATGATTGCAGAACACCCACTCTGTATGAATCCTAGGATGATCTATTTATAGAGAGTTAAAGAATGATGAACCCTGAACCCCCCACAGCAAAGACAAAGCAAACCTCTGAGTGAACTGAGGGGAAGACATCATGTCGTTTTCTGACCTGAGGATACCTGCTGTTTTTCTGGGGATTTTTTTTTCTGTGGTTTCCAACAGAGACATTGTCAGTTTACATTATGTTTTGAACATTCATTGTTCTTTTATTCCCCGATGTAGACAAACAGACATTTACAAAACAAAGTCAGATTTACACTGCGGTGATTGATCTCCCCCTTTTCTTGTTATACGATGATACAGTAGGGATTTGTTTGCATCAGTCTGCAAATAAAAAGACATTTCATATCTGAGCTGACACCCCTTGTTAATATTTATGATCAAACATTCTTTTCGGCTGTTTATTTATTTAGCTGAATCTCCATCTCCATTTTTACATATCTCAGGTTCAGGTTACTTTATTTGTCCCTGTAGGCAAATTTGGTGTTTACATCTACCTTTTCTTTCTTTTATGTTATTATTCAAACTTTAAAGAAAGAAAGCAGCAACAATGCACAAAAATGGCTTTTAAAATGAAATGCTTGTGGGGAAGAATGTGGAATAAAGCAGTGAAACTGGTCAGAGAAATCTGTTTAAACAGCCCACTGGCATTATATATGTACGACTGACTGACTAATGTTCAAGTTCAGCAAAAAGTGGAGCTCCCTTGGCTGTAACATCTTAGCCATAAAACCATGCTGTCACTGCTGCTGCACCCGGACTCTGTTGCCAACGGTCACTGGCATCCGATGTGATTTTTAATTTGGAGATGAACATTGATCATTCCACTCTGCAGCCCGCTAAACTGATAGATTAACTTAAATGGTGTTTAATTTTACCCCAAAAAATAATAATTTCTGCATAGTGGTGGTGTAGAAGCAAGTCCATATCAACAACGTGTGAGTTGTGTGTAGCATCACCTTTTTAACCAGGAGAGTTGTTATGTGCTAGCTTTAGAGATGTATTTTTGTCATAGGAACATTTATACACTTTCATACACAATAACACCAAAAGTGGAGCTCTACATGCTGCCACTTACTCTGCAGCAGCTGCTCTGAAGTAGCTTTGAAGTGAGATTTCTGCTTGTGGGCAATTTTACTATTTTTCCCTACAAACCCAGTGAAAGGGAATCTACAAGAAGACTCATTTTTTATGTCTCTGCAAGCAGTTTTAAGGAGTGAGATTAGCCCAGTTTGCCTGTATTATTAAAATCTCTGGTAGCAAGTAGATACTCTGATGTATTTTGTTTTCTTTGAACGGTGTCCTTCTAAATTTTTCATTTATTAATGACTCTTGGAATCATTTTGGGAGCTCTGTAGCTCTGATAGCTTACTGTTGTTTTTCTCTGTGGTGTTCATTTTTCAACAACCAAGAAGGAATGTTAAAGGTAGGGTTAGTAATTATATCCAGCGTACACTTTGTCTTATATTTGTTAAAACTGTCTTCCTGTCACGAATACCGCTGAACCGAAATGCAGGCATTTTATTCTGAATCTTGCATGGGTGAGGTTTCCAGGGCTGGGGCTTGAGCTGTTTGGAGTTGGCTGGCTGGTTAGCAGGTGGGCTTTGTTGTCAGTGAGGCAGATTGGTACTGGGAGTGAAGAGGGCAGAGTGGAAGGCGGTGAGGAAAAACAAAAAACGCCAAGCACTCACAAAAAATAAATACTCTGACATTAAATAAAACACACACTCTCATCTTCAAGGCAAACTGGTGTCATGTTGCAGGTACTTTGACACTTAACAATGTGCTCTGAACAAGGACCGAAAAAGAGCTTTAAGAGCTGCTGTAATCCTATAAAAACTCCCACCTATCACTGCCATGAGGTCCGGATGGAAAGTTCAGATGAAATGCCTCCCTGGCTCACTGTGATACTCTACCCGTGTTCCAGCCAGCACTCAAAGTGCTTCACAGCTGCCAGAGAGCAGAGTATCAGAGAAAGCTCAACTCAAATGACCACTGCCATGGTTACCTGTAACTGAGAAAATAAAGATGGAGGAGAGGGCTGTTGTGAGAAAGAGTTTAGAAGAAGTAAGAGAACAAAGCAGAGTAAACATTCATAAAGCTTCATTTTCAGTTATGGAGACAACTGAGAGAGAGACAGAGGGTAACACACATTGTTTGCTTCCTCTTGAGTGGGGGAGTGTAGGTGTAGTTCAAGGTTTTAAAGACAAAGAAAATGTCATGATCTGCAAAATTCTGATATCTGACTTTATGTGCTGTATCAAGATCTTCCATGATAACATTATTTAATTTAAAAAATTGTACACATCCGTTTAGTTAAGGACATTTAAGCTCATGTGAGGACCATGTGTGTTGACTGGGTGTGGGGGGGGGGCTGTGGACAAAGCAGTACCTTGCTGATCTTTTACTGTACATGTGTAAGTTCTTTGTTTTTCTTTTAACAGTCAATTGTACAAACTCAATGAGAATCTTTGGTGTGGAAAACATGAGAAAAAAAAAAAGGTTGTTTCTGCAGCGTGCAGTTAATCCTTTTTGTTGACACCTATACCTGCAGCAGCAGTTTCAGACATTCAGCAGAATAATAGTCCATCTTCATGCTGATGGTCATGTTTGCTTTTGTAGCTCATCAAAATCCATCAGTATTAATTTCATAACCAGTTAAAAACTCCTCACAGGAGCTTTAATGCTCATTAAGTGGTTTCTCTATTAATCATGGCAAAGATTGATCAGGATTTTCCACATCCCTCACGTCAGACTTCAAACTGCAGGAGACTCTGGTTTCTGTATTGTGTGTGTTAAACTATGAAACTCATACATACTATAAATACCACTAAACCTGCTGATTTATACTTCTCCTCTCATTCATTCACGTTCATCCCGAGTGCCAGAGATATTACATTAGCTTGTACATTACCCCTCTAAATATTCATAATATAAAAACGGGTTGTGGAGTTAATTTGGTGTATGGCTGGATCGACAATTCCTCACAGTAAAATGTTAAAGGATTTATTTTCACTTTATTCAAAAAGTCCTTAATGGAACATAGCCAACACGTGTCCCTTCCCTATTAAATTTGTCCCACAGTCATTATCTGATCCGTTCAAGTGCAAGCTCCAAATCCCGCAAGCAATAAATTCAGGATTTTTTATTTTTTTTATTATTTATTTGTAAAACCATAATTGTCCTTGGTAATCGATGGAAAACCATGGTAACGAATGACTTCACTCCCAAATTCTCTTTAACCGACCTTTACTTTCTTTTCTTGTTTTTCTTATTCTCGTGTGTGTGTGTGTGCGTGCGTGCGTGCGTGCGTGTTTTATTCTGTTTTAATTGTACTGGAGACATAATTAAAAATGAAGGCTTCCCCTAATGATTCCTAATGACTCACATGAACGACTTAATGAATGAAAATTGTGAGTCTTCATAATTATAATAGGTAAGTTAATTGATTTTTATTTATTAATTCCATAATTGCATATTTTGCCTGAAAGGGTTTACAGTCCGCAGCATACAACACCCTCTCATCTCAGAACCATGATGACCAAACCTCTAATTCTTCCATAGCTCTTCCAACAACTTCAAAAGTTCTGTGTAGGTGTCGAGTTATATCCACACGTTAACTTATCTAAGTGGTTCTAACTTCATTATGATTCTTATTGAGTCACATTTCTACAGTTAATCAGTAGCTTTAAGCAGTGGCACTCTGCTGGTAGCTGTCAGCTCAGCTGCGATTCACAGCAGATTCCCTCCTCATTAAAGGCTCATTAGAAGACCGTGAAAACCACAGAAACGATCATTAAGTGATAACTGTCACAAGGTGTTGGCTTGCTGAGCCGCTAACCTAATCCTTATAAAGTCCTGGTTTTGTACTTAACTGAACTACAACTTTAACTACAACTGCACCTTTATCGTTACCCCCGAAGGAAATTAGATCTACTGCAGGCAACACCACACAACATGTACACAAGAGACAACATCAGAAATACACACAAACAGGAAAATTAAAAGCTCAAGTGAAAAACAGGAACTTCAACCACACTGAGTCAGAGGCAGAAACAGTTCAGACTCAGCACAGAAAAGTGCATTAAGTCAATAAAGTGCTCCGCAGCCGGTAAAAAATAAATACTTACAATGAATAGTCAAGCTATGTGACTCTGACTGAACGCCACACAGGCAGAATCAGTTCGGATCTTTACTGAGTTATTAAAGGAGATCGGCTTTGTGTCAGACAGTGTTTTGAAATGTAGACCTCTAAGTGAACTAGACTCAAGACTTCTGCACAGATACACCTGGTTGACAGTTTCCATTATTTTGTCAACCTCATTTATGTCAATGAGGCTCAGCCTAATAAAAGAACCACCTTCTGTTTAATGCAACACAGTTCAACAGTATCACACACTACAAACTATACTGGAAAGTTAGAAAAGCACCTTGAAACAGTTTTAATCCATCATCAAATAAAATGTATTAGGGGGCGCTGGTGGGGCAGTGGTTACCATGTGTGCCCCATGTACGGAGGCCATAGTCATCCAAGCGACCAAGGTTCAAATCTGACCTGTGGCTCCTTCCTGCTCGCCATTCCCCACTCTCTCTCTCTCTCCCTGATTTCTGACTTTATCCACTCTCCTTTCTCCCCAATAAAGGCACAAAAAGCACAAAAATAAACCTTTAAAAACTTAAAATCATATGTATTAGGACTTTCCTGAACACTGAGTTTACTGACCAGACTTCTGACTGCTTCATTCTACGCAGTGTGTTTTTCAACAGGTCACCAGTTTATATTTGCGGAGCTATCTTTTACACATAGCAAAAATCATAGTAAAAGCTTGAACATGCAGTTGTATGTCTTATTGTGCTGTTTTTTTCATTTTTAAATAACTGCCTCTGTGGACTCTTTCTTTGCTGTGTGAAATGTTTATTCTCCCTCTGGGGATCAGTTAAATGTTATCTCATTACTTCATACCTCTCTGCTATGGCTTTGACACATAGCAGAGAGGATCACACAGATTTGAGGAGTAAAAATGGTATTTGAACAGCTTTAGGTGAGAAGATGTCTGACATGTGCATTCATATTCTCCAGGGTTGCATTTGCTAATTATTAGCTTTTTTCTACCGAGCAGATTTTTCTTAAACACAATCTACATACCTGCTGCTGAGGCATTTCCTGCGGCTTTGGGCTGATGTAGAGAAATCTCTGGAGACATTTTGACATGTCGCAGTAGACAAAATAAAGTAAGAAGTAAAATGAATAATGGCTGAATTCATTTTAGCGGCTTCAGTTTCAGTATTGTGTTTTTCTTCTAACTCGTTAACTGGCAGGGACACTTGGGAATAAAACAGAAATGTTGTTGAACACTCTTCTTCTCTGCGATGAGAAGCTACATTTCTGTTGCGACAAAAGAGACAAGACAAATTATGATAGTTGACGATTGGGCTGGGGGATAAAAAAATATCTCTTTCGGGGATCGTGATTAAAAAATTAGGTTAAGAACTAAAATCAATTTGGACAACATTTTTGGAAATGGTCGGAACTATTCTGATTTCAAACATGATGCAGGATATTCATGCTTTTTTCAACAGTTGTACATATATATGCTTTAAAAAAACAAAATTAAACGGCCTTAAAAATGTGAAATAAACAACTTTACCTTTGCTGTATAAATAATATTCCTTTTTTGTATTAAGTCTTGCAGAACAGTTCACGACAAGTGAGAGACATTGCAAGAGCAATACTATGTGGGCATGTGACAATATGTGTTAACACACAATTACCATCAGGAAGTAATGGCATATTGAAACATTGTTACATTTTATTTTTAGGATAACCATTCAAAGTATAACTTATTGGCCTTTTGATTATTTCTGCATCCTTTAAAATGATGATACATAGGGGCAAACATCAATTTATTGATATAGGAAACACACACTTGCCATATCACCCTGCCCTATTTGGCTCCCTTAGAATTAAAAAAGTCTGTCTCTAAAATAAAAAAAAGGTCTGTTAAATCTTGTGCTTTAATCACCTTGTCACTTCAATTCAAGTCGCACACAGGAACATAAATCCTTTAATGAGACTGTTGTCCTCAGAATCAGAGGCAGACACCACACAGTCCTGCTGAACTGCGAGGTGTAGGTTTTTGTTCTTGTGCTCTTTAATGAAGCTGCAGTCGCTGGCCAAGCAGATTGCCCTTTCCTCCAAACCCAAACATTGCATCATTGCTTTCCCTGATAGGATTTTTGAGCACATGCTCCCAAATATTTAAGTTAGTGCTGCCTGGATAATTTATTTCAGCGCTGGAATATAAAAAGCACACATATTAAGTATGTAAACAGTTGTTTACAGCGTGAGAATGAGTGTGTATTTGGAGCCTTATCACCCATTCAAGCATCTTATTGACCTTTCCTTGTTTTTGTCTAATTTAAGAGGGGATGGATAATTCATGTAGTGGTTAATTTATGTAGCTCAGAAGTCTCAGACTGCTTCTTTAACCTCCCTCCCCCTGCACCTACTCCTCTCAGCCCTCCACTGTGTCGACTGGGATGGAGCAATTTCTCTTCTCTTTGAAGAGCAGAGTGGCGTTCAGTTCGAAATTGCATCTGGCCAGAACGTAGTGGCAGCAGAGAGGTGTTTCCCCTGGAGAGGTTTAAGGCCTTTATTTCTCTCCTCCCAACTTCCCTTTGTTATCTACGTACAACAGTGCACTACTCCAGAAAAATGCACTTCCTTTGAAAACCCCTCTTCTTTGATGCACCGCATTGTGAATCTTTGTATTGTTTCACTGCAAAGTGCTTGATGAATAAGGAAAGAGGAATATCCCAACAGACTGTTCTCTGTGAAAAGATCAAAAGAGGAAAAAAGAGAGGCTGATAAGATACTATTTCAGGCCGTTTCTGATAAGAATACAGATTCACACTCAACTGATTTGACAGGATCACTCCTTTTTTTTTAATAATTTCATACTATGTGGAAAAACAAATGTGTGTGACTGCATCCTTGAGATGCCTCAAGGGGAAGACTTTTCCATTCTGATGGCAGGTACGGAAAGTCGACATTACCTTGTCATCTCCTGTCATAGATGTCCTTTTCTTAGCTTTTTATTTCCTCCTCTGGTGAGGTGTGTCAAGGCAGTAAACATTGGCCCCAAAAAGGGAATTGTAGAAAATATTTTTTTACCTCAGTTTTATTAGAAACAAACTTATACAAAAGTAATGCAGCTTAATCATCAAGTAGGGGCCGCCATACATGTATGGTGGTGGTGATTATGTCTGCAGAGACCCCGTCCTCTGCCTGTAATTTGATGTTTTGTGTTGTTGTTGTTGACTCGGGATGCTTCTGGGTTGGGAACTGGTGGGTTCTGGTCTTTCACCCAGGCTTTTGATTGGACTGGCATGTCCCAAATGATGTTGGTTTGCTTGTGCTACTGGTGGTGATGTGCCCATGAGGAGGGGCCCAGTTGTGTTTTAAAGTTGCAATGAACCTTTCTACTGACTCTATCTTTTTAGCACAAACCATGATTTATTTCTTTCATGCAAATAACCAAGTATCTTTGGTGCATATGTGTTAAAAATCATCACAGTTTGGTTAGACTTGCTGTCAAAGCATTTATTTTTGGTTGCACATGGAACAAAAACAGCAGTCGTAATGAGTTTTGAAGTCGTGCGCTTCTTCCATCCATCCAGTACGACCTCCTCTCAAGGCTTGGTTTGTATGCTTTATTCTTCTGAAAGGTTTTTAGCATTGCAGTGCACACAAACCACTTTTTATTTAAAGCTTAAGCAACGGTAGGCAACATTATTTTGTTAGAATTTTAGTTAAAATAACAAATGTTGATTATGTCTTGAAAAGTATTGTGCTGAATAGTTAATATGAATTCATATGTGTCTGATCTGTGTCTGTTAGCCCTACCGCTTTGTATTTAGTGAAAAAAAAACATCCAGAAACAAATGACTAACCAGGGTTAGCAGGCTCCAAAAGCCAAGGAATCCTCATTAGGTCCCACTAATAATAAAATTCCCATTTATACAGCAGAAACCATTGTGTTTACAGCCTGATGTAAAAAATGATTTAGTTTTGACCAATCAATTCTTTATTGGCACACACTCCACAGGGGGCAAATTGTTTTTCTAATTTATCTATATGGATTATACGACGGCTAAGAGTGATGCATACATTTGCATGACTAGGGGCGGTTTAGGTTGACTGGCAGGAAGCGTTGGATGTTTTTTAGCAGGAGGCTTAAAACACGCGTCAACTTCACTTCTTACCAGTTACTTAATTGCTAGGTCGATTGCAGCCTCGTTTTCTTGGCCGAATCTTTTATTTCATGAATTTTGTTGAATTTTTCATGATTTTCTACATAACATTCCTTGGTTAATTGATTTCATTTTATAAGGCAGTCTGAGAAGCACTTCCAGAAACAGAGAAATGGCTCTATTACTGAGTTATCGAAAGCAGCCAGCATTCCCCCTCTGCTCCTCAACACTTGAAGAGAATCATCTCTGCTAATTGGACTCTGAGGTATTTCTGAAGTAGGCAGACAACCCTGCCTGTTTAAAAAAAGAAGAAGGACCCACAAGTGAACTGCAGGAAAGAAGAACAGAGCCAGAGTCCCACTTTGACGAGCACTTCCCTTGGTCTGATGATTCGCCCTTTTTGTTTTTTTTTCCCGATCTCAGGCTCTGACAGCTCTACCCCGGGAATAGATGGGTGTTTGCAAGCTCCCAGCACACTCCTGTCGTGACAGTTGTGTCATAATTTCTGTACCCTGATCACTGCTGTCATGTCTCAACGAGGCAACATGCATTTGGAGATTCTGTAGACAAAATTTAAGACATGCTTTGCCTCAGAGAAGAGACAGCTTGGTGGTATTAAAATCACTGCATTTTGTATCACCTTTATCATTTGCAAGCGGAAGCCGGAAATAGAAACTGTTTTATAACCCTCAAAAGACGTTTTTTGCATATTGTAGCCCGTTTCAATGAATCAATCTTTTATATCTTAATTATAATATTAAGACCATTTAAAAAATGTGTTGCATCTTTTGAATCTGTCCCAATTTATATCTGTAAAATGCACAACGGCTAACTTTGACAAGTAATAACACAAAAGGTGGTGAAACATTTGCACTGATGGGATTGTTTTTCTTTAGCGTGTTTGAAGTTTCAGAAAGCGATATTCAAACTGTGATGGCGTGAACTGGCTCCAGAGGGCTGTCTGGGATGTAGAACGGGCTGTATATTATGGAAAACGGTCAGCAGTAAAGCAGCGAAATTCAATCTCTTAGAGAGATGGAATAAAATACACAAACAGCCACAGTGCTCCCTTGAAATCTCAAATTCAGTTTGGTTCCTGCACAGAGATGTTCACTGGAGTGCAGGGATGCATTTGCTAACACATCCAGTGTGCTCTCATGTATGATAGTCAGGTTTGACGGCTGTACGACTCATGTAGTGATTCTCTTTCAGCCCCAACCTGAACTCTGTTTAAAGCAACCCAGAGGGTGACAATGAGCTCAGGTTTCTCTGACAACTCTGGCCGGTCGTGCTGGGAGCTGGAACTGAGCCCTATACTCAGTTTGGGAACATGGCCCATCTTTCTCTTGGCAAGAATGAATACTTAGACGTGCACTTCCTCCAGGGTTTTGTGGCCTGAAGCAACTGAGCTGAGGTGAAGCCACCACCCACGCGGCCCGGCGGCTTGTGGGTCATCTCGGCTTTTGCTCCACATCCTGATCATCCTCCAGCACTGAGCTTGCAAAGCGATGTCACCTCTCGGTCACAGTATTTATCCTCACTTAGTTTCCCCTGCCTTTCTTAAACTATTTTTCTGCATTCCTCTTTCGTCTTCACCTCTGTGCCGTGCTTCACTCACATCAACCCCATGGGCATGACAATCCTCATTATGTTTTCATGTCATGCTCTCTCCTCTCCTCTCTACCCTCACTCACTCTTACGCCCTTTCTTTTGTACTCCTTTGTCCCGTGACATCCCATTTTCTTCTCTCCCGATCTGAGGCTGGATAAAAAAAACTGTTAAAGAGAGCACAGGTGAGGATATTAGGACAGGAAATCACTTAAACAGCCTCATAAGTGTATTCCCACAACACTGCCGTGATAAACATTTGATCACACTAAAGAGGATTATGTTTAATATTTGCCCACGTTGCTGAACAAGGGGTATTTAGTGCTGACCACCTCCAAAGACTGATCGAGGAGCACAGTAACTACATTACCAACATCAGCAGGTGAATACTCCGGGGCTCATAATGGAGAGAAATCCTGTGCAGAAGAGCCGTTTGTCAGCAGTTAGACTAACAAACACAGCAGGAGAGCTCAAACTTAATCGGGTGTATTTTAGTTGAATAAACATTTGTTTCCCTTAAATCCCTGTAGATTCAAACCCTCATATATCATCATGTCTTTCAGCTTCAGAGCCATGTTATATCTCATGTCTGCCAGCATCCCGCATGCCACTTTTTTGAGCTTGGAGAACACTCCAGCAACCAAGTTTCCATCCAAATGTTGCTCAGATTTTTTTTTAAAGATTTTCCAGAGAAAAGTCTGCATAATGAAATGCAAATGAATGCATGTTTCCATCCAACTCTGTTATGCAAATATTAGAAGTTTTCAGCATCCAAATAAGCAGCTCAGGCCGTTGATTCTTCTGTCGGGTGCGTTTAAATCATCGCAGAAGAAGAGGGTGAAAAGAAGATGATGTATGTAGGAGGAAGAGCATGATTTTAGATAAACACATATCTTAGACAAGTTTATTTAAAACTGTATGATGTTCTGACAGTTTACATCCAACACAAAAGTCTGATACCAAGACTTTACTTTTTTTTTTTTTCAATGTGACAACTACGTCCACACTGAAAGCTTTAATGCTTGTTTCTGACTTATTGCTCAAATCTGATTTCTCTGTTTGCTTCACTTTATAAATGTGGGGTGTATAAGATTCCCATGTGAACTGGTCATGGTCCTGAACTGACCCGCATGCACAAAAAGAACAACAACAAAGACGCCACACACACAGCGACCTCTAGAGTTTTGCTTGTACCTTAGTTTCACCCCAAATACTTTCAAGGTCTAACATCTCTCTGTCCACTCACTGACTGCCTCCATCACAGCTGTCCTCTGTGTTTGTTTTCATTGACTGTGAGTAACTTCCGCTCCCGCCCATCCCACCAGCACACAACTGAGTTAGTACTGTTGTAGTTTGAAAGGTTGAATCATAACAGAAATACACAATCTGGTAAGCAACAGGCACAAACCAATGGTAATCTAACCCCTGAATTTAGCCAGGTCATTAGGTCATGTTCTGATACACGTACACACATACCCACCCACCCTTTCCTGGTAATAGACCAGTTTGTCCGGCCAAGAAACTTCTGGGAAATGGTCTTAATATAGCACACATGTTGTAATTTCCCAGTGTGATAATTGCCCAATAACGGGATGATTGGGATGCTATAAAGGAACTGCTCCAAGAGAAATAAACAGATCCTCAATTCACAAGCCATAGCCTCTGTCTGATTGTTCAAGAGCATTTACTCTTCTACAGTACCACATATGAAGGCGGTCCAGATGTGGCTTGAATACATCAGATTCCATGTGACCGGTGCTGTGAAAGCTGTCATTAAAAAAAATCAGATGTGAGTCACACACATGAGCAAAAAAATCACATTTGCTTTGCCTGCAGTGACAGACTGGCAGGACAAGCTTCCAGTAAGTTTCCTCCAGCTTTTTCCATGGTCCATAATTCACCTCCGTTATCTAAGATCTAAAACAGTTACAGTTTGGTTTCAGGATATTAAAACATTTAAAATCCTGCAGGGTGGGACTTGGAACTAAATACAGCCTTGGTAGCTTTTGTGCCTGGCTCTGGTACCTGTGATAGTGATGGTATTTTAAAATACAAAATGTGTTATCTTGAACATTTTGAAGCATCCACATGAGATTTTATCTTCGCTAGCTTTTTTCATTTCTTACCTTTTCAGCGTCACATTTTTTTATTTTTCCATTTTATTTTTATAGTAGTACTTTTATTTAACCCTGCTCTCTCTTTCTTCATTTCATTTGATCAATTCCTGATTGATCTCTGACACTGACAAATGGAAGGATGCTACAGTCCATACCAACCCAGCCCAAGGTGTAGGGACTCTCATAGGTGGTAGAAATGCACCGTAGTCAGCTGGTCCATTTATTTTTACACATTTTTCCTCGATTATTCCGGGTCACATGTTTGCAGCCCACTAGAAGGACTGGCCCATCATTGCATTTGCATTTTATATAGTAGACTATCAAAGTGTAATGTTAGCTAGCAGGTGCTTGGGTTAGAGCTTTGATGGTTAGAGTTCTCTTAGACGACTGCAGGAGAAGAACAGGGAACAAGAATATGTATGCTGGAAAACGTTATCCATGTTTCCTACATGGAGCGAAGGCTGCAAGCTTGCTCAGGCAGGCAACTGGAACTGCTCTGATTTCACACTTGACACGCATCATTCTCCACTATCAGCTAATAAACGTAGCCTCTCACTTTGGGGGTTTGTTATACAAGATGTCCAGTCTCTCCCTCTGCTCTGTCATTGCCAGTACACACCAGTGTGTGCTCTTACTTTCAACCCCCACCACCAGCAGCACAGCATCTACCTGCAGGCACCAACTGAGGTATAACTCATCACCCCTTAAATTTCTGCACATAAAATAAGCTGCTCGGAGTGATGAGGTTGGGGCCTAGACGCCAAACTCAAATTTATGTTTGCTGCTTGTGTAATCATTTCAAGAGCATTAAAAACTTGAGACGCCTTATTGTAATGTAATTATTTAGTGAAGGTTACAGAGTCCTCATCGAATAAAACAAATCTGATGTTTCTGTCTGACACTGTTTTTTCTTCAGTGATGTATGTCATGATTTATTAGCTAATGTTTCTATGGTAATTTATCATGTTTTTGTTCTTATACAACAACCTTTCAGACCTCAGCTAAGCACAAAAACAGCATTATTTATACACTTTGAAAAAGTTCCAGTGGGTTTCTTTGTATCTTATCTGAATGCAATGAATGAAAACACACTTTTGTCTGATTCTATCTCTTAATGGCTTACTTTGTTTCCCCTGTTGGAGAAAAACTCTTTTGTTTCATGCCATTAGAGAATCAGCCCCTTGAGACCTGAGAAATTGACCCACAGAGGGTTTTAAAGTCGACTTTACAGCATCGTTAAATGCAGGTAAAAGGAGCTTTTTTGGCCCACAGGGATCAACACGCTAAAACTCGCTTTCACAGGGAGATAAATGGCCGGATTCATAGTCCGAGCTTCAAAACATCACCAGTTGTTTTTGCATACTAAAAGCCTCATCATCCCTTGCTTTAAAACACCAAACGAAATCTGCTCATTTTAAAGCCCCAAGATATCATTTCCCTGGTTGATAAAGGGAGGACAGCCACACCCAGTCTCCATGACTCCAGCTGGTTTCTAGACGGATCAGTAATGCTGCTTAAGCACGCTCTATTTGCCGTGGCTGAGAGGGAGAAACGCTTTTTATGAAGACATTTTGGACGTGGGAGAAGTAGGGGGGAGAAAAAGCACAGCGGGGCTGAAAATAGCCTTGGTTGGCTGCACCGCTCTGCACATGGTTTATTTATCCTGAGGATTAGTGCAGGTGACTTGAGGGCTGGGCTCTGTGTGGGCTGGAGGCAGGCGGGCAAACGGCGAGCTGTGACTCAGACTGCTGGATGGAGTTTAGGAGAAGGACACTGAGGAGGAACGATGCTGCAGTTAAGAGAGTTGAGCTCCTCTGTACTCGCCTGACCTCAAACCAGCCTAATTGTGGGTTTCTTGATGCTCGCTTGGAGGCACAAAGACTTCTATGTGATGTTACAGAGATCCGTTTAACTTAAGTTACAAAGTACAATTAATATTTTTGGTATTTTTTTTTCTTTTTTATCTGGAATAAACTACCTAACTGTTGATAAAGAATGCAAAAATAGATCCACCCCCAGCCCCCACAACTAGTACGACTACTACTAACACTGCGAAATAATGTATGAGCATTAAATGTTAATAAAACTACAGCTACTACAAAATAATATTTGAGTATTAAATGTTTAAAATTGTAATATGTCATGACCAGCTGGAAAGGCAAATAAAGGGAGAGACACCAAAGTGACACTTTAGTTAACTAATTAAGTTCCAAAACAACTTGCAAAAGAGAATGAGATGTTGATATTTGGAGAGTCAGTAGTGTAAGTTAGTGGGAGCTTATAAAAAAAAGTACTATGCAGGTGATGGTTGTAAAAGGACAATAAAGAAACCAAACAAAGCACATGGAGAGAGTCTGGATGAAAGAATTAGGGAGGTAGCTTTAATAGTGACGGGAGCATTGGGCACAAGACGTCTGTCCAGCCACGCCTACCAATCACGTGTACCCGAACTAGAGGAGGAAAGAAGGCACAACCACACAGGCCAGAGGGTGGCTGCAATTGTATAATGATAAATCTGAATCGGGGGGGTTTCTGCCAAATCATTACTTTTACTTCCAATTCCTCAAATTAAGAAAGTGTGATATTTTACACATAAACACAGTAGAAATCAAGTATTTCCTATGTAAATGTCTCTCTGAGTTAGGACTGTCACAAATAAGTGAGAAGCGCGAGTCCTGCCAGGTTTATTGTTGTCGTCCACATCATGTGTTTACATCATGTTTACATGAACGGGACAGATTTGCGTATAAAGCTGTTTTAGTCAAGGACGAGAGAAAAGAAGAATAACATACTCACTGCTTCTTTGGTAAGTGTCATTAGAGCCCGGTCGTTCCGTGTCCATTTATGTGCAATATGAAGCTATGAGTTAACCAAAGTGTGCTAACATTGGCCTGCTAACACAACAATGCAGACCACAGGCAATTGCAGCTCGAGCAAAGGACAATTTAGTCCGCCGCTTGTGCTTAATGGTGCTTAACTATGGTGTGTTCTAATTCATAACTCCTTTGTGCGAACTCGAGTGGAGTTGAGTGTCATCTCTACACTCTGTAATGCCACTCAAGGGGGCGTGCTATGAAACCTGTCACTCATTTACACAACAGAAGGGAATGGAAGATGATGCTACAGTGCTTGGGCTGTAAAAACAAACAAAAAACGAGGCCATTTAGAGACATTGCTCGTTTTTCTTGCAAATGTCATTCACTACTCTAGGTTCACTGAAGTCAAAAAAATCTGTTGTAAGTTTTACTTTAAGGGAGGGATTAGCCCTACTAGGCTGTTTATACCAGTCGTCCCTGATCAAAGGTCATCAGAAGTGAACAGGAAGATGCCTAATCTACTGGCTCATTGCTGTATTTGTACTCATACTGAAGTAGAAGATCTGTGTACCTCTCCAGCCACTGTAGGTGGTGCAGTTTGTTTTTTTAAGGTTGCATAAGGATGGTTGAATGTGCAGATAGACATTGTTTGAACCCCTTGAAGGTGATGTTAAATTCAAGGCCAGGATTGAAGGTTTCCACGGTTACCATGTCAGACCGAATCAAAATCAAGGGATGTTTTCATTTGTTGTTAACATTGGAGCCATGAAAACATGACATGCTGGATTTGAATATTTCACTCAGCATGAATGTGATCTTGCTTTAATGAAGCGCAGTAACATGCACACGCAGAACAGAGGAGATATTGTTCAACAGAGTGGAAACAAGCCAAGCCACTTAATGACAGGAAAAAGATAGATGTAAGGGAGACTCGAAAGGCATGCAGTAATGCTAACAATCAGTGCATTGGTATTCAGTACTCCTGCATTATTTGAACACGCACCGTAAACAGAGTAAATGACAGCAGACAAGCTCTAACACCTGTAAACAATCAACTGTTCCTGCAGCATTATAGAGGTGACAGAGACACAAACACACAGGAGGAGAACCTGCTAATGTCTTTCATGCAAACTTTGTGCAGGCAGACACAGAGAGCCAGGTGGAGAGGGGCTGCCTTTTGTGTGAAACGGCTGGACAAATGGATGCAGTGCTGTATGAGAGAAGACAGATGGGAGCAATTGTAGTGACAGGTGAAGATGCAGTCTGTAGCCACTGAAGGTGCCAAATAGAAGTCAACTCTTTGAACAAGGCAAGGACAAAACGGATGAAAGAATGTGGGGGAGAAAATGAGAAAATAAGATGGAGGGACGTTATTTGGAAGAGGAAAAACAGAGGGGTTATAATGAGGGCGTTTGAGGGGAGCGCAGAAGTCTCTCTTTCTCGGACACGGTTATAATGAGCCGTTTATTT